>NC_090652.1:243698532-244898532 GCF_040937935.1 Hyperolius riggenbachi | reverse complement strand
TGCATCTTTTGATTTTTTTAAGGTATTGTTTTGAAGTATTTTGAAAGCAGCACCTCTACTGCACACTATGCATTACACTTTATTAGCAGCCTGCTCTTTTACATGCTAAATGTAACTGCAGAGAAATCCCACATGAACGTGCCTGTATTCTAATATATAGTCCTCTGTTTTGTTGTAGGTCATTGTCTCCATGAAATGTTTGCACTCAGGGAAGGAATGTTTAAAAGAATTCCAGACATCATTGTATGGCCGAGTAAGTTTCAGATGCAGAACTTCTCATTGGGATGTACAAAGTAATGTATAGCATATTGTGTGTTGTGTGAATTTATATTAGATCACTATATTGCTAGCTGTGTGGCTTATGAAATGCCAGCTGTTTGTTTTATCTTAAATGGTCAGTTATTATTATTATTATTATTTAGTACTTCTATAGTGGCGACTTCTTCCACAGCACTTTCTAGAGTATATAGTCATGTCACTGCCCCTCATAAGGGCTCACAATCTAATCACCACCATAGTCATATGCAGGGCCGGATTTAGGCCAAGGCCACCTAGGCCATGGCCAAGGGCACCAAAGCAGCAGGCTAAATTGGAAGGAAGCTTTTGCACTGGAGACGAGCGGAGAAATGAGTGACACTGATGGCTGCTGCGGTGTGGAGGTGAGCTAGCTACCTATACTGAAAGGGGGGGGGTGGAAAAGGAGGCATTAAGGGAGTCATCTGGCTACCTATACTGAAGAGAAAGGGGGGAGGGGTCATCTGGCTACCTATACTGGGGGGGGGGGGGGGTCATCAGGCTACCTATACTGAAGGGGGGCGGCTGGTGACAGTGGCCTTGAGCGGTAAAGAGTACAAATCCGGCCCTGGTCATATGTCCATCATAGTCTAGGGCCAATTTTAGAGGGAAGCCAGGAGGAAAATAAAGTACCTGGAGGAAACCCACACAGGGAAAACATACAAACTCCATAAAGTTAGTGCCTTGGCTGAGATTTGAACCAGCAACAGCTAAAGCAAAGCCAAAGTTTTGGGCTGCTAGAAAATACCCCATACATGTTTCTGACTGTATTTTTAATAAGTTCCCTTAGGACACTTAAGTGAAAAAAAAGTGCCCAGTTGCTTACCTGGTCTTCTTCCAGCCCCCTGAAGTCCTGCACTCGCGTGATTCTGCTCCGGGCCGTTCCTCTGCTGTTTCTCTCCGGTAAGCAGGGCCGCTCAATAAGTTACCTGCCAGTGAGCATGTGCAGCACAGGCCGCGCGCCTCCTCGATAGCAATCCTGTGGCCAGGAGTGTTCCACGTATGCGCAGTAGCAATGTTTGCTTACTGCGCAAGTGCAGAATGCTTCTGTCCACAGGAGTACATTAGAGGAGGTGCGTGGCCTTGCTTGCAGTGTATGGAGGGTGACAAGGTGGGAACCGAACAGCGCAGGGTGATGGTGAGAGACCTGGTATGTAACTGGCCAATTTTTTTTCCAGTTAGTTACCAGTTAGATATCGATTAATATAGAAGAACACCCTAAATATAGAAGATTCGATTGTGAGCCCCAGAACAATCGACCGTTAAGTGACAAGTCAATATACTCTGTACAGTGCTGCGGAAGATGTCAGCGATCTATAAATAATAATAATAATAAACTCCATTATAGTGAGAAGAACCTATACTAATTTCACCCTTTGCTGGTTGGAAGAAATCCGCCCCCCCTTTTCTGTTCAGCAGTGATATAATTGTAAATTTGGGTAAAACAAGTAAGCAGCATGCTTGCTTTAGGTGTACGATTCAGACATTCCTGAACAGAAAGACCTGCAGGACTGCCAGGCAACTGGTCTTGTTTAAAGGGACATAAGTATGGCAGCCTCCATATGTCTCTCACATCGGGATCCTTTTAAGGAAACTGCCCTCTTTAGTGGTTGTTGGTAATGAATGCTTTGATCCGCTCATCACTTTTAATAGACCACCTTGTGTACTAATTTATTGCTGTATTTGGACTGCTGTGAAGCATTTTTACTTCCCCTGTCTGAGGCGAGCGCTGGATAGATAGGCAGTAATAAAAGATCCAGTTATTTCTCTGGAGAGACAGTGTGTTCCTGTGTACAAGGTGCTTTGACTGTCCATGTGAAATGGGCTGTTAGACAGCCATGTTTCTCCAGTGATTAGGCAGCGCCAATTAGGTAGGATTGTGACTCAGGGTGGCAATTAACGGTGTAGCTATTCCAGGCTACACCACAGTAATGGTTAAATATTATGAAACAAGCCATTATCACTATTGCTATTTAATTGCATGACGTTAACTTTGCAAATAGCTTAAGGCCCACTCAGAATAGCCAAATTAGTCATTGTACATTAATTAAACAGAATAAGGATGGTTAAATATTAGCGGTTTTAATTGTATTGCTGCTTTATGTAATTATGCTTGAAACGACTAATTCTTTAAATCCCATCGAAGCCGCTTGCAGTGAGGTTGTAAAATGGTGCATGTGGTGGCTGTCCCTAATTTTATTTCCTTTACAGTTGTGACTCAAAACCCAACTCGAGTGACAATTGTTTCTTTGCTCCTGTGTTTGCACAAAGGAGATCTTGGTTCTATTTGTGTATAACTCCCTTTTAATTTGCTGCTCAATAAAATAGTCCCTGGTCATAAGGCCCTTCACCAGCAACTTCCTGCAGCACAGACTTCCTGTGCTGAAGACAGCAATCTTTTCAGACAGCTGTGTCAGTGCCCCCTCCAGCTTGCATTCTGGGTAGCAGGATGATGATGAGTCAAGCAGTTGTAGCTGTCACTTCTGCTGAGCCTGCTGTTAAAGCCTTCAGCTGGGCTTCCTCAGGGCACCTGATGACATTTTAACTTGGGAAGGCTCTTCTTACATCTTTCATTGAGTTGAGCTTTTTATTTTTGATATGAACATACAGTGCAGTCCATAAAGTTACTTTTATTCAACCAGCAAGTAATTTTTTGATGGGAAATGACATAGGTGTCTCCCAAAAGGTAATAAGACGATGTATAAGTGGCATTTATTGTGGAAAAAATTCTAAGCTTTTATTTACATTTGAGCAAAAAGTGTCCAGTATTCATACCCTTCACAAACTGTCAGTCTGTGGCAAAATCCAAAGTTCTATACCAAATAGTTCAAGCTGTTCTAAAGCATCCTAGTTACCCTGATTAATTGGGAACAACTGTTTTAATCAACTCAACAGGTGAAAAACAGCAGCTCTCTGCAGTTGCTTTGTGGACAGTCATAACTAAGACAAAGGAGCTCAGTGAGGTCCTGCGGCTGCGCATTATGGCTGCTCACAAGTCAGGAAAGGGCTACAAGGCCAATTCTAAATGTTTTCCAGTTCCAGTGGCTACTGTGCAAAGTATTATTAAAACAAATACAAGGTTTTCCGCACTGTGGAAAATCTCAGAGGGCGTTTTGGGAAACAAAAGTGACTCCTGTTCTGGCCGGGAGGAAAGTGAAAGAGGTGAAAAAGAATCCAAGGATCACCACCAAGGCCATCCTGGTGAATTTGGGCTCTGCTGCTGGCAATGTCTCAAGGCAGACAATCCAATGGACACTGCTCACTGCTGGGTTCCACAGATGCAGACCAAGGAGGATGCCACGTCTCCAGATGAGACACACGAAAGCTCGCTTGGCCTTTGCAAATGCTCCTCTGGACAAAGAAGACTTTTGGTCTTCTGGGTCAGATGAAACAAAAATTTAATTGTTTGGTCCCATTTGCACTGTAAAGATTGCAGTATAATGGCATACAGCTGCAACACATATCCCAAAAATGTATTTTATTTGCATTTTTATTTGTAGATGTTATGACACACACTTTGTTAAAACTCCACTCACTTATACTCTCCTCTAAGAGACTGCATCACATCACCCTTTAATCTAGACCAGGGGTGTCAAACTCAAATACAAAGTGGACCAAAACTGTACACTGGTACCTAGTCGCGGGCCAACCTCAATGTCTACAGGTCACCTCCCTCCCTAATAACGTTCCCACGTGTCAATACTTTGTGTTGCTCCCTTATCACCTCATCTATCCCCTTCTACATCACTTGCCAACACCATGCCTCCATCCCACTGAATATAATGGAGGTAGCTCGGTGGCTGTAGTGCCCCCTTTTTTTCAGTGAAAAGGGGAGGGGTGAGTGGCATCAATATGCCCTGTCACCTACAGTCTAAACCAGGCATGGGCAAACTTGGCCCTCCAGTTGTTAAGGAACTACAAGTCCCACAATGCATTTCCCTTTATGGAGCATGACTGTGGCTGTAAGACTCCTGCAATGCATTGTGGGACTTGTAGTTCCTTAACAGCTGGAGGGCCAAGTTTGCCCATGCCTGGTCTAAATGCATGAAGATGCTGAACTTGTTCCTTCCACAAAGCCTCCTGTCATCTCCTTCTGCTGACTACTTGAAACCATAGTTTACATTTTATACCGTCATATTTTTTGTTTTGTTTTTTAGAACCGCATTTTATAGATGCAATTAAATATAATAATTGAGCACTTAAAGCTAACCTGAACTGAAAATAAAAGTCAAAATAAATATACAAATGTCATATCTACCTCCCTCCTAATCCATTCATCAATCTCTTTCTCCTCTATGGCTTCAATTCATCAAGCATTACCGCATTCGGTAATGCTGAAAACAGCTGAGTTAACGGAGCACTTAAGAAAATGTTAATTCATCAAAGCTGTTACCGAATGAGAAGCTGAAATGACAGAGCAATGAGATAAATTACCGACTTGTGCTCAACACATGTCAGCAAATGTCAGTAAATGTTAATTCATCAAGGTTACCACATTCGCTAGCACATTCGGTGTTTATCTCCAGCTCTCCCCTGTCATTACAGGCTTCGAAAGCCTTCTGTGTGAATGTTTTCATGATTAACAGGAGCAGGCAGCCAATAGAAACAGCCCCTGTTCTCCTGCAAGTGCCGCTGATAGGTCACACAGGCTTCTCCACACAAGCTTCCAGACCCCCCAGGCAGTGAGCAGAGAGAACGGGACAAAAGATATCCCCAGATGTCCTTTGGTGGTTTAACCCTTTGAGTCCCTGTTTGAATATGCAAAGATGCAAGTGGTGAAATCACCAAGCATGGCATTTGTAATGTCTCCAGGAAGTTTATCTACCTTGTGGCAAATAAGTAAAATGTTAAGAAACACTGATGGACAGATTCAGAGCAGCAGAGGCAGTATAAGTAACAGTAAATATAACACATGTTTACATGTAAAGGGATGTCTGGATGCCTTCTATTGTTATCAGCTTGTAACACAGAGACATTCCAAGCTGCTCTGCACCACTCTGCTGTTATCTAACAGCCTTTGATGAACTGAAGCCGTAGTACTTCGGTAACTTAACGAACCTCTACCACACATGTGAAAATATTGATGAATTAGCACAGTGAAGTGTAAAATACCGAATGCGGTATTTTAAGGACTGGGATTTTGTTATCGAACACCCTTTGATGAATTGAAGCCTATGTCCGTTTTGTCCACTGTGATCAGTGGGATTCTCCATCCTCCATTTTAAAAATGGTGATGACCCTGTAACTGATTCTGGGTCAGCCCTCTGTTAACCAGTTATACTGCTTGAGCCAAAGGGAAATATGGACATTACCTTAAATCAGTTTTCCTTTCAGTTATAACTGACAACAACTGATATAGTGGAAAAGGGCCCTAAGGGCCCTTTTACACTTAATCAGTTGGTGTGCGTCAGTACGTGTTGGTGTGCGTTAGTACGCGTTTTTTTCCATAGCAGTGCATTGTGACAAAGATTTCAGTTAAAACGCATTAAGTGTGAAAGGTGCCATAGGAAAGCATGGGACTTACTTTGAAAATCCGTTTTCTTTCCGTTTTAACTGAGAGCAACTGATTAAGTGTAAAAGGGTCCTAAGGCTTTCAGTTCTGATAAGATCTTGTCAGAATTGAAAGGAATAGTCATTAGAACAAAATGGTGAGCTTCTGAGAGGAACTGATGGCAAGGTAAGTATGTAATAATCATTTTGCAGGTACATGATGTGTTTGTTTAAATAATTTTATTCGGTTCAAATTCCCTTTAACATTTGCTGCTTAAAAATGTAAACTTCCCTTTCTTTTCTCACTTTCCTTATACATTCCCATTCCCCCCCCCCCCCCCCTTTTTTTTTTTTTTTGCCCGCGAACAGGCTGGAGAATAGGCAGGTCTCTTTTTTTGTTTTTGTTTATTTTGGGGTGTTATGCTTACTCCTTTTGACAAAACAAATACATATTCTAAGAAAAAAATATTAAAATAAACTTGGAGCTGCAGCAAGTTCACTGGGGACAACTTTCTAGTGCTAAACAGCTGGCAGCCTCCTCAGTTTCTTTTGGCTCTGCCCTTTCTCCCACCCCCAAGTCACGTGATAGCAGCAGTGCCACAGTGGAACTGTAATCCCTGCCACAGCCACACATTCCAAGTGATTGCCAGCACATGCATTGGCTGCAGAGGAATTCAGCATGCTTGCCAATGCCATTATAAAAAAATGGTGGTGGTGCAGGGCTTTCCGGTAATAATAGTATATTGATTGATACTTGCCTTGTGGACTGCATATTTGTATGCCTATCTATCTTTGTCTACCTGAGCTATGTATGGTGCCAAAACCAATATCAGGCAGTACTCAGTCATGCTTAGTGAAATAAGCGATTCGGATAATCTGATTTCTAAGAGAGAATTGTTAGCTATAAAAGCCTTGTTTGAAACAAAAATGTGACATTTAGCAGTTTCCATTTGTACTTTCAGATTGTCATGAAGATGTTGTTCGGATTGTTGAACTAGCCTGTAAACACAATGTCTGCATTATTCCATTTGGAGGTAAGTTTGTTGGCCACGTATATGATTTTTTTTGTCAACGTTGACCCATTATTAAAAATCACACTTCACGTCTAGTGTAGTCTGCCTTCTTAATGCAGAAGGTATTTGCAAAAATTTACGGTAACTTTAAGTGAACATCCGTGGCTTCCCACAATGCTGCACTCCTAAATATGCAAATCACACAGAGCCTTTCTTTTTTAAGTAGGATGACTTTATGGTCTCATTTAGTCCCCTGTACTCTTCTAGTGGGTCTGGGTCACCCTGAGCTGCTTGGGTATTTTGTTTGACTTCACACCTAGTGATAGAACATGGTAACATTGTCAAATGGTATTTTTTTTTTTAGAATTACAGTAAATAAAACAAAAGAACATTACTTCCAAAATTTTTATTTTCGTTTTTGGTGCCAGAAAAGGGCAGGATTATCCTGATATCCTTAAAGGGCAACTGAAGTGAGAAGCAGCACATTTTAAGGTGTGCTTTAAAGCAGTGGTCCCCAACCTTTTTTGATCCAAGGACCGCTTCAGCATCATGCAATTTTTCCAAGGACCAGGGGGATGGGGGTGTTATTGCGGGGGGGGGGGGGGGGGGGGTCGTGGGCTTGTTCTACAGGCAGGGTCATTCCATAAAGAAGTCCTGGGAACACCAGCCCTACCTAACCACTATCTTCATCGCCCTCAGCACTTTGGAAAAGTACATTTGGTGTGTCAGGTGGTGTGAAGGGGGTACTGCCTGGGCTTACTTATCTACTGCCAGTCATTTCCTACCCTCATCTGCCTCCCCTCACTTTTACCCTTCCCTCTACCTCACAGCCCCTTTACCCTCCTCCCCACACTCAGTTCACCCATTCCTCCTCTCTACCCCCACTTCACACTCCCCCCCCCCCCCCCCCCCCCCCCACTCTTTTTTTAACTTTCCATTCTTCTTCCCACACTAAGATTCCAGCATCCGCTGCTTACCTCTGTGCACTGTGCTGATTGAACACTGTGGCTGGCATTGGCAAGAGACGTCCCAGTCCTCCTCACTGCTGCCACCTGGTGTCCGGACAGCTAGAAAGCATGCTGCATTACAAATAACAGACACTAGGTGGCAGCAGTAACAATGGCTGCAGATGGCTCTTCTCTATAGCTCCCGGAAAACTTCAGTGACACTTCTCTCTGCACTGTGATGAGTCATGACAGACTGCACTGCCCAGCTTAGAGCAGCCTGCGGCCCACCAGTGGGCCGCAGCCCGGGGGTTGGGGACCCCTGCAAAGGATATGACATGGTGAGATAGACCTGTATGTACAGTGCCTAGCACACAAATAACTATGCTGTCTTCCTTTTTTTCTTTCTCTGCCTGAAAGAGTTAATCAGGTATGTAAGTGGCAGTTCCTGTCTGAGTCAGGACTGGGTCAGACTACAGTGTGACCCTCACTGATCAGAAATTACAACTATAAAACACTTTCCTAGCAGAAAATGGCTTCTGAGAGCAGGAAGGAGACAAAAAGAGTCAATTGTTCGTAGATTTTAGCTCTGGCATACTTCAATGAATGTGTCATTGAGCAAAAACAATAAAACAGTAAACATTTAAAAAGTAGATTTAAATATAAAATAAAACCGTGAATATCTTGAAAAGTCATTTTTAGGAGGAGGAGGATAGATAGTTGTTTGTTTCATTAGTTTATTTTCACCTCAGGTGTCCTTTAAACACAAGCTGTGTTTCTGATCCCGAGTTCCTACTGCAAGATAAAGATTGGTCACTAAATTTGTGTCTGTAATAAGACTACAAATCCCTTGTACATTTTGGATCAAGCTGTTTACTTTGTGTGGCAGGTGGAACAAGTGTATCCAGTGCATTGGAGTGTCCAGAAGATGAGAAAAGGGCCATTGTTTCATTAGATACTTCACAAATGGTAAGTGGAAAGCCCCCATAAAGAGGAACTGTAATGACATATGGTAGAATGCAGTCAATTATTTAGGATACCCACTTTTACATTAAATGTCCTGGTTTCAGCATCAGAAACACTTTTTATAGCTATATATTGCTGTATATTGGTATATAGCCCCACCCTTGCACCAAGTCTTATCCTAGGATGTTTATCTTGCAGAATTCCCTTCCCCCGAGCATTCTGGGAAACCAGACATGTTATTGTACTGACTTTAGAACTTTCAGTAACAAACATTCTGCAGAGATCACCTGCCAGTTCTAAAGATATCACCCCCTGCGATAAATTTCAGAAAGTAAATCAGGGAGAGGAAAGATTTTACACTGGGCAAACACTGACTAAATCATTTATTAATTAATATTGTAAAAGCTTAAGCAATTTTATTCACAATGTAATTTTGGTTACAGGTCCTCTTGATGGCCACCTGATTCGACCATCAGATTCCTGTCAGATACCTGTCAGATCAAATCTGACAGGGACCTATCTGATGTGTGCCACACACTAGGAACAGATTTTAAACTCCCTGGCATTGCGCAGTTTCCATGACTGCGTCCGTGGGAGGATTTTTGCCCATAAAATGTTAATTATACCTTTCAGCTAGCACTGCGCTAGCTAAGTATGCCCCCCAAGTGGCTCCGGTCCCCTCTGATGCCCCGATTGCTGCCGGTAATATTTACCCATCCGCGATCCCGCGAGAGCCGTGGCTTGTCCAAGCAGCTTCACTGTTGCTATGGCCATGATCGGACATGACGTCGTGACGTCATGCGCAGTCCCGATCCTCCCCATAGCGAAGCCGGGAGCTAATTGGGAGGCTGCGCCGTCGCGGGATCCCTGGGGGGTATGTATTGTGGAGGTGATCAGAGGGGACCGGAGCCATTTGGGGGGCATACTTAGCTAGCGAAGTGCTAGCTGAAAGGTATAATTAACATTTTATGTGCAAAAATCCTCCCGGGGCCATGCGATCCCCTGCGGCGGCTAGCCGGACACTGTCGGGCATACCGCCAGGGAGGTTAAATAGATTTCAGAATGTTTTTTATACCACAGACAGTTTTTAGGAACATATTTAATCTCCACTCTGATGCTGCACACGTTCGATGTCACCCACAAGGTTCACAACATCAGACGACGGTTCAAGGCCTAGTGCTTTAGGCCCAGTGCACGCCAAAACCGCTAGCAGATCCGCAAAACGCTAGCGGTTTTTGGTGCGGATTGCAGAGATTTGGCCCAGTGCACACAGAGTGGATTTGGATGCGATCCGCCGGCCTGTAAAACCGATTGGCTATTGTATTTCAATTGGCTGGTACACACCGGCGGTTTGAGGTTTTTAGCAAACCACAAACGTGCAGCAGGAGGCACGTTTGCG
This sequence comes from Hyperolius riggenbachi, assembly GCF_040937935.1. Taxonomy (NCBI): domain Eukaryota; kingdom Metazoa; phylum Chordata; class Amphibia; order Anura; family Hyperoliidae; genus Hyperolius; species Hyperolius riggenbachi. The sequence goes on along the minus strand of NC_090652.1, from coordinate 244,888,426 downwards.
GTTTGCTACAAACTTCAAACCGCCGGTGTGCACCAGCCCATTGACATACAATAGCCAAGCGGATTTACAGGCGGATGTGGCCGGCGGATCGCATCCAAATCCACTCAGTGTGCACTGGGCCTTACAGATGCATCTCTAGCCTACACCTAAACTAAGAGGGATGTGAGGGCTGCCATATTTACAGTGAAGAAAATAATTATTTGACCCCTCACTGATTTTGTAAGTTTGTCCAATGACAAAGAAATGAAGTCTCAGAACAGTATCATTTCAATGGTAGGTTCATTTTAACAGTGGTAGATAGCACATCAAAAGGAAAATCGAAAAAATAACCTTAAATAAAAGATAGCAACTGATTTGCATTTCATTGAGTGAAATAAGTTTTTGAACCCCTACCAACCATTAAGAGTTCTGGCTCCCACAGAGTGGTTAGACACTTCTACTCAATTAGTCACCCTCATTAAGGACACCTGTCTTAACTAGTCACCTGTATAAAAGACACCTGTCCACAGAATCAATCAATCAAGCAGACTCCAAACTCTCCAACATAGGAAAGACCAAAGAGCTGTCCAAGGATGTCAGAGACAAAATTGTAGACCTGCACAAGGCTGGAATGGGCTACAAAACCATTAGCAAGAAGCTGGGAGAGAAAGTGACAACTGTTGGTGCGATTGTTTGAAAATGGAAGGAGCACAAAATGACCATCAATCGACCTCGCTCTGGGGCTCCACGCAAGATCTCACCTCGTGGGGTGTCAATAGTTCTGAGAAAGGTGAAAAAGCATCCTAGAACTACACGGGAGGAGTTAGTGAATGACCTCAAATTAGCAGGGACCACAGTCACCAAGAAAACCATTGGAAACACATTACACCTCAATGGATTAAAATCCTGCAGGGCTCGCAAGGTCCCCCTGCTCAAGAAGGCACATGTGCAGGCCCGTCTGAAGTTTGCCAATGAACACCTGAATGATTCTGTGAGTGACTGGGAGAAGGTGCTGTGGTCTGATGAGACCAAAATAGAGCTCTTTGGCATTAACTCAACTCGCTGTGTTTGGAGGAAGAAAAATGCTGCCTATGACCCCCAAAACACCATCCCCACTGTCAAGCATGGGGGTGGAAACATTTTGCTTTGGGGGTGTTTTTCTGCTAAGGGCACAGGACAACTTAATCGTATTAACGGGAAAATGGATGGAGCCATGTATCGTGAAATCCTGAATGACAACCTCCTTCCCTCTGCCAGGAAACTGAAAATGGGTCGTGGATGGGTGTTCCAGCACGACAATGACCCAAAACATACAGCAAAGGCAACAAAGGAGTGGCTCAAGAAGAAGCACATTAAGGTCATGGAGTGGCCTAGTCAGTCTCCGGACCTTAATCCAATAGGAAACCTATGGAGGGAGCTCAAGCTCAGAGTTGCACAGAGACAGCCTCGAAACCTTAGGGATTTAGAGATGATCTGCAAAGAGGAGTGGACCAACATTCCTCCTCAATTACAAGAAATATTTGACCTGTGTGCTTGCAAACAAGGGTTTTTCCACTAAGTATTAAGTCTTTTATTGTTAGAGGGTTCAAAAACTTATTTCACTCAATGAAATGCAAATCAGTTGCTATCTTTTATTTAAGGTTATTTTTTCGATTTTCCTTTTGATGTGCTATCTGCCACTGTTAAAATAAACCTACCATTGAAATGATACTGTTCTGAGACTTTTCATTTCTTTGTCATTGGACAAACTTACAAAATCAGTGAGGGGTCAAATAATTATTTCCTCCACTGTATATCCTTGCAAAAAAAAATGTTAGATAATCCATTCTTTTGACTTTCTCTTATTGGTCGCTCCCTTAGCACGTCTGTTGATTGGTTGATATTTGAACTTGTGATGGATGTGCTTAGACACTTGGGGCCATATGCAATTCACTTTTTCTCCTAAGTTTTCTCCTAGGAGAGATTTTCACACCTTATCAATAAAATGCCTTTAAGGCAGCAGTAAGCAAGAAAATACTCTAAATAATTTTGATAGTATTTTTTCACCTAGGTTTTACTACTTTTTCAGTTGCAGAGTGCTTAAAAGTTATTTTAAACAGAAGATGAAAAATTATCTCCTAAGAGAAAACTCAGGAGAAAAAGTGAATTGCATATGGCCCAGGCTGTCAGAATGAGTTAGCAACTTGACAAAGACGCATGTCGCTTTGAAACAGCGAGCTGTACACTAGTTGCCTTCAGGCCATTTCTGACATGTAATTTTAATTGCATGTTCTTCAATAAAGTGCTACTTTTTGTTTAAGTGGTGCTGCTGATACGTGTTTTTCTGATATTTATTTCCTTTTAACCACTGGAGTACCAGCAGTCTCTGGCCCCTTAACCTCCCTGGCGGTAATCCCGAACTGAGCTCAGGCTCAGTTTTAGGAGCTGGAAGCGGTAAGCCCAAGCCCAAGCTCAGTTCGTGCTGGCCAAATCCGCTGCTCTTATTGGTTGCCTGGGTCCCGTGCGCGATCAGTGCTGCGCAGCGGGACCCAAGCTTCTCCCCCCCCCCCCCCCGGTTATTAGCCTCCTCTTTGGTCGTCGGGATCCCCATGTCTCTTCTCTGATTCCGGGGACCCGCCAGAGGCCATGCTGCTCGCGATGGCTCTTACATGGCCTGGAAAGTTCTGCGCAGGTGCAGAACTTCTGTGCCTGCGCAGAACGCTCCTGGCCACTGGAGCGTGACTGCAAGTGGCGCGGCTGAGCGCTCACACAGGGGCAGAAGATGCGGACCTGGCAAGGTTGGCATCTGTAACGGAGGGGATCCTGGGTCCCTGGAGCTGCGGCGAGGGACGTATCTGCTGCCAGGAGCTGGATGAAACCCCGGGTAAGAAGATCTTTTTAAAAATTTCCTCGGACCTGTCCTTTAAGGAGCAGAGACTGCTGGTACAAAAAACAGGGCTCACAGACGTCTGGCCGCATGGACCCGTTGCTCTCGCCGTTCATGCCGCTCAACCGCTGCTGAAGCCCACTCGCTCTGATTTCTCAGAAATCTGCTCCTGACCATCTCACAGAACTCTGCTGTCATAGCGATGGCAGGGTGAGTGGGCTTCAGTGGCGAGTCCTTGCGGTGCACTAATTGGAACCTGTTATACCTGCCAGACATACGGTAGATTTTAATCAGGCTGGTCCGGAAGCGTTTAAATGATACCCGAAGTGACGTGACATGATGAGATAGACATGTGTATGTACAGTGCCTAACACACAAATAACTAGGCTGTTCTCCTTTCTTTTTTTTTTTCTCTGCCTGAAAGCGTTAAATATCAGGTATGTAAGTAAATGACCCAGTCCTTACTCAGACAGGAAGTGACTACAGTGTGACCCTCACTGATAAGAAATTCCATTTTCTATCTCTTCCTTTCTCTCAAAAGCCATTTTCCGCTAGGAAAGTGTTTTATAGTTGAAATTTCTTATCAGTGAGGGTCACACTGTAGTCACTTCCTGTCTGAGTCAGGACTGAGTCAGCTACGTACATACCTGATATTTAACTCTTTCAGACAGAGGAAGAAAAATAGAAACACAGCATAGTTATTTGTGTGCTAGGCACTGTACATACACATGTCTATCTCATCATGTCACATGTCACTTCGGGTATCCTTTAAGCAAAACCAGTTATCTGGTAGTCCTGCTCATCTTTCAGGCAGTCAGTAGTGTCTGAATCACACTCCCAAAACAAGTTAATGTGAGAGGTAGGTTTGGGAAGGCAATCATAGGATGTTGGTAACATTATCAGCGGCCATTACCTGGACGCCCAAATTCTCAGATGCCTTTTTTCAGTTTATATTTCTGGGTGAGGCTGCACCCCCTTTACACTCACTATAGTCCAAGCAGTGATTGTTTCTATCACACAATACCACTCTAAAGCTGGCCATACACTAGGCTGATTCCCCGCCGATCGACAGCAGATTTGATCACTGGGATCGAATCTGCTGTCACATAGTTCACGCTACACGCTAAATTTCAATCTATTTCGTCCCGAAATAGATCGATCCCGTCGATCGCTCCGTGCGGGAAATTACCGTCGATCGCCCGGGGGTAGGGAGTACGTCGCTAGCGGCGACCGACGCAAGTGACCGACGCAATACAGCTGCAATAAATTACCTGCTCCGCCGGCGCGACTCCCCAGGTCTCCGCTGTCTTCTCCACTCTGGTCTGGTCTCCGGGTCCGGCATGCTTCACTTACTTCCTGTCCCAGCAAGAAGTTTAAACAGTAGAGGGCGCTCTACTGTTTAAACTTCCCCCAGACAGGAAGAAGTGAAGCATGCCGGAGACCAGACCAGAGCGGAGAAGAAGACAGCAGAGACCTGGGGAGTCGTGCCGGCCGGAGCAGGTAATGTATGCAGGGGGGGGGGAGCGGCGGCACCACCACCACAGATTGTGAACGGTTTCATGCTGAAATCGATTCACAATCTGTTTGCAGTAAAGGCAGCAATACGATCCCTCTCTGATCAGATTCGATCAGAGAGGGATCTATCTGTTGGTCGAATCTGATGGCAAATTAACCAGTGTATGGCTACCTTTAGTGCTGCTGCCAGATTCCTCACAATCGGACCAAACCCTGCTACTTGAATTGCATTGCATAAAAAGGGCTTAGATGAAGAGTAAAAATATTTACCTTTTTTCTTCTTCTAAGTTTAAAGGTATCTCTTTACTGTACTAGTTTATTAAACAAGTTTAGTTTTCCCCTAAAACTATGGTGAAGTTATATGGTGCTCCGTATGTTTCCAACCGTTGTGCTTGCATGTTTAATGTAGGCTGTATGCAGGTGATAATTAACCTCATACTTCTCAGGTGAAACAGGCCAGGTCAGGCCAAGTTCAATTTCACCTCTATTCCATAAGCAGGAAATGGCCTAGAACAGAACAAGCTCAATAAACAGCATGAAACCGCACAGAGAAGTATTGAGCATAAAGTTCTAAAGGTAAAATCAAGCACTTTGGCTGCTACATCAAGGCCCCGTCATTCCTGCCTCAGCACGTCATTAATCCACATCATAAGACTGCTTAGAGTATAAATAGATATCATTCGATAGTATAGCATAGCTTTATTTATTCAGTAAGGAGTTGTTCAGAATGTGCCGGGGGTGGAAGGATACCTGAGTCAAGGTCTGCTTTTCACCTTCCATCTGTCTTCACCTATATTATCACTGGTTAGCTTGAGAATGCCTGTGTCTCTACTGTACATGGTTGATTCATCAACATGTAAGCTGATAGCAGAGAGATTTATATGTAAATTAGATGACCAATGTTTGGCCTGGAAACATTTAGTATCGCTATGTTTATCATGTCTGGTACACTCGATGCAGTGTTTCCATCGAATCGATGTCATTCTGTCGTTGGATCGTTTCCAACACGTCCGATCTGTTTTCGGTTGAAAAAGGGATCGATTTTGAGAACAATACGAATCAAAATCAAACCCTTTCTTGATCCGAAGCAGAACAGACATGTTGGAAATGATCGAACTACGGGAAATTTACCATCAATCTGATTGGAAAAATGCATAGTGTGTAGCAGGCATTGAGTAATGCCTCCCTTTTGAATATTCTTCTGTACCTTAGGTGGTCCATGCTTCCACCAAATTGGGCTACCATTCACCATTAGATATACGGCCGACCTTGTAAATCTTCCCTGATGGAAATTCAACACATTATATCATTCAGATTTTATGTGGAGATTGGCGACTTACTGAACCCAGCAATGGTACCAACAATGAAATCAGCTAAAAAAATAGTATTTGCAGAACATTAGAGCAGGCTTTCTCAACCTGGGTTCCCTGGAACCCCAGGGTTCTTTGAGTACTCTGCATGGGTTCCTTGGCATTTTTTCCCATCGTGGGGGTTGGGGGAAGTATGACAGCAAGCTCACTACAATAGGGGGTACTGTAAAAAGAAGCACTAAATTGGGGGTCAGAATAATGAGCACATTAAAAAGTATGACTTTGTAATAAAGGGCACTGTAATGGGGGTAGTGGCATAAACAGCCACATCAGCTTTTAAAGACCATGCCAGGGGTTCCTTGAGATCCAAAAAGTATTTGCAGGGTTCTTCCTGGGTAAAAAGGTTGAGAAAGGCTGCATTATGCTGGGCATACACGGTTAGATAGTTCTTATCAATCGAGCCGCTGATGGCTCGATTGATAAGATCCAACCCGTCCGATCAGCGCGTCAGATCGATACCGCGCTCTATCCCCGCGGTCGGACAATAGAAAAAAACGAAGCACTGATAAGAAGTGCCCGCGGGGACGAGCGGGAATCGATCCGCGCGGACGAGCGGTGACGCGCCGGCATCGAGCCGCTGGCTCGATACCGGCGCATAAACGAACCATGTATGCCCAGCATTTGACTGTCAATATTATGAATAAGTGAAGGGATATAAATGTGGACCTTTATCTCCACAGAGCAGAATCCTCTGGATAGATGAGAAAAACCTGACTGCGCATGTGGAGTGTGGAATCACTGGCCAGGATCTGGAAAGACAGGTATGTCTGAAATCTGTTCCTCTCCTGAGATGTAAATATCACATGGAAAACAATGCTCATACTTAGATGGCTGTTTTTTAAAGGATTTTGTTGTGGGTTTTTTGTTTAATCTATGTACTGTAAGTGACCTTAGAGTAAACTTGTGTAATATAAATTACTGGACCGCTACATGGCTTTGTGCTGCACTTTGCTACACTGCAAGTGGCAGTGTGATTGATATTAGTCAAGATATCTGCTGCAATCTCGTCTGTCTACTGGTGCAAAGTGCTAGATCAGGTAATCAAAGTCCGGTATCAGATATCACTTGTTTTCCTGATACGAACACATGCTGGATTGAACTGGGCTGTTGTGGGCGAAAAAGATTGCCTCGGCCAAAAATCGGGAATCAATCCAATGAGGCCATTTTAACAGAAATTAGGGTTGTGCGCAGTCCATGCTGCACCCCTTCCTCCATTTTAATGGCTAGTTGCTATGGTCCTTTCCAACAGGATGACCTCATAGTGGTAGAAGGGTCTAGAAGAAATCCTTTGCCTGCAAATTATTGTGGAAGCAAACCTCCTCCATTAGGTGTGTAGCACCTGTCTCAGCTGTAATGAGTGCAGTTGTGTCTTTTATGCTGGGCATACACGGTGCAATTCTGCGCTGGCTCGATGCCGGCGCGTCCGCGCGAGCACATGGATTGATTCCCGCTCGTCCCTGCGGGCACTTCCTTATCTGCGCTTTGTTTCTTCTATTGTCCGCCCTCGGGGATCGAGCGCGGTATCGATCCGGCGCGGTGATCGGACACGTCGGATATTATCAATCGAGCCATCAGCGGCTCGATTGATAATAAAAAACGAGCCGTGTATGCCCAGCTTAAGAGGCCTTGCAGCTGCATGCAGATAGCCAGGTGCAGCTTGGATTAGATGCGCTGCCATTCCCCTCTAATGTGTACAAAACTGTAAGTTCTATCTACTGTGTAACAGTTTTCAAAACATTTTTTCGTGTGAATTGGTACATTACAAACCATACCATATACAGGTAGTTCCCTATTAATGAACAAGATAGGGACTTTAGGTCTGTTCTTAACCTGGATCTGTTCTTAAGTCGGAACACTGTGCCATCTCTCACCTGTACCTCCTCGGTGTCACCACTGTTTCCCTGTGCCTTGAGGGTCCCTCTGTGTCACCTCTGCCCCCCCCCCCATGTCACTTCTGTCCTACTGTTCCCTCAGTGCCCCCCTCTGTGCCACCTATGCCTCCACTGTGTCCCTCTGTTTCACCTCTGCCCTTCTGTCCCCCTTTGTGCCTCCTTCTGTCCTAGTAATGATCGTAATGTGCCAATTTCACTCTGAACTCGCTGTATAGTCTGGTGCACCGCAGCAAAATGTAATTTTATGGAGTTTAACCACTTATTCCACCAGTACAGTATATCTACGTCATCTTTGGGCTCATCCAAGCCACGACCACGTAGATATGTTTTGCACTGGTGGCTTCCCTGTGCACAATCGTGCGTGCTCCCGTGCGTGGCCCTGACATTTTAAACTGCATCACTAATTGGTCTAAGGGAAAATAAGTCCTTTTAACCAATTAGCATCATCCCACCCTCCCCCCGCAGATGAACAATCACCGCTGTAGCAAACAGCGGTGATCCTTCATCTCACCGCTCTGCGCAGAGATCTGTTAAAAAAAAGTATGTGCAGCAAGTCTGGCTCACCTTTCCTTGTTCTAGCGACTATCCTGCAGCAGCAGCCCCATATTCAGCATTACAGCCACCTTGGTACTGCCCCACACACGAGTCCTGGATTGATGACGTCATGAAGCCAGGACTCGTGTATGGGGCAGTACGGAGCTGGCTGTGAAGCTGAATACAGGGGCTGCCGATGCAGGATCGTCGCTGAAACAAGTTGAGACAGACTTGCTGCACATACTTACATGCTACACATACACAGGGGAGGGGCTTCAAAGGAACAAATCTGGGGGGGGAGGGATTCTGGTTATGGGTGCACATCTGGCTATCTATACTCCAGGGGCACACAAAAAAATTAGCTCTCTCCACTATAAATTGCGAGATGAACTAACACCAGGGGCACATTTGGCTAGCTATGATTTGGGGGAAGGGGCTAATAATGGCCACATCTGGATATCTATAAATGGGGGGCTGACCTAATAGCAGGGGCACCTCTGGCTATATACTGGGGGGGCTAATTCCAGGGGCACATCTGGCTATCTATACTGGGAGAGCCTAATACCAGGGCACATCTGGCTATACTGGGGGGTTAATACTGGGGACACGTCTGGCTATCTACCCGGGGGGGGAGGGGGGCTGATACTGGTGGCATGTTTTTATATACTTGTATACTTTATATACAACCACGAGCATATCTTCGGCTATACTAAAAGTGAGAAGAACAAAAAAAATAATAGTAATAAAAAATTGATAGACTGGAGAGTTTCTTTTAAGTTTTTCTTTAAAGGGATACTTAAGCCATGATCAAAATAATCGTTTTACTTACCTTGGGCTTCTACCAGCCCCCTGCAGCCTTCCCGTGCCCTTGCAGTCAGTCACGGAGCCTCTGGTTCCCAGCCAACAACTAGTTTTGTTTTCCCTGACAGGCCTGGTCACGTGTAGCCTTCTTTACGTTCCCGTCCGCAATAGCGCAGGACACTATTGCGGGTGGGAATGCAAAGAAGGCTACGTTTGGCCAGGCCTGCGCAAGCGCAGTAAACCTTTTGGCGAAAACGAAACTAGCTGGCGGTGGGGGACTGGAGACTCCGTGAGTGACTGCGAGGGCACGGGACAGCCGCAGGGGATTGTTAGAAGCCCCAGGTAAGTAAGAATGACTTTTTTAATCATGGCTTAAGTATCCCTTTAAGGATCCATAACCTATATTATACATGTAAATTGCAAACCCTTCATATTCAGTTCCACTTTAAAAATACTCATTACAGAGACTTTGCTGTCGGCAAGGCTTCTTTGTACATCTGAGTGTAGGGCCACCAGTAAGAGTTAAACTACTCTCATTCTGCTCTGAGTTACTGTTTTGTGCTCTGTAGACTAGCACAGGTATATGACTGCATTTATCACAGGAATTATACCAATGAATAACACATGTTATCCCAATATAACTCATATGTTTCATCAAGTTTACCACAATTCACTTTTTACAGCCTAGGCCGCTCACGGTAACATGTTTTAGATTTTTCTTCCCAGAAGCCTCCACTTCCTCTCCTCCTCAGACATCCTGATTTGAAGCAGTAAATATAGGTCTCCCTAAGCACACCAGACATTACAGCTTCACTTTCTGGCTTATGAAAATCCCATGTAAATGACTACAGCCACCCCAAACAAAATGATTTTTACATTTTTCATTGACGTATTACTAGAGTGGAAATTCTTGGTTAACCTAAATGGATTAGTACTGATTGATAACCCTGAGCACCATAAACTCTGGCTTCACAGATGGCTGAGTCTGTACCGTTTAATGCAAGACTGCTGAGCTTTGAAAATAATTTCTCTGGGACCGAGCGCTTTTGTTGCAATTTAAGGGCATCTATTCCAACTCAGGTGCTGTACAGATGGCAAAGCCGAGCTAATATAGAAAAATGAGGAACAAGTGACTCTTTAATGTACAGGAATGCATGATCTGCATCGCTAATAGATGGTGCTGTTGCATACAGGAAGCCCATCCAGATGGCTGTACATTAAAACACATCAGTTCTTGAGAGAATTAAGTGCAGGCAATTTGCTCACATTTTCGAAAGGCTGCCGCGGATCACATTAGAGGAAAGGGAACGAAAGATTAACGACGTTATTTATTGGGGTGATTTACATGGAGTAAGAAGGGGATTTTTTTTTTCAAAACCTATAGTTTGCCGCTCCTTTATTTGTACATGTTCTGTTTTTTTGTTTTTTTTTTGAAAATTCATTCACTTGCCCAATTAATCAACTACCGCTGCAGAGTTTTCCCTAGTTATGTATGACTGGATATTACATTGTGTTTGTTTTTGTTGTTCGTACATGTAGTTTTATTTATGTACTTTGGTTTTGTAGCAAAAGTGGTTAAAGAGGATCTTCAGCTAAATGTGGAAATTCACTTTCAAGAGAACCAGTCACAAATGAAATCTATGTCTATATACAGGTTTAGAAAAGGCCACTGCAATTTATTTTTAAAGTGTACCCGAGCCAAAGCTCAGGTACAAAATCACATATCTAAGAAGAGGAGTGCCTCTGGATCCTAATGAGGCTTTCCAGGGCATCTTCCGGTGCGCCCTTGCCATTCCCAGACCCTCCAAAGATTACCGACATGGGCTTGTCGGCAATCTGATCGAGGCTGCTCTCCTCTTCAAGTATGAGTGCGGTAGTCTCTCACCTCGGGTTCCCTTTAAAGGGGTGAGAAATGGTAAGAATAATAGGGCAGTACTGAACTAGTCACCACTAGTGCTGCACTTAGTACGCACTTTACACATTTATTTTTCTCTTATTTTAATCTTGGGGCCTATTTCCACTACACGCAGATTGGATGCAAAAAAACTGACTCCAATGAATGCCTATGGGAAAATCTGCATCAGAAAAATCGCGTTTAGTGGAAACAGACCCATAGGCTTTCATTGGAGTCAGTTTTTCTGCATTCATTCTGCATTCAATCTGCGTGTAGTGGAAATAGGCCCTTAGAGTCAACCTGAAGCGAAAAATAAACTTATGAGGTAATTGTATGTGTAGTACAGCTATGAAATCCCAAAAGTGGGGGTCTCGGCTTATACTCGAGTCACTACTCTTAGAGTAACCTTCACAGTGCCCCCACTATATGCACAGTGGTGCATCATCTGAGGGAGACCACACACTTGACATTTCCATGGGAGGTCCCAGCTAACCTCATCTCAAGTTGTAGCCTTGGAAAGGCATACAGGGACAGTGTCTACTAAGTGGTGGGAATCCTTGCATTTCTATATCAAGTTTTAGATACATGACTATATGGCTCTGCATTCCTTGCTTTATCTTTATGACAGCTTAACCACTTGCCGACCGCCCACTACCAATTGGCGGCGGCAAAGTGGCACCCCCGGGACTACGTAACGCCAATTGGCGGCGGCACCTGGGGACTAATTAGCCGGGGATCGCGCGCACTGATACGCACGCATCTGCTGTCATTAGGCTCCGCCCACCCGCGACGTCAACCGACCTGCTATTTAGAAGCGCCGGCGGGTTGTTCACCCCCGATCTGCCGCTACAAAGTGTATATTATACACTTTGTAATGTATACAAAGTGTATTATGGAAACAGTAAATTCGGGCGCCTGAGGCTAGTGGACAAATCGGGCGCCGCCATTCACTCCTATAATAAATATCGTTTAATGGGCGCCCGATAGGAAAAAAGGGCGCCGGAGAAAACTAACGTTTTAAAAGCGGCGCCCGGAGACTTAATTTTTTAGTACTGTTTCTCATGATTACACATTATTTAATGATTTATACATTTTTAAATATTATTTTTAAACGAAAAACAGTACAATATTTTTCCCAAACATTATTTTTAAACGAAAAACAGTATTTTTTTTTTTTTTATTTTATTTTTTTTTTTTTTATTTTATTTTTTTTTTTACATTATTTTTAAACGAAAAAACCAACAGGGGGGTCTTAGGTTTAGGCACCAACAGGGGGGTCTTAGGTTTAGGCACCAACAGGGGGTCTTAGGTTTAGGCACCAACAGGGGGGTCTTAGGTTTAGGCACCAACAGGGGGTCTTAGGTTTAGGCACCAAAAGGGGGGTCTTAGGTTTAGGCACCAACAGGGGGGTCTTAGGTTTAGGCACCAACAGGGGGTCTTAGGTTTAGGCACCAACAGGGGGGGTCTTAGGTTTAGGCACCAACAGGGGGGTCTTAGGTTTAGGCACTAACAGGGGGGTCTTAGGTTTAGGCACCAACAGGGGGGTCTTAGGTTTAGGCACTAACAGGGGGGTCTAGGGGTTAGGGGTAGGTACAGGGAGGGTTACTTAGGCACCAACAGGGGGGGTCTTAGGTTTAGGCATCAACAGGGGGGGTTAGGGGTAGGTACAGGGAGGGTTACTTACTAATTTTTTTTTTAAACGTTATTATACGTTTTACTATTTAAACGAAAGATTAACGTTTTTACAATTGCCGATTTAATGCACATTATTTAATGATTTATAACTTTAAAAAACATTAATTTTAAACGAAAAACAGTACAATACATTTTTAAACGTTATCCATGCTTATCGTTAAAAACCCGGCGCCCTTTTTTCCCAGCGCCCCTTTTTAACGTACGCGTGTATTATACAGGCTGTCTCCTGCCCTGGTGGTCCCAGTGATTGAGGGACCACCAGGGCAGGAGGCAGCCCCCCTAGTAAGCACACACACACACACACTGATCCTGCCCCCCGCCTCCTGATCACCCACAGCACCCCTCAGACCCCCCCCCCGATCACCCCCTCAGACCACTGTTTGCACCCAATCACCCCCTTAATCACCCATCAATCACCCTGTCACGATCTGTCAACGCTATCCTATAGATTAGATCCTAAACTGCCCCCTGGGGGCTCCTGATCACCCCCCCCCCCGTGTACTGTATACATCTATTCTCCCCTGTAATAACCCACTGATCACCTATCAATCACCCCCTGTCACCACCTGTCACTGCCACCCATCAGGTCAGACCCTAACCTGCCCCTTGCAGGCACCTGATCACCCGCCTACACCCTCAGATCGCCCACAGACCCGCCCTCAGATCACCTCCCAAGTGCATTATTTACATCTTTTTTCCCCTCTAATCACCCACTCTAATTTCCCCTCTAATCACTGCTACCCATCAGATCAGACCCTAATCTGCCCCTTGCAGGCACACAAACACCATTAGATCGCCTTCAGACCCCCCCCCCCCCCCCCCCAGTGCATTATTTACATCTGTTCTCCCCTCTAATCGCCCACTGATCATCCATCAATCACCCCCTGTCACCACCTGTCACTGCTACTCATCATCAGATCAGACCCTAATCTGCCCCTTGCGGGTACCCAATTACCCGCCCACACCCTCAGATCGCCCTCAGACCCCCCCTGATCACCTCCCTAGTGCATTGCTTGCATCTATTCCCCCCTTTAATCACACCCTGAGACACCATTAATCACCTCCTGTCACCACCTGTCACCCCCTAGCACACCTACCCATTAGATCAGGCCCTAATTTGCCCCGTGTGGGCTCCTGATCACTCGGCCAACCCTCAGATCCCCCTCAAACTCCTTCCCGATCACCTCCCCAGTGCATTGATTGCATCTATTCTCCCCTCTAAACACCCCCTGAGACACCCATCAATCACCTCCTGTCACCACCTGTCACCCCGTAGCACTCCTATCCATCAGATCAGGCCTTAATCTGCCCCCTGCGGGCTTCTGATCACCCGGCCGAACCCTCACCCGCCCCACCGCAGTGACAGAATTTTTTTTTCTGATCACTGTCACTGCTGGTCTCTACGACTTAATTGTGGCTGAGACCACCAACCGTTATGCCACACAATACGCAACCGCCAATCCAAGAAGCTACCATGCCCAGCCTTTTCAGTGGAAACCACTCCAAGTTTCCGAACGTAACATTTTTGGGGCCTTCTCCTTAACATGGGTCTAGTTAAAAATAATGTATTGCGGTCCCTTTGGTCTACGGACCCAATACATCACATGCCCATGTTCTCTGCTGCCATGTCCAGGTCACGATTTGAGAACATCCTGCACTTCCTGCACTTCAGTGCCAATACAACCTGTCATCTAAGAGGCCACCCTGCTTATGACCGGTTCCACAAAATTAGGTCCCTCATAGACCACCTGTCATCATAATTTGCAGATGCTTATACCCCTGAACAGTCATTTTGAGGCATTTGGTTTCTAGACTACTCCTTACGGTTTTGGGCCCCTAAAATGCCAGGGCAAGTATAGGAACCCCACAAGTGACCTCATTTTAGAAAGAAGATACCCCAAGGTATTCCGTTAGGTGTATGATGAGTTCATAGAAGATTTTATTTTTTGTCACAAGTTAGTGGAAAATGACACTTTTTGAAAAAAAAACAATAAAAATCAATTTCCCCTAACTTGTGACAAAAAAATAAAATCTTCTATGAACTCACCATACACGTAACAGAATACCTTGAGTTGTCTTCTTTCTAAAATGGGGTTCATATACTGCCCTGGCATTTTAGGGGCCCTAAACCGTGAGGAGTAGTCTGGAAATCAAATGCCTCAAAATGACCTGTGAAATCCTAAAGGTACTTATAGGACTTTGGGCCCCTTAGCGCATCTAGGCTGCAAAAAAGTGTCACATGTGGTATCGCCGTACTCAGGAGAAGTAGTATAATGTGTTTTGGGGTTTATTTTCACACATACCCATGCTGGGTGGGAGAAATATCTCTGTAAATGAGATTTTTTGTTTATTTTTTTACACACAAATGTCAGTTTACAGAGATATTTCTTCCACCCAACATGGGTATGTGTAAAAATACACCCCAAAACACAGCATACTATTTCTCCTGAGTACGGCAATACCACGTGTGACACTTTTTTGCAGCCTAGGTGTGCTAAAGGGCCCAAAGTCCTATGAGCACCTTTAGGCTTTACAGGGGTGCTTACAATTTAGCACCCCCCAAAATGCCAGGACAGTAAACACACCCACAAATGACCCCATTTTGGAAAGTAGACACCCCAAAGTATTCAGAGAGGGGCATGGTGAGTCCGTGGCAGATTTCATTTTTTTTTTTTGTCACAAGTTAGCAGAAATGGAAACTTTTTTTTTTTGTCACAAAGTGTCGTTTTCGGCTAACTTGTGACAAAAAATAAAATCTTCTATGAACTCACCATGCCTCTTAGTGAATACTTTGGGATGTCTTCTTTCCAAAATGGGATCATTTGGTATTTATACTATCCTGGAATTCTAGCACCTCATGAAACATTACAGGTGCTCAGAAAAGTCAGAGATGCTTCAAAATGGGAAAATTCAGTTTTTGCACCATAGTTTGTAAACGCTATAACTTTTATCCAAACCAATAAATATACACTTATTGGATTTTTTTTTATCACAGACATGTAGCACAATAAATGTGGACAAAAATGTATATAGAAATTTTACTTTATTTAAAAAATGTCAGCACAGAAAGTTAAAAAAATCTTTTTTTTTTTTTTTTTTTTTGACAAAATTCGTCTTTTTTTATGAATATAATAAAAACTAAAAATCACAGCAGCAATCAAATAGCACCAAAAGAAAGCTGTATTAGTGACAAGAAAAGGAGGTAAAATTCATTTAGGTGGTAGGTTGTATGACCGAGCAATAAACCGTTAAATCTGCAGTGGAAGGAATGGAAAAAAAGTGTCTGGTCCTTAAAGAGAATCTGTACTCTAAAATTCTTACAATAAAAAGCATACCATTCTATTCCTTATGTGCGCCTGGACCCCACTGTGCTGTTTCTGCCACTCCCTGCTGCAATCCTGGCTTGTAATTGCCATTTTTATGCAGTGTTTACAAACAAAAAACATGGCTGCTAACCAGAGTGAGAACAGCTTAGTGCGTGACTCATGCAGAGCTTGGAGAGGGTGTGTATAGCTTCTGCCAATGACAAGCAGTGCTGCACATTCCACACATTCCAGCCTGAGCCCGACAGACCCGACAGAGGAGAGAAGATAAGATTTATTACAGAGACAGTGCAACTAGAAAAGGCTGCAGTATGCCAGAGCACATTAGAACAGGTATAGGAACTTATAGGATAGAAGAATTAAGGCTCAAAATTTTGTTACAGAGTCTCTTTAAAGAGACACTGAAGCGAGAATAAATCACGCTTCAGTGCTTATATTCAGCAGGGGCATGTGTGCCCCTGCTAAAACGCCGGTATCCTGCGGCTAAACGGGGGTCCCTTCACCCCCAAACCCACCCCTGCAAAATCAACGACCAATTTGGTCGTATATTTTGCTGCTCTTCAGGCAGGGCTAACGGCTGCAGCCCTGCCTCTCAGCGCCGTCAATCAGCGGCGCATCGCCGCCTCACCCCCGCCCCACTCAGTGAAGGAAGACTGAGCGGGGTGGGGGAGAGGCGGAGATACGCGCTGACAGACGCGCGTGAGGCAGGGCTGCGGCGGTTAGCCCTGCCTCTATGCGGAAGAGGGGATGCACTGCACGGAGGGGGATTTGGGGGTGAAGGGACCCCCATTTAGCGGCGCGATAGCGGCGGTTTAGCAGGGGCACGCATGCCCCTGCTATCTATGAGGTCTGAAGCGAGATTCATTCTTGCTTCAGACTCTCTTTAAGGGGTTTTAAGACTGCAGTCCTTAAGTAGTTAAACTGTACAACAGGAGTTCTTTGCATGTCCATCTCCATTGTAGGCCTATGCTCTGGCTTATTGCAATCTGCTGAATTTATGCTACTTTTCTAATATATGGTTGTGGCCGGATATGGCTGTGAGTCGTGCTGTGGTTGTACCCGGCTTATACTCGTGTCAAACATTTTTCCAGGTTTTTTTGGTGGGGGTTGTCGGCTTATACTCGGGTCTATACAGTATCTGTACTACACATACAATTCATTATATCATACGTTTTTTTCATGGTTCAGGTTTGCTTTAAATGCATAAGTATAAGAAAACTGAATATTCAATTTCTTGCTTAAACTGAATCATGATGGATTCTCTTTAATATCCGTTTTCTTGTTGGTATTATCTGTTGCAGCTTGGGGAGAGCGGTTACTGCACAGGCCATGAGCCAGACTCCATGGAGTTCAGCACCCTGGGCGGCTGGGTAGCTACAAGGGCATCGGGCATGAAGAAGAACATCTATGGAAATATTGAAGATCTGGTAATGCAGTTCCTCTGTTTTTCTTTTCTCATGTACCGACTGTTTCTTAAATGTGGTAAGATCATCTGGAGGATGTAATGCAGAGTTTCCTTCCTCTGTGATCTTTTCCCATGTCTAATGATGGAATAAATACTATTTCCATGCAGACCTCGGCGTGGTGAGTGGCTGATAAAATCCATGCAGACAGAGGGCTCTTTGACTTAATACAGACATGACAAATATATGCATGGTATTAGCCCCTCAAGCCTTCTCATTTGGCTTTGTGTAATTCATATTTGTAGATTAAACACAAAAAATGTGAATGTCACCCATTTGCCATTGTTCTGGCCATTTTAAATGAGCATTAAACTTGGTGTCTGCAGTTTTGTTTCTACGTATGACTGATCGTCTCTCTTTCAGCATGTCATAGTTGATTAACTCTAACTGAAGAAAATACACTGCACTTTTATGATTTTGTATAAATGTTAGTGCTTTACTGTGTGTAGTCTGTGCTGTTACTCAGCATTATTTAATGAAGAGGGTCGGCACATGCACCAAGCGTGGATTGTCAGTTACTGAACGTTTATTTAGCCTTTCACATAGGTGTTGTGTAGGGACCCAATCACCATTACAGCTTTTATGTTATTTAGCCTTTCACATAGGTGTTGTGTAGGGACCCAATCACCATTACAGCTTTTATGTTATTTAGCCTTTCACATAGGTGTTGTGTAGGGACCCAATCACATTACAGCTTTTATGTTATTTAGCCTTTCACATAGGTGTTGTGTAGGGACCCAATCACATTACAGCTTTTATGTTATTTAGCCTTTCACATAGGTGTTGTGTAGGGATCCAATCACATTCCAGCTTTTATGTTATTTAGCCTTTCACATAGGTGTTGTGTAGGGACCCAATCACATTCCAGCTTTTATGTTATTTAGCCTTTCACATAGGTGTTGTGTAGGGATCCAATCACATTCCAGCTTTTATGTTATTTAGCCTTTCACATAGGTGTTGTGTAGGGACCCAATAATATTTCAGCTTTGGTCTCAAAACAAGGCAAATAACAAAAATGCGCGCAAATATAAAAATAGATTTTAAAGTTATCTGATTAGCCTTTTCCCCCCCCAACTATCCTTTGCTTGCCATTATCATTCTCTACTATGAGCTCGGCTCTCTGCATACCTCCCAACATTTTGAGATAAAAAACGAGGGGCACTTGCCTCCCCTCTAACCAAGCCCCCACCACACCTCTCATTATGCATATGCAAGAATTCAGAAGCAAAATATGTAGTTTTATCATTCGGACCACACTGGCCCTTTTTATCTTTTAGTTGATTTTCATTTTAACCATTTTTAAAATGGAGGACAGAGAATTCTGTTGATAACAGTGGACAAATGGGACGCGGCAGAGAAGATAGAGATTGAGGAGTAGACTACACAGGAGGTAAGAATGACCTGTGTATGGTTATTTTGACTGTTTCTTTTCAGTTCAGGTTCTCTTTAAGGATTGGTCCAGGACACACCTTGTATTAGAAGTTACAGCTCAGTACATGTCAAGGCCTAGTGCTAGGAAGAGTTGCCCAGACCATACGCCCTGTCTCTGCTTTATTCAAAGAAGAGTGTTTCACAACATACATCCTGGTCCTGTTTCCATCCAACCAGGACACACTATTGGGACTTGGACCTGTATTGTGTAGGGTGTAGAGCAGGGGTCCCCGAACTTTTCTGGCTCGGGGACCACTTTCTGACCAAATTTTTCTCCAGGGACTGGGGGAAGGGGGGGGGGGGGGGCGATTGGAGGAAGATGTATTGGGTGCGCAACCTAGTGGACAGTGTCGTGTGCAGTGGGTTACGGGGGGGGGGGGGGGGGGGGGTTGAGTGCGGCGGCATGGCTAGCATAGTTGACCCAGTATAGGGAGTTTAATTGCCCCAGTATGGCGAGTGTAGTTACCCCAGTATGGCTAGCATAGTGCCCCAGTACAGCTAGTATAGTGCCCCAGTATAGCTAGTATAGTCCCTCCCAGTATGGGTAGGTAGTGCCCCAGAATAGTGCCCAGTACAGGTAGGTAGTGCCCTAGTATAGCTAGTATAGTGCCCAGTATAGCTAGTATAGTGCCCCAGTATGGGTAGGTAGTGCCCCAGTATGGGTAGGTAGTGCCCCAGTATAGCTAGTATAGTGCCCAGTATGGGTAGGTAGTGCCCCAGTATAGCTAGTATAGTGCCTAGTATGGGTAGGTAGTGCCCCAGTATACCTAGTATAGTGCCCAGTATGGGTAGGTGTTGCCCCAGTATAGCTATAGCTACAACATCTCCTATTACAGCAGTCAGCTGCGCGTCTTGTGGCTGCTGTAAGGAAGCGGGGCAGCGGCTTCCTGTAGCGGCGATATGCATCGCTGTTACCATGGGAACCGCTGCCCCGCTTCCTTCCCTTCCTTACAGCAGCCACAAGACGCGCAGCTGACTGCTGTAATAGGAGATGCTGCGAAGAGGAGAGTGGCGCCTGGGGGAATCTAATAGAACAAGCGGCCGCCAGCTCATAAGGTAACACGAGCAGGGGGGGGGAGGGGGGAGATGACAGACCCGCCGCAGCCCAGCTGGAAACTGCCAACAGACCGGCAGTGGGACGCGGCCCGGTGGTTGGGGACCCCTGGTGTAGAGCACTCCTGGACACACCCCTACACGTTTGCCATGTACTGGGAAGATTGTTTCAGAATATGCCCACTAGTACAGCACCTTGAACTGCAAAAACAATTTGGAACACACACTGGTCCTTTGCAGTTTGCTGTTACAAGTGGCATAGAACACAAGTGGTCATGTGCCATATGTTGAGGCTTTCTCTAGGAGATATTCTGGTCGTGTGCAGTGTGCTGGCAGGAGCAGTTTGAAACACACCCTGGTCTTGTTCATGTTTCTGTGAAGAGTGGCCTGATACATGCCCAAGTGCTTTGCATTGTGCTATACAGAGTGGTCCATTACATGCTCTATGGTCTTCTCTTTGGCCCAGTGCACACCAAAACCGCTAGCAGATCGTCAAAACGCTAGCGGTTTTGGGAGCAGAGAGCCGATATTTGCCGGGTGCACACCGAGCGGATTTTGTATGAGATTCGCCGGCCGCATCCGCGTGGCTAATGTATCTCTATGGGCTGGCGCACACCGGCGGTTTGAGGTTTTTAGCAAACCGCAAACGTGCAGCAAGAGGCACGTTTTCGGCTTGCTAAAAACCTCAAACCGCCAGTGTGCACCAGCTCATAGAGATACATTAGCCATGCGGATTTTCAGGCGGGTTCGGCTGGCGGATCTGCCCAGTGTGCACTGGCCCTTTATCAGGGAAGAGCTGTGTGTAATATTCTCTCCATGCTTCATCTTGTCCTTTGAAGAGACTTAGGGGTGTGCACTGCAATCATGTTCTTTAATGTTAGGAGCATTTTTGCCTTCTGTTGTACAGAGCATGCCTGGATACACCACCCGCTTGTTTTCTGAAGATTGGTTCAGAATGTTCCCCCTGGTCCCGTCTTTTGTAGATCTTTCCTAGAATGTTTTCCCTGCAAAGGGAATTCAGAAAGATACCCATGATCAATTTACTAAGCAATCCACTGGGGATTCTTTAGTCAACCAAAGGATCATGTTCAGCCAATCAGAGAAGTCCAGATTTATCACCTGATAACCGATCATGTTCTTCTCCATGGAGTCTACTAGTAGGATCATTTCCTAGTGCCTTAAGCTTATACAGAGAGAGTGTAGCTGGAATATTATGCCTGGATACCCATCTGATTGTGCTGTGAGGATTGAATCTGAATTTGCTCCCTGTTCTTGTGCTGTAAATGATGGCTGCCATGGTTGTTAAAGGGGAACTGAAGAGAGAGGTATATGGAGGTGGTCATGTTTATTTCCTTTTAAGCAATACCAGTTGCCTGGCAGCCCTGCTGATCCTCTGCCTCTAATACTATTAACCATAGCCCCTGAACAAGCATGCAGCAGATCAGGTGTTTCAGTGGTTCAGACTTTAAAGTCAGATCAGACAAGACTAGCTGCATGCTTGTTTCTGGTTTTATTCAGATTCTACTGCAGAGAAATAGACCAGCAGGGCTGCCGGGCAACTAGTATTGATTAAAAGGAAATAAACATGACAGCCTCCATATACCTCTCTCTTCAGTTCCCCTTTAAGATCTTATATGCATCATTACCTGGTCACCAAAAACCCAATGCTATAGATCAGGGATTCCCAACCCTGTACTCAGGTACCACCAACAGTGCATGTTTTGTGGAAATCCACAGAGGTAGTTAATCTCTGCTGAGACACTAATTACCTCACCTGTGAATGTTTGTGGTTTTCTGCAGCACATGCACTGTTGGTGGGGTTTGAGGACAGGGTTGGGAAGCCCTGTTTATAGATAGCAGCAGTACCCTTTGGGAGTTATGATCATTAGCATGCTATGTCACAGACTTTAGTGATGTATTGCTGGCATGTCTTCCTGCTCCGCCTACATAAATGGTCAGTGCTGCGGATTAAAGGATCCCATGACTAGGAACACTAGTAGGGCAATAAGGTGATTAGCTTGACTTTTAACTGCCAGCAATCAGCATATTTAAGTAACTAGTGGGGAGGAGGAGGGTAGCTCTTCAATTGAAAGGTTTATGGCTTGCCTGGAATTCCACTTTAACATTACATAACCTTTGTGTCTTTGCTCTCTGTGATCTCTCAGTTGTGCTGATGCATTTGCAGATGTATCCATCGCTTGTGCCCTACATATGTTGTTTTATTGGCTTTTCAAGGAGTTGAGGACATAAGGGCACACGGTAGAGTCAGATGCATTAGACTACAGCAGCACTTTACTCGGTTAAGTTGCTCTCAGAGGGCTTTGTCATGTATCCCATCATTTTTCATTTTACCTGCATCTTGGCTGTTAAGAATGGCTCACCAAATATAGCTGCATAAAATGCTTTGGTTGTATATTTTTAAAACTCTAGTGGGTAGAAGTTCGATATACTGTGAGAGCTGCAGCCCTTCCAGCATACAGGTGAAGATTATTTTAATAACTCCATACAATTTCTAGAGTGGATGTCAGTATTTCCCCTTCTTGCATTTAAAAAAATGAACAAAACCTTCATATACTGTATATCGGAGGCAGAAACTTCCGAGACTATACCATTTTGTAAGCAGAACTAAAGTAATATGATGAAAGAAGCCCTGCATATTTCAGAGACACGATAGTAACAGTATTTTAAGTTCATTTCCAAGCATAAACAGACTCAAACTCTTGCACAGCACACAATGAAAAGTCTTTATTTCACATATAGTTGCTGAAGAAATTCACGTCTCTGTGTTCTGTGCTTGTTTAGGCAGATCAACCTTGTCTAATTATTTCTTATCAGTAACTGTGAATAGACTGCAGGAGAGCTCTGCTGTGGCAGCTCTCCCTATGGTTAAAGTGAACCTCCAGACTAAAAATCTATTCAGCAGCACTGAAAAGGATTGGTGTTTAAAATGTTAACAGCATCAGGAATTTTTTTTTTTTTTTTTTTTTTTACCCAAGCCTCATTTTTGGCTGCACAGAAGCTAAGCTCCGCCCCATCAAGGAAATCTGCCTGGGCATTTTTCCCCTGATGCTGTGCAAAGCATGATGGGATTTCTGATATTGTTGTTCTCCTTCGGCTGTTTTGGCGAAAATTTATTTTTTTGATCAGGACACCGGACAGTTGGAACTGAGTTTCATTCTCCCTGTCACCTCCTTTCAACCTATAAAGATGGCTGCCCCCATCAAATCACAAACATTTGCCTGTTCTTTCAAACAGGGTGGGTAAGAGATAATACCTATTTATTTTAATTAATGAAGGTATGTTTTTTTAGGCTGAAATTCCCCTTTAACACCGAGGCTTAACCTGTTCAGTGCCTTCTGCAGAAGTGAAACCAAGTAAATCTTCAGGTGTTTTTAGGCGTTCCATAAATTGTAATATTATTTTTCCATAAAGGTAAGCATGCTGTGGCTAATCTTTTAGAGCTGAAAGGAAGTTCTGAGTTTAGATCTACTTTAAATGTTTTCTTAGACTTGTGTAGGCCCTAATTACAAAGCGTGTTTAATATTGGTCTTTAAACACATTAATTAGCTAAAAAAAAAAAAAATCATATGTAAATGTCCCTTGACACTGTCCACTTCCTGTGTGACAGACTATTTGCACTATAGGCTGCAATCTTCTCACAGAGATCCAGTCTGTGCCTTCCTTGTTGTCTAAATAGTGGTGATGACACAAGCCATCCTGCAGCAACCACACCTACAGACCCCTAACAACTGCCTGTTGGGGTACAGTTAATTAATCCAGATGAATACGTCCACTATGGCTCTGAAACGCTGGAAATAAAATGTTACAAACAAATCAGTCACTGTTGTGTTAGCTCAACCCGATTCTGTACATTGATTTTTCCAGCTTTTGGGCCCACAAACTCTGGAAAAATCCACCGCTAGAACGGAGCGATATATGTTGGTTTCGGCAGAATGCGGAGTGGGGCACAGTTCAGAGAGACTAGGGTAGGGGAGCAAAAATGCACAGGCCACTCGCATATTTAGCTGCACCAGAGTTCTGCCCGCTTATGGCAGAGTGTTACTTGGGGACACAGATGTCGCTCATGAGGGGGCATTCAGGCATAGAGATGTCATGGACGCGGGGGCATGCGGGGGTCACAGATTTCACACAGACAGGGGTACTCAGTGGACACAGATGTCACGCACTTGGGATGTAGTGACTCAAGTATAAGCAGAGAGACCCACTTTTGGGCTATTTTTTTGGTCCCAACAACTTGGCTTATACTGGAGTACATATTGTATTCTCATTCATATAAGTATGAAATATTATAATCTTTTTGGGTTCCTGAGAAATTCCTCCCCCCCCCCCCCCTTCCGAATTTGACATCTGTTAAAGAAGAAAAGGAGTGGGCACACCTCAGGCAATGCCTGAAGCAATGTATTAAGAAGCATATGGTGTGATACACTCCTTACTACATTTCTCTAAGCATTGTCTTTGGTGTACCGCCTCCATTTCCTCTTTATTCTGGATTGATGAGTCTGGAGGAGGTGAACCAGGAGTGAGGTGTTGGCATCGGCTATTCCTGCCTGAGTAGCGGAAGTTGTGAGTTTGGTGGTCTGCATTTTTTTCTACTTGTCAATTTTCTGCCAGGATTAAATACTTATATAGCCACCACACAATGCCATTGTTTTTGCCACTCCCCCGCTGGGTGGAAGCCTCTGTCACACCTACTCTTCGTCCCTCTGACCCCGCCCCCCTGCATAGCAAAGTACACATTGTCAGCATATGAACAGCGTTGTGGCTGCTGTGTTGCCCGCTACAGATTGGTATCCACTTCCGGGGGCGACAGAGCTCGGAAGAACATCGCTAGGTGAGTATGTCGCTTTAAGAAAGGACGGCAACTGTCCATAGCATCTTTACTTGCTGTGATGTGATGCAACATGATTGCCAGATTTGCTATGTTGCTCACCATTTTGCAGCTTGAGCTATGTGTATTACAATTAGAGTTATAATTATTTTGTGTCTTTGTTAGACTGTATACTGCCATTTTGTTCACTGGTGATTAGTAATAAATAAAGATTACCTAGATGTGAGGATGGAACTTTTTGAATTAATTATGCAGGAGTTTAATTGCATGCAGAGGAGAGCTCATCAGAGGAGAAGTATGTCAGTCATAGCTACTCGTTTGTGAATTGCATCTTTTGATAATTTCCCCTGCTTTACCCACCTAATTACCAAATGTTTTAGGCCAGGTCTAAAAACAGGGCTAAAACATTTGGTAATAGTGTATTCCCCTTTGATGCAACTGACCAAACCATCAGCAGACTAAAAACCATCAGTAGACTAGTCTAAACTGCTTAGTGAATTGAGGCCATTGTAGTAGTTGTGCTAAAACCTGAACACTATAAAGCTTCAAATTTGTTTTCGGATGGATCCTCCATTTATGTGTTTCTGTGGGTGCCGAAGGCTTCCTTATGTAAAGTACTTGGTGGGGGTAGGTGGGAGTGTAAGATCTGTTATGTCTATTAGGAGCCTCATTTCATGTATCTTTCCCAGTAATGTGTTTTTTCACAGCCAGTTTATCAGTTTGTACTTTCTATTTTCTGCTCATGACTTTTGGTTTTTCTGCCTTATAAAGGCAAAATCCCATGTTAATTTAGGAATGATTTTCCTTTGAAAATCTGTGCCTTGCTCTTGTGGTGATACCTAGTTAAATCCTAGGAATGATATATCTGCTTGTGTCCCAAAACACCAGACCTCCTCTTTACAATCTCTAAAAGTCATTGTGTAGGCACTGATAAATGTATTGAGGATTCAGGTCCCTTGTATGTGGATGTTTTCTCTGAAAGAGGTACTCATTTCGCAAAGGTTAAAAATGACTAATCAATTGCTCTGCCCCCTGGGGGAAGAGGAGTTTTAATTGGGAGAGATGATTTAGGGTGCTAGAGAATGGATCTTTAAAATGAAATGCTTTAACTGTCTGTGGTCTGTTCTGCTATTCTTTAAAGCCTCTGTAGTGAATAATTATACAGATGAATGGCTTAATAACAGACCCTCTTGCTGTGTAGAAAGAAACAGATCTTTTTATGAGGTAAGCGTCTACTTGCCATTAGATGATGGCTGGAACATACGGAACTTTGAAAGTTAACGTTTTTTTTTTTTTATATCTCTATATTTATGCTGCAAGAAGTAGCACTATATGTAACCAGGAAACGTCCAATTCTCAGGCGCTACTCTAAGCTGCCACCCACAACTATACTGCCATCACTAAGCTTCCACCCACAGGTGCATCCCTGCATACAGTGGTCTAACACCCAGCATTTCAACTTTGCTTTAAAAGATTGCTTACAGCTTAGAAACGATTATGCCAGATTTTTTTTTAGCAGAAATTCAGTGAATGGATTAAACATTACATTTTAGTGCTGCATTTAGCTAGAAATGGGCTTAGGTTTAGTTACAAATGTATCTATTTACAAAGTAATAAACAAACACTGCTCTGAGAGAACAAAGAGGGCTTCCCCAGCAGGCTTTTCAGAGGTCTAATTGCATTCCAAACAAAGATACATTTGTTACTAAAGATAAGAATGGATGCGGATTCCTAGTTAAATCCAACACTAAAATGTCATGTTTAACCCATTCAGTGAATTTCTGCTTAAAAAAAAAATCTGGCATAATAATTTCTAAGCTGTAAGCAATCTTTTAAAGCAAAGTTGTAATGCTGGGTGTTAAACCGCTTTAAGTATGCACAGCTGCACACACACACACACACGCACACACGCACACACACACACACACACACACCACAACCACCCCATTAAGTTGGTGCTGCCTCTCAACTGTACAGTCTACACCAGGCTTTCTCAACCAGGGTTCCTTGAGTACTCTGCAGGGGTTCCTTGGCATTTTCCCCCATCGTGGTGGAAGTATATAGAGCACACTATAATAGGTGGTACTGTAACAAGAAGCACTAAATTGGGGGCTCAGGAGACAGTATAATGAGTGGCATTGTAATAGGAGGTAGTGAAATAAATAGCTACACATACTTTTAAAGACCATGCCTCCTGGAAAATAACTGCAGGGGTTCCTTAAGATCAAAACATTGTTCGCAGGGGTTCCTTGGGATCAAAAAGTTATTTGCAGGGTTCCTCCAGGGTAGAAAGGTTGAGAAAGGCTGGTCTATACTAAGCTGCTGCTCCACACTAAGCAACCGCCCATAGGTCCCATGCATACTTACAACCTTCAGTTATTATATAGTATTTGTTAAAGTCCTAGTACAGTCTTCTATTTTAATGCATATTTTAGTACATTTGCCTTAACTGTTTTGTGCTTTGCACATCTGTATTATTAAAAAATACCCAGCTGCTCTCTACTGTAGCTCCATATCCTGCTAAGAAGACCAAGCAGTTTTATTGGAGAGACAGCTGTCCAGACCCCTCCCCTATCTCATCAACAGGAAATGGTCAGGAAGGAATTTGGAGGGAGCAGCAGCCATTCTCTCCCTTTGTACACAAATCACTTGACTCCACCTACTTTCTTCATGCTCTAAGAGTTTAACTGTATGGGATCAGAACTCTATCACTACAGCTGTGCAGAGTCTAAATGGTTAAGTGTGTTGGCCAAACAGTAGCAAGATGTGGTGAACAGTTGAAATCAGATAATCATTTACCATCCTCTCACAGTGCCTCTTTTAATATTTGACTGGTCTCAGCAGATATACTGTATGTGGATGCCTCACTTTACATATACAGTACAGACCAAAAGTTTGGACACAACTTCACATTCAAAGAGTTTTCTTTATTTTCATGACTATGAACATTGTAGATTCACACTTAAGGCATCCAGACTATGAATTAAGACATGTGGAAGTATAGTACATAACTAAAAAGTGTGAAACAACTGAAAATGTCATATTCTAGGTTACATAGTTATTTTAGTTATTTTGGTTGAAAAAAGACATACGTCCATCGAGTTCAACCAGTATAAAGTAGCCACCTTTTGCTTTGATTACTGCCTTGCACACTTTTGGCATTCTCTTGATGAGCTTCAAGAGGTAGCCACGTGAAATGTTTTTCTCTTCACAGGTGTGCCCTGTCAGGTTTAATAAGTGGGATTTCTTGCCTTATAAATGGGGTTGGGACCATCAGTTGCGTTGTGGAGAAGTCAGGTGGATACACAGCTGATAGTCCTACTGAATAGACTGTTAGAATTTGTATTATGGCAAGAAAAAAGCAGCTAAGTAAAGAAAAACGAGTGGCCATCATTACTTTAAGAAATGAAGGTCAGTCAGTCCGAAAAATTGGGAATACTTTGAAAGTGTCCCCAAGTGCAGTCTCAAAAACCAAACTCTACAAAGAAACTCTCGCATGCGGACCGCCCCAGGAAAGGAAGACCAAGAGTCACCTCTGCTGCGGAGGATAAGTTAATCCGAGTCACCAGCCTCAGAAATCGCAGATTAACAGCAGCTAAGATTAGTAACCAGGTCAATGCCACACAGAGTTCTAGCAGCAGACACATCTCTAGAACAACTGTTAAGAGTAGACTGTGTGAATCAGGCCTTCATGGTAGAATATCTGCTAAGAAACCACTGCTAAGGACAGGCAACAAGCAGAAGAGACTTGTTTGGGCTAAAGAACACAAGGAATGGACATTCGACTAGTGTAAATCTGTGCTTTGGTCTGATGAGTCCAAATTTGAGGTCTTTGGTTTCAACCACTGTGTCTTTGTGCGACGCAGAAAAGGTGAACGGAGGGACTCTACATGCCTGGTTCCCACCGTGAAGCATGGAGGAGGAGGTGTGATGTTGTGGGGGTGCTTTACTAGTGACACGGTTGGGGATTTATTCAAAATTGAAGGCATACTGAACCAGCATGGCTACCACAGAATCTTGCAGCGGCATGCTACTCCATTCGGTTTGCGTTTAGTTGGACCATCATTTATTTTTCAACAGGACAATGACCCCAAACACACCTCCAGGCTGTGTAAGGGCTATTTGACCAGGAAGGAGAGTGATGGGGTGCTGCGCCAGATGACCTGGCCTCCACAGTCACCAGACCTGAACTCAATCGAGATGGTTTGGGGTGAGCTGGACCGCAAAGTGAAGGCAAAAGGGCCAACAGGTGCTAAGCATCTCTGGGAACTCCTTCAAGACTGTTGGAAGACCATTTCAGGTGA
This sequence comes from Hyperolius riggenbachi, assembly GCF_040937935.1. Lineage (NCBI taxonomy): Eukaryota > Metazoa > Chordata > Amphibia > Anura > Hyperoliidae > Hyperolius > Hyperolius riggenbachi. Next base: position 244,859,457 of record NC_090652.1, on the reverse strand, counting down.
CTACCTCTTGAAGCTCATCAAGAGAATGCCAAGAGTGTGCAAAGCAGTAATCAAAGCAAAGGTGGCTACGTTGCTTAAAATATGACATTTTCACACGTTTTGGTTATGTACTATACTTCCACATGTGTTAATTCATAGTTTCCGTCTTCCCCTCAGATCAGATGGGAAACTCTGAAGTGTATCCTGCGCGGGATTCTTATCTCACATGGGGCACGTATTAAGAAAGGACATGCCCATCAGGTGTCCACATTGTTATCAGAGATCCATGATCTGAAGGCTTTGCATAACACACAGGGATCCTGGAACAGCCATTAAATTATCTAAAAATTCTAGATGCTAAAACTCTTTTTTTATAGAGAGAAACTCAAGTCTCGGTTATAAGAGTTGGGAAAAAAAGTCGCCATGCGTTAGCGAGATTTATTCACCCCAGATCAACAATGTCCTATATTCCAAAGATACATTCCCACTCAAAGGGCCTGTTATATAAATCAAAGACCAGGGATCCCGAAGGAGGAATTGGGTGCGCTAGAGGGGGATTTTTCAGAGAGGGAATTGATAGCAGTTATTCAGGCTCTAAAAAACGGTAAAAGCCCGGGGCCAGATGGCTACACGGCCCCTTTTTACAAAGTTTTTTTCCAGAAAGAGTTGGTTCCGGTGTTATTAGAGGCTTTCAAATCAATCTCGGCCTCTAGTACTTTTTCCCCTCAGGCTTTACAGGCACACATAGTGGTTCTACCCAAGCCTGGTAAGGACCAAATGGATTGCTCGGGTTATAGACCCATCTCACTAATCAACCTGGACATGAAATTGTTTGCCAGGCTGATAGCCAATAGGCTACGACCTCTAATACCCCATCTGATACATGGTGACCAGTCCGGATTTGTCCCTTGCAGAGAGTTGAGACAATGTGCTTAGGGTTATTACTCTGATTGAGTTGGCTCACCGCACAGGGACGCCTAGCTGCCTGGTTTCCATTGATGCAGAGAAGGCGTTCGTCAGGGTCAATTTGGTGTTCTTGGAGCTGATCCTCTGTCACGCCGGTCTGGGGTCTGGTATGATTGAGAGGATCATGTCCTTATATATTCTACTGACAGCAAGAGTGAGAGTGAATGGCCTACTGTCGGACGCCTTCGGCATCCACAATGGTACCAGGCAGGGGTGTCCCCTATCTCCGTTGCTCTATATATTAACTATAGAACATCTTGCTAATGCTATTAGACAAAAGTCTTCTATAATGGGGCTCCGAACCTGGACTAGTCACCATAAGATATCTTTGTATGCGGACGATTTGCTTTTATTAATCACTTCGCCAAAGACCTCGCTTCCAAATGTATTCTCTGAAATCCGAATCTTTGGAGATCAGCAATTTTAAAATAAGTACTTCTCAATCCGAAGTCTTAAATATCAACCTATCACGAAAGATGTCGCTTGAATTGAAAACTGGTCTCTCTTTTAAGTGGCAAGAGCATCATATTAAATACCTGGGAATTCAGATCCCCTCTTGTCTCTCTAATCTTTACGAGCTAAACTATACCCCATTGTTACATCAGGTTCTGAGAGACCTTGCCTCCCCGACGTATGGTAAACCCTCCTGGATGGGACGTATTAATGTACTCAAAATGGACATTCTCCCTAGGTTTCTACATATAATGCAAGCAGTTCCTTTAGATATTCCTAAAGAAGCCTTTAAATCAATCAGATCAATGTTCATTAGATACATATGGAGGTCATAAGAAGGCCTCCGGTATGCTTTGTTGTCAAAGAGTAAAATGGGGGGACTGAGCCTACCAGACTTAGAATTGTACCATAGGGCAATAGCATTGTCCCATATAATAGACTGGTATCACAGCCATGAAACGAAGCAATGGGTTAAATTGGAATCCCAGATAGTAGATCTGGATGTCAGGGATTTGCCCTGGAAACCTGTGTGTCTTAGAAAGTCTCTAGTTGACATCCCCTTGCTGGTACGGAATGTATTGACAATTTGGGATGCCTTCTTGTCGGGAGGGAGATCTCCTTTACTGTATTCATCTATTCTGAGTCCTCTCACTCCCATCTTTGATAACCTGAGTTTTGCAGTTGCAGTTAGAGCGAATACTTTCTTGGGTCTTAATAGAAGGGACTGGCCAACAATGGGAACATTTTTGGTTAATGGGTCCCCTCCCCCCATTGGGGATTTGTTATCTGTAAGCAGTAGCAGCCCCAACATTTTAGAATGTTTACAATATCAGCAATTATGTAGTTATGTTAAATTTCTTTCGCCTTCATCTCAGTGAGGGCTGGTGCACACCGATCGGGTTTTTCGGCGTTTTACGCTTGGTCAATGTATCTCAATGGGGTGGTTCACACCAGAGCGGGAGGCGTTTTGCTGAAAGGCATACTCCCGGGGTGAGGCATTTTTTGGATTGCGGAGGCGTTTCTGCCTCCAACGTAAGGTATAGGAAAAACGCAAACCGATCTGAAAAACGGCAGTTCAGTGCGGTTTTGCAGGCGTTTTTGTTACAGAAGCTGTTCAGTAACAGCTTTACTGTAACAATATTTGAAATCTACTACACCAAAAACGCTTCCCAAAACCGCAAAATACTAGGTGAAACGCTACAGAAAAATGAAAAAAGCGTTTCATCTGCTAGCATTTTGCGGATCTGCTAGCGGGTTTTGGTGTGCACCGGGCCTTAATGAGGAATTGTACGGCCTTTGAGAGCCTATGTCTCAGTGAACATCGACCAGAACATGCCATATCAAAATTTTATAAAAAAAACTCCTGGACGTGTCTCCCAGTCAGTCTAAAGGTCCGTACACACGCCGGACTGGAGGCAACGACTGGTCCGTCGTCACCTCGCGCTGGGTGGGCGTTCCAGCGACAGTCCAGCGTGTGTACAGTCTGTCTGAAGACTGATAGGGCTGTTTCTGAGCGATCCGCCCGGCGGATCGCTTAGAAACAGCCGTATCAGTCCGCCGACAGACTGTACACACGCCGGACTGTCGCTGGAACGCCCACCCATCGGGAGGTGACGACGGACCTGTCGTTGCCTCCAGTCCGGCATGTGTACGGACCTTAATCATACCTGCTCACAATGGAAAGCAGACTTAGGTAAACAGTTTTCACCTAGTGGCTGGAAAAAAGCACTGGCTCTGACGCATGGGTCATCGAGGTCAAGTAAAGTGCAGGAAAGGAACTATAGGCTCCTAATCCGATGGTTTCGTACTCCAGCACAGATTTCAAAATGGCAGGTGGGTGGCTCGGACATATGCCGGAGATGTGGGAAAGAGCCCAGGGATTATTTACATATGTGGTGGGGGTGTGATAGCATTTCTCACCTATGGTTGCTTTTGAGTGGTTGACGGAAATGAACTTATGCCATATAGCTCACTCCCCAGAGATTGCGTTACTCTCAATGTTTCCATGTCCAATAAAAAACTCAAAGGGATCTATTCTTGGCCATTTGATGTCCTCAGTCAGGTATTTGATAGCCAAGAATTGGAAAGTTGATGCATGTGTAAAGTCAGGCACTGATTAGAAGTCCTGTCTTGCAGTTTTTGCCTTAATTCATTCCCAGAGGTTTTCCATCGGGTTGAGGTCAGGACTCTGTGCAGGCCAGTAAAGTTCCTTCATACCAAAGTCGCTCATCCATATCTTTGTGGACCTTGCTATGCATACTGGTATGTAGCCACGTTAGAACAGGAAAGGGCTATGCTGTAACTGTTCCTACAAAGTTGGGAGCCATGAAATTGTCCAGAATGTTTTGGTATTCAGAAGCATTTTCTCTGGAACTACGGTAAGTGGACAAGCCCAGCTCCTGCAAAACACCCACATACCATAATCCCCCTTCACCAAACACAACACTTGGCACAATGCTAACGTTCTCCCAACGCCACTGTAATGGACAATAATCCTGGGCTATAAATAAGTTTCTCTGAAACCAGAAAATACTTCTAATTATTAGAAGTCATAAACTTCCTGTATGGGGGCTGAGAAAAAACCTTCTAAGCACAGGGAACAGAGAAAAATGTAATAAGTCATGATTTGTCGATATGAGAGCTGAGTAAGCTCATCCTTTTATTTTTACTTCAGGTTTACATTAACTCTAACTTGGAGTGCAAAAAAAGACTAGCTAAACAATTTATAAACTTGGATAAAAACAGACATTATAAATTCACCAAACCTGACACCATTGGAAGAGAGCTGTGATGGAGGCTTGAAAGGTGCACAACAGAGCAGAGGACTGCTTTTTATATCAAACAGATTTACTTTAAAAATGTATCATCTGGTACCTGACTAATTCATTCAGACCGGTTGTACGTACAGTTAGTTTACTTTAAACAAAGTTAAGCTTTTAGAAGAACTTTAATTCAATAAAGCCTTTTATCATCACTCAGAGCAGGAGTTCTCTGGCTTGTGAACTGACTGGTTTCTAAATGCTGTCTAATCTTGTAATAAGATATCCTATTGCTTAAATTTTATAAAGTGATGAAAAATATTAAGTTTATATTCCATAGGTTGGTTTGTTTGTGTGTTTTTGTTTCTAGTTTTAAAATGAACTTTTATGGTATTTGTAGGTTGTACACTTAAGAGTGGTAACACCGAAAGGCATCGTAGAAAAGAGTTGCCAAGGGCCAAGAATGTCCACAGGTCCAGATATACATCACTTCATTATGGGATCAGAAGGTAAGCAGACCAGTAGAGAATGACTCTGATGTGCGTTTCATCCCATTACCACTGTTTTTTTACGAACTGTAACCGCAGCAAAGGAGAATGACTGGCAACCTCTCAACTTTCATTGATTGAGTCACACTGCAGGAAATTATGTTGTGGCATAGTTATTATATGCACATAGCAGTGGACACTACTAAATGTCCTTGGAAGAGAGGAAACTGGAGGTTAATCACACATTAGAACCCAGGGAGTCACTAGGACAGGGAGTAAAGTAAGAGTTATCCAGTGTAGACACACAACCTGTCCGTTCCTTGAAGTGCCAGAATTCAAATTTACGGTGTGCAACACTTTTCCAGATACTGGATTGGAGGTGGATATGACATAATAGCAATTACGAAATGTCCAATAGAACAGACATTCCTTAATGGGTTGTTCTATAGGTGAACTGTTCTGTGAAGGGTGACAGTGTATGTGTGTTCATTATCATCCATGGAAAAGAACTGAGCATGAACAGAGGCATACTGTATCTGGGTAATACAGCACCTATGGCAAACACTTACATTGCGTGTAAAAATAGCAGGGTGCTGGCTGTTGGGAGGGTGTTGGCTTTGAGCAACATGCTGGCTGTGTGCCATTACAGACCATCAGCTGCAACCAGTCCTCATCACTGTACTTTCTCCCCGGCTCTCCCGGGGCCACCCCCACCGCCGCTGCCTGAGCATTGTCTCCATTTAAATGGCAGATATCAGATCAGCAGTGACATCAGAGACAGAGAGGGCGCCCAGCAAGTGCAGCAGATAGCGGTGGCACGGAGGCAGGCATTATTATTATTATTTATTAGATTTATATAGCGCCAACATATTACGCAGCGCTGTACAATAAATAGGCTTACAGACCATGATAACAGGGTTGACAGAACAATACAGGTAACAGACCATAGATACAACAATACAGGTAATAGCAATAAGATACACAACACAATGCAGATAATAGTACAATGCCAGATCATAAACTGGAATGGTAGTGGTAAAAAATTACCAGTTCCAAATTCTGGGTAAAGTGCACACAGTCAAGTATGATACACAAGGGAAGAGGGCCCTGCCAAAGGCTTACAATCTAGAGGGAAGGGCTGGTGACACAAAAGGAGGGGGTGCATCAAGAAGTTATTGGCAGAAAGGATTAGGGTAGTGTTGAGTTGATGTAGGCCTCCTTGAAGAAGTGAGTTTTGAGTGCTTTTTTGAAGGTGTTGAAGGTGGGAGCGAGCCTGATGGGCAGCGGGAGAGAGTTCCACAGGATAGGGGCAGCTCTAGTGAAGTCCTGCAGTCTGGCATGGGAGTGCGAGATGCGTGGGGTGGTTAAGAGGAGGTCGTTGGAGGAGCGAAGTGTCCGGCCAGGTGTATATCTGCTGACCAGGTCAGAGATGTAGGTTGGGCAGGACTTGTGTAAGGATTTGTATGCCAAACATAGGATCTTGACGCTGATTCTGAAGTGAATTGGAAGCCAATGAAGGGATTTGCGTAGGGGAGTTGTGGAGACAGAGCGGTGGGAGGAGTAGATGAGTCTGGCTGCTGCGTTCATGATGGATTTTAGGGGGGCGATGCGGTTTTGAGGAAGGCCTGACAAGAGGGAGTTGCAGTAGTCCAGGCGGGAGATGATGAGGGCATGGACAAGGAGTTTGGTAGTGTCTGGGGTCAGGAAAGGCCGGATCTTGGAGATGTTGCGTAAGTGGAAATAGCAGGCTCTAGCTACGGTTTGGATGTGGGAGGTGAAGGAGAGGGCCGAGTCTAGGGTGACACCCAGGCAGCGGGCTTGTGCGGTTGGATGAATGATTGTGCCATTGACAGTGACATAGAGGTCAGTGGGGGGGTGAAGCAGCACGGGGCGGGAAGATTAGGAGCTCAGTCTTATCCAGGTTTAATTTTAGGAACCTGGCAGACATCCACGATGAAATAGCTGAGAGACCAGAGGATACCTTCTCCATGGTGGTGGTGGAGAGGTCAGTGGTATGGAGGTAAATCTGGGTGTCATCTGCATATAGGTGATAGTTGAAACCCAGAGAGGAGATGAGTTTTCCGATGGAGGCGGTGTAAATGGAGAACAGCAGGGGACCAAGAACAGAGCCTTGGGGGACCCCAACTGAAAGTGGGAAGGAGGTTGAGGAGCAACCATTGAAGGAGGTCTTGAAGGAGCGATTTGAGAGGTAGGAGGAAAACCATGCTAGGGCACGGTCTTGGATACCCACAGATTGCAGTGACTGGAGTAGCAGGGAGTGATCAACAGTGTCGAATGCTGATGAGAGGTCTAGGAGGAGAAGGATAGTGTATTTTCCTTCGGCCTTGGCAAGCGTGAGGGCAGTCTCGGTGGAGTGGCCTGGCCGAAATCCTGATTGTAGGGGATCAAATAGGGAGTTGGAGTCAAGGTAATGGGTCATGCGTTGGTGGACTAAACGCTCTAGGAGTTTAGATGCAAAAGGGAGTAAGGAGATAGGACGGTAGCTGGATGGAAGTGAGGGGTCTAGTGAGGGTTTTTTAAGTAGGGGAAGTACAGTGGCCTGTTTGAAGTCAGAGGGGAAGGTACCCGTGGAGAGGGAGAGGTTAAACAGAGTGGTGAGGACAGGAGCCATAACAGGGAAGTGAGGACGGAGGCATTTGGATGGCACAGGGTCTAGGGGGCTGGAGGTGGCAGGAGAAGTGGCTAGGAGACGGCTGACTTGGTCCTCTGTGATAGGAGTAAAGGCAGTGAGTGGAGGGTGGGGTGGGGAATAGGTATTGATGGGGGAGGAAGAGGTGGTGGAGTGGAGGCATGAGATTTCCCGTCGGATGCTGGCTATTTTGTCGGTAAAGTGGGTGGACAGATCAGTGGCTGAGAGGGCGGAGGTGGGGGGAGGAGTGGTGGGGTTAAGGAGGGAGTTGAAGGTGGCGAAGAGGCGCCGAGGGTTGGAGGCTTGGGATCCGATCAAGGCAGCAAAGTATTTTTGTTTAGCATCAGTTAATGCGGTATAGAACAGCTGCAGGTTGGCCTTGTACGCCAAGAAGTCGGAGTTGCTGCGGGATTTCCTCCATTTGCGTTCGTAGGTGCGTGTCTGTTTTTGGAGGTTGCGAGTGTGTGCATTGTGCCAGGGCTGGGGGTTGATGGGACGGCTGGGGCGGAATGTGGGGGGTGAAGCAATGTCTAGGGCTGCTGAAAGGGCCTGGTTGTATTTGGCCACGGCTTGGTTTGGGCAGGTAACGTTAGGGAGGGTGGATGAGAGGGAGTGGAGGGGGTTGGCTAGTGCAGTTGGGTCTAGGTTATGCAAATCTCTCTGCCAACGACCTGAGGGTGGAGGAGGGTTGGGGGAGGATGATGGGGAGATGGAGAAAGTGAGAAGGTGATGGTCGGAGAGGGGGAAGGGTGTGATGTCCAGGTTGGGGAGGGTGGCGGATTTTGAGAGAATCAGGTCAAGAGTGTGGCCAGCGCGGTGGGTGGGGGAATTGGTGTGTTGGGAGAGGCCAAGGGAAGTAGTGAGGGAGAGCAGTTGAGAGGCTTCAGGGGAGTAAGGACTGTCCATGGGTATGTTGAAGTCCCCAAGTATGATTGTGGGGAGGTCAGAGGAGAGGATGTGTGGGAGCCAAGAGGCCAGATTGTCCAGGAATTGTTTAATGGAGGTGGATGGGGGGCGGTAAAGGACTGCGATGACTGCTGGAAGGGGATGGTAGAGGCGGATAACATGTGTCTCAAAGGATGTAAAGTTTAAAGAAGGGGGTGGCGTGAGGACACGGAAAGTGCAGGACGGGGAGAGGAGCAGACCCACCCCTCCCCCAGACCTGTTTTCTGGTCTGGGGGTGTGACTGAGGTGAAGTCCCCCATAGGAGAGGGCCGCTGCTGCAGCAGAGTCAGAGCAGAGTCAGGTGTGGTGACGCCCATGGCACGAGCAATGCCTGCACCCCTCTAGATACGCCAATGAGGGTGAACCAAGACTAAGGGCCTGATCACACTAACACATTTGTGTCCACTTCTGTCCTCTCTTCAGCATCTGTAACATTGTTGTTTTGCTGAAAAGTGGACAGAAGTGTGCTGGAGTCCTCAATCACTAAGGACTCATTTAGAGTGTGGCTGTGAAGAGATATCCTGCGATCCTCGTACATCACCAGTGAAGTTATCATAAGTGATTGAAGAAGCCTATCCTTTTTTTCCCTAAATTGATATTTATGATACAGTAAGAGTGCAGCTCTCAGCTGGGTAACATGGAAATACAGTGGGGGTTGTGGAATGCTAAGCAAAATTGCAAGACAGCTGTAGGTTTGCTATATTTTTGCCCATGTACCTGAGACAAGGGTGGGGGAAAAATTCATACCTGGGGCTTCCTCCAACCCCCTTCAGACAGTTTGGCTCCCTTGCTGTAGTTCGAGGCTGCCTCGATCCACCGCTAGGGTCCAGTTTCTCCAGTTTGGGCCAGTCAATGCATTCCTTGTTTGGCTGTGCGTTCGCCGCCATCGTGCTCCTGTTGCCGGGAGAGTTCTGTGCCTGCGCGGTATGCTCCCGGCGACAGGAGTGCGCATGAGTGGCCGAGTCGTGCATGCAATGTACGCCCGGACCGGAGAAACTTCAGAGAGTGAGGGAGCCAAAGGTCTCAAGGGGACTGGAAGAAGCCCCAGGTATGTATGAATCTTTCCCCCACCTCCATCTCAGGTTCCCTTTAAAGCGGATCTGAGATGAAAAACGAACTATAACAATTAACTTGTCTATTTATCTTCTCTAAAGTTTAGATAGTTTACACAGCAAATCTAGCTGCAAACAGCTTTAATAGAGTATTATTTCTTCCTGTGATACAATGACAGCTGCCATGTTTGTAAACATTACTCATAGGCAGGCTTATGGCCCATACTCACGGGCAGCAAAAGTGGCCTGTCGCCAGCACACGTGAGCGTGTGGGCGACAGGCCGGCGACAGCTCCTCGCCAGGTCCCTCCGCGTACACACGCGGAAGAGAGACCCGCGGCGCGACGGAAGCTGTCGCCGACGTTCCTCCTCCCCCCGCCGGAAGCTCCGTATACCTCAATGGAGGTTGCTGTCGCTAGTCCGTGTACTCACGCGGACTAGCGACAGTTGCGGCGGAGGTGCGGCGGCGACTGTCGCCAGGCGATTGAAACTTTCAATCGCCTGGCGACATCAGCGACGGGCGACAGTTCGGGGTGCGCGCCCGTGCGATGGCCCATACTCATGGGCGACAATTGTAGCCCGTGAGTATGGGCCATTATATGTATCTTGAGCCATCAGCCTAATCCCCTCTCCTCCTCCCTCCTCCCCTCTGCCTCTGAAATCAATGGTTAGTAACACCTCCCCCTCCTCCTGCCCAGACTGAGCTCCCATGAGCCCTTGCTACTGCCAAGGCTCTCTGAAACCCGTGGGCGTGGTTTATTTAGTTTATAGGGAATTAGAGTATTAAAACAAAAACAAAAAAGTATTTGGCTTGAGGAATGCCCTATAAACAATAGGAAAGGAATACAATTATGCAATGAGTAAAAGTTCACCTCGAATTCACTTTAACAGCCCGAGCGAAAATAAAGATCCCTGCCTAGTGGGGAAGGGAACAGCATATAGTGTTGGTGTGGTTTCAAAGCTATTATAGATTTTTGTTTATTATTATTACTACAATAGAATCCTCTTATAGTAAACTCCAAGGGACCAGGAAAAGTAGTTTACTATATCAGAAGTTTACTATATTAGAATTAGTCATACATTGTATATTTGTACAGGCGCAGTTGCTGGGACCTGAGGACTGAGTTTACTATATCAGAGTTTACTATAAAAAGATTCTACTGTATTAATATTATTATTGCTTCCCCAATCAGTGTCTGCATGGAGTGCTGTCCCCTGATAAAGCCTCATTTGTTCTTTTGCATCCTGTTTGTGCCCTCCATTTATTTGTATAGGACGTAACCATGTATATTGCACCTTGTAGCCCCGTAATGCATGTTACCCTCTGACAGCAACTCCTAACAGCCCTTTATTTTTTTTATTGCCTTTAGTGTAACATCTTCCCCCCTTCCCCGGCGTATGAGAGGAATCGGCGCAGGAGACTTGGGTGCAGGATACAGCCTGTATGGCTTATCCTGCTCCTGCACAAATTCCCATCTATGTTAAATACTATTACCCCTCCAGGCTGCCATGGATGGTGGGGAATGAAATAATTTGGCTTCCAACAATTGCTGGAGGCCAAATTATAGTGTTTTATAAGTAACTTCAGCTTCGTCTTCTGACAGCACTGAAGTTACTCACTGCTGCGCCCAAGTCTCCTGCGCTGGAATGGCAGGTTTCGCTACTAGTGTCCTCTGTGTAAACTGTACAGTTACCTGGCTGCAGGACTACTCTCCTGATCATGCATCCAGTCATTCTGAGTACTGCATATCTGTCCCTGTCAGGCTAATGATGCATCAGGTACAGGAGGGAGGAGCTTCACAATAGGCAGGTAAGTATGCTTCAAAACACTTCCCTTTGCAGCGCTACAGATTAGGAAAGCATCACAGATACATTCCCTAGTGCTGGAATTGAAGAAAAAGTTAGATATCGTGCTGTTTTGTTAAATTAACTCTTTCCGCCACTACGGGACGTATCAGGTCATACCAATAATATTGATGGATAGTAAAAACCCATTTTTGAGGTGATGAATTAACAGAATGAAAAAACAAACCACTTCTAAGCATGTGATGGCAAGCGATGACTGAACTTGTTATACATTTTTTCTACGAATGCAGAGTGTTCAGATTTATAACGCTGACAGTTATATTGCAGTATAATACAATTACATCAGTTGTATATCTTACTGCGTTGTTATAATGTTCACAGCACTTTAAATCCTCCTCACAGTTATGGTGGCATTTATAGCCCATTGACCTTGCGGATAACATTTAATAATGTCGCCATAACCTTTTAACCCCTCATCCTCACTGCTTTTAGAGCGTTCATTTTGCGCCTGAGCGGCGAGGACATTTGGCTCTCTCTCCGTGGGCTTTTTAGCTTATGTATTTGTGGATGTATATATCAAATTAATTTGCATTTGCCAGATCGTACATCATTGTGAATTCTACCTGTAATATCCTCTTCCATGGGAAAATTGATGTGTATAAATTGTACGCAGCACTCAATAAAGTTGACTGTTATTGTGATAATTTTTAATTTGCTTCCTGATAACGGCTCTCCTGCAATATCAGGGGAAGTGCGTGAGGACAAGATTAAATTCTAAGGATATTAGATGAAGTTTAAAGGGAACGTGTCATCATACAAATATGTGAACGGGTGTTAACTTTTTAGAATGTTTAAAACTTCCCTACTTAAAAAGGAACTCCAGTGAAAATAATGTAATAACAAAAGTGCTTAATCTAATTTATACAATAATTATGTATAAATGATTTAGTCAGTATTTGCTAATTGTAAAATCTTTCCTCTCCCTGATTTACATTTAGACATTTTTCACATGGTGACATTTTTACTGCTGGCAGGTGATGTCACTTGAAGGAGATGCTGCTTGCTTTTTTTTTATAAATGTGTTTCAATAATGCAGGAACCCTTGGAGTGGTCACAGAAGTTACAATTAAAATCAGACCTGTTCCAGAATATCAGAAGTACGGTTCAGTGGTCTTCCCAAACTTCGAAAAAGGAGTTGCTTGCTTAAGAGAAGTTGCAAGACAGGTAAGACTGCTCATCAGTGTTAGCATGAAGATCACATTTAGGTATTGTTGTGCCTGGTAGAAGTTAATGAGGACAAGTTGGTTGGGAAAGTTATACCAGGAAGAGATGCACTTACTGTATATGGGGCAACATATTAGCATGATCCAAATGGTCATCTGCTTTCTGTGCTTGGGATAGTAGCTAAAGTTATAAAGACTTGCCTAGCATTGGTGCTCTAGAATCCCATTGGGTGGGGAATGGTGTGTCATGGATGTACAGTCCAAAAGAAGATTCTCACAATGATCCTCGCATTCAAATTTTGCTATAACAATTCATTTGTAACAGTAGGCGCTAGAAACAGTCCAACCCAAATGCATTTTATAAGCAGAGACTATTTTTGTCAAGGCTCTATAGGACAATTGTACAAACGTTCGGTAAAGTTGCCACGTGCCGGTAGCGCATGGCCATTTCACTGATGGTAATGCCAGGGGAATAACGCGCATTGCGCAGTTGTGGCATCCTAGTAGCATACTGCACATTACCATAGCAACTAACACGTTGCCCAGTTCATGTGAGTAGTGCTAATTGCGCAATGTTCGCTACTCATCTGGTTTTAGCACTGGTAGAATTGCTATTGACAGCCTCCACACAGTAGCATCACCTAAAATTAGTGCCTCGTATGTCTTAACAAAGGCCTGCTTCCATGGTTTCTTCTGTTCGATGCTGCAAGTTACCTTTGATTGGACACCAAGGCATCTTGACACTCAGATTTACATTGTATTGTGTTACCTGGTCTGTCAAGGATCCTTTATATCTAAGCCATTTAGTAATGGTTTGTATAGCTATTATACATCCAGCTAGTGGCTGAATAGTGTATTGTTGAAGGGCTCTGCCTCCTACACAGGTGACCTGAGGTTGAATCTCTGCTCTTCCTGTTCAGTAAGCCAGCACCTATTCAGTAGGAGAGCTTGGGCAAGACTCCCTATACTGCTACTGCCTACTGAGCTTGCTGTAGCGACTGCAGCTGTGGCACTTTGAGTCCTCCAGAAGAAAAGTGTGATAGAGATGTTCTGTTTCTTTTCTTGTAATTTGGTAGGTGAAGCAATTGTTTGCGATTGTCTGCCAACGGTCTGCTGTCTGTGAAGTCCCCGACAAAACACAAGGGAATCAGCTCCAACATCTCCTCCTTCTCCCCCACAACCTATATAAGCTCTCACTGGTTACTCGTTCTCCACTGAAACGTACATAAACTCTCACTGGTTACTCCTTCTCCTTCACAACATACATAAACTCTCAATGGTTACGTTGCCCGCTTCTGGCGGACACAATCATGTAGTGTTGTGTCAAACAGAAAATCTCTTTTGCCTGTACCGGACTAAAGACTGTCAGCTCATTCTGGTGCTCATTCTGCTGAGATGCTGTGCCGAACACTTCTTCAAGGATATACTGAAGAAATATTTTAAATCTCTGAGTGCTTGTTCTGCAGTAGCCGACCACTGAAGAATTATGTATCGCCTGGGAATATCCAACCCAGCCAATTCAGGGCCTTTCTCTCCCATGGGGATATATTGACCTGGGGCGCCTGCAGCAGTCTGAGGTCATTTATAGACGTATTGATTTTAATACAGCTTCTCTGTCTGTTTCTCCTGTTCAGTCCATATTGTGCGCAGCACATTGTGTTACTGCTCAGGATTGCTGCAGCCTTCACCATTTATGATCGAGAGATAATTTATTATTGAGAAAGAAAGCGGTTGTAACAGCACATTAATTAACCGGAGTGTTTAGAGAGACTGGAGCGCTGATCTGTGGATTCAAGAGGAATAAAACAAAAATAGGCAGGTATTAAATTAATTTAAGTAGGGGTGCCGTTAGAGTAAGTAAATAAAGTCACTGGAAGGGTGCTGAACTTAGCGGCATGGCCAATAACAACCAGATTTATGGTTTTGTCCAATGTGAATTTAGAGCCCTCAGAGTGTGCTGTGGACACCGAACCAACTTGGGAACAGTTGTAAAATTGTCATTGACTCTGAACTGTTCACAAAGTCATGCCAGCTATATAACACTCGTCGACCAGATGCAGGGATTTGCTTTCCGCACACTTTGATAAGCAGCAGGTTTAATGCAGTAATACTTTGGATTAACACCTTCACCGCTAACCTCCAACAGATTTACTGCTGAACATACAGGGATTTTTGTATGCCCATTCACATACTTGGCTATGTCATGGCAATCTATCCTATTTATTATTTTAATGTATTATATTCACAATTACAAAAATACAAAAAAATTTTTTAAAGCAAACCTGAACTGAAAATTAAAAGTACAAAAAAAAAAAATTCACAGGTCATACTTACCTCCCATGTACTCTACTCCTCAATCTCTTACTCCTCTCTTGCATCCTGTTTGTCTACTGTGATCAGTGGAATTCTTCGTCTTCCATTTTAGAAATGGTCATTACACTGTACCAGCTTCCAGGTCAGCACACTGTTAAACTGTAATATCTCCCGTTTGAGCCATAGAGAAACATGGACATTACTTTGCACATCAGTTGGTCTTTCAACTATAACTGACAGCGACTGAAGCAACTGTTATATTTCATTACTGACAAAATATTGTTAGAACTGGAATGGATAATTGTTGAAAGAAAATGGTGAGCTTCTGAGAGGAACTGACTGCGAGGTAAGTATGTGATATTAATTTGCAGGTACATTATGTGTTTATTTTAAATAATTTTACTTGTTTCAAGTTCCCTTTAATGTGTTAGAAAAGGGCCCATACATTTTTTCTGTGTAGCTGGGTTGGAATAAATTAGCCCTTTATAAAATAGATCCTGAAGCTGTTCTCATAAAACTCCTAGTAACAAAACCTTGGTTGTGGACTGTTATGTTCTCTGACCCATAGATTCTACTGCTTTTGCTACTGAATTAAAGGTCATCAAAATATATTAGATGCAAAAAGATTGACATATTCCTAAAAACTTTAGATCCATGAGATCAATCCTCATGAAGAATAATCTATCCAGAACTTTTCATGAAGGTAACACACACTGTAATCTGACTTGGCTTGATAAACGGTTAAAGTCTTATTGGCAAAGACACATGTTTGCTTGGGGCTTAATTTGTGCCCTTCATCAGGCCGTAGTGTGTATAAACCAGTAGGGCCCAATCAGCAACAACAGCCAGGAAAACACGAAAGATAATGAGGGGCATCTGCACCAACCAGACGCACCCAAAACAATCCTAAAATCCTAAAACTCCTGTTAACAAAAGACTTCCCATATACGGTGGCATGCGAAAGTTTGGGCAACCTTGTTAATTGTCATGATTTTCCTGTATAAATTGTTGGTTGTTACATTAAAAAATGTCCGTTAAATATATCATATAGGAAAAAACCCACAGTGATATTTGAGAAGTGAAATGAAGTTTATTGGATTTACAGAAAGTGTGCAATAATTGTTTAAACAAAATTAATCAATTAAAAAAATTAGGCAGGTGCATAAATTTGGGCACCGTTGTCATTTTATTGATTCCAAAACCTTTAGAACTAATTATTTGAAATCAAATTGGCTTGGTAAGCTCAGTGACACCTGACCTACATAGACAAGTGAATCCAATTATGAGAGTAAAGAGTATTTAAGGGGGTCAATTGTAAGTTTTCCTCCTCTTTTAATTTTCTTTGAAGAGTAGCAACACGGGGGTCTCAAAACAACTCTCAAATGACCTGAAGACAAAGATTGTTCACCATCATGGTTTAGGGGAAGGATACAGAAAGCTGTCTCAGAGATTTCAGCTGTCTGTTTCCACATTTAGGAACATATTGAGGAAATGGAAGACCACAGGCTCAGTTCAAGTTAAGGCTCGAAAGGTGGCAGACCAAGAAAAATCTCGGATAGACAGAAGCGACGAATAGTGAGAACAGTCAAGAAAAATCTCGGATAGACAGAAGCGACGAATAGTGAGAACAGTCAGTCAACCCACAGACCAGCAGCAAAGACCTACAACATCATTTTGCTGCAGATGGAGTCACTGTGCATCGTTCAACCATTTGGCGCACTTTACACAAGGAGATGCTGTATGCGAGATTGATGCAGAGGAAGCCTTTTCTCCACCCACAGCACAAATAGTCGCTTGAGGTATGCTTAAGCACATTTGGACAAGCCAACTTCATTTTGGAATAAGGTGCTGTGGACTGTTGAAACTAAAATTGAGTTATTTGGGCGTTATGCATGAAGGAAAAAGAACACCGCATTCCAAGAAAAACACCTGCTACCTACAGTAAAATATGGTGGTGGTTCCATCATGCTGTGGTGCTGTGTGGCCAGTGCAAGGACTGGGAATCTTGCCAATGTTGAGGGACGCATGGATTCCACTCAGTATTAGCAGATTCTGGAGACCAATGTCCAGGAATCGGTGACAAAGCTGAAGCTTTGCCGGGGCTGGATCTTTCAACAAGACAATGACCCTAAACACTGCTCAAAATCCACTAAGGCATTCATGCAGAGGAACAAGTACAATGTTCTGGAATAGCCATCTCAGTCCCCAGACCTGAATATGATTGAAAATCTGTGGTAAAGAGAGCTGTCCATGCTCGGAAGCCATCAAACCTGAATGAACTAGAGATGTTTTGTAAAGAGGAATGGTCCAAAATACCTTCAACCAGAATCCAGACTCTCATTGGAATTTACAGGAAGCATTTAGAGGCTGTAATTTTTGCGAAAGGAGGATCTACTAAATATTAATTTCATTTCTTTTTTTGTGCCCAAATTTATGCACCTGCCTAATGTTTAAATAATTATTGCAAACTTTCTGTAAACCCAATAAACTTCATTTCATTTCTCAAATATCACTATGTGTGTGCTATAGGATATATTAAACTGACATTTTTTATCATAGCAACCAACGATTTATACAGGAAAATCATGACGATTAACAAGGTTGCCCAAACTTTCGCATCCCACTGTAGCTGCATGGATGTCTCTTCATGCCATTGGAATTGTTTTGGGTGCATCTGGTTGGTGCAGATGCCCCTCATTATCCTTCGTGTATTTCCTGGCTGTTGTTGCTGATTGCGCCCTACAGAATTGTTTATACACATTATGGCCTGATGAAGGGCACAAATTAAGCCCGAAACGAACATGTCGTTGCCAATAAGCCTTTCACAGTTTATCAAGCCAAGCCAGATTACAGTGTGTGTTAGCTTCATGAAAAGTTCTGTATATATTATTCTTTATGAGGATTGAGCTTACGGATCTTAAGTTTTTATGAATACGTCAATATTTTTGTATATGTGCTAAATAAAGTTGTTCCAAGTTTTTGTATTGCAATACTGCACCAGATTTTTTACAAAGTCCTTTTCTAAAAGAAATTCCTGTGGAAGTGGTTGAGGTGGATCACCTGTTAAAAGGACTGTGTGCTTTTTTGCCCTTCCCATTGTAAGGCTTGTACCCAAATATATATCTAAACCATCAAAATACATTAGGCCTTGGACCCACTTGCAATCACAAATCGCAATTTCTCAGCTTTTTTGCTGATGTTTTTTAAAGCGATTTGAGCAGCGATTCACAGCTTTTTGTAGAAGTTTTATTTCTGACCATTGCAAAAAGATTGCGATTTTATTTTCTTTAATGGTTCGGGTAGTAACATTTTTGCAAAATCACTTTTATACAGCGATTTTGCAGCAATCTTATACTTTGTGTTGAATGCCTACACTCCAAAAATACTGCAGGCAGAGCAATTGCAATTTGGCCTAAATGCAATCACTCTAGTGCAGTGACCTGCAAACTTGGCTCTTCAGCTATTAAAGGGGAACTTCAGCCTAAACAAACATACTGTCATCAAGTTACATTAGTTATGTTAATTAGAATAGATAGGTAATATAATCTCTTACCCACCCTGTTTTAAAAGAACAGGCAAATGTTTGTGATTCATGGGGGTTGCCATCTTTGTCATGGGGGCAGCCATCTTTTTGGTTGAAAGGAGGTGACAAGGAGCATGAGACACAGTTCCAACTGTCCTGTGTCCTGATCACCCTTCCTAGCTGCACACGCTAGGCTTCAAATGTCAAATTCAAAATGTAAACAAAAAAAAATTGCACCAAAACAGTAAAACGAGAACAACAACATTAGAAATCCCATCATGTTTTGCACAGCAGAAGGGGAAAACTGCCCGGGCAGTTTTCTTCTGTGCAGCTAAAAATGTGGCTTGTATAAGAGAAACAACGTTCTGATGCTGTGAAACTGTTAAAGAAACAGCAGGCCTTTTCAGTGCTGCTGAGTCGATTTTTAGTCCGGAGGTTCACTTTAACGAACTAAAAGTTCCACAAGGCATTTGCCTTTATGAATCAGGACTGTGGCTGTCCGACTCCTGCAATGGATTGTGGGACTTGTAGTTCCTTAACAGCTGGAGAGCCAAGTTTGCAGTTCACTGCTCTAGTGGACTTCCCTTTATAAACTTTCATTGGCAAAGCGCTTTTTGGAATCACCAGCAATTCTCATGGGTCTGCCAAAAGTGATGGATCCCAGGCTCTATAGCTTAATATTCTCGGTTTGTATGGTTATGATACTTATAGATCTTATCCAATCAAAATGTTATTGCCTGATGGCCTTCATCCCATCTCACTAGGTTAGCAATAAAAGAGTTTATCATTAGAGTTCATGAAAAACCTTTTAAACACCCCAAAATTGTAAACCATTCTAGCCACATGACAGTCAGTGCGCGTTTCTGCACAAGGGGCCTTCAGTTGCTAGGTGACGCACTGTTTTACATTTTAATTCAGCTCTCTAAGATAAGATTAGCTGAGTGCAATCTATTTAAATATTTCTGCCCCTGAAAAGTTTGAGTCTTGATTGCAGTTTAAATGCAACATCAAAATGTGTTTCTACAGATTCTACTTTGCTAAAAAAAAAAAAGAATCTTCTCCCAGACAGAACCCAGCCATCTGCTGTTCCTCAAGGCGACTCTTTTCTGTTTGAATTTTTCAATCAATTTCCAATTTGGATATATGTTCAACTGATTCCCAGGCATTAAATAAAGACAAAGTAGATACTATATTATGTTTGTGCTGGGTAAAAATAAAACTTTTAATTGATATTGATGACCGTTGTTTTTCTTATTTAATGTCCCGTCCAATGTCCGTTCATGGAGTTCTCCCTTATTAGGCTGTCATTACAAGCAACTACTAATTCCATCGCTAGTAAATGGGGGTTTATATGTGTAATTTCTGTTCATAACAGACTGTAGTATTTTCCACTGCAGCCATTTAAACTTACCAAGGCCGTTTAGACACGGTGTTGGCTGAAGCTGGTTCTTTTGTTCTGGATTTTGTCTTTCATTGCTTTCTTGAAGATTTTCTATAAACAGAGCCTTATTTTATTTGCGTTTTGTTTGGTAGCTACGCACATTAAAATTACAGCCAAGATCCGCCTGGTAATGTTCAAAGCTTATTTAACTTTATCTTAAGAAAGAAGCCTGGTCCTGGGGTTTAATTAAAACATGAAAAAGAAATAAAATTCTTGCAAGTAACCCAAGAGGTTGTTTGGACTCTTTGCTGAGAAGAAAGCTAATTAATAGTTCCCTAAAGTCATGTTTCATCCAGTGTAGTGTGCAGTATATGGCTAGTTTATTATTTACAGTCTACTGTAGCCTAATCACGCTGCTAGAATGCTTTCAGTGCCCTGAGCTGTCATCATGGCTGCTGTTTTTATGAGACGCTATGGCAGCCACTTGGGGACACTGCAACCATCCATTTTTGGAGCTTAAAGTAGAACAAATGTCAAATAAGGAGAGCGGCCTGGCCTATTGCAAAGTCACAGCGGTTTCAGGGTTTTTATTTATTTACAGTTTTTATTGAAATATGATTTTCACATAATACTAATAATGTTAAAAAAATGAACCCTAACAAAGACTGCTGTGCATTTATTATATATAAATGGAAAGTTGCGCTACCTCTAGTGACTTACTGCAAAACTTTCCTTTATGGTACTTGTATGAAACCGTTTTACTAATGCATATGTCATTTCACTTATCACCCAGAAATCGTCACCCTGTGCTGGTGCCACAGCTTACTGCATCAGATTGATCTGACCAATGTTTTGCCTCCATGCTCTGTGGGACACTTTTCTTTGATTGGGCGTACTGGAACACACTTGATTCTCTCTCGATTTGATAAAATGATCGAATCGAATGGTCGATCGTACAGCCAAATCACTAGATGTATGGCCACCTTTATACTACTTTCTTTTATACCAAACTGTCATCTGTGTAAAAAGCATAAGTTCCCCAAGCACAGAATGCAACAGGGATGGGAGCTGCCAGTGCAATGAATGTTTTGCATCATAATTATTAAGGAAACTATTACAGTGAGGGAAATATTTTCTGCTCTGCTTACAGTCAAACTGAATTCTGCAATGACTGTCCCTTATCAAGTGCATTTAGTGATTAAATGACAATTAGGGATTCTCTGGGACATGTAACAGAACCTCTGAAATTTTCTTGGTTGCTGGTGGTAAAAAAAAGTATTTTATGATGGTGTGACCTAGGAGAAAACTCAGGAAAAAATGGAGTATGGGCAAACTTTTTTGGTAGCTGTTTTTTGCAAAAGATTTGCTAATTTATAGAAATTGTTATGGTGGGGCTAACCTATTGGAGTTGAGGGGCTATTTTTACTATAGTTCCTTTAAAAGAAAAACAAAACAACCACGGGCCTGAACTAGAGTTTTAATTAGAGAAGTGTGGCATAAGATGAGACTGTGGTACTTCTCGAGTCTGGGAATGATATGCATGTTTAAAAATTTTAAACGGATTGATCTTTTTTTTTCTACTGAGAAGTGGAAAAATACACTGTTAATATATAGTATTATTTAAATCTCCACCTGTCATTTAACCCTCCTGGCGGTTTATCAAAATCCGCCAGGGGGCAGAAAAGCCGTTTTTAAAAAAAAATTTTTTTTTTATGTAGCGAGACAAGGTCTCGCTACATGATAGCCGCTGCTCAGCGGCATCCCCCAAACAACGGGATCTCCTGGAGGGATTCCCCCGTCGCCATGGCGATGGGCGGGATGACGTCGTGACGTCAAAGGGGACTCCGATCCACCCCACAGCGCTGCCTGGCACTGATTGGCCAGGCAGTGCATGGGGTCTGGGGGGGGAGGGGCGACTGCGGCGCGACGGATCGGCGGGTAGCGGTGGTGATCGGATTGCACACGCAGCTAGCAAAGTGCTAGCTGCGTGTAGCAAAAAAAAAAAATTATGCAAATCGGCACAGCGGGGCCTGAGCAGTGCCTTCCGGCGGCATAGCCCCAGCTCAGCTCGGGCTTACCGCCAGGAAGGTTAAAGGACACCTAAAATGAGGGATATATGGATGGTGCCATATTTATTTCCTTTTAAACAATACCAGTTGTCTGGCCGTCCTACCTCGCCTACCTCTACAGCTATGTTGTACTCACCCGACGGGTCCAGCGACATCCCCTTGACGAGCATGCGGCGATTCCTTTTCCTGCTCATGACGTTACATGACGGGCGCGAACGGGATGTCAAGCGATTGCAGTACTTTGATCAGAGTCAACGGGGATCTTGAAGACCCAATCCGCCATGATGGGCGTTGTCGCCGTGCATCGCTAAACGTCACTCGCATGATTGCGCACCTGTACCCATGTCGTCGGAAATGACCGCTCGTCTCTCAAAAAATTGTCGGTCATCGGAAAAATCGTCTGGGAAATCGCAAGGTGGGTTCAGGCCTTAATACTTTTAGCCATACACCCTGCAGATCAGATGTTTCTGACAGAAGTCTGATGGAATTGGAAGCATGTGCGTTTCAGGTGTGGGATTCAAACATTACTGCAGCCAAAGAGATCAGCAGGATTACCAGGCAACTGGTATTGTTTATAAGGAAATAAATATGGCCACCTCCATATCCTTCTCAGTTCAGGTGTACTTTAACTGCTTCCCGACCACCTAATGCCGAAGCTGCCAGCCCCAGGACCACGTAAAGCCAAAAAGCTTCAAGTCCTGGAAACGGGGTTTTGAAAGAGATTGCATCTCCACTTGAATGACGGATCTCCATTACATCGAAACTGCCGTCTATTTACATTGTACAGCGCTGCGAACTATGGCAGCGCTATACTGGGGACAGTGGTGTCACTCGACTGTCCCCTGAGGAGGCTTAAGAGCGATCGGCTCTCATAGGCTGATGCCTATGACAGCCGATCGCTGTCATTGGTCGGCGGAGGGAGCGGAAATAAATTAATTAAAAAAATACACAATTGTATTTAAAACATATACACAAATTAATATAAAAAAAAAAACCACACTTCCTGCAGCAGCGATCAGAGCCCACCAGAAAGTTCTGTTGGTGGGCAGAAAAGCAGGGGGGGGGGGGGGAGATTCATTTGTGTGCACGGTTGTGTGGCTCTACAGCAAACCATTAAACTGCAGAGCCCTAATTTGTAAAAAAATAGCCTAGTCACTAGGGTAGGAAAAGCCAGTGGTCCTCAAGTGGCTGCAAAGCAATAAATTGATTGGCTAAGTTAATTATAAAACCAGGGGAATAATCCAGCAAACCTCCAAAGTTTGATGAATGGTTTGATACTGCAGAGAAGTTTTGCCCTGGGGTCTGGACCAAACCTGACTTTAGCTCTTACTTCTCACTTATAATACTATTTAAAAGTAAATTCTTGCATATTCCTTCTCATAAGTGGTTCTCTTCAGATGATTGAACGGAGATGAAAATGGGGAATATTCCTGATTACTGTATTCTAAACTTCACAACCACTCCGTATTCCAGCTCCATTCACATCCAGTTTTTGCCATGATTTGTCTCTTCTCATTGAATCATCTTGTTTTCTCTGCTCAGAAACCTGTTTTGAACCGATGTCATTAATAGTTTTCGATGTATACAGAAGGCGGCACAGACAGTCGTGTGTGTTAGCTGTAACCTTCTGCTGATTGGCCATTGCAAGACACAGCACTGATCAAATTATAATCCGTAAATTTGGCATATCAATGGATAGCAAAATAAATCAATTACACGCCAGGCCATCTGCCTCCCCTCTGACTGATAGTTGGGGATGCGAGACATACTCAGTAATGCCTTGGGCTCCTCAAGTCATTCTTCTTTGTCATTCTCAAGCACATCTGTCTTGCAGTGTCACTGAACCTTGTATCCAAGATGGCGGACCTTTTGCATGAACACCGGCCAAGGGTCAATCAGGCGACGATACAAGATATCTGTTTGGAAAATGCAATTTTAGAGGCAATATGATTACAGAGAAGTTTGTGTCCGGCATGCCCATGTAAATTCTTCTCGAGGGAAGAAATCCAGCAGTTGAAGTATGGCAGCGATGATTGAAGCTGACCGCAGGACTGAGCGATTGTTGGGCTGCAGTATTTAAACAATGAAGTGGATATTTGATTTGCCTTTCGTAGTGATTTTTTTCAGAGTGTAGCTTTTGCCAACAGCACGGATATCAAAAATAGTTCTGTTTAAATCTATTTGACATCTTATATTAAATTTGCCAGGAAATATTCTGCTCCTCTGACCTTTCTCTAGATGTGCCCTATTAGGAGTACACAGGCTAGCCTGAACTTCTAGTGTGCCTGTCATCACTCACCTGAATCCATCTGTGTATGTGTGTAGTATGCACAGAAAATTAAACATGCCAGACACAAGGGCGGCTCCAGAGGTTTTTGTTGTTGAGGGTGCTATGCAGGTACTGGACCCCCTGCTGGGGTAGCTGTCGTCTTTGCCTGCCCCTGGAAAGTGGGCATGGAAATGATGGATCTTGGGCATGGACAAATATATAACTTCGCTATTGTGTAATTCAGACAGTGGGCATCATCAGCAAAACTTTGAACGCTCTACTTACTATACATATAGTTGAGATTATATTGTGAGCTCCTCTGAGGACAGTTTGTGACATGAATATGTACTCTGTAAAGTGCTGCAGAAAATGTCAGTACTACATTAATACATAATTATATTGTAGGACATTAGATTGATTGACCAAGTGTAGTATGACAGCTTACCTGCACAATGTTTCCATAGTATTCAGAATCTGTTGGCCCTTACACTACATGGAGGTGACATAATTGGCCAGTCATTGGCCAATCCGAACTGGATGTATGTAGCAGGCTTTAGTGACAGTTTTGACGATTGCTACCTCTATAGGCATACTTTTCTCTCCTGCGTGGGGCAAGCAGTTGGCCTTACCAATTGCATAGCCCCCAGAAACATCCTGCTTTTTTCTCCTTCCCTTCCTTAGAGCAGTGGCTGAATAGTGTACTGGTTAAGGGCTCTCCCTCTGACACGGGGTTCGAATCTCGTCTCTTCCTGTTCAGAAAACCAGCACGCGGATGGGCCACATGGGGCACGGATGTTGCACATGACACCTGCCCCAGTTGTGCAGGTAACGGAGCCACCAGCGGGAGAACAAATGGAGCCCAGAGGATGTCAAGATACCTCACGGACTACAGGGGCCTAGAGGAAGCCCAGGTAAGTTCAGTATGGCACTTTTTACTTGGGTTCATGGTCACTTTAAAGATTTGTACACACGGGGGTGCTGAGTAGACTGATCCAATATGACCCGTCATGACAGTCTTTCAAAATATGTGCAAGGTCGAACATTGGCCATCTGTAACTGTTGTTTACTGCTTTTTTTTAAAAGATGGTTAGAGACTCTAACAACATTTTCTGCTTTATTTCTTCTTTCCTATAAGTTCCTATACGTGTTCTAATGTGGTCTGGATTACTTCAGCCTTTCCTAGTTGCACTGTCTCTGTAATATATCTAATCTTCTTTTCTTTATCAAGCTCTGTCGACCCAGGGAGGAATGGGCTGCCTCTGTTGTAATGAATACAAGTTATGCATGCCCCCTGCAGGCTCTGTGTGCTTTGTTTACTCCTCACTCTCTGCTCTCAGTCTGATTTCAGCCTGTACATGTTGTGAGGCTGAGGGGGGAAGAGGGAGCTGCCTGTCACATGCTGAGAAACCGTGAGAATCCTAGACTGGGGTGCAGATAATTCACTTGTTATATTATATACAGAGGGTGCTGCAGCACACAACAGGAAAACAGTGACAGGGGCTCTTAGTTACGCTTTAACGCGTTTAAGATCACCAACTGCGCCAAAGTGTCCCCGATCTGGTGAGTCCTACTCTAACCAGGCAAAAATGCTAGTTTTTATCAGCGTTCTAGTGGGAACCGTGCCAAAAGCCCAGGGGTCAGCTAAATGGGAGAAATGAAATTAAAAACACCTCACCTTCTACTAGCTACTAACTGAACTATGAGCACCGCTCATTTATATGCTTAACTGTGCTAGAGATGGGTGTGGTTATGCACGCTCACAGGGGAAAATAACATAAGCCAAGGGATGAGCAGCACAAACCGAATTTTATGCAATACTATGCAAAGCATGCACGCAGCACTGGAGAACCCCAATCTCTATAAGAAATAAATAAATACAGAGGGTGCTGCAGAACACAACAGGAAAACAGTGACAGGGGCTCTTGGTTACGCTTTAACGCGTTTAAGCTCACCAACTGCGCCAAAGTGTCCCCGATCTAGTGAGTCCTACTCTAACCAGGCAAAAATGCTAGTTTTTATCAGCGTTCTAGTGGAGATTGGGGTTCTCCAGTGCTGCGTGCATGCTTTGCATAGTATTGCATAAAATTCGGTTTGTGCTGCTCATCCCTTGGCTTATGTTATTTTCCCCTGTGAGCGTGCATAACCACACCCATCTCTAGCACAGTTAAGCATATAAATGAGCGGTGCTCATAGTTCAGTTAGTAGCTAGAAGGTCAGGTGTTTTTAATTTCATTTCTCCCATTTAGCTGATATATATATATAGCTAATTTATTATCTCAGTATTATTATCTCAGTATTAACATCCGTATAATTACTGAAGTGTAGCCTATATATAAATCTGTATAGATGTTTATACATCAGGAAATAAATTGTCATGTTGTACATTGAGAGAACTAGAAAGGGATAGCAGCAAGGAGTAAAAGAAAAGAGCAGTCTAGAGGACCGGAAGAGAGAGGGGAAAAAAAGGAGAGAATGAATAGCATATTCTTAAAATGGATCCAAGATGAACTTTTACTCATTGGATAACTGTGTTCCTTTCCTATTGTTTATATAGGGCATTCCTCAAGCCAAATACTTTTTTGTTTTAATCCACGCCCACAGGTTTTCAGAGTGCCAAGGCACTTTCAGACAGTAGCAAGGGCTCATGGGAGCTCAGTCTGGGCAGGAGGAGGGGGAGGTATTACTAGCCAGAGATTTCAGAGGCAGAGGGGAGGAGGGAGGAGGAGGGGGGATGAGTTTTTTTGCTCAAGATGCAGATAAGCCTGCTTCAGTGTAATGTTTACAAACATGGCTGCTGTCATTGTATCACAGGAATAATCAATCATATTCTATCAAAGCTGTTTGCAGGTAGATTTGCTCTGTAAACTATCTAAACTTTAGATAAGATATATAGACAAGTTGCTTGTTATAGTTAGTTTTTCATCTCCATCTCGGATCCGCTTTAAGGTGGCCTCACACTATACAATAAAATGATCCAATTTTACGGCAGTTTGATAAACGCTTATCAGTTGTCCCCAAAAATCTAAAGCTTTTTTTTTTTCATTTGTTTGAGAAATCTGATTGAATTTCCTGTTTTTATTCGATAAAAGAAGATCGGGAGTGTTGGATTTTTCTGAAAAATGTTTATGAAAATTGAATGGTGAGTGGTGGATTCAGTTGCCTGATATACAGACCCAAGCAAGCAATTTTTTCAGAACCTTCAATAATTTTTTTCATAATTTAACGTGTGTGTGTGTTAAGGTGGCCACTAATGATCAAATCTTTTTCATCCAATCTTACCATTTCTATGTAATATAAGGTTAACTGCCTGAAGTATCCATTTATTCTATTCACTCAATTTACTCTTATACTACATAGATTTGGTAAGATTGGATGAAAAATATTGGATCATTAGTGGCCACCATTACATTGATTTGATCAGATTTTTGAAATGTAACAATCAGCCATAAAAATTGATTGCGATTCTTGAATTGAAAAGATATGTAGAAAATTGTATGGTGTGTTAAAGAGACCCAGTGACGACAATCATAATAGATTTTTACATACCTGGGGCTTCCTCCAGCCCCATCCGCATGGATCGCTCCCATTCTGCCGCCGCCTCTATCGCCGGTACCGAGTCCCGTCACTTTGGCTAGTCAGGGCCGGTCGACGCGAGCGCAGTGCACTTTCTCCGTACTGCGCAGGGGCCAGCGAGACGGAGGAAGTCCCTGCGCATGCGGAAAACTGGCCACATCCGGTGGAAGTGACGGGACCCGGCGACGGAGGCGTGAGAGCGATCCAATGCGGATGGGGCTCGAGGAAACCCCAGGTATGTATAAATCTATTACTATATTTAGTCTCTGAGTCCCTTTAAGTCTAACTACTATTCTTACAAGGACCACACAATTCTTATGTATAGTATTCATTTGATTTGAGATTCGACAGAGCCGAGAATCTTTTTGGATTCAAGGAAATTTGGGATTCATCCCATCAATTTTTTTGCTAGGCCCACACCTCCTACGTAACAGTGCCCATACCTGCCGCAAGGCCCCTAAGATACCAAGCATGCCTGTCCTGTGTGAGATGGTATGTAGTCTGGTTACAGGAGAGTTTCCTGTGATTCTAGGTGTGGCCAGGGGTATACATTGGCGCAAGATTGTGTCCGTATTGCAGTGTTTAACATTCACTAGTTTATTATGGAACTATACCAAGCATGTAGTTGCTATTGTGCAAAAATACATGCATATGATAGAAAGCTGTGCAAATATTATTCTAAATTGCCGGTATTCTGCAAATGAAAATGCAGGGAGATCATTGCTCCCTTACAGCACTAGCTCCCCAGTTCTGGGCCAGGACACCATCTGCAGGGAGCTTTTGTTCACCCTGTGTTGGCTGGTTTCATCCAGGCATTCCAGTTTTCTCCCACACCCCAAAATATATAGATACGTGTATTGGTCCCCCACCCCCCAGACTATGATGAGGGCGAGTGTGGCTGTGGTAGAGATCAGATTATGAGCACCTCTGAAGGACAGTGACAAGACTATATACAAGTACTGCAGGATGTATCAGTAGGATGTACACAATAATAATAAGTGACTCTGTAAATTTCCAGTACTGAGTTTAAGTGCAGTACAAGCTATGCTAGTAAAATAGATGCTTTTAATACCATCATCTCCTCCCGAGACATTTATTCATTTATATAAAGTTTGTCAAGAATGCATTCCAGGCTGCAGACTATTCGGCTACATTACTTACAAGTCTGCAGAAAGGGGTTCTGCATGTGACTTATGGCTGGCCTGCCAGCTTATACGCTGCAGGGGCTGATAGGGGCTAACTAGAAGAGAAGCTCAGCTGACTAAAACCTGAATAGTTTGTTTTGTTACAAAGTGTGTGTGTACTTTTATTTATTTACATTCTAAACTGTTTCTTTATATACACCCACCCTTGGTACCAGACATGCATTCTAGGTTTGTAACAAGATACAGTATCAATCACGTTTTTGCACCTATTTCATTATAACTTTTCATGGGACCACACTGAAGATGTAACACTTTGATATAATGTAAAGTAGTCAGTGTACAGTTTGTATAACTGTAAATTTGCTGTCCCATCAAAATCCAGGAGTGAGTAAACAATTGAGATCAGCGCTGCTTATTTCTGGAGAGAATGAGATCAGTAGGGCTTTCAATTTGTCTCAGAAAAGTTGTACATTGACCCTATGGATGTTCTGTCATAACAAAAAAAAATACTAAATCAAGCAAATTACATCTAATATCTGTAAAAGGAACAAAGTGCTGTAACCCATACAAACCAGGTAGTAGTTTTTTTGGGCAAGCAATTGATTACCCCCCGTTGATAAACAAACTGGGCAGTAGTGCTCGATCCTGCTACCTTGTCCGCTTGCTTATATTTTATCAGAATTGTGAGTCAGTCGAGTCACTAATGTTGCTCTAGTCGATGAAGTATAGTGTTTCCCACCCATGGATCCCCTGCCATGGATTCCAGCATACCCTATCACCCATTTGATCAATAAACTACCCAAAGTCAATCAGAAGTTGATTGGTTATACAAATTGAAGACAATGGATCCCCTGGCCAATTTGGTCAACACTAAAAGTCATCTACAAACACAGGGCGGTGGAGTCGAGGAGTCTGAGTCGGAGCAGTTTTGGGTACCTAGAGTCTGAGTTGGAGTCTGTGGTTTCATGAACTAAGGAGTCGGAAGTCAGATGATTTTTGTACAAAGTCCACAGCCCTGGTAAGTATTATACTAAGGAGTCTGAGTCAAAGTCATTTTGGGTACCTGGAGTAGTAGTCTGAGTCGGTGGTTTCATAAACTGAGGAGTCGGATGGTTTTTGTACCGACTCCACAGCCCTGTGCAAACATCCGTGTGTATGCGCAGCATTTACTAAGCCTAATTCATTCATTTGAAATTATTTTGTAAGGTGTTGCTAGTAGAGTATTCAGAGCTTGCAAAGTGCATGAAGTACTAGTACATCACAGCAAGGCCCATATGCAATTCACTTTTTCACCTGAGTTTTTTCCTAGAAGATCATTTTTCATCTTCAGTTTATAACTTTTTAGCGCTTTGCAATGGAAAAAGTAGAACAAAGTTGGTGAAAAAGTAGTATCAGAATTATTTAGCATATTTGTTTGCTTGCCAGTTGTTTAACAAGCATTTTATTGACAGGTTTGAAAATTTCACCTAGGAGAAAAGTGAATTGCCCATGAGCCCAAGTGCTAAGAGTTTGTTAGTACGGTAGTTAAAAATGATTACCGTATATACTCGGATACAAGTCGACCCCGTGTATAAGTCTATATGTAATTATATGTAAGCCAGCCAGGTATGTGCCTCCAGTATAGGTAGCCAGTATTGTTTCCCCCAGTATAGGCTAGGCAGGTAGGTGCATCCAGTGTATGTAGCAAGGTATAGTTGCCCCCAGTATAGGTAGGTAGCCAGTATAGTTGCCCCCAGCATAGGTAGGCAGCCAGGTATAGTTGTCCCCAGTATAGGAAGATAGCCAGTATAGTTGCCCCTACCATAGGTAGGTAGCCAGTAAAGTTGCCCCTAGCATAGGTAGGTAGCCAGTAAAGTTGCCCCTAGCATAGGTAGGTAGCCAGTAAAGTTGCCCCTAGCATAGGTAGGTAGCCAGTATAGTTGCCCCCAGCATTGATAGGCAGCCAGGTATAGTTGCCCCCAGTATAGGAAGGTAGCCAGTACAGTTGCCCCTATGTATAGGCTGCAGCGGTGGGGAGAGCTGGCATGGAGGCAAACATCTCACCTATCTTCCATCTACTTCCTCTCCCAGGCATCCTATGCGCTGATACCAGCGTCTCCTGTGATGACATCATCACAGGAGAGATGCTGGTATCAACACAAGGGGATGCGTGGTAGATGGAAGATAGAGGCTGTGGAAGGTGCGTTGTTTGCCTCCATGCTGCCTGCTCTCCCCGCCGCTGCAGCTGTCCGTTACCACATCCACCGCTGGGCGCAGTCTGCTCTCTTCTCCTCGCTTCTCCTCCACTCGCGCTGTAACTTCCGCTCCCGACGTCATGTGACATCGGGAGCCGGACCATCTCTGAAGGGGGTAGACGCGAGTGAGGAAGAGAGAGGACACTGCGCCCATGCGATGGATGGTGAGTATCCCCTACACACACACACCCCACATCCACCCCACCCCGCCCCACACAGTCTGTAAGTCGCAAAATTTAGGACTATGTGACTATAAGTCGACCCCCCCCCACTTTTGTACTTTGTGTCAGACCTAAATTTTGCGACTTATAGCCGAGTATATACGGTAAGTGCTTTTATTAAAGAAAATAAATCTTGTAGTCTTTCTAGATTAGTTTGCTCATTTCTAGAGATAATCCATTAAGATTAAGAGGAATTTCAACCTAGAATTGAAGATCAGCGTAATCAATAGACGATACCCCACAATAAAATCTTCAACTTTTCTGGAATAGGTCATCTGGGACATCTGTATGGCTGATATTGTGGTGAAACCCCTCCCACAGTGTGATGCCATGGCCCTGACAGTTTGCTGTCTATGAACCTGGTTGCATTGTGAGAAATGATGTCTTTTTTCCAACTGTCAAGCAAGCAATATCTCCCTCTTCACATAGAACGCTTAGTAAACGCACATTCCGCAGAGATTACAATAATAAACCGCCTAGGATAAACTTCAGTAGGAGGGCAGGGCTGCATACCGATATCGGCAATATACAGCTATAGGAAGTATTTCTCAATCTGGAACCAGGATATTTATAGTAAAAGTGGGTATGCTTTATAATAAAACCCCTGTCCCTCCGTCCCCCTGTGTCCGTGTGGCTGTTGTGCCTTGAGTGCATGCATGGCACATGGACAGAATTCGGGCAGCGGTTGTGGACCTAAGTGTGCAGGTCACAGCCATGCGTGCAATTGGGGGGGGGGGGGTCTGTGGGGGTGTGGCTGTGGCCTAGTGCCATTTACTAGCTCTCAATGATTTACTGCATTGTACTATATGTGGTTACAGTTCCTCTTTAAATAATTGTGCAGCACTGAGACATGTTTTCAACAGATTTTTTTCCCCTAAAGAACAGTGGAATTTCACTTTACTTTAGTAGGTCCTTGACCACATTCTACATCTATGCTTCTTCAGTAATATCCAACACCCATTCATATGCTAGCTAGCATGATTCCTGGTACACACCATGCAATTTCCCATCAGATAGAAGGATCAAATAGATCATCTCTGACAGGTCCGATCTGATTTCCAATCATTTTTCTGATCAATTTTGTATAGGAGCGATTGTAAAATCGATCAGAAAAACAATCGTAAATCTGATCAGACCTATCGGAAATTATCTATTTGACCCGTCTTTCTTATGAGAAATTTCATGGTGTGTGCCAGGCATAAGTAATACCGCCTCTGTTTTTTGTTAACTACAAGGAAAACTTTTTCTAACTGGGTTTGTATTATGCTGGACTTGTTTCCAGTTCAGAAGCAGCAGTCAAGCTTAAAGCTGAGAAAGTGCATATTTTCCCAGTAACTCACAAAATAAATGAAATAAAGGGTTGATTTTCATCCAAAATGGAGTAAAAAGGGCGTACCATTGGATGATTAATTGCCTGGATGCTGATTGCAGATAAACGTTTCTTCCCACCGTTGTTCCCAAGCTGCTCTGACAGTGATGAATGGCGCAAGGGCCTTAATGAAAGAACAGCTTTGATAGTGCTGATAAACATGTATTTGCTTTATATGTTAAAAATATAAAGCACAGACTGGGCAGATGAGGAGGACCGTTCCAGCGCTCTGCTTATACACAGCTCACTTCCACCAAAATTTGATTTGGCTTTCCGAATTTCCTATCTTTATCTCAAAGCATCAATAATAACTTGGAAGATCTGAGCCATAATTTTACTCAGATTTGGCTGACTACAAATGACATGGCAAAGACTTGGGTATCTTTCAGGTATTCTACGTATATTGTGGTACAATTGAAGACCAACCAAAATGAATGTTCATTGTGATGAAATATTGCCTGCAATTTGCCCAGTTACATGTAAATGGTTCAATAATGACTTGGCAAATAATGACATCACAGTGCCAACCTTCTGTGATTAGGTAATCCATCTGTGTAAGAATATCTCCAACATCTCCAGCATCACTCATGAACCTCAGTATTTGTATAATTAAACTAAAAATGCTCCCATCCATTGAGTTCTACTTTTCACTGGATCTGGCGGTTTTAATCAAGAGAAAGGCACATTAAACTCCCCGGGAAACTTTGATCAGGGTATTTGGGCACCCATCCTGTCTGGTTTACCTGGCACTGCAATAGACCACAGTGTAAGGTTTCTTTAGCATATTAGCCGATCTCCAGGTATTGGTTCCAAAGGTCGACTATTATTTGGGGTTAACGTTAAGCGTAGATAGAGGGGTTAATGTTATGCGCAGATGGGGGAAGGGGGCATAGGTGGGAGGAGTTAATATAAGCCTTAGGAGGGGGGTTAGTGTTAGGCGTAGATGGGGGGGCTAGAGTTAACTATAAGAACGGGAGAGGGTATTTTGTGGTATAGTGAGGAGGAGTTCGTGTTAGGGATCATGCAAGCTGGTGATAGAATACATTGGGAATAGTATCGATATTCAAAGTATCACAATACCAGGCACCCAAATGAACAGGTGCGTATACACTGCCCCAAAATTTGAGACACCCTCTAATAATGGGTTAGTCCAGCAGATATTCTAATTGGTATGGAGTCAACAAGATGCTGATACCGCTACTGAGGAATGTTGGCCCATGCTGACATAATGGCAGCTCTAAGTTGGGTCAGATTGATTGGTGGCATTTCCAAGCTTTGAAGTGATCTTTCAACTTTGTCCCCTCAAATGTTCAATAGGGTTCAGGTCAGGGGACTGAGCTGGCCATGGAAGCAGGTTAAATTTTGATTGATGTTCCTCAAACCAATTTGAGATCGTTCGAGCATGGTGGCAAAGGCCCACAACGGTGATCTTTTCCTATTTTTCGGCGATACCAAAGGCAATGTTGATGGTCCTGCCCATTCTTTGCAAAGTTCATCTTGTTGTGCGTTAAGGTATGCTTTGTGATGCATCGGCATTGAATTCAGCTGTAATTTGTCATGTTTTCGCCCTTCTGTTACTGCAGACTATGCGTGCTACTCCTCTTTCACCTATTTCGTTCACCTCCTTCGTTCACCAGCCTTTTCCACCAGAATAGTTCTTATCAGTTAAACTGCTGGGCGTTATGCATGCCGGAGAGTTTGCAGCCGACAGTCCCCCTGGATGATTTTAAGTGATCGGATAGCTGTATTCTATTCAGCTAGCACTAGGCTAGCTAGCAGTGGTGGCGGGCATCCCCTGATTACTGATGATCCCCCCCCCCCCCCCCCCGATCGCCGCTAAATACATTACCCAGCCTGGATCCAGCAATCAGCGCAGCCTGCCCGGACAGCTCCGATCTTCACTATGGGGAGAATCGAACATGACGTCATGCGCAGACCCGATCCTCCCCATAGAAAGACCGGAGCTGTGCCGGGAGGCTTCACGATCGCTGGATCTTGGGGGGGGTAATGCATTTAGCGGCGATCGGGGGGATCATCCGTAATCAGGGGATGCCAGCCACCACTGCTAGCTAGCCTAGTGCTAGCTGAATATATTACAGCTATCCGATGACTTAAAATCATCCAGGGGGACTCCTGGGGACAGCCGGCGGTATGCCCGACACATTGTCGGGCATACCGCTAAGGAGGTTAGGTTTTTTTTCTCAACTTCAACTCTCTAAACACTTAAGATACTGTTGGGCAAGAGAATTCTACAAGAGTCCTTGTTTCAGAGATTCTAGCACCAACGATCACTCCTTGTTCAAAGTCACTTAAATCTTTCATCCTACCTATTTTGACATTAATGACATGAATTTGACATGATAACTTCGTCCGAAGCGGAGTGTTCCTTTATAGGCAACTCTGCGTTGTTGCATCACTCTACGTCACTGTTGGAGTCTACTCAGTGGAGGTTTGTCCGAGTTGCTACAGTTTAATAGAAATGCAGATTATCTAGTATGTTCCACCTCCACAATGATTCTTGTTGTTTTCTTTGATTCACCATGCACAACTAGCTGCAAGGAACAGCACTGATAGTGGGTGACTTCTTCATTGTAGGAGTGGCAGAAATGCACAATCTTGCAGGAAAATCTCCTCACTGTGGTTTCTGAGAAATATCAGAAGAGTATTTAGCCATCACATGCAATAGATAAACTAGGATATTGCATTTGGATGCAACTGGCCTTAAAATCTTTAGAATCCTCAAAGTGTTCCACACTGACCATTACAGAGAGGAGGTAGGGGAGCCTTGCAGGGACTTTCTGTATTCCATGTGATGTGAGGTATATGGCAGTTCAGCAGCAGTGGTTGGAGAATTCAGACGTTCAGATATGTAGCATTTGCATCTTCAATTAAATGTTAGATGCTGCCGGCAAATTACTAATGGTTAGGATCCATCAAAGGCAAACATTTCAGTTGTAGGTAAAATAGTCATATATGTGATCAAACTAGTAGAATGCAGTCAGATATTCAGGATACCCACTTTTAGGGTTATTTTCCTGGTTTCAGCATCAGAAAGAGTTCCTATATCTTTATATTGCTGTGTATTGATATGTAGCCCACCCTTCCAGTGATACTTAGCCTAGGCTGTTAAGCTATATGGAATTCTCCTCCCAGACCATTTTGGGAGACTAGATATTTTCACTGGCTTTAAAATAAATTCTCAGAAACAAACCTTCTGTAGAGGTGCACCTGACAGGACTAAAGATGTCACCCTGTGATGAATTATAGAAGATAAATCAGGGTGAGGAAACATTTTACAATGGGCAAACACGAACTGAACAATTTCTAAATGAATATCAAATAAAAAAAAAAAAGCATTTTTATTCATTATTTTTTTTTTTTTTTTACTGCTGTTCCTTTTTGAGGTACAGCAAATGGAGGTGCTTTATTAAAACAAAGTAGGGTTAAAATACAAAAGACATGTTGAAAACAGGTCTCCCAACTCTGTTAACTATATAGTTATCCAGACTGCCTTTCAGTCAATATAATGTAATCTCTAAAGCCCTCGCCTTTTCTCCTCGCCACATTTAGCTAGTGCTGGTAGCTGCCATCTTGGGTAATACTGTAAGATCTGGTTGAATATGTAAATATGAAACTCCTAGTTTAGAATGCACAGATAGTACAGTTCTTGTTGTTTTTGGTTTTGATTTGTTTAATCTTTTGTGTTACACACAGAAGCTCTCTGAATGTCTTTCTCCTGCATTCAGAGAAAATAAGAACAATCTACAGCCTGGAGAGCTCTGTTCTGCGACTCAGCACTGCTTAGCGCAGTGACTGATAAGACACTCAGAAGAAAAAGAAATTAAAACATTTAACCCTTTCAGGAACGTTATTTTTTTTTTACGGAAAAGTTTGCTCTTAGAACAGTGTTGCTAATGTACTGGAGCAGAGAGGAAATTTAGTAGTTCTGCTTTAAGGCTGAAAAGTACGGTAGGTTACATACACTTGTCAGGATTGATGAATTTGAGGGGTACACTGGAAAGATTTTTAAGAGGTGAAGGTTGCAATTAAGATGGCATCTGGAAATCCGTGAGGAACTGTGTGGAGGAGATAAGTGGTAGAGCTCTTTACAGATAAGGGTTATAAGTCTGAATTTGATTCTCTGGCTAAATGGTAGTCCACAAAGCTACTGGCAGAGAGGAGCAGCTTGTGAGGATCAAAATATGGGCGTGGCTGAGGTGAGCAACAGACTTCAGTAATTATCAGAGTAAGATTGTTCTGTTTAGGTATGCCATATAGGTAGACGGAGTAGGGCTATTCTGTTTTTTGGTAGGCCATATAGGTAGGCGGAGTAGGGCTATTCTGTTTTTAGTAGGCCATATAGGAAGATGTAGTAGGGCTATTCTGGTTTTGGTAGGCCATATAGGAAGATGTAGTAGGGCTATTCTGTTTTTAGTAGGCCATATAACAAGACTGAGTAGGGCTATTCTGTTTTTGGTAGGCCATATAACAAGACGGAGTAGGTCTATTCTGTTTTTTGGTAGGCCATATAGGAAGATTTAGTAGGGCTATTCTGCTTTTGGTAGGCCATATAGGAAGGCAGAGTAGGGCTATTCTGTTTTGGTAGGCCATATAGGAAGATGTAGTAGGGCTATTCTGTTTTTGGTAGGCCATATAACAAGACGGAGTAGGGCTATTCTGTTTTTGGTAGGCCATATAACAAGACGGAGTAGGGCTATTCTGTTTTGGAAGGCCATATAGGTAGACGTAGTAGGGCTATTCTGCTTTTGGTAGTCCATATAGGAAGGCAGAGTAGGTCTATTCTGTTTTTAGTAGGCCATATAGGAAGACTGAGTAGGTCTATTCTGCTTTTAGTAGGCCATATAGGAAGACTGAGTAGGGCTATTCTGTTTTTGGTAGGCCATATAGGAAGATGTTAGGGCAATCAATGCATTCTTTTTCTAAATTCTCATTGGACATACATCCTAACAAACATTCCCTAGTTTACTGAAATGTGCTGCGTGGTCCAGTAAAAACTGTATTTCTAAAGTGTGTTTTGTGGTAATAGGCTCTGAATAACTCGCATACACTGTTATGTGCTGAGCTCCTCGGTCACATAAATTAACAGAACACGCTTTTTTTCCTGTTTCTTGTCGGGAGGTCTGCAAATTTGCAGAATGATATTTTCAGTGTCTCGGAGAGTTGTTGATTTATTAGACGGCTTTGTTTCCCCCTCTCCAGCCACATTGCTTGTATAATTACAGGAACCAGGGCAGTGTTATGGGTCACGGAATCAAAGCTCAGAGTGACCAGCACTGCCTCTGCGACTACCAGGTTGGGATCGGTGGCACTTAAAAAAACAGCACACGTCCACCCAGCCTATAAATCACCATTGACATTAACTTTCCTTCCTGTGTTTGGATGTCGGGGCCTGTGGTATATATTAGTTCGGTTAGAGGTTGTCATTACAGGAGAGTAAATGTTGGCAAAACAAATGTGTTCTCACATCGATCTCTGAGTGATGGTTTCCTGACTTTTGATTGGGTTTTGTAGCCTTATAAACAGTGTATCTTGTAACACACTGGAGTTTATAAATTTCTCTGCCGTGGGGAGATTGTATATTTTTACTCGTGATGCCGTCTGTTCACTGAAATCTATTAAACTGGTAAATATTTATAATTTATTAGGTGCTGTGTTGTGATTGCTGCACACTTTGGAACGGTGTTTGCGGATCACTGATTTCAGGCCTTGTGCCAGCTCTGCCTGTCCTGTTATTCTGCTAGTGCAACAGAAGGAATTCTTTGATCTGCTGTAGTAGGCTGAACCGTTTAATGGACTTCCAATTTTAAATTGATCTAAGGCCTAGGTTCTCCACATGTGGTACGCGTACCCCAGGGGGTACTTCTGAGGGGTCCAGGGGGTTCTAAGGCTTGATGTAATTAAGTTTAATAGATTTATAGTTTCAGAAAATAATAAATTGTATATAAACAGCCAACTAGTATTTCAGCTAATTAAAAACCAAAGCAAATGCTTGGAAACTGTTTAGAAACAATTATCATGTACTATGATTAGGTGTATCTATATCAAGGGGTACTTGAGATGGTCTTTACCATGTCAGAGGGTTCTTGGCCAGCACAGGCTTTCAAAAGGGGTACATATACCCATGAAATGTTGAGAAACACTGATCTAAGGTACTTTTGTAAAATAAAATCCGGGTTAGCAATTGAAGTGTTTTGCAGTGTGTAAACTAATTCTGAACACAGAACAAGTAATCACTGCACTGCAACTGAAGTGAGAGGTATATGGCATTTGCCATATTTATTTCCTTTTAAGCAATACTAGTTGCCTGTTTATCCTGCTAATTCTCTGCCCCTTTAATACTTTTAGCCAAAGACCTTGAACAAGCACGCAGCAAATCAGGTGTTTCTGACATTATTGTCAGATCTGACTAGATTAGCTGCATGCTTGTTTCTGGTGTGATTCAAACACTACTGCAGCCAAATAGATCAGCAGGGCTGCCAGGTAACTGGTATTGCTTAAATGATATAAATATGGCAGACTCCATATTCTTCTCACGTCAGTTGTGCTTTAAGTAAAACAAAGCTGGCCAGACTAACTTACCTGGGGCTTCTTTCTTGTAGTCGTCCTGGTCCCTTGCCATGTTTCCTTTTCCTCACTCTTCAGCAGAGGTGCCTTTCTGAAGGGAGCGTTCTGTGCTTGTGCAGTTCATATAAATTGCTTCTGCAGCGTGCCAAACACTACTGGAGTGTGATTGAGGAGGTGCGGGGCTGCGCATGCGCAGAAGCCTGGCCCAGTTGACTAGGTTTCAGAGGGGGATAGCCGCTGAATAGAACACAGCAGAACAGCAGCATGGGACCAGCATCACTACAGGGGCCTGGATGAAGCCCCAGGTAAGTTAAACTGGCCACTTTTTTCACTTTAGGTTCCCTTTTAAAATGAGGAAAAAGTGTTTAAATCTTTACACACATCTGATTTTGATTGACCAATAATTGGCTAATTTTACCACTTGAAGTACGAAGTACCATGAAGTATGAAAACTTGCCTACACAACCTGCTTTGTAGTATTCAAATTCTGTTGAACCCCCACTACATGGAAGTTATAAAATTGTCCAATCAAAAATGGATGTTTGTATACACCCTTGCTTGTGGCAGCACTATTTTCATCCATAGGCTCATTTATTTAGATATCAGTTTTGCTGTTTAGCAAACTGTGGAATATCCCGAGGAAAAAGCTTCTCCTCAACGTTTGTGGGGAACCCTCTTATTGTTCCTCACAGTTCATCTCTAATGCCCCCTCAGACAAGCCCAGTTATTGGGTAGCTGGTCAGGCCTTACAGTTCACACACAACCTTTTTATCTGTCTACTACTGGTGAAATAGAATGATTTTCTCACAAGGATGTGACTTGGCGAATAAAGCTTATTCTATTCTAATAAAGCAGAGATGTACAAAGATAACTTAATGTCCTCTATTGATTGGTACATCAAAGGTTTGCTTGAACTATGGATTCTTGTGATGGAAGGTACCCGGAAACCAGGAACCAAACAGACACAAAGAACACCAGGAGTCAATAGTGTAGCTTGAACGAGGGTAGGTTGTAAGTAAAGAAAGAACTATGGCAGTGTTCACCCCAGAATTTTTTTCCCGCCACACGAAATGAAAAAGTAGCCTGGTGGGACGCGACGGGAAAATGCAGGGCCGGTTTACAGCATTGGAGGAGGATGAGAAAGCAAGCCAATCAGAGACAGCTGGGTGCTCACCAGAATTAGCCGATTGGAGTACTTGGCTAAAAAAGCCTGGGAGAACACTGTATGGTATATACATTTTTATGGTTGCAAACCACTGCAACTACCTATACAGCATGTGGGGGATTGGCCACTCCCGCTTGCACTGCATTGATTGCCCAGTTGGTTTCTTTCCTTGGTTTATAGAAAAGTTTCCAGGACGAGGGTTACCTTTTGAACTTTGGATGTTCATGTCTGAGGCTCTGCTTGTTTTTAAACACTCCTGCCAAGCTTAGAGGGCTTTACACATACTTGGAAAGTCGCAGGCTGCAATTTAATTTGAAGAAGCAGTTTATGCTGAATGAATGCATCATAATGAATGCACCAGTACTTGTTTTTAAGCGAGCCTATCATTTCCATGATCAAAAGTGAAATAAAATTAGATTTTTTGATTTAAGGTACTCTTTTGAGATACTGGTATGTCTACCCCAGCATGTACTGTAAGCTTTTACTCTGTATTTATACTGATAGAAAACCAGCTACAATGTGGGCTTATTACTGTATGAACCACGTTTCTAAAATGCTTGCTTAAAGGAGTTCTTTCACGAAAAAAGTAGGCAGCTAAAAAATGTGACAGATGACAGGTTTTGGGCCAGTCCATCTTTTTAAGGGGGATTCTCAGGGCTTTCTTTGTTTTCAACAGCATTTCCTGAACAACAGTTGCAAAATTTAACTGACATAATAGTGTGCAAGTGATTAGGGAGGCCGGCTGGTATCTTGCTATTTTGGCAGTTAAACTGCTGTTCAGGAAATGCTGTTGAAAACAAAGAAAGCCCTGAGAATCCCCCTTAAAAAGATGGACTGGCCCAAAACCTGTCATCTGTCACATTTTTTAACTGCCTACTTTTTTCGCGAAAGAACCCCTTTAATGGTAAGTACTTGCCCTTGCCCTTGGCTTACCATTTCAATGCAGATGTCATCAGCATTGTAATAAACCAGTAATTTAGCCTGTTCCATTAATGGGCAGTAGGCGGCTTCCCGCTGTATTGCGCATGCATTGCTGTGTGCACAGCCTCCCCCCACCCCCACGCAGACGCAGACGCCGGTGAATGCAGACACCTGTGATTTTATTAAGATGCTGAGTAGGAATAAAGGCGTCTGGTGAGAGATTTTGTGACGTGCTAAAAACAAATGATGCAAGTATTTTGCACTATTGATCTAAGTTTTATTTTAGGTTTTTTAATGACACTCCAGGAGCCCTTTTCCATACCAGTCCTTTACGGATTGCAGAATGCTAGCTACAGTTGAAACTAATGAAAATAGCAGGGACTGTTTCCATTAGAGCAGGGGTGGCGAACGCAAATACAAAGTGGGTCGTAACTGAGCTCGGGCCTACCTCAATGTCTAGTGGCCACCTCTCTGCCTTATAAAGTTCCCAGGTGTCTAATAGCCCCCCTATGCAGTTCCCTGATGTTTAGTGATCCTCCCTCATTTATACATTTCCCTGTTTAGTGGTCATCCCTCCCCTATACAGTTTGCTGGT
Organism: Hyperolius riggenbachi; assembly: GCF_040937935.1. Lineage (NCBI taxonomy): Eukaryota > Metazoa > Chordata > Amphibia > Anura > Hyperoliidae > Hyperolius > Hyperolius riggenbachi. Next base: position 244,817,774 of record NC_090652.1, on the reverse strand, counting down.
GTCTAGTGGCCCCTTCCCTCTCCTATAAGTTCCCTGGTGTCTAGTGCTGTCTCCTCGCCATATGGCTTTCCTGGTGATCTAGGGCTTACCCTCGAATATAGCTTCTGTAGTGGTCTACAGTGGGCCAAACATAATGCAAAGTGGGGAAACCACCTGAGGGCCAAATCTGATGGCTTAGAGGGCCAGATTTTGCCCACGGACTGAAGTTTGATTTGTATGCATTAGAGCGAATCATTTGTTATCCGATTTTCTCCCGAGCGCAACAGTCCTCCTTCCGTAATGTTTGTGCAATTAAGTTTCTATAATTTGGAAAAGAGCGCAGGAAAATGCTTGTTTTTTCCCCCGGCACAAATCGCAAATACACCACAATACACCACAATACACCCGAAGGATCGCTGTCCAGAATTGGGGTAGTGAAAACTAGGAAAAAATGTGATTGCATCGCAAATGCGATGATGTTTCTTAGTGGAAAAGAGCCCTAAGCAAGATTGCCCATCTCTCCCTCTATGCTTGGCCATTGCTGCACAGCTGAGAGGTGGGGTTGGGGGAAATGTTAGTACCTTAGAAGTGGAGCCAGGAACATGGAGAAGGATGACAGCTAGTGTCCGATGAAGAAGTGGGTAAGCTGCCACCACAGGAGATGACAAGAACAGGAGCTGTCATTACAGTTTTAGGCGTCTGAATGAAAAGTGGTAAGAGCCAGTGGGTGAATTGGCCAACTGTGTATCATTGTGCAGAACTGACTTGCCTGCCCCTTATTTTTTCCAAGTGCAGGCATAACCAGGTTCCTGCAGTAACAAGTACCACTATTCTATCCCCCGATAACAAATGTAACCATTCTTTTCCCCATACTTGCAAGTCCAGTTATCATCTCCACTCCTACAATCAGTGTCCGCATCATCTGCCCACCTCCCCAATACAAGTGCAGCCACCATCTCCCCTATAACAAGTGGCGCTTTTATATTTCCCCAAGTGCAACTTTTTCAGTAACAAGTAAAGCAACATCTCCGCACCAGAAACAAGGGCCAACTTTATATTTTCACCTCCTGTCTTCATATGGGTGCAGTGATCATCCCCTAAGTGCAGCCATAATGTTCTCCCATCCTAATGAAATTGCTCTCCCGCCTCCCTCCCCCTCCCCATTTAATTTTGTAAAAGGTTGTGTGGACGGGGCTCGTCATCCACACTGCAGGGAGTAAGGCTAGTTTGGGATTGGTTGGGGTATGAAATGACGTTCAAAGTTGGAATGCACGTGGAAGAGGGGGAGGGCATGGAGAAATAAAAATGACTTTAAGAATAGGATTAAGCATAAGAGACCCAATTAAGAATGGAATCATAATACGATTAATGAAAAAAGACTTTCATTAAAAATGTAATTTTATTGTCAAAAGTTGAATTTCACTAACGCTAATTTTGGTAGAAGAATAAGAGAATCATTTCCAGTATACTTGAAAGTAACTTATTTTTTTCTTGAGTCGCACTAAGCATTATTTTTTTCTTAGTCTCTGTATTTTTTACTTGTTTAAAAGCATTGTTTTAAAAAAAAAAAAAAAGCCAAATTTCAAAAGCATTACAACGGTTTCTTATTTATACTCGCAGCCAAGAAATGAAAAACTGCTAAAGCTTATGAGGTAGCTGTGTAATGGTGTCACCCTGGTCTGTTGCTCACGTCTGTCCTACTTATGTAATGTCTGTGCGGGCAGATAACCACAGCTGTGGCCTCTAGGTGAATTATGCTGCATCTCCTCACAGACCACTGACCTGTGTGTTTCCATTCACAGAGAGCTGCAATCGCTGTTATCAGATGGTGCCGGGTTTATTCTGGCTATCGTGTTACAACACCTGTTTCTCACATGCCACTATTAATACACCATCTTTCTGAGCATCACAGCGGCCTGCATCTTCATGTTGAACCTCGCTTCCCTTGGTTTCTCTTATTAAATTATATTAGAACATTAAGGATTTAAATAGTTCTTCCACAGAGGAGAAAATAAAGAGATTGCATTTTGATTTGAAATTGCTGAAGACTTTATTCTTTTGCACTAGACTCCATTCATCTGAGTGCCAGGAGCACAACTCTGGGGTACTAACAGAGATGCTCAGTGTGGGGAATATACGGTAATCTTATGAAGGGAGCACTTACATCGCTGGTAGACATACAGCATAGTGTTAAATGAAAAGTGCCTTAAAGTGAACCTTAAGTGAAAACAAATTGATGAGATAAACCGTTGTAAAAATCACTGTTTTAGATATCCCACAGTTTTATGTTATGTTTAAAAGTTTTAAAGATGTATTGTTTTGTTCTGCTCAATGACAGTGCTTCACTTTCTCAGAGAGCTACAGTATATTAACTGTTGACTTTTTTTTTATCTATCCTCTTCTCTCAGAAGCTCTTCCCTGTCAGAAAAGTTTTATGGCTGTAATTCCTTATCAGTGAGGGTTGCCATAGGCCGGCTGGGTCCTGACTGTAGAGAAACTGTCAGTTGCATATTTGAGTGTTAACGCAAAGAAGAAAAGGATCACAGCCTAGTTAAGGTTCCCTTTTAAGTTGTGTTATAGCTATGATCAGATGCCCTGCCTATGAAATGTGGTTTCAATTGCCAATAAGGGCCTTTTTCCACCATCAGCGTTTACGATGCTGACTCGCAAAATTGCAAATCGCTAGGGTTTGCTAAATAACATAGGAACCACGGTAGGTTTTTTCCACTACTGCAATTATATTTTTACAAAAGTGCAATCCCACCGCGGAGCGATTTTTTTACCACGATTTTGCATTGCATACCAAGAGCGCAATCACGGAAAAATTAGGGACTTGCGCAATCACTAGCGTTTAGCGCTAGCCCCAGCGATTACTAGTGGAAAAGGGCCCTAAAACACCTTGTCTACTACTGTATGATGGAGACAAGTGCTACATAAAATGTTATTGTTGTAAAGGTTTAACTTGTACTGAGCACATCTCCTAGTACCGTAATATCCCCACTCTTAGCACCCTCAAGGAGGTGCCTTTAAAAACACACTCTGAATGAAGAGCTGTAACTCTGTGTGACTGTATCAATACAATATAATAGCATGGCGTTTGTTGTATAGTTATATTGTCCATAGTTATATTGTCCACACAATGGCCCAGTGTTGCGGTGGGCAATAAATGCTTTACTGCAAGGCAATATACAATACTGTAAAATGTAACAACAAAAACAAGTAATTAAAAAGCAAGTAACCACAAAAACAGTGCAGTGTATTTTTTACAGGAGTAGGTCATTTTCGTTTGAGACGTTTAAAATTCTAGTCGATTGTAAGTAAGGGAACTAGTGTATTATACAATACCGGGGGGGGGGGGGGGGGGTGCCAATCGCCTTTTAGCAGGACTTAACAATTTCCAGACCTTATTAATTCAGTTTAAATGACTTAGAAACAAAGGGCCTGATGCACTAAAGTACAATTACGTTGCCGTTCAACAGCCTTTCACCAATTATCGCCATGTGCGTTACCAAGGTAACATGCGTGTTATGGTAATGTGCATTACCAGAGCAATACATGTTATCGTGGGCTCGCACATACTACTAATGGGCTAACGGCCGGTGCTCCTCCAGCACCAGTAACAATAAAATTGCTGTGTGATCCCTTCATGCACCGCATCTTAACCGTAATTTAGTGCATTAGGCCTGAAATTTACTGGTGATGTTGCCCTTTATACATTACATAAACATTTTGGATTGTTTTCCTCCTGTTTTCACCTGTATCTAGGCATCTAGATGTGCAATGTAGTCTTGTCTTGTTATTGTCGGCCTTGGATACTTTTTTATGGCTATATATTTGCTTTCTCTTTCAGAGATGCGCTCCCGCTTCGATTCGCCTTATGGATAACGCACAGTTTCAGTTTGGTGAGTTGGCGTGTCACGGTTTTTGCTTAGTGTGTTTAACTATCTGCTGATGTAACACTGTAACGATCTAATGTACCCAATCCCTAATGTGTCTGCAAAGCGCTGCCACAGGATTAGAACATCAGACTTAGCGGCTTGTTTTGCAATCAATACCAATCAATATGTAATTATTTTAACCCTCAGAATGTCTTGTTAATATGCCGTCCAGTTATCTGAAGTGTACAGTTAGGGATTGGAACCTTAATTAGTGAACAGTCACTCTGCTGTATCTGACTGAGGAAACAAATGGACTTCAGGAGAATAAATTGTGTCATGTATCGGACAGAATGAAATAGTCAGCACAAGGGTGAGCTGCTGGTTATACATTATACACTGTGTGTGTCACCAGGCAGCCAGTGGATACTGTATGCATCATGATTTGCTCGCAGTACTTCAGTTGAAAAGTCATTACCAAGACAGAGGATAATTCATAAAAATAATAAAGCAAACATAAAATTAAAAATAAAACAAAAAAACATATACAGTCAAAATGACAGAATGAAAGTAAAGTGAACCCAAGCCGAAGCTCAGATACAAAATCACATGCTTGCCCAAGAAGAGGGAAGTCTCTGGATCCTATTGAGGCTTCACTCGCTGTTCTCTGGTTTCCCATTGCAGAGCGCGGTTACAGACAAGGGCTTGTCAGTAATCTGATCTGGGCCATGTTGCACCTGCATGAGTAGGGCCGTGCCGGCGCAGTAACCCGGGGTGGTTCCATGCTACTGCGTAGGCTCGACATGGCTGCAGCACAACTGCGCTCATGCCAGAAGAGGAGAGCGGACCCGTTCAGCTGAAGGGTCCTTCATCAGCAGTGGTGGACCAGAGGACAGCAAGGAAAGCCTCATTAGGATCCAGAGGCTTCCCTCTGCTTAGGTAAGTGCCGTATGTATTTCTGAACCCAAGCTTCGGCTCTGGTTCTCTTTAAAATACAGTTGTAAAATCTAGGAGGGTATAGGCAATGGCCAATTTAGGAAGAACTTAAAGGAAATCTGAGACAGGATAATTGGGGTATTTATACTTACCTGGTGCTTCCTCCAGCCCCATGAAGTGTGTGGGATCCCTTGCCTTCATCTCTGTTCACTTGATATTCCTTACGGTAATCTGGCCGGCCACGCTCTTCTGCGCATGCGCATCCCAGGTGCGCATGCAACCTTGTTCTGCATCTACACAGTAGTACTGTGCAGGCGCAAAATGCTCCTGGGCACGGGAGCAGGACTGGGCAAGGCATGAGCACAAGCGCGTGACTGATCAGATAACCGGGATGGATATCAAGTGAACGGGTTGGGCAATCATGCCAATCCCTAGTTTAATTGAATGTCGATTGCCTATTTATAACCAAGTGGAAATGTATACATCACAGCTCTGGCTTCCCTTCAACCACAACTGTTCCAAATCTGAGCAAGGCAAATGGGTTGATGAGTATAAACACTGTACAGAAGCAAAATGGTTGTCACAATACCTGTGTCATGTGCCAAATATGTTTTCCAACATCCACAACAACTTTCTACCTCTTCACTTTGATCACAGCTAATGGGCTAGACCAGACATGGGCAAACTTGGCCCTCCAGCTGTTAAGGAACTACAACTCCCACAATGCAATGCAGTAGTCTGACAGCCACAGTCATGACTTATAAAGGCAAATGCATTGTGGGACTTGTAGTTCCATACCAGCTGGAGGGCTGAGTTTGCCCATGCCTGGGCTAGTCAGTCTATTGTTACCATGTGAATCTCATGGAAGGAAGGAAGATGGATATCTGACTAGGTTTCCCAGCATCTTTGCACTGCAGTGAAAAAGGTTTCCTGTCTGAAATGGCAGATTTATATTATACGGGAAAAGGTTTTGAGTAGTTGTAAGACCACTTCTTGCTCACAGAAATCTACTTTTCTATAGCAGTTTTAAAGGGAACCTGAGGTGAAAGGAATATGAAGGCTGCCATATTTATTGCCTTTTAAACCATGCTAGTTGCCTGGCAGTCCTCCTGATCCTGTATCTCTAATACTTTTAGCTGTTGACCCTGAATAAGCATACAGAAGATCAAGTATTCTGACTTAGCTGATTCAGGTTTTACTGTTCCAGGGCTTTGACTCTGACACTAATTATGCCAGAAGATCAACTGGGCTGCCAGGCAACTGGCATAGTTTACAAGGTAATAAATATGGCAGCCTCCATACCCCTCTCACCTTGGGGTCCCTTTAAAGTGAGCCTCGGCTGACAGGGATATGGAGGCTGCCATGCTTATTTCCTTTTCAACAATACCAGTTGCCTGGCAGTCCTGCTGATCATTCATACATCAGTAGTGTTTGAAGCACACACCTGAAACAAGCAGGCGGCTAATCTTGTCAGATTTTTGTCAGAAACTTATAATGTTGTTCAGGGTCCATGACTAAAAAAAATATTATGGCCCATACTCACGGGCTACAATTGTCGCCGCGGCGCGCGCGTGTTGCGGCGACAGGTCGCTCGTGAGTATGCGGCGTTGCACGGGCGCACACCTCAAACTGTCGCTCGTCGCTGATGTCGCCAGGCGATTGAACTGCTCAATTGCCTGGCGACAGTTGCCGCCGCAACTCCGCCGCAACTGTCGCTAGTCCGCGTGAGTACGCGGACTAGCGACAGCAACCTACATAAAGAATACGGAGCTTCCGGCGGGGGGAGGAGGAACGTCGGCGACAGCTTTCGTCGCACCGCTGGTCCCTCTTCCGCGTGTGTACGCGGAGAGACCTGGCGAGGAGCTGTCACCGGGCTGTCGCGCACACGCTCACGTGTGCTGGCGACAGGCCAAAAAAGTTGCCCGTGAGTATGGGCCATTAGATGCGGTGGATCAGCAGGACAGCCAGGCAATATGCTTTGGTTTAAAAGGAAATAAATGTCAGCCCCCATATGTCTCTCACCTCGGGTCCTCTTTATGTGTGAATTGGTGCTAGGCTTCAGGAAAGCAAAACTATAGAAAACATTTCTGAGTCGGAAAAGCTGAGTTTTTGCAGCCATTCTAAAGGCTGCCATAAGTGTTTAACAGAAATGAGAAGAGAGTAGATCGAAGTGTTTCAGCAGGTTGGGTGTGATAACTCATGGCTGTAGTACTTCCTGACAAGTTTTGGACTAGTCCATCTCCCAATTCGCTTGATTTTCTGAATTTTTTAAAGCAGGCTGGATAACATCTTTGTATTGGTCCTTTCCATGAAATGCTTTTGAACAAAATAAAGGAAACTTTGAGAGTTCCCCATTAAGAAATGTAGTAGTCCAAAATCCTGTTGGTAAGAGGTTTAGAGCTGTTGGATTAATAATACCTGATGCAAGTGACCGCAACAGAGGAAAAAGTAATTCATGCTGCAGTTTAGTTTGGGTCTGTGCATTTTATATGTGTATGCACACATTTATTTTAAATATTACAGGTTGTGATAGTGGTCCTTTTACACCCAAGAGGAATACATAAATAATCAATGGCATGTTAATAGTGAAGATAGTTTAGTTAATTTGCTTCTCTTGACACACTGCTCATTATTTATGTGGTGGTATTGTGCTTTATAAATAGGGTGAGTCTGTGCGCTCAGTCCAGTGGATTATTTAAGAGACCTCTATCTTTAAAGAACAAGCGACATAAAAAATACGACATACGACATAAATACATAAAGAAATTAAAAACACATATATAAGTAGATAAATACTAGTTCTACTTGCATAACAGATGTATTGTGTTATCCACGTAATGATTCCTGTGAATTTTAGAAAGGAAAAGCAGAAAATCCTATTCAAGGCAGTGACCATTTTGCCAAGCTAATGCTGACATCATATCCTCCCTGACTCTTGTTTTCCCCCCTCCCTTCTCTTGCTCATTGTGTATTTATTAGCTGCCCTCCTCCCAGAGTCTTCAGACACTCCCACTGAGGTCTATACTAGCAACTGCACGGTCTTATTCTCCGATCTCTGAGTCACCTCAGCCTTGCTTGTAAACACAAGTGCGCAGAGGGTGTTTCAGATAAGAAGCAAGGCAGAGAAATGAAGGGAAGAGGAGGAATATATTATAGGTAAAAAGAACCCCCAGCATGCAACTGAATATGGCAATGGCTATTAAAGGGCCAGTGCTCCTAAAGTATGTGATAACTCCAAAACATAACAGCAGAAAAAGTTTTGTGAGTTTTGAATGCAGGATTAGCATCTTTATCACTTAATACACTCAGATCAGTTGCTGTTGAAATTTGATTTTTATGGTGACAATACCGCTTTAAAGGGAACCTTAACTGAGAAGGGATATGGATGTTTTCTTTTTAAACAATATCAGTTGCCTGGCATCCTGCTGATCTCTGTGGCTGCAATAGTGGCCGAATTACAGACCTGGAACAAGCATGCAGCTAATCCAGTCTGACTTCAGTCAGAGCACCTGATCTGCATGCTTGTTGAGGGGCTGTGGCTAAAAGTATTAGACACAGGATCAGCAGGAGAGTCAGGCAACTGGTATTATTTTAAAAGGAAAAATCCATATCCTTCTCAGTTTAGGTTCCCTTTGATTCTGTTCAACTTTTCATTCTTCATTTCTATATAAAGTGGTCACAATAGGTCCGCATTCTAACTTTTATCATGAGCCATTGGATGAAATGAATACTTATCCATGCTTACTTTTTCCAAGGAAGTATTGCTTGGGCTACCAAGGTAGATTCATGACAGCATACTGATTACTGTTAATTGGTCAAGGAACGTTGGCTACGAGGTATCTGGAAACTATATTAGTAGGCTGGCTCTTCTTAAAGCACACCTGAAACGAGAGGACCATCATACCCTCTTTCCCTGAAATTAAGACATCCCTTAAAAGTAAGCCTTAGCAGGAATTTCGAGCATGCTTGAAATATAAGCCCTACCCCGAAAGTAAGCCCTAGCTGCAGTAAGGGGAAAAAGTATGGCAGCTTGTGTTTCTATTGGTGCCTATGGTCTCACGGACAGGACCAAGGCTCAATCACTGCAATCAATCAATTGGGCCAATCACTGCACTTGCAGGAGGATATCAGAGGACACAGGGGACACCAGGAGGGCATAGGGTTACATAGGAAACAGGAGTTTAGATGATAAAGGAGGACATTGGTACAGAGGGGGGCACTAGAGGTACAAGGGGACACAGGGGTACACAGGGTGGATCCAGCAGAGGAAGGGGTGGCACAGTATGGAAAGCAGGAGGACACACAGCACAGGAACTTGTGTGTTCATAGAAATAAGACATCCACTGAAAATAAGCCCTTGCACAACATTTGGAGCAAAAATTAATATGACACTATTATTTTTAGGGAAACACAGTATTTGGCTACTTTTAAAGGGAACCCAAGGTGCGAGTGATATGGAGGCTGCCATATTGGTTTCCTTTTAAAAAATTCCAGTTGCATAGGAGTCCTGTTGTTTCTGACATCATTAGTGTCTGAGTCGCAAACCTAAAACAAGCATGTTGCTAATCTAGGCAGACTTGAGTCAGAGCACCTAATCTGCATGCTTAAACAGGGTCTATGGCTAAAAGTGTTAGAGACACGAGATCAAGAGGACAGCCCGGTAACTTACATGTTTTAAAAAGAATTCAATGTTTAAAGTGAAATAAACATGGCAGCCTCCGTATCCCTCTCACTGTAGAATCCATTTAATAGTCACACACAACAAGAAAAAGCCATCCATCTAGCAATGAATTAATACTCATGACAAATAAAGTCCATGAAATATAGACAGTTTATTAGGGACATATCCCTTCTAAAATCAGTTAAAACATAATGAGGGGTGTGGCTAGAGCATATACAGTAATCAAATATAACATGTACAAAATGAATACAAATAATTACATGATGGGTACAATGGAGGCATACACAATGGTGCTAATATATAGTCAATAAGCTAATAAATCTCCACTTAGACTGGCAAACCGGCTGATGCGTAGTATGATGGCTAAGCTGAACAAATAGCACCTAGTGATAGGAGTCCAAAGAAGAGGCTAATGAACCTCCACTTGGACTGACAAACCGGTTAATACAAACATAGTACAATGGTTGAGCTGAAAAAGCAGCACCTAGTGATAGGAGTCTAAAGAAGAAAGATTGAAAATGCTTTTAGAAGGGATATGTCCCTAATAAACTGTCTATATTTCATGGACTTAATTTGTCATGAGTATTAATTCATTGCTAGATGGATGTTGTGTGAGTTTATCTAAATCATCCATGGCATTTTTTGGCATTGTTTGGCTCCGTTTTTTTCTTTGGTTGTCCATTTAATAGTCAGTCCCCAAACCTCTGTAGCTGAACCCACTTACCAATTGCTTTTACTTGTCCACATTATTGGGATTTCTAAAAAAATAACCACTTGTCTTCCCTGTTTTAGTTTGCCATGAAGTTAGTCAGTTCTAGAGTTAGTCATCACAAAGTAATTAGTGACAAATTACATTTAAACGTACCTGTTGTGTGTTTTGATGGCCATATTCCTTGTGCAGATTATTAGATTCTCCTTCTGCGTACTCTATGGGTTTATTAAGAATTGTGGGATCCACAGCTCCTCTGAAAAACTGCTGAGATTAGATTAGCCACATACAAAGTCCCTTGCTTTTAGTTAATTTGACCAGAAAATAAGCTCTTTACTGATACAGCAGAGCAGTATTTCAAGGCATATAGCTCTTCTCTTTGCTGTGTCTCAGTGCCATTGATATGGAGATACACCAGTACTAAGGTCATAATCCTGATATCAGCGGTTTTAACCCACCCAACAGTTTTCTTTATGCTTTCCTTTCACCGCATCTTACTCAATTACAAACTAGCCCATCTCATCTTTAACAGTAACCACAAGCTTATAGCTGCATCACTCCTACTTCCAAGAAGTCTAAACCATACTCTGATGTAAGCCTAACACTACCCTCAACAGTTATCACCAATTGGACAGTAACCTAACCTGATTATGGGTATTTAACCCTAACAATAATTCTTACTTTACACAATAACTAGGTTAACTGCCTAACTACTACACGTTTCTCCATGGAAATGTTGGTATCAGAACTGGTACTATCCACTCCAAATAATAGATGCCTGTGGCTGACAGTATTCTGTGTATTCCCAACCACATTCCCTTTAAACTTATTGTGTAAATTATAAAGTACAGTATAGGTTAAGACCATTGGATTTGTCTCCACCCTCAACAGTCAGTAAAGATATGGTCACCAGCCCAGGCATTACTGATGCTACCATTGTCTCACGTGTAGATTTTTTTTATTGTTTGTTCTGCAGTTTAGTAGAATATAATTCTAACACTTGTAGGACGGAGCTTGGAATTTTGGTGTGGGCAGCATTTTACTGCTGGTGTCTCCTGGAGTTGGTGAAAGGGAGTGCTGATGCATGTTTGGCTGTCACCACTTTTCCGTATGCCATGAAAAATAATACCTACTGTATATCTTACGCAATGGGTACTTTTCATTCATTGGCTAACAAAATTAATTTGTGTTGGTAATGTTAGTAATTTACAGTCTATTTTTCAGGTGCCCCATCCCTCTCTTCCCCATCAGACTATCATGCGTTCCCAAGCTAAAGAAAAACATTCTGCAGAAAACTGGAGGTCTACCTCCAGACCACCAGTACTTTCAGATTGTTATTCCTTTATGTAGACTTGTCCACAGATTTGTTTATCGGGGAGGGGGGGATGTACCAACACAGCTAAAATCTATAATCTAATGAAAGTAAGCAAATGGGAACACCAAAAACATATCTGCACTCTCTTGTAGCTGTTTTTTTTCTACTTGTAGCACATTCTGAGTTTATAGTTCCTGTACCTCTCAGAGAGATACATTAGGTTATGTTTCCCATGAATTCAAAGATTTGAGAGCTGGTGTGAATAGTACATGTTATATTGTTTGCGGTTGGGTATATCCAAGGAAGTCCATTTTCATCTTAGTGACTCAATTTCTGTATCTGAATCAGAAATTGGTTTCTTTTACCAAAGATTTAAAGGAGGACGACTTAGGTTTAAACCAGAAACTGATCTTTTGCCCTGCCATGACATCTGTGCATGCTCCATATACCCATATCTCAAGTAACCAAATGTTTATGGATTTCATCAACACGCTGCCTTTCTGGATGTCCACAGAGCTGCTCTCTGCCTGTGTCTTCAATCACCTCCGTCCTACTCTACTTAATTGTCCCCTGTCCTCTTCACTTGGTTTCACCACTGATAATATTCCATTCAACTACTTCCTTTCTTAGTCACTTCCATTCCACAACCACTAATCTTTTCTCTGCTCCCTTCCTTTGCACTCCACTATAAGTCATATTCCCAATTATGTCCTCTCTTTCCTCCCAGGCCCCATCACTCTGCTCCTCTTTTCTACAAAGCCACGGTCACCTTGCTGCTACTCTTCCCTCTTAGGTAGCTATCATTCTGCTCCTCTGTAGCCTCAATCGAGGGCAGTATCACTCTTATCCCCTTCCTCCCATGTTATAACTTTATTCCTTCTTCTGTCTTGTACCATTATTACTTATTCTCTTCCTCCCACATCATTATTACTCTGTTCATCTTCTCTTTCAGGCAATGTTTTATTTGCTCCTCCTTCTTCCCAAGCCACATTCACTCTCTTTCCCTTCCTCACACATTACTGTTACTCTGATCCTCTTCCTCCCACATCACTACCACTTTGCTCCTCTTCCTCCCACATCACTACCACTCTGCTCCTCTTCCTCCCACATCACTACCACTCTGCTCCTCTTCCTCCCACATCACTACCACTCTGCTCCTCTTCCTCCCACATCACTACCACTCTTCTCCTCTTCCTCCAACATCACTACCACTCTGCTCCTCTTCCTCCCACATTACTTTTACTCTGACCCTCTTCCTCCCACATCACTACCACTCTTCCCCTCTTCCTCCAACATCACTACCACTCTGCTCTTCTTCCTCCAACATCACTACCACTCTGCTCCTCTTCCTCCCACATTATTATTACTCTGACCCTCTTCCTCCCACATCACTACCACTCTTCCCCTATTCCTCCCACATCACTACCAATCTTCTTCTCTTCCTCCAACATCACTACCACTCTGCTCCTCTTCCTCCAAGATCACTACCACTCTGCTCCTCTTCCTCCCACATTACTATTACTCTGCTCCACTTCCTCCCACATCACTACCACTCTTCTCCTCTTCCTCCCACATCACTACCACTCTTCTCCTCTTCCTCCAACATCACTACCACTCTGCTCCTCTTCCTCCAACATCACTACCACTCTGCTCCTCTTCCTCCCACATCACTACCACTCTGCTCCTCTTCCTCCCACATTACTACCACTCTGCTCCTCTTCCTCCCACATCACTACCACTCTTCCCCTCTTCCTCCCACATCACTACCACTGTGCTCCTCTTCCTCCCACATCACTACCACTCTGCTCCTCTTCCTCCCACATCACTACCACTCTGCTCCTCTTCCTCCCACATCACTACCACTCTGCTCCTCTTCCTCCCACATTACTATTACTCTGATCCTCTTCCTCCCACATCACTACCAATCTGCTCCTCTTCCTCCCACATTACTATTACTCTGCTCCTCTTCCTCCCAAATCACTACCACTCTGCTCCTCTTCCTCCCACATCACTACCACTCTGCTCCTCTTCCTCCCACATCACTACCACTCTTCTCCATGTCCTCCCACATTATTACCACTCTTCTCCTCTTCTTCCCACATCACTACCACTCTTCTCCATGTCCTCCCACATTATTACCACTCTTCTCCTCTTCTTCCCACATCACTACCACTCTTCTCCATGTCCTCCCACATTATTACCACTCTTCTCCTCTTCTTCCCACATCACTACCACTCTGCTCCATGTCCTCCCACATTATTACCACTCTGCTCCTCTTTCCCTTACATCACTACCACTCTTCTCCTCTTCCTCCCACATCACTACCACTCTGCTCCTCTTCCTCCCACATCACTACCACTTTGCTCCTCTTCCTCCCACATCACTACCACTCTGCTCCTCTTCCTCCCACATCACTACCACTCTGCTCCTCTTCCTCCCACATCACTACCACTCTGCTCCTCTTCCTCCCTCATCACTACCACGCTTCTCCACGTCCTCCCACATTACCACTCTTCTCCTCTTCTTCCCACATCACTACCACTCTGCTCCTCTTCCTCCCACATCACTACCACTCTGCTTCTCTTCCTCCCACATCACTACCACTCTGCTCCTCTTCCTCCCACATCACTACCACTCTGCTCCTCTTCCTACCACATCACTACCACTCTGCTCCTCTTCCTCCCACATCACTACCACTCTGCTCCTCTTCCTCCCACATCACTACCACTCTGCTTTTCTTCCTACCGCATTACTACCACTCTTCTCCACTTCCTCCCACATCACTATCCCTCTGCTGTCCTTTCTCCCACATCACTACCACTCTGCTCTTTTTCTTCCCCATAGTTTGTCCCTCCTTTCACAGACTGCTTATTATCTGCCTCTCATATGTCCCAGGCCACTATCACTCTGGTCATCATCATCTTCCCATGCCACTATTACTTGCTTCTCCACTATCAATCATACACCCACTCTGCATCTCTTATCACTTTTATTCCTACTCATGTACCGTCCCTGCCTATTGATTCACAAGTCACATCACAATTCTGTTACTCAACTCTCATACTCCTTCATCCATTATGCCACCACTCACATTTGCTAGTGCTTAGTGGATCTCCAAGCAGAACATTAATTCTCAATAAAATAAGGTATTAGAACATCAGCCAGGTATTACTGTTTTCTTTTGGGGACTTTTTTCCTTCTCTTTCTGCTGGAGCTCCACTAAAGTGTACATAAATATACAAAATTAAGTAACATAGCCAACAATGTGAAGTCATCTTGTGATGGTCTTTTAGTATGATGTGCAGTATAGTATGAGTTTAATGGTTCATTAAATAAATTGGTGAACGTGCAGATATGATTTGCCACCTGGAGATTTTGAAGTCTACCTGTTTTTAGAGGTCTAAATGATAGACACCATAGCTGTCTAATAACAGGTGCTCTTTGACCATGATAGTGACCGTACATAGATACACCCATAGAGTTCAGAAAATATGATTCACTGCAGTTCCCTGATACTGGCATACAGCTGTTCATACATCAGTGGAAGATGATGTGCCTACTGATTCACTCACTCAAGTGTTTTTGGCTTATCTAAATTTATAATAGATGACTTTGCATTGGTAGCTATGGAGTTACTGACATCATCCTTGCATTTTCAGTGCTTTAGTGAATACATCTTGTACATTTTATGACCTGTTATGAGTAATTGAGACTTCCACTGGCATGGCTGTATTTATCCAAATGCATGCTTTTATAGTTTATCCATTCACTGTCTGTCTGAGCATCTATCCACTGTGGCACACACAATGCTAGCCAGGCTGACAGTGAAGTAAGCCTTTTTCTTTATATGCCCCTGATAAATGATACAACAGTGCTACAGAATTTGTTTGTAGAGCGCTTACTGCAGCTGCTTATTCACTAAAATTTGATTTATTTGTGCATGTATTTTATTTTTTTACAGGGCATGCTCTTAAACCTCAGGTGGCCTCAATTTTTACTTCATTTTTGGATGGCTTAAAAAAATTCTACATCACAAAGGTATCACATTTGGATTTTTTCCCAGTTTCTGCTCATGATTTTAGCAAGTTTGGAAATTCTCAGAGGTCATTTGCTGTGATTCTTATATGCATTAAACTGTTGTTAGATTGTGAAACCATAAACCTTGTATGAACTGAGCTCTGAGTATTATAAATCATTCTCCATCTTGCTATAGAGACTGTAAGTGGACAGGGGGGTTGTTGGAAGAACTACTATTCCCAGAATGCCATGGGTGTAATACAGTCTTTGATGCCTAACAGACAATGGAAAAAGAAATGTGACATTTTATTGGATCAATGTATTTAGATACAAGGTTTCCAGAACACTCAGTTCTCTCTCTGACGTATTATCCAATGAATAATAAAAAACATCATAAACCTGTACTAGTACAACGTACACCAAAGAGGCATGAATCAAACAAAATCATTGGAAATGAGCTCATGTTCAGATCAAAGGGGTAATTACTATATTGGGAGAGGATTCATAAAAATCATAATTTTATACTGACCATCTTTTAAATCATAAAAATCTAAATCATTAGATCATCTGTGAAGGGGATGCTTAGTGTCTTTGTGGTGTTAAATTCATAGTGGTTTTCCATTTTCTGTCAACATATCATCTTAAGACAGGGCACTTCCTCCATGTATATGACAGCAGATTGTAGGAAAGTGTGTGTGTGTATATGTGTGTTTGTTTGTGTGTGTGTGTGTGCGCATGCATGCAATTTCAGCACACAGTCTATGCTGTAGAAGTGTAAGCACCTCTCACACTTCCTTCTCAGACAGGCATGCAGTGAAACAGTTGAAATCAATTTAGTGAAGCTGTGCAGTTTTCAGCTGCTGTTGGGTTATTTTTGGTACCAGATATCCTCCAGCCATTATACAGGCTGGCTTACTTTTTGGTGGTGGGGATTAATTTTGCTACTGGGAGATTGACTGACTTAATGGACCTTGCACAGAAAATCTGGATGTGAACTAGAATCAGAATCTTTATTTCACTAAGCACGACTGGGTCGTGCCCGGATTTGGACTTGGCACGTACAGAATTCAAGTACAGGATAGGACACGCAAAATACATCAAGGGACAGAACACTATTTCACAAGCAGAGAAAAAACATAGATCCCGAAAAAGCATATCCATTAAAAAAAAAAACACATCAAAATGGCATAATTCACCAAAACGGTGATAATTAGACATAAGAACTGGAGCGCTACTATGTACAATGTGCATCATCGAAGCATGATATTGTTTGACCTAAAGTGGAGGAGTGCATGGAGAGAGTACAGAATGTTGACAGCTGAGGGGAAGAAGCTGTTCATTAGTCTTCTTGAGGTCCTGGTGGAGATGGACTGATACCTTCCACCCTGAAGGGAGGCTGAAGAAGCAGTGGCCTGGGTGTGAGGGATCGTTGGCGATCCTCAAAGCTTATGCAGCCTGGTGTAGTAGAGGTGGTCCAGAGTGGGAAGTGGTGTCCTGATGATCCTCTCCGCTGATCTGATGACCCTCTGTAGTTTGTGTCTGTCGTTAATGGTGGAGCCGGTAAACCAGACCAGAATGGAACTAGTAATTGTGTTCAACCTCTACACCCTTGATATAGGTCAATAGGAAATAATCAGGTGTGCTCAAGACAAATATTTGGAGTGATTGACCACACCCCCTCTTTAAGTCCGCATACAACCCAACACCAACCCAACAAGCTGTCACTTCCTCAGTTTTCAAATACTTTATTCATGCAGACAAAATGTTGGATTATTGTGTTTATGTACAATTGACAAGCTGACACATCATTGATTCCAGCAGTTCTGGAGGTGTGTTTAGCTCACAGGGACAACAAAGGACGATGTGCATATTCAGTAGTGATGCATCGTGAGAGACGACATATGCTCACTCCAATCTGAATAATCACAAATACCTTCTGTTTTGCATAACATTTTAGTAGAAGCGCTTTTTGGTTCATAGTAGCGCCTTACACACTCCTGGAAGTTATGGTTCACCATGAGCTTGCTGGGTAATCTTTAACTCTTCATGCAGACGCAAAGCCTACGTTTTGGGACCAGAGTGTTGTAGCCATTGGCCTGGACAAATAGTGTTCTAGCTATGCACTGATTCATGTCCCACTCCTGTACTTGACAGACCTGTTTGCCTTGAGGAAGGGACCTGTGTGTTCTCAAACACTAGCTTTGTGTCTACATGAATAAAGTAAATGGAAATTTTGCCAGGCGTGTTGTATTGTATATGGTTGGAAACTAGATTCGGTTAGCCAAAGTTTAGGATGGCTAGGGATAGGGCTATAATAGAATAGCTTACTTATCAGTAGAGATGAACACAGATAAGGAGGAGTGGAGCTTAGGGGAGGTTGGTTTCAGTAGTTCGGATTAGAAGATAAGATCTGGTTTTGGTAAGCAGGGGGAATCGGGATACTAATCTTTAGGTGAGAGGTTTAAATTGAGCATCATTTGGAAGGGTTTATATCAAGCTATCAGTTTGAGCTGGAGGTCAAGGAATGTTGCATGGCGGAATCTGAGCACCTAAATTACCCAACACCATCCCTACATGTACAAGACAAGAAGGCGTGACAATTTCTGATGGGGTGCTTAGGTGCTATGGACAATCATTGGTTTTGGGATGGTGGCAGTAGCCTAATATTTTTTCCAGTTCCTCATCCTTTGTACAATATTGGTTGTAGCTTCTTTGTGATTTTGCTAAGAGTCTCCAGCCCTGTGTTGTTGGTAGCTTCCGGAGGTACTCTGGGTTCCTCCTCTGTTGTTGCTAGTCTAGTAAATTGTCTATAGGAATGGTGGCAATTCTACTAATCTGTTGATCTGTTGTCAATGGCGGTTCCAGGAATTTTTTTTAGGGGGTGCAATGCAGGTGCTGGATCTTTTCTAGGGGTAATTTTGAACTTCAGGGAGCGTGGTCAAAAAAGGGGTGTGTCTATGCACTGGAAAGTGTGCGTGTATAGGTAATAAAGTTGCCCCAGCATGGGTAGTATAGCTGCCCCAGCATAGGTAGTATAGCTGCCCCAGCATAGGTAGTATAGCTGCCCCAGCATAGGTAGTATAGCTGCCCCAGTATAGGTAGTATAGCTGCCCCAGTATAGGTAGTATAGCTGCCCCAGTATAGGTAGTATAGCTGCCCCAGTATAGGTAGTATAGCTGCCCCAGCATAGGTAGTATAGCTGCCCCAGCATAGGTAGTATAGCTGCCCCAGCGTAGGTAGTATAGTTGCCCCAGTGTAGGTAGTATAGTTGCCCCAGTGTAGGTAGTACAGCTGCCCCAGCATTGGTAGTACAGCTGCCCCAGCATAGGTATTGCCAGTGTAGGTAGTACAGCTGCCCCAGTGTAGGTAGTATAGCTGCCCCAGCGTAGGTAGTATAGCTGCCCCAGCGTAGGTACCGTGTTTCCCCGAAAATAAGAGTGTCTTATATTAATTTTTGCTCCAAAAAGTGTGCTAGGGCTTATTTTCAGGGATGTCTTATATTGCAACGCATGATGTGTCCCCATGCTAGCCCCCTCTGCCTGCTGCTTATTATACAGTTATAGTGTTGATCAGGCACCTGCCATGTCATCCCTGCACACAGGTGATAAACCTGCTGCGTGCAAGGATGACATGGTGAATGATGCCCCAGCGTAGGTAGTATGCTGCCCCAGCGTGGGTAGTATGCTGCCCCAGTGTGTGGGGAGGATGCTTCCCCAGCCTGCTCCCCCTCCCCTCCCGTGGCCGCTGCTCGTGCATCCTTGTGAGCTGCCGGCCGCTACCTCTGTTTCTGTTCCCGCCCGCGTCTCCCCACCTCCCCTCCTTCTGTAATGCTACAAGAAAATGGCCGCCGATGTCCGCATTTGTGGACATCGTCCACCATTTTCTTGTAGCAATACTGAAGGGAAACAGAGCGGAGCGGCTGGGGGTGCTCAGGGGTGCTTGCTGCCCCAGTGTAGGTAGTATGCTGCCCCAGCGTAGGTAGTATGCTGCCCCAGCGTAGGTAGTATGCTGCCCCAGCGTAGGAAGTATGCTGCCCCAGCGTAGGAAGTATGCTGCCCCAGCGTAGGAAGTATGCTGCCCCAGCGTAGGAAGTATGCTGCCCCAGCGTAGGAAGTATGCTGCCCCAGCGTAGGAAGTATGCTGCCCCAGGGTAGGAAGTATGCTGCCCCAGGGTAGGAAGTATGCTGCCCCAGGGTAGGAAGAATGCTGCCCCAGCGTGGGGGTAGTATGCTGCCCCAGCCTGCTCCCCCTCCCCACCCGCGGCCGCCGCTCGTGCATCCTTGTGAGCTGGCGGCCGCTACCTCTGTTTTTTTTCCCGCCCGCCGCCTCCTCTCCGACGTCAGGCATCTCCCCACCTCCTCTTCTTCTGTAGTGCTACAAGAAAATGGCCACCGATGTCCGCATTTGTGGACATCGTCGACCATTTTCTTGTAGCAATACAGAAGGGAGACAGAGCGGAGCGGCTGGGGGTGCTCAGGGGTGCTTGGAGACTTTTAGGGGGTGCTTCAGCACCCCAAAGCACCTGGCGCCGCCCATGTCTGTTGTCTTTGCTCTCTCTTGTATTCCAGAGGTCTGACTTGATCTGCAGTTTCAGAGCAGATGCATTTGCACCATATTGCCTGACTGTATATTGTGCCATGTTTGGAATAAAAGCTGACATTTCCGTGGTAGATGTATCCCACTTTTTTTTTTTATGTATGTTGTTAGGTTATCTTTAAAGTTGAACTGTCAGCCACACTATCACAGGGAGAGAAAAAAAAACATATATAAGTAGATAAATACTTGCTCTACTTACATAACATATGTTGCACTGTCCATATTTTGATTTTAGTGATTCTTCTATAGTAAAAAAAAAAGAGAAAACCCTTCTTAGAATTTTCCATTTTGTCTGTCTTGAAGCCAATCCTGACATTATTTCCTCCCTTACTTTGTCTGTGTATCATTGCCTGCCCTCCTCCCAGTCTTCAGACACCCCCACCCAGCTCTACAGTAGAAAGTACGTTAAAGGGAAGGTTCAGGGACTATCAAAAAATAATAAAAATCCATATCCACTTACCTGGGGCTTCCTCCAGCCCGTAGCAGTAGTTCTGAGCCTGCGCAATACAGCCTGGAGGACGTCCAATGACGTCAGTGTGCACCAGTGAGACGCAGATTGGAGCGCAGAAGAAGCCCGACCTGGCCGCCGGCCTGGCCAGGTCGGGCGCGCCACCGGAGACCACCGGGAGCCTGTGGAGTGGCGCCGAGGGTACCTTCTGCCTGCCACAGGTAAGTGGATTTGGATTTTTATATTTTTTTTTTGTATAGTCCCTGAACCTTCCTTTTAAGAAATATTGGCCAATCAGAGAGAAGCAGAGGTGTGGGAAGGGAAATCAGGAGGGGAAGGGGCTTCAGCCAATCAGGCTGCAATAGTTATGTTTGAAGGGCAAGTAAAGAAGAAGAAAAAAACCAGCATGCCTTGCAACTTCCTTTGTGTGGCAAATGTAATAAATAAGAGCCAGGAAAACTAGAGAATTATGTTTTATAGAGAAGAAAAATAAGTGATTTTTTTTTTACTTTTTTGGATTGCCTGGTTAGCATCCATATTACTTGTTTACCAGATCAAAATAATTAATTTTTGATTTAATGCCTGACAGTTACTCTTTAAAAGCGGGCTTGTCAGCCACAAAGTCAAATTCCATTTGCCCACAGCTCTGTATTTATTATGTAGCCTGCAACCTGACCCTACATTGCAAGCAATCCAATCTAATCATACATTTTTCTGCTGTAATAAATGTATCTCAGTCGGCCTGGCTCTATGTGGTAAATTGCGGACGAGAAGGAAGCTTGTTATCTCCCCTTCCTCATTCCTGCTCCTCACTGATTGGCTGAGGGCAGTTCAGTGTAACACAAAGCTGAGAAGGGGGAAGCTGCTGAAATCTGGTCTATGCTGTGCTCACATGTTTTTACAAAGCAAGTCAGATGTGACAGTGCAGTTTCTAGGAGAAAACAAGAGTAAGGGAGGAAATTACATCAAGATTGGCTTCAGTCAGAAGAAGTAAAAATGGAAAATGCCAGGAACAGTTTTCTCTTTATTTACTATATAATATTCACTGAAATCAAAATGTGGACAGTACAATACATACATGATGTAAGTAGAATAAGTATTTACTTATATATGTTTTTTTTCCTTGGATAGTATGGCTGTCCCTGCTCCTTTAACGAGACCCAAATGCCCTTTCAGTAAAAAAGCTATACTAAATGTAAAGTTGCCCTCCAAAAACAGAAGGTATTTGTAATAACTATGTTTACAATGCCTAGGGATAATATTATGGATGTTTAGACTGGCCATCACATACCAAGAAGTTAGGACACACGGCACCTAAACTTGGTAGCTGTGTGTGCCAAATTTCTCTTTCTTACACAGTGGGGACCCAAGTTTGGGGGCAGTAGAGTTGGGTTGCGAAGATGTGCCCTACTGTCACATCCATTTTATTTAGTGTTATTATTTTCTATTTGAAACTGGAGAAGATTGCATTTTTTTTTACCCTTAAAGTCAATGGAAATCGGTCCTAAAAAAAAAAAAAAAAAGCCAGATACTTGCCTAAGGAGAGGGAAGGCTCTGGGTCCTATAATCCTTCCAGCTCCTCTCACGGTCCCCGTTCCACCGCTGGCTCCCACGTAGCAGTATTCAACCAATTTGGTCAAATATTGCTGTCTCCGCTGCCGAAAGGAGGCTTTGGAAGTCTTCAGGAGCCCGAGTGCTCCCAAAGATGGGCCGCTCCATACTACTAAATATAAATAAATGGAGTGATCTGGCGCTCAACAGAACATTCTTTAAAAAGTTCAACATGAACTGTACATTTCATTAGTTCATAAAGTCCACCATTGGGGAATATATCCATGAATCCCAGTAGGAGATTTTCCACAGTACTCTTCAACATTAAAACCACTCAGGGAAATAAAACGGATTACGCTCACCAGAACTTGCGGCTGACCCTAGCAGATCAGAATTAGAGCATCGGCCCAGCCAGCAGTATCAGTTTTCATCCACGGTGTGCTGTCCTTAGATGCTCATAAAATTGGAAAACAAGGCAGGAATAGTGTGATACTGTTTAATAAAACACAGCTTTCCTCCACCAGTGTTCACAGCACTCACTATGCATCCTCCGTGCCGCCACACATCGCTGTTGTAAAAATAAAGCCTCTTACCGGATAATGTAGCTGATCCAGCACAAACCAGCAATAAAGCTTTCCCTCAGCATATCCTGGCAGTATATTCACAGCTATTGGATGCTCATAAATGAACAAAACAAAAAGGCAACAATAGTGTAATACTGTCTGATGTGACCCCGCTCCTCTCCACCAGTACTCCAGACACTGTGCACCCCCAGCACATCACCATACACCTAGATATAAGCTGAAGCCTCTCACCGGACAATATGGCTGACAATAGCGCTTCTCAGTCACTCTTCAGCGTATTCTGGCAGTATATGCAAAGACATTTAAACACAAAAGACGCCCAACATAGTGATGACTGATGACAGATCACTCCATTTTTTGTATTTAAAGGGACATATACACCTTTCTGGTTTGCGACCCAGGAGGGGCTATTTTTTCAAATTACAAAAAGCTCCACATTTATGTATTACTGGTAAAGTTTTTTATAGTGGTCTTGGGGAGGAGCGCACTGCTTGATTGAGGTTTGAACGCTCCATACTGTGCATGCGCATGCAAACTATGGAGCCACCTGCCTTCGGAAGGGCCCTGCTCCCGAAGACTTCCAAACGGGGAAGCCATCGCTGCACCGAGGGCACCGGGAGAGGAGAGGGAAGGCTCTATAGGACGCAGAGCCTTCCCTCTCCTTAGGTAGGTATCAGGCTTTTTTTTTTTTTTTGACACAATTCCCATTGACTTTAGAGTATACGTTTTAGTGTCATTTTGTAATATTTATCAGCTACAGGTAAAACTCAAAAAATTAGACTGTCATGCAAAAGTCCATTTATTTTAGTAAATTCAACTTAAAAGGTAAAATTAATATATGAAATAGACTCATTACATGCAAAGCGAGATAGTTGAAGCTTTTATTTGTTAGCATTTTGATGATTATGACTCACAGCTTATGTCAACCCCAAAATCAAAATCTCAGAACATTAGAATATTGTGAAAATGTGCAATATTCTAGCCTCAAAGTGTCTTGACTCTAATCGGCGAATCCAAAACACCTGCAAAGGGTTCCTAGTTCATATATTACCGTAGTTTCACCTTTTAAAGAGACACTGCAGCGAAAAAAAAATTATGATATAATGAATTGGTTGTGTAGTAAAGATAATTACTAGAACATTAGTATCAAAGAAAATATTCTCATATTTTTATTTTCAGTTATATAGTGTTTTTTATAACATTGCATCATTCTCTAATATTTGCAGTTTACACGCTACTCCGCATTCTAAATGATTTTACTGAGCAGGCTAGTGAATTATTGAACTGTCTTCTGCAGAGAATAAGAAAATACAGTGACTGACAGTTGAGATAACAAGCTTCGGAAGACAGAGCTTTCTGCGACTTTGAAAGTCTGGAGCTCAGTGGCTCTTTTGCATAGATAACTGGAGTTTCTTAACGCTTCCTGTGCTGGAAACAATATTAGACTTATGTCTCTGCTTCTTATGTTTTATTTCTTAGCTGTACTATACATAGAAATCATTGTCATCATATTTTTTTTTCACTTCAGTGTCTCTTTAAAGAGAACCCGAGGTAGGATTTAATTATGTTACTGGGGCACAGAGGCTGGTTGTGCACACTATCACTAGCCTCTGTTGCCCCATGGTGTGCTTCCATGTCCCCCCTGCGCGCTGCTATAAACCCCGCAGTGCTGGCGACACACAGCGCGTCGCCAGCACAATGTTTACCTAAGCGCTGTCAGTCAGCGCCGCTCCTCCGCATCGGCGCTACCCGCCCGCGTCACTTCCCTCCTATCAGCGGGAGGGAAGGGACACGGGCGGGTAGCGCCGATGCAGAGGAGGCGGGGGAGCGGCGCTGGCAGACAGCGCACAGGTAAACATTGTGCTGGCGACACGCTGCGTGTCGTCAGCACTGCAGGGGTATAGCGGCATGCAGGGGGGACATGGAGGCACACCATGGGGTAACGGAGGCTGGTGTTAGTGTGCACAACCAGCCTCTGTGCCCCAGTAACATAATTAAATCCCACCTCGGGTTCTCTTTAAGTTGAATTACTGAAATAAATGGACATTTGCAAGATATTGTAATTTTACAATTTTGTCCTGTAATGTTAATGGGGGAGCGAGAGGTGAGCTGTCTCCTGTGCATTCATCCGGGCAAGAACATGGCACCCTCTGTTTTATTCTATATTCAGATCGTTCTGATAGTTAAGGTGGCCATACATTAATCCACTTCTCCCGTCGATAAGCAGCCAATTGGCCCAATCGATCAATCATTCAATTGATTTTCAGGTGAAATCGATCAAGTAGATTGACCAGACTAAAAAAAAATCTATGTCTGTCGGCGCTGGATCAAGTGTAGTGGCAGATCGACGGCCGATAGCATTACACTGAATCGAATAATGCAGTGCTGCAATATGATAGATTTTCAATAGATTTGATTATAAAAATCAATAGAAAATCTTTTCCTAGTGTGTGGCCCAATCGGATAGATCCCTGTGAGATTTTTTCTGACAGGCATTTGACAGGAATCTATCTGATAGCTTAATCTGGTGGAAATCTATAATTGCATGGCTACCTTAACTTACCTTAACTTAGTCATTGGAATGTAACTAAGTGAGTTCATGGAATCGGAAGTCATACTTGTGGCATTTAATGTTAACTGTTATGTAATGTAATGTATGTCATGTAACCAGCCCAGTTACAATTTGAACTCGGAATTTAAGATGTCTCCCCATCACCAGAATCTGCTTCATGTCATGTTGAGGGAACTGTTGATCTTATCAATTTAGCCAGGATGCCTGGGAAAGCCTCCTCAGTAATGGCCCATACTCACAGGCAACTTTTTGGCATGTCGCTAGCACACGGGAGCGTGTGCGCGACATGCCGGCGACAGCTCGTCGCCAGGTCCCTCTGCATACACACGGCGGAGGGACCTGGCCACTGATGCGGCGGAAGCTGTCGCTGTTGTCCCTCCCCCCGCCGGAAGCGCCATCCATTTGCTATTATGTTGCTGTCGCTTGTCCGCGTACTCACGCTGACTAGCGACAGTTGCGGCGGAGTTGCGGCGGCGACTGTCGCCAGGCGATTGACCGCGCCAATCGCCTGGCGACATCAGCGACGGGCGACAGTTCGGGGTGCGCGCCCGTGTAACGCCGCATACTCACGGGCGACCTGTCGCCGCAACACGTGCGCGCCGCATGTTGCGGCGACAATTGTAGCCCGTGAGTATGGGCCATAACAGTTGAGGCATCTAATTACATTTATGGGTACTTATCCGTTAGCCGGGCGCATCCGGCAGGTGGCGCTGTTGATCTTAATTCCAATCATAATTACTTCACGTCAACCTGTGAATGTAAACGCCGGATGCGCCCGACTTCAACAGATCAAGCCGCCGGCTTGCTTCGTGTCTCGCTCTTCTCCCCCTCTTGCCCTCTCTCCTATAAAACACTGGGGAGGGGACATACGTGTCCCCCCAGAGTCGTTCGTCACAATGCCGCGGCGAACGACTCTGGGGGGGGACACGCATGTCCCCTCCCAAAGGCTCATACGAGAGAGGGCAAGCCGGCGGCTTGATCTGTTTAAGGGCATCCGGCGTTTACATTCACAGGTTGACGTGAAGTAATTATGATTGGAATTAACATCAACAGCGCCACCTGCCGGATGCGCCCCGCTAACGGATAAGTACCCATTTATGTTTGCTGAAGAATGTTTCTCCTCTGTATGTTAGTGTAAGCTGTGTTTTTCAGTGTTTGTCAGGAACCAGTCCGACGAAGGCTTTTTATAAGCCGAAAGCTCACTGTTTATCCATCTCTAAGTTAGCCAATAAATGGTATCATCCTGATTCAAAACTCCTTGCTGTTATGTAATGAAACGTTTCCTTTCTGCTACTTACAGTTCAAGGGCTTTGATCCAAATCAGCTTTGTGTAGCAACTTTGTTGTTCGAGGGTGACCGTGAGAAGGTCCTCCAGCATGAAAAACAAGTTTATGACATAGCTGCAAAGTTTGGGTAAGTAATAGATATACTAATTGTGTTAACCTTTGTAGGAATGAATCAGATAGATAGATAGACAGACAGACAGACAGACAGACAGACAGACAGACAGACAGACAGACAGACAGACAGACAGACAGACAGACAGACAGACAGACAGACAGACAGACAGACAGACAGACAGACAGACAGACAGACAGACAGACAGACAGACAGACAGACAGACAGACAGACAGACTTGGACAGAGACAACTTCTGTACATTACCACAATAAATTTTAAAGAAACAACTCTGATGCAGTTGAAGTAAAGACTTTAAGCTTTAATTCCATGGAGTGAACAAAACAATTGTAAAAAAAATGTGAGGCAACTAAAGCATTTTTTTAACACAACCCCTTTATGTCAGAGGCTAATTGGACAATTGACTCATAGGCTATTTCATGGGCAGGTGTGGACAAATCAGTTAAAGGGAACCTAAACGGAGAAGGATATGGATTTTTTCTTTTAAAATAATACCAGTTGCCTGAATCGCCTGCTGATCCTGTGTCTCTAATACTTTTAGCCACAGCTCCTGAACAAGCATGCAGATCAGGTGCTCTGACTGAAGTCAGACTGGATTAGCTGCATGCTTGTTTCAGGGTGTGATTCAGCCACTATTGCAGTCACAGAGATCAGCTGGACTGCCAGGCAACTGGTATTGTTTACATGAAACATCCGTATCACTCTCAGTTAAGGTTCCCTTTAAAGCAGGTAAAAGGCCTGGAGTTGATTTGAGGTGTGGTGCTTGCATATGGAAGATTTTTCTGTGAACAGACTTGTGGTCAAAGGAGCTCTCCATGCAGGTGAAAGAAGACATGCTTAAAGGGACACTTAAGCCAGAAAAAAAATGAGTTTTACTCACCTGGGGCTTCTACCAGCCCCCTCCAGCCGTCCTGTGCCCTCACAGCCACTCACTAATCCTCTGGTCCCCCGCTGCCAGCTAGTTTAGTTTTTGCCGACAGGCCCGTCAGGACTGGTCACGCGTAGCTTTTTCCGCATTCCCGCATTACGAATGCATGCGGGAACGCGTATTTTTGTATGCATTGCGGCCCGCGATAGTGCTAATTGCAGTCGGGAATGCGGAAAAAGCTACGCGTGGCCGGGCCTGTCGGCAAAAACGAAACTAGCTGGCAGGGACTGCTGCAGGGGGCTGGTAGAAGCCCCAGGTGAGTAAAACTCATTTTTTTTCTGACTTAAGGTTCAATTTAAGCTGCAAAAACAGAACAAATCCATCCAAGAAATTGCTACAATATTACAAGTGGCAAAATCTACCGTTTGGTACTTCTTGAGAAGAAAAAGAGCACTGGTGAACTCAGAAATATACATAAATATTTTATTTTTACTTTTTCATACCTAAAAGCCTTAAGTGGCCACACATGATACAGTTTAAAAAAATGTATTTTCAATTCAAGGGTTACAATCAATTTTGCTGAGTGATTGTAACATTTACAAAATCTGACTAATGTACCACACACGTGTTCATTTTCTCCCCTGTCTGAAAAAAAAAACTATTGAAATCTGAGAAAGCTGCTTGGTAGTATATATAAGGAAATTGACAATCTACCCTACACCATTCAATTTTTATAAAAATTGATCAGAAAAATTCACCACTCCTGATTTACTTTTATATCAAATAAAACCGGGAAATCCTATCGGATTTCCTGCTCAAAAAAACAATTTTGGGACAACCAATCGTTTTTATCGAATTGCTGTAAAATCGGATCATTTTATTGTACAGGTAGTCCCTGATTTACGAACGCCCGACTTATGAACGACCCGCCAATACGAACGGCATGTATTCCGTAATTCTGTGGGAATAAGTAAAAAAAAAACATTTTTTACAAATTGACCTTTTTGAGAAAATACATTTTCAAAAATTCAAAGTAAAATGGCTTTTAAACTTATATAAGGAGCTACAGGGGCAGAGGTGACACAGAGGGGACACTGGAGGCACAGTGGGCACAGAGGAGGTACAGGGGACAGAGATGTCAGTGTTCCAACTTAAGAACAGATTTGGGTTAAGAACGAACCTACAGTCCCTGTCTTGTTCGATAACCGGGGACTTCCTGTACCGTGTGTGGCCACCATTACTGAGGTTTCCGTTTTAAAAAATTAATTTCCAAGGAACCATTGAAAGTTGTTGCTCTGGCACTTCCTGTGTTTCTGCATATCGTCGGGATACAGGATACAAAAGGCTTGATGTATTCATAATGAAAGTTTCACATATTGAAGCATGTGTGTCTTAATCACCCAGTGCCATTCCTCACACACAGCCCACTACTGCGATCTCCAGTGGTAAAGAAAAATGTACCTACAATAATAAATGTGGATCTCCTACAGTGCATGTTAATGACTGTGGAGTCTAAGCCGCACCACAAGCGGCTGAAATCTGTGAATATGCATATTGCACGCTATTAAGCATTTCCATGCTCAGGGCATGATTCTTAGCCTGTGCTTTGGAAATGTATTAGCTGTACGTTCATTTGTCCTGTGTCAGATACAGTGTTACAAGGGTGAGTGCTTTCACTCTCTTGTCGCTCCGGAATATCCGTCTAAGTGACACCTCCGCTTCATTAATCAACACCATGAGATCAGAGGTAAAAGCGTTCAAGGGAGACATTGCTGTGGGGCAAATCATTTCATTGGTCTATCGTGACCTCTCTGCCTCTTCTGCCTGGGAGAGGATCTCTTCTGATATCTTAAATATAGCTTTCTTTCCCTGCGGAGAGTACAGCTGAGGCTGGCAATGGAGCGCTTTCTGCAATGCCTAATGAATATTAATTGGCAGGAGCTGAGCATGTTCAGAAAGGATAGTCCCTGATCAGAGAGGTTATTGTGATTACAAGTAAGCTGGAAATATTTCTGCTGACACTTCTACTTACATGCCACTTTTCTCTTAGTAGTTTTCTTCTTTTATTTAAAACTTTTGTGTCGGGTTTTCCTGTATTTCAAGCACTTAGTTTGTTCTCTGTTTCCTTTTGTCTTTGTGGAGCTTGCGCTCTTTTGAGATGCACTTTCTCCCAACCCCCCATTTTCTCTGTCTTTTCACTAGCACTTTGGCCTTCCCATGAAGGTGTTGGCTCTTTCTTGTGTCAAAGGCTTTGCACTTGCCCTTCCTCTTGTGCTTTTGTTTTTCAATCTCACACTGAGCTCTAGCTGCTTTTTGTTTTGCACTCTTGCATTCCTCTTGCACTTCCTTTTTCTGCTTTTTCCTTTCGCCCTCTCACTTGCAGAGTTGCTCCTTTCATCATTCTGTTTTTCTTCTGTGCCCCTCCCAGTGTCTCACTCTTTAAACCAGGGATGTTGAACTCCAGTCTTCAGGGGCTGAGGTCCTCACGCATTTTTGGCTCAGCTCAAATTAAAGAGAAACTTTAACCCAGGATTGGACTTCCTTCCAATCAGTAGCAGATACCCCTTTTTTTCACGAGAAATATTTACCCTTTCTCGAATAGATCATCAGGGGAGGTCTGTATGGCTGATATTGTGGTGGAACCCCTCCCAGTGTGTGATGTCATGACCATGGTCCTGACAGTTTGCGGTCTGTGAACTTTGTTGCATTGTGGGAAATAACAGCTGTTTTCAACTGCCAAGCAAGCAATATCTCCCTTTGTGCATTGAACTCTCAGAAACGAACATTCCGTACAGATCTCCTGGCATACTTAAAGATGTCATCATGTGATAAAGTTTAAGAATGTAAATCAAGGAGAGGAATGTTTTTACAATAGGTAATCACTGACTTAATAATCTATAAATGAGAATTTTAAAAAATAAGCATTCATTATGCTATTTTTACTATAGTTCCTTTTTAATTGATGGGACCGAATCAGGAAAGTTGTTGTTCATTGAGTAGAACATATTTCTTGATTTCTCAGTCCATTTTGAACACTGGCATGTATATGGCCCCTGAAGACTGGAGATTGATATCTGTGCTCTCCTGTCCTTACCTTTTCACCTCACCTCTTGCTCTGTTGGTTTCCCCCATTCTAAAACAGGTGACTTATTGTTTATTCCACTGCACAGGATTGGATGCTTGAAGTGAGCTCACTGCATTCTGCCTATAGTAAATCACCCTATGGCCCATATGCAATTTACTTTTTCTCCTGAGTTTTCTCCTAGGTGATGTTTTCAAAATTAATCAATAATAATTAATAAAATGCCTTTTAACCACCAGCAAGCAAGAAAACATAAAAAAATATTTTGATAATACTTTTTCGCCTACTTTTTTGGTACATTTTCAGTTGCAAAGTGCTGAAAAGTTATATTAAATAGCTGAAAAATTATCTCCTAGGAGAAAAAAGTGAATTGCATATGGGCCTGTGTCTCTCATTTTCACTTTCTCTTTTGATCTTTGAGGTACTTGTGGTAACTGAAAGCCATTATCAATATTGTTTACTGATCTCTGCCTCAACAATGTTAGGACCTTTTCACTGCCAGCTACCCAGAGCAGCAAGCAATGGCCCAATGAACAGTGTGGATCCCATGCTTTCCTATTAGAAAACAAGGATCTGTTCATCTCTACTGTGTCCAGGGCATTTCTGTAACACACAAACCTGATCAGCATGACGAGGTACAACGTATCTGTCCTATCGATACATAGCCACTCGGGCATAGGGAGAACTGGCTCTTAGAAACTCTTCCCCCACTGCTTTGAGTCTTCCATTTAGTTGCCTGCTTTTTGTTTTTTATATGCAGCTGTGATCAATAAAAGGAATGAAGAGTCATTTTGTAGGGTGCGATCACATTATGCAAGTTGCATTGTGCAATAATCGCTCTTGTGAACTCACTGCATATACCAAGCATGCATAGTGTCGTGCACATTTGCACTAAATAATGTGAGCTGCCTGCCATTTTTAAAGCTGGACACAAGACAAGACACAGAACATTTATATTGTGCTTTTCTCCTGGGGGACTCAAAGCGCCAGAGCTGCAGCCACTAGGGTGTGCTCCATAGGCAGTGGCAGTGTTTGGGAGTCTTGCCCAAGGTCTCCTACTGAATAAGTGCAGGCTTACTGAAGAGGAAGAACTGAGATTCGACTTGACGGTAGTTTCCATGCTTAGGGCATGATTTCTTTTATAGCCTGTGCGATTACATTTCGCGGGACAGCGGCCGAGTGTTCCGCCGCTCATCCCGATATCGCACATCATTACACCGAAATAACCACGTCACCCCGAGATTTTACAGCTTGCCCAATCAATACATTCAATTGATTTCAGCCCGAAATTGGTTGAATTGTTAATCGGGTATACTTGTTGCTGCACCGATGTTCATCCACTTCAATAATTATCGGATGGGCAATTGACCGCAAAATTGCTAGATGTATGGCCACCTAAAGATGCTCTGGCACTCCATATCTCTCAGTAACGCCTCAGGACAGCTGTACACACGCTAGATTCTCAGCAGATACAACTGCTCAGCAGAGAACATCATGTGTACCGGCCTTAACTTATCAAGTAGACAATACTTTGCTGACTCAACCAATGAGTGCTTTCACATGACAAGAGAAATGTGTGTGTCTTGTGCCTGCAGTCAGGCTTTAAAAGAGAATGTCCTCGCTGGTGATCTAAACTGTTAAGAATTGTAATGTTGTTAAGATAATACAATGTAGATTAATTTCTAACCCCCTATGGCAGAGCTTCAACGTAGTGCAATTTATCAGGTTATGTAAATCCTCTGCCTCCCCATCTCCTCCTACTTACAATCACTTTGTAGGTTTTGCAGCCCACCACATATTGATTTTATTTTTGTAGATACAGACCGAGGCAAGTTAATATTTAAACCTTTTGTTTAGCAACTCCAGCTTAGAGTCTTGGCTTTTTTTTTTTTTAAAAAAAGGAAACTGTGTAATCAAGAAGATTTGATAAATAGTCAATAGCCCACCCCCTGTCACTAATTGTTTTGTGCCGCTACAAAGGGACAGAAAACATTTCACTCTAGTAACAGGGTGAGTAATGATGGGGAGTTTTCTGCCCGTCTCCTTTGATGGATTGCAGGGCTGATCGATGGAAAGCATGGCAAATAAAATGGCATTTGCTCAGCCTGCTTCCCCCCCTCTTCTCTCCCCAACCTATTTCCCATTGAGTATCCAAATTTGGCAGTCTTCTCTTGTCCAGGCCTTGGTGAGGCTTAGGCCAGGTTCCATGTTTAATTTCACTTTAGTGCACTGGCCCTTCATTAGTGGAACGGGAAGAGGAGAGATTTGATGGATCTCTGTTGGGTGACACCGATACACAGTTCCTCTCATCCTTCATGTGGAGCCGCTTGTACATCATGAAATCATTTTGTGTCACAAAGGGTGAAAGACTTGCACTGCGGGGAGGCAGTTATCCAGGATATTAATCATCAACAGGCCACACTCATTTCCAGAGTAATTAAGATAATTATCTGTTTTTTTAATACGTACCGGTATATATTTATTTCACATGAGCACAAGGCATTCCTGGCCGGCCATGTTCCCCAAGCTTATAATAATTACACTCCTATTATCCAGGGGACTGGTAGGAGAATCCTGTACCTTGCTGGAGAGATTTCTCTAGTTTTATTTCCTCCATTAACATTCCTTATTTGAACAAGCGAACAGTATTTGGCTTAAAGGACCACTGTTGTGAAAAAGTGTAACATTTAAAATAAATGTAAAAACATACAAATGAGAAGTAGGTTTCTTCCAGAGTAAAATGAGCCATAAATTACTTTTCTCCTATGTTGCTGTCACAGTAGGTAGTAGTAATGTGAAAGAACCAACAGTTTTTGGACTAGCCCATCTACTTATGGGGGATTCTCAGAATGTTCTTTATTTTGTATAAAGACACTCCCTGAAAAGGATTTGTACAAATATGCTGGTCAGCCTCCCTGCTCGCTGCACACTTTTTTGGCAGTTGGATGGAGCAACTGCACTTTACTAAGGGCTTTT
This sequence comes from Hyperolius riggenbachi, assembly GCF_040937935.1. Classification (NCBI taxonomy): domain Eukaryota; kingdom Metazoa; phylum Chordata; class Amphibia; order Anura; family Hyperoliidae; genus Hyperolius; species Hyperolius riggenbachi. The sequence goes on along the minus strand of NC_090652.1, from coordinate 244,784,167 downwards.
GAAAATAAAGAAAACACTGAAAATCTCCTATGAGGAGATGAGCTGGTCTCAGCCCCGTTTCTTGCCCCGTGCGGAGCGTGCCGCCGCCCGGGGCGCTGTTGGGAGGGGGGCGCTATAATGGAGGGGGGAGCCGGAGCCGCGGGGAGGGCAGCCCGACCTCTCCCTCCCCTCTCTGGGCGCCCTCCGTGCTCCCCCCTCAGATGCAGAGTCCGTGAGCAGCAGGGAAGCGCTGTTTACAACTCACCGGCTGCCTGGCTCCAAGCGCTGCTCTCTCGCCGCTGGTCTCCTCTCTCTCTCTGTATACGTACTGATACACGCTGCTTCCTGTAGCCGGAAGCAGCGTGTATCAGTATGTATACAGAGAGAGGAGACCAGCGGCGAGAGAGCAGCGCTTGGAGCCAGGCAGCCGGTGAGTTGTAAACAGCGCTTCCCTGCTGCTCACGGACTCTGCATCTGAGGGGGGAGCACGGAGGGCGCCCGGAGAGGAGAGGGAGGGAGAGGTCGGGCTGCCCTCCCTGCGGCTCCCCCCTCCATTATTGGGGGCATCTACCTATCTAACCTATTCTGGGGGCATCTACCTAATCTAACCTACGCTGGGGGGCAGCTGCTAATCTAACCTACGCTGGGGGGCACCTACCTATCTAACCTACACTGGGGGGCACCTACCTAATCTAACCTACACTGGGGGGCAGCTACCTATCTAACCTATACTGGGGGCAGCTACCTAATCTAACCTACGCTGGGGGGCAGCTACCTATCTAACCTATACTGGGGGCAGCTACCTAATCTAACCTACGCTGGGGGGCACCTACCTATCTAACCTACACTGAGGGGCACCTACCTAATCTAACCTACACTGGGGGGCAGCTACCTATCTAACCTATACTGGGGGCAGCTACCTAATCTAACCTACGCTGGGGGGCAGCTACCTATCTAACCTATACTGGGGGCAGCTACCTAATCTAACCTACGCTGGGGGGCACCTACCTATCTAACCTACACTGGGGGGCACCTACCTAATCTAACCTACACTGGGGGGCAGCTACCTATCTAACCTATACTGGGGGCAGCTACCTAATCTAACCTACGCTGGGGGGCAGCTACCTATCTAACCTACACTGGGGGGCACCTACCTAATCTAACCTACACTGGGGGGCAGCTACCTATCTAACCTACACTGGGGGGCAGCTACCTAATATAACCAACACTGGGGGGGGCAGCTACCTAATATAACCAACACTGGGGGGGCAGCTACCTATCTAACCTACACTGGGGGGCAGCTACCTAATCTAACCTATACTGGGGGGCAGCTACCTATCTAACCTATACTGGGGGGCACCTACCTAACCTATACTGGGGGGGCAGCTACCTTATCTAACCTATACTGGGGGGCAGCTACCTAATCTAACCTATTCTGGGGGGCACCTGTCTAATCTAGCCTATACTAGGGGGCACCTACCTAATCTAACCTATACTGAGAGGCACCTACCTATCTAACCTGGGGGGGGGGGCGCAATTTTTACACCCTCGCCCTGGGTGCATTTTAGCCTAGAAACTGCACTGGCTGGTCTAAAACACGTCAGTTCTGTCAGATTCCTACTACCTACTGTAAGTGACAGCAACATAGGAGAAAAGTAATTTGTGGCAAACTTCACTCTAGGAAAAATGTACTTTTTATTTGTATATGTTTGCATGTAATTTAAATTTTACGATTTTTGCGATAGTGGTCCTTTGGGAATAAAGAAAAACTTTTGTTTAAAAAAATAAATAAATGAAAACTACAAGTTATATTTTATAAGAACTAGAGATGCACTTTAAGATTAGTCTGTTTCTTAGGGCCTGAGCCCACTAACGCAGTTGTGTCCGCTTTTCAGTTAAACTTCAATGTCACAGAAGTTGAGATGCGGACAGCCGGACACAACTTTATTAGTGGGCTCAGGCCCTTAGTTTTACTATTCCAGTGTTACTATTGCTCTTTTGCATTGTAAGTCAATCCAGTAAATAGATTTAACAAATCTAATTGCTTGGCTTCAGTAACACGATGCTGCCAGCAGAACAGGAGTTTCTTCCTCAGCACAGAGGCATCATGTGACCCCACATGAGGTCACTTTGATTGGAGAGATTAACTATTTGTGGCAGGTTCTGGTACAGTCCTTCCCTACACAGTGAGAAATAGAGCAATCAGCCCTTCCTACACCATTTCTCATTGCTCTTTTATTTAACCCTTTTATAAAGACACTAAAGGGGCCCATACACCTAACGATTTTCCCGCCGATATACAGCAGATTCGATCACTGTGATCGAATCTGCTGTGAAATCATTGCGCAAACGTTGACCGAACGATCGATTTCGCTCGGAAATCGATCGTTCCCGCCGATTCTTGTCCGGGCGGAAGATTTCACTCGATCGCCGGCGAGGCGGGAGTGCGTCGATAGCGGCGTTCGAATGCCCGACGACCGACGCAATACAGCGGCAATACATTACCTGTTCCGCCGGCGCGTATCGCTGCTGCTCCTTTTCCGCTAGGCTCAGAGTCCCGCAGGCTTCACTTTTTCCTGTCCCGGCAGGAAATTTATACAGTAGAGCGTCCTCTACTGTTTAAACTTCCCCGGACAGGAAGTTCAGTGAAGCTGGATCTGAGTGCGGAGAAATAGATAGCGGAGACCAGGGGACTCGCATCGGCCGGATCAGGTAATGTGGGCGGGCGGTGGCGGCAGCTCCACAGATTGTGATCTGTTTCATGCTGAAATCGATTCACAATCTGTTTGCAGTAAAGGCAGCCATACGAACCCTCTCTGATCAGATTCAGAGAGGGATCTATCTTTTGGTCGATCTGATGGCAAATCGACCAGTGTATGGCCACCTTCAGAGTGCTGGTCCTAAACTCTTAGGGCCTGTTTCCACTACATGCAGATTGGATGCAGAAAAACTGATTACAATGAATGCCTATGGAAAAATCTGCATCAGAAAAATCGCATTTAGTGGAAACAGGCCCAGAGACATTCATTGGAGTCCGTTTTCATGCATCCTTTCCGCATCCAATCTACCTGTAGTGGAAACAGGCCCTTAGTCTCATAGCAGATGGAGGAAGTGGGAAGGGGTCATGAAACCTGTGCACACAGGAAGTGACTAGCTCATGCCCCCTTCCATCCCATGTGGGTGATTATGGTCTGGGAAGGGGAGTTTGGATAGCTTTCACTGGCATCTCGGCACAAAATGGAGCTATAGGACCCAACCAGACAGTTATTTAAAGAGGATCTGTAACATTAAAAAATTCCCCTGGGGGGGTACTCACCTCAGGAGGGGGAGCCTCTGGATCCTATCAAGGCTTCCCCGTCGTCCTGTGTCCCACACTGGTCTCGCTGCAGCCCACTGAACAGTGGGCATTTAAAAATGTACCTTCCCGGCTCCAGCGTAGGCGCAGTAGCGGCTCTCGGCGTGGAAATGGCTGATCCCAGTTGGGTCCGCTCTACTGCGCAGGTGCAAGTCGCCTGCGCCATAGAGCGGACCCAACTGAGATCGGCTATTTCCGAGCGTAGAGCCGCAACAGCGCCCCCACTGGAACAGGGAAAGGTAATTATTGCACAGCCTTACAAATTGTCGGCTGTTCATTCAGTGAGCTGCAGCCAGACACAGGAGGATAGGGGAAGCCTCATTAGGATCTAGAGGCTTCCCCCTACCTTTCATTACAGAGTCTCTTTAAGTAAATCCATTGCAGAAAATAAAAGCTGCAATGAACAGGACTTTAAATCTTCTCCATTTTCAGTACTGCTGCAGAAGCATCTGTGCAGCCACAAAGAAGTGACTCCTGGCACCTTCCATTCTGATGGCCAACATGGCCCGCTTCCTCCTACTATGCTGTCATTCAACCACCCTCCCATTGGTGCAGAGAGCATGGCAGAAGAACCAAAACAGCTTGGTACCTCTCAGCTCTAAACCAGGGACATGCCAGGAATGGAAGGGGCCGTGGAGTGGTCTTCTCTCCCCCAGATGCATCTTTACTGTCTTTATAGCCTGCAATTGTTATCTAAAAAGCCCTTCAGACATGCAGGTGTTACTATTCTCTCTAAATCTAAACTACCCATATGGCAACAAATGCAGCGATACAGGCTTCAATAATGCCAGAGAGAACACACACAGCAGATATCAGGTTTACAGGGACTGGCCGGATGGCATCCCCCTGTATACTCGCCCTCATTGGGAGGTCGATGGGTCAGTTTTTCGTGCGCCACCCTCTAGAAATTGCTAACCTTAGAAACTAAGTATACATTTTACACTGAACCCGTACTCTATAAAAAACTACAATTTGCTAATGTGTAGTAGTCACCAGACTTGTATATCACTAATATGATTTGAATGTGAAGCTGTAATATGTCTGATACTGCTGCACTGAGCTGCAAGTAACACATGAAATAGTGGCTGCAGGAAATAGTCTTTTTTGTCAGTGCCCTCTTCTTCTCACTATGACCATCAGAATTTTTAAAGAACCTAGGATCTGACAGTGAAGAAGAATCTCTCCAGTGGGACACAACAATAAAAACCAAAAATAAATAATCCCTTTGTACTACCCACAATTAAGTGTGTCTTATTTTTTTAAGAAAGCAAACTTTTGTTTTTCTTAGCATTTTAGTAAGGGGGCTTTTAGGACCATTGTAGCCCCTCACACACACCAATGATATGGTTCACCATGAGCTTGCCGGTTAGTCTGTACCTTTTTATTTTTTCTAAAATAGGTTCCTATATGCCCCCCCTATTTTTTTATTTTGTTTTTTACCTGGTCTGTGTGCCTTTGCTGAACCGTGGAGAACTCTGCAGTGCAAACAGAATTGTGGGAAGTTTGTTAGTTTTTTGGGGTTTTTTTTTAGCTACAGTAAAAAGCTAATCTCAGAATGCAAATAACAAACGTCCCATTTCAGATACTATAAGGACACCATGACAAAAAGGTAATTGGAGCATCCCTCTCCTTTTGAAGAGTTTACACAGTGACTGTAAAGGCTGCCATACACTGGTCGATTGCCACCAGATCGACCAGCAGATAGATCCCTCTGTGATCGAATCTGATGAAAGAGGGATCTAGTGGCTGCCTACACTGCAAACAGATTTTGAATTGATTTCACTATGAAACCGATTCACAATCTGTGGAGCTGAAATTTTCCTAAGGAACATTTTATTTATCATGCATCGTGGTGACTTAGTGGTCAGAGCACTATCTGCATAGAGTTCTGTATGTTCTCCCTACGTGTCTGTGTGGGTTTCCTCCGTGCACTGCAGTTTCCACTCACATCCCAAAAACATACAGATAAGTTAATTGGCATCCCCTAAATTGGCCCTAGATTATGATATATACACTACACGATACATACATAGACATATGACTATGGTAAGGATTACATTGTGAGCCCCTCTAAAGGACAGTTAAGTGACAAGACTATCTAAGCTGTACAGCACTGGGGGAAGATGCCGGCGCTATATAAATACTGAATAATAATACTATATTGGGCAAGCCGGTGATTAAGGTCCGGTCTCCAATAACTAATCAGGTTTCAGCTACTGTATTTGAATGCCAGAGACATTGTTTTGGGTTACCATTTTTTTCTTTTATTGCCTACTTACCTATTTCCTGTTTGAAGTTTGTTTGTGAAGAGGGTAAACTTTTTCACTGTTAGTATGACAATGTTTTCCCTTCTGCGGATGCTCTTTCATAAGTAGACAAGTTATAAAAGAATATGCTTTGTTTTGGTTTAGCCCCCAAGCCATGGCATCACTGCCAAGAAAAATAGAATTTAACATAAAAGACGTTCAGACAAAATGTTCCTCTTCCTGGATGTATAAATTGTGCAAAGCCTGAATAATTTATCTAAACCAGAAACAAGACAAATTATCCGCGATCACAATTAAGAGTACCGTTTGGAATTGTAATTAAATTGTTGCATCGTATTAATAGCTTACATTTTTCCAGCCAGACGTCATTGTTTTAAGCTTTGTAAATCCGTGTGTGTTTTTTTTTTTTATTATTACATTGAAATGCTATAGAGCAGCATGTAACGATTGTGCATAAATACCCAGTTAATCATTGACCATCTTTACAATTGCAGAGGCCTGGCAGCAGGCGAAGATAATGGCCAGAGAGGTTACATGCTGACATTTGTCATTGCTTACCTTCGGGTAGGTCACCCTTCTTTTCCTCCTCTCTTTGTCTGCTCATCAATGTGGATATTGACGTGTTCTGACCCCGGAGAATATTGAGCGCTTTATAAAAGAGGCCTTTAAAATGTGTTGCACATCTTTGCCTTTCTTGCCGAGAAGATGCTGTCATTTTCCCTGCAAGCTTTCTACCCCTTTCCATAGAATTCACATAAAGCCCTATTAGTTCAGGGTGTGCAGATGTTGCTGGAAGAGGTATGAAAGTGATCAATGGAACAAGCAGTGTGTTATTTGCCACTTATCCAGGCAACAATAAGTTAGGCGGATTCTGTTGGAGTGGTTTTCAAGTGCCCTGTGATGTATCTGAGGTCTCTGTGGTTTGTGGATAAAAGTGACATCACAAAACCATTTATTAACACAATATACACCAACACCAAGCTGAGACTGATCACAGAAGCCACAATATGGCTGGTGCCGCATTGAACACAAAGTCAAAGGTTCCTTAGCGTCCATATGCAGCCAAAAGTATTACTTAATGTAGTGTAGTACTTGTAACATACTGTAGATGTATTACCACCAGTTCACTTTCTGTTCAGTAATAGTGTGGGTGTTTGAATTCAGGATATTGAATTCAGAAACCCAAATTATCCTGAACACCTCACTTCAGCCCCCAAGCAAGGGTCAAGACAGCTAATTTTGGTACAGCGCTGCACCAATGATTTGGGTGCCACTATAGGCCATAATGCGAACTACAGCTGTAGCGGCACTCAGTGACTCATTTTGGCTTCGGCAAAAGCCAGAGCTTAAACTATCAAAAAGACAAGGTATTTTGGACGCCGGCAATAGCCGGTGCCTGAATTACGCCCCCTCCCAAGTTTCTACAACCCATAGTAGGAATAGTATCTAATGCAGGAAAGAGTTTGGCTACAGCAGGGTGAGCTGTCTTTTTGGTTCACTTTGTGCCCACATTTGCCTGCGCAATTTTTGAATGTATACGCAAGTGGACAAGTTAATGGGGAATTCACTTGCTTGCGTAGCATGGTGTGCTTCTCGTGACTCCGATGCTCCCTCCTTCCAAGCCGGGGAGGTGGAAGCATTAGAGTCAAATGAGGTATGCCATGAAGCAAGTAAGTGAATGCCCCATGACCCTGTCCATTTGCTCGGGTGCTGCAGTGTGCTGTTTCAGATAGTTTGGGTTTCCAAATTTGAACACCAACACTAGGCTATTGCCAGCATCTGAGGTTTTCCAATTGACCATAGATGGTGGCCAAGGTTCTCCCAGACAGGAAATCACACAAGCTGTGGTCCAACATAACTCAGATCAGGTTTGTAAAATTTTGCAATGTATGTTAATATAAAGAAACCCAGGCTAGGATTGTGGGGTCACTTGCATTCTCCAATAATCCTCAACCCTGGAGTACTAGCAGGTGCAGAAAAGCAGTTTTCAGTGCTCTTTCACAGCAGATTGCCTAAACAAAGATGGTGTTTGAAAATTAATTGAATTAACTGATTAAACCTTGTTGGTACTAAACCTGGGTCATTAGATGTTTGTATAAAAATGACATATCTTGTCTGTTTTGTAGGACCTTGGCTTGGATTACTATTTGATAGGGGAATCCTTTGAGACCTCCGTTCCATGGGACAGGTAAGCTCGCATGTACACTGGTAATTTTCATAGTTTTCATGAATATTTGTCTCTGCCAGACTTTCTTTTTTTTTTTTTTTTTTTTTTATATAAATAATGAACAATGGCCCCTTTGTATATGTTGTTCACACGTCACAAGAAACGCTTGCACTTAACGTGTGATCATTTGTTTAGAAACCCAGAATATATCGCTGTATAAACACTGCATGGATTAGATCCAGTGACTTCACATGTGTGAATACGTGTTCAGGGCAGTGAAAAAACTTTGCTGAATTATATTGTAAATAAGTAATTGGACTGAGAGCAGCTGTTTTACTAAAGAACATTACAATTATTATTATCTTTAGCCATTGTATATTTTGCAGATGAGATAAAAGGAACAACACTATCTGCTCTGTTTCAATGACAGTGTGGGGGGGGGGGCAGGTAGGGCATGATGGATGGACTACGAGCGGCAGTGTGACGACGGGAAGGGGTACATCGCAAAAATGGGATGGGGGGGGGGGGGTTGGGGGGAATCAGTGTTGCTGGGTTTGGGTAGGTCCGTCCAGTGGATAGGTTGGGTGCTGTACACACTCTTGATTGACTGAGGCGGTCGCCCATCTCAGCTGACTTAAATCAGGCTTGTGTATGAGCCTTTAGAGAGGAGAAACATGCTCATATCAAACCTGAGCACATATCTTGAGACATATTAAGCCAAACTAGCCCCAAAATTGAACAAGGCAAACCTTAATAGCAGTCAGGTTGATAAATTAATGTAAACAATGTGTAAATGCAATATAGTGCACACATTGCCTTTATTATGACTCCTCTATGTGCTGCTCAAACTGCAGCACAGCTTGCTTCCTGCCCTATGTAGGTGTGGCTGGTGAACAAGTCCATCATGAGTGACCATGTGACACCCAAAATAGGAAGAATTCTAAACACTAAAGGCCAGACTATAGTTTTCCAGCATTACAAGAGCAAACAGGTACAGGTTTAATTTGGTGGCAAAGGATGGTGACAGAGGTAGTAAGAAAGGTGAACATAAACCTAGTTTGCACATTTGTTTCCTTAGCTGCACAGTTCACCACTCACCTCACCTGTATTCAGTTTTATACACCAGAGGTGGGTGGGAACACTCTGTGCTGGTTCAGTTTAGGATAGTTTACAAGATGTGAAGATTCAAGACCCCACAGTGTGAAAAGGAAGCCAGCAAAGTAAAGTGGAGGGGTCTTATATCTGTATGGATAGGTGTATAGCTGCAAGCCAGCCCAGCCATGCAGCATATCTTTAAATTTGATAGTACATTGCCAAAAGTGATGCTTGAAATTGACACTAAAACATGTGCTTTCAATATTTAAAACTTACATTTTGGGTTTAGTAGGGTTTTACGGATGATCAGAATGCCACCTTCTGATAGCGGTTGGTAAATTCATTTTTACTTTATTAAAGAAGCTTTAGGCGCTGAGCAGAACAGATTAAAAATTAAGTACCATTATCTTCAGTGAAAGGATGGTCAGGGTTTGTGGATTTCAAAAATCATTTAGTGAATTGTTAGATTCAGCATGTGTAATTACCTGCCAGGAGGAGAGCAGAGTGATGAGGGCAGTGATGGGTGGGTTTTCTGCTCAAACTTTCTTATAGGCTACTGACAGCAGTGCACAGGCAGTGACACATTCATTTGCATTGACGTGCTTCTGCTTTATGCTTAAGGTTTCCAGAGAGAAAGTTGTTCAGTTTACATTGGCCACTATTTTTTCAAACGGTTATAAGTCTCTTTTATATCAGCCCTGTGGCCTTTACCTACTGCCCTACTTCTTCCACTGACACAAGCAGACTGTGAAGATCAGGGATAACTAGACTGATCACAAGGCATCATATAAAGACAAAGAAACAAAGACAAATACTTATATAGCGCTTTTCTCCTGGCGGACTCAAAGCGCCAGAGCTGCAGCCACTAGGACGCGCTCTATAGGCAGTAGTAGTGTTAGGGAGACTTGCCTAAGGTCTCCTGCTGAATAGGTGCTGGCTTACTGAACAGGCAGAGCCGAGATTCGAACCCAGGTCTCCTGTGTCAGAGGCAGAGCCCTTAACCATTACACTATCCAACCTCTACTACAGCTGGGCTAGCGGTTTATCATAGACTTTTCATGCCATTTGTGGACATTGTTGAACAGGATATTACAAAATATAAATATATCTATTTCTAGTGCAAGTCAGACAGAGCTGAGCTTATTCTGGCTTAGGAAGGTCCCATTTTATCTGGGGAAGAGTGCATACTCTACCATTATGTATATGCACTGGCTGGATAGTGTATCCTATTCAGTAGGGGACCTTGGACAAAACTCCCTAACGCTGCCACTGCCTACTGAGCGCATCCTAGTAGCTGCAGCTCTGGCGCTTTGAGACCACCAGGAGGAAAGTGCAATATAAATGTTATTTGCCTTGTCTCATCTATATGGATGTCAATACACTATATCTGATGTGCAGTCACTGTCTCTGATTACACCTTAGTCAGCTTGCTGTTGGTGGGCCTCCTGCTCAGTATTGGCGTAACTCAAATTCATATGTAATAGCAATTGAGTCTCTCACATTTCACAACATGAAGTCCTTTTCTTCCTCTGCAAATTTTTCAAGGTCCCTCTTCTTGCATATCCCAGTAGGAGCTAGTAAAAAAGGGCGCACAGGGATAGTGGACAAAAAGGGCACCGCCATAGACTGCAATGCAAAATATCGGCTATTCGGTGCTCACAGTGTTCTCCCCAGAATTTATTTCCAGGCGGGTGTCATGAAAAAGTAGCCAGGTGAGGCGAGATGAGAATGCAGGGCTGGTGCTTCTGTGCGCAACTCTGCTTACAGCATAGGAGGAAGTGAGTCGATGACAGCCGGGTTCTCACCAAAACTAGCCGGGTGGAGCACCCTGCTAAAAGAGCCTGGGGAGAACACTGGGCGCCCGACAGGAAAAAAGGGCGCCCTAGAAATAGTGGTTACAGGGATCGTGTTAACAAAAGTTTTCGTTTACAGAATAAGGTTTATAACAAATATCGTTTACAAGTTCGTTCTGAGTTTGTGTTATACTTATTTTTTCGTTTTTAAATTTCGCTTATATCAGTTTTTACTTATTATTTACTTTAAAAATTTCGCTTACAAACGTATAACAACTAAATTTTCGTTTACACTTCTTTGATCATTTAAAAATTTGTTTTCATATGTATAATGCATAAATACAGTTTTCAACCTTATTGTATTAGAAATACATCGCTTTTGGTATTAACTTTGTTTTTACACTTATAATGCGTTGATTATAGTTACTAAAATATCGCTTTTAATATTACTGTTATTTTAAGGTTGTTTTTACACTTATAATGCGTTGATTATAGTTACTAAAATATCGCTTTTAATGTTACTGTTATTTTAAGATTTCTAATGCTTGTAAGGCTATCTATTGTATTGTATATATTTATATATACTTTTCTTTATTTATAATATTAATGTATACGTGATTTTAAGGCTATTTTAAAGCTATTTATTCTATTACAAATATATAAATTATTTTATTCATGTTATTTGTAGAGAAGTATTTTAAGGATTAAATATATTATTATTTATATGTGTTTAGGGTGTTTTGTGCGGTGGGGATGGTTAGGTTTAGCCATTACCAGGGGGGTCTAGGGGTTAGGGATAGGTACAGGGAGAGTTAGGTATAGTTACAGTATAATATACGTAATCAGGGGGTGGTTAGGGTTAGGTACCACCAGGGGGGTGGTTAGGGTTAGGCACCACCAGGGGGGTCTTAGGGTTAGGCACCACCAGGGGGGTCTTAGGGTTAGGCACCACCAGGGGGGTCTTAGGGTTAGGGATGGGTACAGGGAGGGCTGTGTCTGAGAGTAAGGTTAGGTATAGTTACAGCACAATATATGTAATATATACAATTTATTAAATTATATATATTTAAACAAAGAGGGGGTTAGGAATAGGGAGAGATCTGTGTGAGCCTACAGTTTGGTATAATTACAGTAAAATATCTGTAAAACCTACCATTGCATTGCTATGCTTAATACAACTGTAAATATCATTTTTGTTATAGACGATATTTGACGTTTCTTTACAGAATTCGTTTGTTGTTATAGACGGTATTTTGCCATTTCATTTCCGTTTATTTAACCTATTTAGCACTAAATTTTCGTTTACAACCCCTTAAAAGAAAAAGATGGTTTTGCATTAAAACTTAAAATTTCGGCTATACCCCGCGCCCTTTTTTCCAGGCGCCCTTTTTTTGATACACGCTATCACAGTACACCTCCACCACATCCAGTCAGAAGTCTCTCTAGATGCGATGACCTCCAGGGTTTAGTAGCACGTTTGGGATATTCCCAGGTCTCCCACGACCTCCACGATCAGATACAATCCACTCCCTATTCTACCTTCAATATCCCATTCATGGCCATTGTGATACAGTAGCAAGAAAAAGTCTGTGAAGCCTTTGGAATCATATGGATTTCTGCACAAATTTGTCATAAAATGGGATCTTATCTTCATCTAAGTCACAACAATAGACAATCGCAGTCTGCTTAAACTAATACCATACTAATAATTTAAAATGTTTCCATGTTTTTATTGCACACCATGTAAACATACACATTGAACGCAGAGGTGTTGTCTATCACCTGTAAACCTGGTTCAGATTGTGCCAAAGAGTGTGTAATAGAGGAAGAATTCCCTCATTCTCCTGCAGAGTACCTGCACATTACCCTTAGATGTACCTACAGTTAAAGGGAACCTAAACTGAGAGGGATATGGATGTTTCCTTTTTAAACGATAACAGTTGCCTGCCTGTCCTGCTGATCTCTCTGGCTGCAGCAGTGGCTGAATCACAACCCTGAAACAAGCATGCAGCTAATCCAGTCTGACTTCAGTCAGAGCACCTGATCTGCATGCTTGTTGAGGGGCTGTGGCTAAAAGTATTAGAGACACAGGATCAGCAGGAGAGTTAGGCAACTGGTAATATTTTAAATGGAACAATCCATATCCTTCTCAGTTTAGGTTCCCTTTGAATTGCCTAGGGCCCAGTGACTAGTTTTGATTTCTATTTAACAGCTACTCCGCAGCTACATCCTAAGTTTAGTTAAAAACGCATCTCTTGTGTACATGGGGAAAAAAAAACCCCAGAGGTAGGCAAATGCTTGAAAGTTAGAGTGTTCCAACACATTGTTTAATAAAATTCACTGTACACCTGTATCAGCTGGGTTCCGTTGCATAGCTCCGCTGCCTTGCAGAAAATGGCCCTGGTCTTTATCTATATCAGATATAGAAAGGTAGATGCATTTTTCTGTAAGGTGACGGCGCTACACACTGGAACCTGGCTGATGTGGGGCTCTGGTGAATCTTATTGTACAGACAACATGCTGGGGCATTCATGTTAACAATAACATGACAAGATGACTGAAAGGGTAGAATGTTAGCTTCCTGGCCAGGAGCTTTTTGTTCAAAAAGCAGATGCCATCTTAATATAGCTTTAAAATTCCTAAGCTTTGGCAGTGATGAAATGCCTTTTATGTTACATACTTTCAATCAACAAGACTGTTATATCCATATTAGAGGAGTCTGAGTCAAGGAGTTGTTGGAATCATAAATTAAGGAGTCGTAGTTTGAGTCTGATGATTTTTGTACCGACTCCACAGCACTGCTTCTTTCTTAGTTTGCCATTTTCTGAAATGATCTATTATTATTATACTGTATTTATAACAATGACATTGTATTACACAAGATTGGACAAATAATTAGTAAGTGATATAGATTTCAAACAGAAGATGAACAATTTCAGAATGATGATTCAGGAGTAGAAGTGAGATATCCGTACAGAGTACATTTTACTGCTCCAGGGTCCAGTAGCAGCATGTTCTACCTGACGGCAGACACTGCTTGGCATTACACATGGCGATTTTTGTGCAGCTGTTTGACTATAGAAAACCATCTCGCAGCATGTGGGTTTGTGTGTCTACAGGCAATTTAGAACTTTATACTAAAATCTGTAATCTAGGACAAACCACTTGCGCACACAACAGGCCTCATCTCTCCTGGCTTTCTACGCACTCACGGCCATTTAATATCTCCTGAAATCTTCAAGCCTGACAGTGATTACTGTATTGGTATCTGTGCAGAAGTAACCCTTCCTATCCTATGTGTAAATATTACATTTTTGCTGCCTTAAACTGTCATAGGTCATTGCTTTGGATAACAATTTAGCATATGTATAAATGCTAATACCCCCCCCCCCCCAATCCTTCTCAAGGTCAAATGATGGTGGTCTTAGAATACCTGTTGTTCTTCCGGGGGGGGGGGAAGGGGTTCACAAATGGGAGAGGACCTGGAGCCCATTATGGTGTAATATGGAAAGTAATTCTGGAGCACTCTTACCTTCGGGCACTGTTTTAAAAACATGAGGAAGCAGGTGAATGTCTGCGAAACATGTTGTCCAGTGTTTTTAAATAAAATATTTTTATATCTTGTATCAGTCCTTGGGGTTAAGTTGTTCTTGCCATTCTAGTGTTTCTTTAATCATTTTACACATCCTTTGGGAGGGAGGTGCTCCCTCCCAAGATCATCAGCCTCCTCTTCAGGAATCTCCTGAACTGAAAAATACTCTGTAGTTGCCATTGAGGCTTTCAGCTAGATGCCTCCTGCTAAAGCTGGCCATTAGTTAGTTGATTGTGTAGTGAACGCTTTTTCGTCCGATCAGAATTTCTGATCGCTCGAACGATTTTTCGCTAGAAATTGGACCGTTAGTGGCCACCTTTACTCTCCTCCTCTCCTTACTACAGGACAGGAAAATAGGCCTCATGGCATAGAATATCTGTATAGTGATCATGGTTAAGCTGTCACATGAAACCACCACAAACTATCAGTTCCTGTGACAATTATCCACCATGTACACATAACTTCAGTGCTGATATTTTGTGCATAAGGCAACTCCTAGTTCGTTGTGTATAATTACCCAGCTTATCTTTTCTGTTTTGCAGAGTCCTAGATCTGTGCAGAAATGTTAAAGAGAGAATCGTTCGAGAGTGCAAAGAAAAAGGTGTACAGTTCCCACCTCTATCCACATGCAGGTATGTCTCCTTTTCAGTATAATTCCCATCCTCCAGCTGTCACTATGTAACACATCATATTTCCCTAACTGTGTCATTCCCACACACAAACCAGCATCGCCATGCAAGCTTAGAGCAGTCTCCTGATGTTTTATGACATCTTAATATGATTCCACTACTGGAAACCTCATAGCTGTTCTCGCTTTGTCATCTCAGTTGAGTCTATATAATGAGATTGATTGAAGTGCTTAACCTTTATAAAAGTCAGCACATTGATCGCCATTGAAACCGAACAGAATTCACATTAAGTTTTCATGATGGAAATTTTGAAAACGAATAAAGACCATTTGACGAATGTAATATAAATAAACTATTACTGCGTGGTTGTTAATTCCTACGACCAGCACTTTACGAGTTTAAAATTGGAAAGAACCACTCAAAAAAAGAACTGTTGGGAGTTTCATTTTACTTTTATACCAGCCGAGTAACATTTTTATCTCTTTGACATGTTGTTTTTTCTTTACTAGATTGAGCTAGATTAAATTGTTAGCTGTTCAGGCTGTTAAAAACTTCCAAAGCTGTAAACAGAATTGTAGATTTTATTTAGAACTTAGGAAAATAATTGAGGGATGTGGTAAAAAGATGAATAACGGATCTCTTAAAAGCCTCAGCAGCTGAGGAAATGCCCTTAAAACTTTCTTGGTGGTGCGTTGCAAATGTGTCTCTATTATCTATTCTCTCCAGTTGGGATAATTGCTTGGCATATATCTTCACGCGGCACCGCTAACAAAAACAAAGTCTGGATTGTAAACCAAATTCTTTCACACAAAAATGTCAAACATACTCTCTGGTTCATCGTTACATGTTTATGGTCAGGCTTGGGTTGATTATCTTTAGTTGTGGATTCTTCCGGCAGCAGGGGCAGATTTAAATCTTGGTCCTGAGCTGCTATCGGAAAGCTGGTTTGTTAGGCTTCTTACGTAAACCTTCAGACCTTTGGGATGGCCACACACAAGAGACAGAAAGATGACTTAAAATGAAGAGTTTCACTTGTTTATCTTGTACTTGAAAGAACATTGGCAAGATGTATTATGATATTGGGGTTTGCCAGCAATAACTGATACACAAACATTGTGATGAACTGAAGAGGGGTGTCCGGTCAATTAAATTCAAGTGACGAACCTCAGGAACCTGGGAAAGAAAAAAGGAATGGAAAACGCCAGGCACTCCAAATAGTGTATTTTCAGGCAATGAAATAATGTGTTAAACAAGTACTTTTAACAATTCTGGGCTGTTCTTAGACAACCACAGTATCAGGCAGGTGGAGAATTCTGTCTCCACGTGGATTAGTATCCTCTGCAGGATGGGTTGGGTCACAGTCCAGAAAGGATTTCTGGATAATTATCACAGGGGACATACCTGGGGGGTGGGGAAACTATACATAAAATGGGAGGAGGCATCTCAATGTAGTTGCAATGGATAAACTTGGGTAATGAAACAATCTTAATTTAGGTTAAAAGTTTGGAGATAATAATTTGATTGGACACAGGAGAAGACTATGCATTTTATGGGCCCTGCCCGCTTTTTTTTCAGTAGTGATGGTCATATCTAGAAGAACTCATGGAGAAGCATGTGTGGCACTTTTTTGCAGCCTAACTACGCTAAGGGGCCCAAAGTCCAATGAGCACCTTTAGGCTTTACAGGGGTGCTTATAATTAGGCACCCCCCAAAATGCCAGGACAGTAAACACACCCCACAAATTACCCCATTTTAGAAAGAAGACACCCCAAGGTATTCCGTTAGGAGTATGGTGAGTTCATAGAAGATTTTATTTTTTGTCACAAGTTAGCAGAAATTGATTTTAATTGGTTTTTTTTTTCACAAAGTGTCATTTTCCGCTAACTTGTGACAAAAAATAAAATCTTCTATGAACTCACCGTACTCCTAACGTAATACCTTTGGGTGTCGTCTTTCTAGAATGGGGTCATTTGTGGGGTTCCTATACTGCCCTGGCATTTTAGGGGCCCTAAACCGTGAGGAGTAGTCTTGAAACCAAATGTCGCAAAATGACCTGTGAAATCCTAAAGGTACTCATTGGACTTTGGGCCCCTTAGCGCACTTAGGGTGTAAAAAAGTGCAACACGTGGTACCGCCGTACTCAGGAGAAGTAGTATAATGTGTTTTGTGGTGTATTTTTACACATACCCATGCTGGGTGGGAGAAATATCTCTGTAAATGACAATTGTTTGATTTTTTTTTACACACAATTGTCCATTTACAGAAAGATTTCTCCCACCCAGCATGGGTATGTGTAAAAATACACCCCAAAACACATTATACTACTTCTCCTGAGTACGACGATACCACATGTGTGACACTTTTTTGCAGCCTAGGTGCGCTAAGGGGCCCAACGTCCTATTCACGGGTCATTTTGAGGCATTTGTTTTCTAGACTACTCCTCACGGTTTAGGGCCCCTAAAATGCCAGGGCAGTATAGGAACCCCACAAGTGACCCCATTTTAGAAAGAAGACACCCCAAGGTATTCCGTTAGGTGTATGGCGAGTTCATAAAAGATTTTATTTTTTGTCACAAATTAGTGAAAAATGACACTTTGTGAAAAAAAAACAAAAATCAATTTCCGCTAACTTTTGACAAAAAATAAAATCTTCCATGAACTCGTCATACACCTAACAGAATACATTGGGTGTCTTTTTTCTAAAATGGGGTCACTTGTGGGGTTCCTATACCGCCCTGGCATTTTACGGGCCCAAAACCATGAGTAGTCTGGAAACCAAATGTCTCAAAATGACTGTTCAGGGGTATAAGCATCAGCAAATTTTGATGACAGGTGGTCTATGAGAGGGGCGAATTTTGTGGAACCGGTCATAAGCAGGGTGGCCTTTTAGATGACAGGTTGTATTGGGCCTGATCTGATGGATAGGAGTGCTAGGGGGGTGACAGGAGGTGATTGATGGGTGTCTCAGGGGGTGGTTACAGGGGAAAATAGATGCAATCAATGCACTGGGGAGGTGATCGGAAGGGGGTCTGAGGGGGATCTGATGGTTTGGCTGAGTGATCAGGAGCCCACACGGGGCAAATTAGGGCCTGATCTGATGGGTAGGTGTGGTAGCGGGTGACAGGAGGTGATTGATGGGTGTCTCAAGGTGTGATTAGAGGGGGGAATAGATGCAAGCAATGCACTGGCGAGGTGATCAGGGCTGGGGTCTGAAGGCGTTCTGAGGGTGTGGGCGGGTGATTGAGTGCCCTAGGGGCAGATAGAGGTCTAATCTGATGGGTAGCAGTGACAGGGGGTGATTGATGGGTAATTAGTGGGTGTTTAGGGTAGAGAACAGATGTAAACAATGCACTTGGGAGGTGATCTGACGTCGGATCTGCGGGCGATCTTTTGATGTGGGTGGGTGATCAGATTGCCCGCAAGGGGCAGGTTAGGGGCTGATGGGTGGCAGTGACAGGGGGTGATTGATGGGTGGCAGTGACAGGTGATCAGTGGGTTAGTACAGGGAAGAACAGATGTAAATAATGCACTGGCGAATTGATAAGGGGGGTCTGAGGGCAATCTGAGCGTGTAGGCGGGTGATTGGGTGCCCGCAAGGGGCAGATTAGGGTCTGATCTGATGGGTAACAGTGACAGGTGGTCATAGAGGGTGATTGATGGGTAATTAGTGTGTGTTTAGGGTAGAGAACAGATGTAAACAATGCACTTGGGAGGTGATCTGACGTCGGATCTGCGGGCGATTTATTGGTGTAGGTGGGTGATCAGATTTCCCGCAAGGGGCAGGTTAGGGGCTGTTTGATGGGTGGCAGTGACAGGGGGTGATTGACGGGTGATTAACAGGTGATTGACAGGTGATCAGTGGGTTATTACAGGGGGATAGAGGCATACAGTACACGGGGGGGGGGGGGTCTGGGGAGAATCTAAGGGGGTTGGGGGTGATCAGGAGGGAGCAGGGGCAGTTTAGGGCATAAAAAAAGAATAGCATTTACAGATAGTGACAGGGAGTGATTGATGGGTGATTAGGGGGGTGATTGGGTGCAAACAGTGTTCTGGGGGGTGGGCAGGGGGGGGGGGTCTGAAGGCTGGGGTGGGAGTTCAGGGGGGCTGTGGGTAAAAAAAAAAATGTGTGGTGTATACTTACTACTGCTTCCTCCTCGCTGGTGGTCTCTGGAACAATGAGACCACGAGGCGCGGAGGAAGCGTGTATAAAGCACTTTGTTTACCTAGCAAAGTGCTTTATACACTTTAACTATATTGCGGATTTCCTCCGCCCGCCGGCGCTGCTAATTGGCCGGAGACTGGAGTCTAAGTCCCCGGCCATCGACCCACGGATGACGCGATCGCTCCGCCCATGCCCGTACAAGCACTGCCGCCTCTGTGCATGCAGCGGTCCTTGCGGGATCCACTTTCCGGCCGACCTTTTGCAGTGGGCGGTCGTTAAGTGGTTAAGGATATGACCAGAAGATGAGTGGAATTTTAATTTAAAGCTCTATTCCACTTAAAAAATGTTTTGGGTAATGTAGGCACCCTTATTGACACCCTTACCTCCATTTCAGAGAATTTCTCAATTTCTCATACACAAATAAGCCATGTGAAAAGAGGTTTATTTGATATATATGTTACGGCCAGAACCCGAAGTTTGGCCAGAACTAGAAGTGGCCGGCCACTTCGGGTTCTGGCCGGCCAATGTGCGAACTGGCCGCTGCGCTGCGGCCAATGTGAGAAATGCAACAATTCCTGTAAGGTTAATGTGATGTTGTGGCCGCAGCGCAGCGGGCAAAATGTATCACACATCTTACTTTATTCAATGACATTAAGCCGCCCGGCTTTTTCTCTGCCTCTCTCCTCCCCCCCGCCTCTCTCTCCTCCTCCCCCCGCCTCTCTCTCTCTCTTCTCTTATGGGCAGCCGGGCGGGGACACGCGTGTCCCTCCGGAGTCGTTCGTCGCGGCAGGGGAATCCTGCCGTTCTTGCAGAGCGGGTGCTGGCAGAAGCGATGTCTGCAGCCTCCCCGCTCTGCTCTCCTGCCGCGACGAACGACTCTCCTGGACACGCGTGTCCCCGCCCGGCTGCCCATAAGAGAAGGAAGAGAGAGAGGCGAGGGGAGGAGAGAGAGGCGAGAGGAAGAGAGAAAGCGGGGAAAAAGCCGGTCGGCTTAATGTCATTGAATAAAGTAAGATGTGTGATACATTTGCCCGCTGCGCTGCGGCCACAACATCCCATTAACTTTACAGGAATTGTTGCATTTCTCACATTGGCCGCAGCGCAGCGGCCAGTTCGCACATTGGCCGGCCAGAACTCGAAGTGGCCGGCCACTTCTAGTTCTGGCCAAACTTCGGGTTCTGGCCGTAACATATATATATATAATTTTATTTTTGTTTCATCATCTGCTTCCCCCTTTAAATGTTGTTGTTATGGTTCTGCAATCTTGATACAACTCGCATCAAGTTTAATTCCTGTCCATTTCCTTTTCCTGAAACCTTATAAATTGTATGGTGTTCTTTGGTAGCTGACCCAGTATATATATAAGTCCATATGCATACGAAGAGTCGCACACCGTTAGCAGGGGTGCTGGACCCAAACGTGGAAATATCAAAAATTCAAAAAAGGTCTGCACACTCCAGTGTGGTCAATCCACATTTATTTGACAAAATGTGACATTATGCCATTCAGCACCAACGAGTTGTTTCGGGGCCACGGAGGGTCCCCTTTGTCAAGGCAACAAGCCATTCTGCGTGCTGCCTTGACAAAGGGGACCCTCCGTGGCCCCAAAATGACTCATTGGTGCTGAATGGCATAATGTCACATTTTGTCAAATGTGGTATGACCACACTGGAGTGTGTGGACCTTTTTTGAATTTTCAGTATATGTATAATGTATCATTTTTAGCCAGCAATGAATAAAGCACACCGGATACTTTTACACGGGGGATCCTGGTGTCAGTGTCCAAATAAGCAGAAGTTATATTTACCATTGAGCTCTTTATATTCCTCTCAATGCACTTTCATACTACATTAAATTATAACGAATACAGTGGAAAATAGTCATAGTGCTTCTTATCTTTCCATATGATAGAAATTCTTCACAATGGGGATACTGACCACAGCCAGAACCAAAGACTGGCGCTAATCCCTTCCCCGCCGTTTTTTTTTTCATTTTTTACTCTATACCATTTTGCAGATGTCTTGAAAGAGAATCATACCTGTTGCAGTCATTATCTCCCAGACCGCGCCTCTTGGTGCGCCCAGTAACATCCAGAAAACTCCTGACTGATTTATCTGCCTTATTGTTTCTCACTGGGATTTATGATGGCTTGTTATTTACACAGTTATTCATTTAAAACTGTACAGGATATGAGAGAGCCCTGTAAAGAAGATTTAGACACATAAGACAAGACACATAACAATTATATTGCCCTTTTCTGCTGGCAAACTCAAAGCACTTCAGGGCTGCAGCTACTTTAGTTGCGCTCCACGGCGACCAGGATCATTAGGGAGTCTTGCCCAAAGACTTCTTACTGTTTTGCGTACTTGCTTAAGCCAGGATTCGAAACCTGGTCAAAGGCTCAAACCCTGCTTCACGGGCAATGGCCTTAACCAGTATTCTTTAGATGGAGAGGACAGAATGATGACCTCTTCAGTGAACTGCTAACCTGGACTGTCCGGTCAATAGACTGTTGTGAACATTCTACATTACTCGGCTCAGCTGCCAGTGGGTGAATGGGGAGGTCAGTGGGATGTATATGTTACGGCTAGAACCCGAAGTTTGGCCAGAACTAGAAGTGGCCGGCCACTTCGGGTTCTGGCCGGCCAATGTGCGAACTGGCCGCTGCGCTGCGGCCAATGTGAGAAATGAAACAATTCCTGTAAGGTTAATGTGATGTTGTGGCCGCAGCGCAGCGGGCAAATGTATCACACATCTTTACTTTATTCAATGGCATTAAGCCGCCCGGCTTTTTCCTCTGCCTCTCTCTCCTCCCCCCGCCTCTCTCTCCCCTTCTCTTATGGCCAGCCGGAGGGGAAACGCGTGTCCAGGAGAGTCGTTCCTCGCGGCAGGAGAGCAGAGCGGGGAGGCTGCAGACATTGCTTCTGCCAGCACACGCTCTGCAAGAACGGCAGGATTCCCCTGCCGCAACGAACGACTCCGGAGGGACACGCGTGTCCCCGCCCGGCTGCCCATAAGAGAAGGAGAGAGAGAGGCGGGGGGAGGAGAGAGGCAGAGGAAAAAGCCGGGCGGCTTAATGTCATTGAATAAAGTAAGATGTGATACATTTGCCCGCTGCGCTGCGGCCACAACATCACATTAACCTTACAGGAATTGTTGCATTTCTCACATTGGCCTCAGCGCAGCGGCCAGTTCGCACATTGGCCGGCCAGAACCCGAAGTGGCCGGCCACTTCTAGTTCTGGCCAAACTTCGGGTTCTGGCCGTAACATATATACCAGCAGTGTGTTTAGCTGTCAGCATAAAGTGGCCCTGAAATAAAAAATAGGTAGTTATTTTAAAACTCTGGCTGCTGCTACACTAGCTATTTTGATGCCCTCTGCTACCACAGCACTTCCTGGTTGTTTGCTGCAGGCCACACCCCACCATGATGCACAGAAAGTCACAAGACTGTAGTAAGCATTGGTATGTGGGGGGGGGGGGGGGGGGAAGAAGTATATGCTAATACTGTATTTGGAAGTCATTTTTTATTTTTTACTTTAGGTCCACATTAAACCTCCAGCATATGAGATAATTTCCCAAGAATACCTAGCCTAATACCAAATAAATGGTGCTGTTAACATCTTAGAAACTCTTATAAATTGCACGGTATTCTTAGGTAAGCGACCCAATACAGACATTTTATATATCATTTTTGGCCAGCAATGAATATAGCACACCGGATAGTTTTACGCGGTGCATCCTGGTGTCAGTGTCCAAATAAGCAGAAGTTATATTTAGCAATGAGCTCTTCATAGTCTTCACAATATACTTTCATTCTACATTAAATTATACTGCACAGAGTGGAAAATAGTCATAGTGTTTCTCGTCGTTTTCCAGTTATAGGTGCGGTTTTATGTCGTCTGTCCCACAGAGCCTCATGATAGCAGGCATTGTGCTGTTTCTTGAAGGGGACACTGTATGGATTCATAATCCAGAGGGGCTGTATAGTGTCACGCTATCCAGTCTGGACCAGTGTACAGCAGGGCATAGAGTCATCTTCAAGTAAAAGTGCCCGTAGATATATAAAAACATACCTCTGTAACGGGCGTAACTAGGAATCGCCGGGCCCCCCTGCATAAATTCTGAACGGGCCCCCCTCCCCCCTGTGGCCCTCTCAGGACCGTTTTTGGGGGCTGGAGGGGTTGCAACATGAGGGGAAAGCTTGGTGGCACGTCGGTGGGGTGGGGGGATGGTCCCCCCCCCTCACCTCGGGCTCTACCCGCTGTGCTCCCCTCCAGCATTGAATAAAGTGTATGCAGGTGGCGGGGCAGCGACAGATGCCGTGTACCCCAGATTTCCCCCTTCAACTTTACTGCGTCTCCCAGGGCCCCTGCACTGTTTTTGACAGAATAGCAAATCTATATCCTGGTGTGCTGTCCCTTATGCCACCTCCCTTTAAGAGTACCACCTTTCTTCATTACTAGCTACTCTCTTTTTTGTGACATACTGCACTATCTAGGCTTTTGTTGTCTCTGTGCTTCCCTTTGTAGGGTGTCAAGTCACCCTCCCTTGCAGCACCTTCATATGTGTTCTTAATAACCATAAATAAACTGCTCCCTCCTCTATCTACTTACACCTCTCTAAAATAGCAGCTAACCATGGAAGGTTTTGTTGCTCCTCATCTACTGTTATGTATATGCTTGAGGGACCCAATGTAAACCCCGCTCTGGGGCCCACATCTTTTCCACCAACCCCACCTAACACCTACTTTAACTACTTTGGCCTCCTGGACATAGTAGCTACGCCCAGGAGGCCATGTGCGCGTCCGCACGCTCCCGCGGCCGATCGTGCACGTGCGCTCCCGGCCGCGGTTCGTTAGCCTGGTAATCGGTGAATCAGGCTATGGTGCCCCATCACTGATTGCTCTCCCCCGCTAAAAAAGCGACAGCTTCTCTCGGAAGCTGTGCTTTTTCTGGCTGTAACGTCTCCCAGACGTCGCTCTAAGCGTATGTTACGCTTAGAGTGACGTCATGTAAACAAACTCATGGCCGCCATCTTGTGGCCAAAAAGTAAAACTACAACTACAAGTGAAAAAAATAAAACTCAAGACACATTTACATTATAAAACAATGGCTTACATCCCACCCTCCCAAAAATACCCAAATAAAATGTTTAATACAAAAAAAAAAAATTACAATAAAAAAAATGTAAATATTTACCTAAGGGTCTAAACTTTTTAAATATTAATGTAAAGATGAAATATTTCTAATGGTTTTTTATTTTAAACTTGTAAATAGTGATAGATGCAAAACGGAAAAAATGCACCTTTATTTCCAAATAAAATATTGTCGCCATACATTGTGATAGGGACATAATTTTAACGGTGTAATAACCGGGACATATGGGCAAATACAATACATGAGTTTTAATTATGGAGGCATGTATTATTTTAAAACTATAATGGCTGAAAACTAAGAAATAATGAATTTTTTCCGTTTTTTTTCCTTATTCTTCCTGTTAAAATTGCTCGGATGCATAAAGTGAAAACGACTGAAGGCTGAAGTGGTTAAAGAGACTCCGTAACAAAAATGTAATCCTGTTTTCTACCATCCTACACGTTCCTATACCTATTCTAATGTGCTCTGGCTTACTGCAGCACTTTCTACTATTACCATCTCTGTAATAAATCAGCTTATCTCTCCCCTGTCGGACTTGTCGCCCTGTGTCTGGAAGGCTGCCAAGTTCTTCAGTGTTGTGGTTCTGTGATGCATCTCCCCCCTCCAGGCCCCTCTCTGCACACTGTCTGTGTGTTATTTAGATTAGGGCAGCTTCTCTCTTCTCTATTATTTTTTACAAGCTGGATAAATCGTCCTTTGAGCTGGCTGGGTTTTCACATACTGAGGAATTACATATGGTCAGAGCTGTCTGCACTCTGCAGGAAGAAACAGCCTGACACTTTAGTGGATGATAGTAGCTGCAGGGGGAAAGAAACACACAAATGATCTCTTGAGAGTCAAAAGGAAGGGTGTATACAGCCTGCTTGTGTATGGATGTATTTTCTATGTGTGGTCATACTGTACATCAACCTACTTCCTATTTTGGTGGCCATTTTGTTTGTTTATAAACAAACTTTTTAAAACTGTTTTTAACCACTTTTAATGCAGCGTGGAGCGGCGAAATTGTGACAGAGGGGAATAGGAGATGTCCCTTAACGCACTGGTATGTTTACTTTTGTGCGATTTTTAACAATACAGATTCTCTTTAACCTCCCTGGCGGTTTATTAAAATCCGCCAGGGAGCAGCAAATACGTTTTTTTTTGAATTTTTTTTTTTCTTTTTCATGTAGCGAGACAATGTCTCGCTACATGATAGCTGCTGCTGAGCGGCATCCCCCCAGCCCCTCCGATCGCCTTCGGCGATCGGAGATCAAGAGATCCCGTTCAAAGAACGGGATCTCTTGGAGGGCTTCCCCCGTCGCCATGGCGACGGGGCGGGATGAAGTCATCGACGTCGTGACGTCAAAGGGGAATCCGATCCACCCCACGGCGCTGCCTGGCACTGATTGGCCAGGCAGCGCACGGGGTCTGGGGGGGGGGGGGGGCGGCTGCGGCGACGCGTATAGCAGCGGCGATCGGAGGTTACACGCAGCTAGCAAAGTGCTAGCTGCGTGTAACAAAAAAAAAATTATGCAAATCGGCCCAGCGGGGCCTGAGCGGTGCCTCCCGGCAGCATAACCCGAACTCAGTTCGGGCTTACCGCCAGGGAGGTTAAATAGAATTGTTCTTAGTATAAATCAAAGTTTTCAGCATCTCATTCATAAGCCAGCATTCCTTATTTACTGGCGTATGAGCCTATTTTTTTAGCACAAAAAATGTGCTGAAAAGTTACCCCCTCGGCTTATTTGCAAATCAGTGGAGCAGAGCAGATGGTTGGGGTAGGTTTTGTTACTTGCAGAGGAGTGTAAGGATCTTGCACTAGTGATCCTGCTCTTGCCAGCTGGCCTACTGCTATGTCCACGCCCCGCATCCCCTGCAGCATGGTGTGCAGAGTTTGCTGCTCTAGACTATCTGTGTCCCCTGGCTTGTGGATTCTTCCTGTGTGGCAATCGCTGTCTCATATTTATGACGACATCTAGTGGTGCCTTGAGACACAGCTGTATCATCCTTGGGACACATCTGGCTAGGAGGAGAGGGATTGACATGTACTAATGGCACATCTGGCTACTGTGGAGGGGACTATACTTAGAAGAGGGCTTATATGTGGGTCAATCACACTTTCCTGGTTTCTGATGGAAACCGACCTCGGCTTATAGGCTGGTCTGCTTATATGCGCGTATAGACAGTACTTTGAAAAGCTAGCAGGCTGATTGTTAGATGACTATTCCCTTAAAAAGCGTTGGTGAGTAGCCAGCCTGAGAACTGTAACTACATCACCCATTGATTCTATGTATGAATTCTGCTGCTCTGTTTTATGAATGTTTTAACAGCTGGAATTCAATAGCTACTGCAGTATTCAATCTTTCAGCAGGAGTAATGCTGCGGGACAGCAATTCCTCTGCAGCTCAATGGATTCCACAAGCCTGGGAAATACTGAGTCCTTTATGCAGACATGTGTTCTGTTTATGGGGATGTGTATATCTCCGTCTACCTGATCTACACAGCAGTCAGGACTTTTAATACTGTCCTTGATGGTCTTGGCAGAGGCTGGAAATGCATAATATAGTCTTATGTGAGAGGATACTGTTCACATGCATATTTGTTACTTAAATATAAACATCTGTGGGACTATTTTTATCTGCATTTGCTTCCATATAACTGATCTTTAAAGGGAAATTCTGCTTTTGTTGATAGTTTTTTTTTTTTTTTGGCTGTATTAACATTGCAGGGATTAATGACAAACCGCTTTTCCAGCTCCATTACATTTGTTTTGATATGCTTATAAAACATACATATTCCATATGCTTCTAACAGCAGCTGGGACATAGGAGATCGGTATTTGCTGCATAAATCTGCAAAACATTTGCATCAGCCAATTAGCATCTCATTGACCATCTTTAGCACCCAAACCTGGTAATTTTTCTACTTAATGTATTAGATTGAAATACATTAAACATAATATTCACATCACCACCTTTATGAGCACCATAGGAGGTATTATGCCCTTATGAGCAATAGTAATGCAGATATAGTGCACGAGTGACAATTGATATATATTATTGAAATATATAATTTTCTTTTAAATACCTTTTAATTGGTTTGGGACCAAGGAAGTGAGAATCTACTTCGCACCTGTGCCTCTCTTAAAGAGAACCAGAGATGAAGCACCCTCATGTATTTTATTACATTTATCAGTGGGAACATGACAGTAAACACCTACCCTGCTTTTAGTTTCATTGTTATCTGCTTAATTAGTCTATTAGCAACTGTGATAAGAATCCACCGACTATTCAGTCGAGGTTTGACCTGGAATCATTATAGCTGAGTCACTCTTCTGTGGAGTCCTTTCAAGCCCAAGCCTTCCCCCTCCTGGCTTAGATCTTCTGCTTTGCATACTGAGAGCTGTTATGACTGGGAGGGGCTGCTGCTCCTGAGAGAGAAGCTCTGTGGCTGTAATATGATCCCTGTGTGCTCTGTGTGCACTAGATTCTCATAGGAATGAAACTGCAGTTATTATCAGTGAAACTTTCTACAGGCAGATCGTACCAAAATGAAAGCACATAGGTGAAAGGCTGCATTTAGCCTAGATAGCCGCATAGTCTCATATAGCCAAGACAGCACATCCAGAACAGCTCATATAACCCGGAAGGAGAAGGGATGAGGCGGCAGCCATATTTGATTTTTCCTGGAGCAATAATGGATAAAAAACACTAAAAAAGGCACACCAGAGCGGCAAAATTATCAGGTAGAGCATTTATTCTTTACAAGCTATCAACTGATATGTTTATTTTGTGTGAAACGTTCATCTCTGGTTCCCTTTAAGGCCCATACACACGGGGCACAACTGTCGCCACAAACACGTGGCACTCGCATGTTGCGGTGACAGGTCCTCCGTGTGTATAAGGCGCGCACCACGAACTGTCACTACTCAGAGCTGTCGCCAGGCGATTGACTTGGCCAATCGCCAGCAACAGCTGTCGCAGCAACCATCGCTAGTGCGCCACGCGTACTGTGTGTGTATGTGCGGACTAGCGACAGCTACCCACAGCCAGAAGGGAGCTTCCGGCGGGGGGCCCAACCTTCGGCGACAACTTCCGCCGTGTCTCTGCCTGTTGGGCAGAGATGTGTAGACAGCTGTCGCTCAGGAGGAGCTGTCGCTGAGCTGTTGCGCACACGTCTCCTGTGTGCTAGCAACAACAACAACGGTGCCCCGTGTGTATCAGCCTTTAGTCTGATGTGGTGTTGATTCTATGCCCCGGCTTTCTTCTGTCCTGAGCCGATCCCTGCTTGATGCTGCCACAAATTTTGCTGTCGTGGGACAACAGAGCTTCCTCCTGTGGGTAAGGAGCCAGTTTCATTGGCTCCTTACCGGGTGATCACTGTGAGCCAATCACAGTGATCACTGAATGGGGCCAGAGCTATGCCATCCTAAATGAGTTCACCAGTTGTCACAGATAAAAATGCAATATATGCCAGTAAAGATATGGAAGTGAGCTCAGTCCAAATGGTTTCAGTACTGATGAGATTTCCTTCAGGAATTAAGTGCACATTAACATTTAGAAAGTTGGAAGAGTGTTGTCGATGGACAGAGCTATAATAGAAGTTATATTTTCAGTATGGTGCTGGCTCAGCTTATGGTCTACAGATTTATTTACAGGTCTAACTGTTAGACGAACAGTTAGCCTTTATAAAGTAAACATGAGCTGGCATGTGGCATGGCATAAACATGGTTATATATAGTGCCACACCTATTTAGAGTTTACCTAGTTTTACTTTTTATAAGATACTGCATGTACACAAATGAGGCAGTCCAAAACAGTGGTAGCTCTCCTGAAAATTAAATGAAAACAAAACACTTTTGTCCTGAAAACTAAAAAAAAAAAATCTCAAAAACTAATTATTTCTTTTTGTTGGAAGTTGAATGAACCAGATTTTAGACCATACTAACACTGTGCACATTTCACTAGTTAACGTTAAACTCCTTACATTAAAAATAAGTTCTATATATATGGTTGCTAGTATTTTCAGTCCAGGTTTAAGTACAAGATGTTGATTGGCAGAAATGGGAGAATTTCTTTGGGGTTTTATCAATGTCTGTATCCTAAATGGTACCACTGTCCCCTAAAACAGGAAAGGGGTGCAGGGGGGGCATGGAATAGCCCCCAAGACTGATGGGGAAAAATAAATAACTAAGGGCTATAATATTGGAAATCACCTACATGTGTCTTCAGTTTCATAATATATTTATACACACATTTCAGTATATATGTTTAGCTCTTTGCTGTGACTTTTGTATACCTTTATCTTTTTATTAATCTTTCAAAGTTTACATGTAGAATCTTGTAGCAAAGTCAAGGAAAGCAGTGGGATGTTCAAGGCTGCATTTCTAAATTTAGGCTCAGATAACCTCTGACCTCCTGTGCTATACAACCATCACAGCAAGTTTATGGGAGAGATTTTTATTTATTGCCAGGCTCAATGCACACAGTCAGCACAGACCTTTGTGTACACGCAGGTCATCTTTAAAGTATGACATTACCTAGAGAAATACCCGTATATTTATTTAAAAAAGAAAATCCCATAAGTATTTCTCTTCAATAAATGGCACCAGAGAAAATCCTGTAAATGTGAACTCTCAGTACCCACTGCGGGGTCCGGCACCAGACTATTTTATAATTTATTTATTTATTGCATTAATAAAGCGTCAACCTATTATGGTAGCTAGCTGCAAGTCAGAAATGTAGAGTCCCTAAATATAAAAGTGCTTCTTTTACACTATATACAGTATATACCAGAGGTTCTGGATGTGTGTCTGACTTTCAGGGGCACAAAGAGATGATTTGCATATTTGGGAGTGAGGCATCATGGGAAACCATACTTGCTCACTTAAAGCTGGATTATTGCAAATGCCTTCTGTTTTAAGAAGGCAAAATTATTTTTAGTTTAGCCATTGTTTGTGGTTGACAGGTTCTCCTCAACCATTTCCCGTTGGTGCACAATGAATTGGTTTTCTTAAAATGAACCTGAGATGAACCCCTCAGGATTTATACTTACCTGGGGCCTCCATCAGCCCTTTGTAGAACATCTGGGTCCTCGGATTCCATCTGGTCCCCTCCATTCTCCTGCAGTCTGGCCGGATAAATTCCCTGACTGGTCTAGTCATGGGCCACTGCACATGCACGATCCCAGCGCACACCACTCAATTGCACTCCCATGGGTAGGAGCGTTCTGCGCATGTGCAGGTATAAAGAGGGTAACTGTACTTGTGCAGAATGCTCCCAGCAACAGGAGCGCAATTGGATGTCGTGCATGGCCAGGATCACGTATGGCCTCACAGCTGCACAACAGAGGGGACCAGACATACTACAGGTGGGTAGAGGAAGCCCCAGGTAACTAAACATCCTGAGATATTCTTCATATCAGGTTTCCTTTAAACCACAGTCCCAGAGCTGCAAGACTCTGCTAGATCCCATCAGTGGACCTGCACTCCCCGGTGTGTGCAGCTATAACAGGGTCCATCCTTCAACTTACAGTACAGGTGTCGAACTCCACGCCTGGAGGGCCAGATCCATTCCTGTGTTTAGGATGGAGTGAGAAAGAGAGTAATGTGTTCTATCTGATGGACCACACTTGTCCTCATTCAGACTCATCCATGAATTTGAGCTGTGTCAAAAATGTATGAGGACCTTGGCCCTCGAAGGACCGGTTTGGCATGCTTGGCTTACAGCCTTGCCACACACAGTATTCATTGTCCATTCAATTTGATCTCACTCTACACTGACAGCAGTGTAGAGCATTTGTAGCCTGTAGCCATGGTGAGCAGTGGAAAATAGCAATGTAAATATAATGGCTGGAATTGAAACTATAATACAGCTGTCTGCATGGCTGACAACAGAAGACTTGCTATGTTGAAAAACGTTGAAGCCCTTCATCAAGTCCAGAAATGATGCTTGTGTAGTGAACACAAGTGTACGGAAATGTGACTCGGGGCCACAGAAAAAGCAGTCTTCAACAGAGCAGACCTGTGTTGGCCAAACAGTGTGTTTTACAGAATTACATTCCATCCCAACAATCACAATGGCTTTTATGGATTTCTTAGAAAAAAAAACTTAACAGAAATTTTGAAAGTCAGCCTACTTTGTTTTATTAGAAATGTGGGATTTAACTGACTATTATCATAGGGATTCTGATGTTTGCAGAAATGAATCAAGAACAAATATATATTTGTTTAAAGGATACCAGAGCCCAAAGTTCTATGATTAAATACATGTAGGGCAGGTGAGAGGGTGTCATAGGTCACTTACCGCTCCCTGTGTTTCAACCTGTGTGGCTCAGTTCCCCCGTTTCAACCCCCTGTTGCGGCTCCCCACCAGCCTGTCCAGTATTAAAATACTGCGCCGCGCATGCACAGTATTTCCTTTCTTCTGCCCTGTGAATGCACTCCTCCGTCTTCCCTACTGCAGAGGCCTGTGGAGCATGCTCCAGGACGGGAGCGAGCGGGCGCCAACAGAAAAGATGGAGGAATGCGTTCACAGGGCAGAAGAAAGGAAATACTACTCATGCGCGGGGCAGTATTTCCATACTGGACGAGCTGGTCAGGAGCTGCAACTGGGGTTTGAAATGGGGGAACGGAGAGGTAAGTGACCTATGACACCCTCTCACCTGCACAACATGTATTTTAATCATAGAACATAGGGCTCTAGTATCCTTTAAGCGTGTACATTTGTACTGTAAACCAAACCTTGCTCCCTTTTCATCATGTTCATCAATCTGTTTGGCTTCAGCTCTGGTACCCAATCAACGGCCACTCTACAGTAATCTTATCGTGTCTGGACTACTGAGCCTAAAGGCCCATGTACATGTTCAACTAAAGGTGTCTGATGGGGATTGAGAGGTGATCTCACGGGC
This sequence comes from Hyperolius riggenbachi, assembly GCF_040937935.1. NCBI lineage: Eukaryota > Metazoa > Chordata > Amphibia > Anura > Hyperoliidae > Hyperolius > Hyperolius riggenbachi. The sequence goes on along the minus strand of NC_090652.1, from coordinate 244,752,084 downwards.
GACATTGCGGGGCTGAGGCTGTGCAGACACGTTGAATTCTCGGCAGAGTCGGTCATTATTCGCCGCCTAGTCTGATGTTCATCTGGCGTGTGTAGGTCCTTAAGTATTTACAGCATCAGTGCTGGGTGCCCAAACCACCTTCTTTATATGCATTGCCAATCAAATTGCTGTATATGCTGGATCGGTTGAAAAGGGCGCCCGAGCTGCCTGTATGAAAAGGGCGCCGCCATATACATCAATGTTATTTCTGGAAATATGGGCTACAAGATGTAGAAAAGGGCGCCCGAGTTTTGATATAGGCTACAAGTGGGCTCCCCTTTGTAGCCCATATTTTTTCGGCTACAAGGTTTTCGGCTACAGTAGGGCGCCCCTTTGTAGCCCATATTTTTTTCGGCTACAAGGTTTTCGGCTACAGCAAGGTGCCCCTTTGTAGCCCATATTATTGCCTTTTTTTTCTGTAGCCTATATTTTTATATGGGCTACAAGTGCTGGAAGCCGAATTATTTCATTCCCCCACTATCCATGTCGGCCTGGAGGGGGAATAGTAATTTACACATCCCAGAGGTTTTTTTTGTAGCCTATGTTTTTATATGGGCTACAAGTGCTGGAAGCCGAATTATTTCATTCCCCCACTATCCATGGCGGCCTGGAGGGGGAATAGTAATTTACACGTCCCGGAGTTTTTTTGTAGCCGAAGTTTTTATATGGGCTACACCAGGCGCCTTTTTTTGTAGCCGAAGTTTTTATATGGGCTACACCAGGCGCCTTTTTTGTAGCCGAAGTTTATATGGGCTACACCAGGCGCCTTTTTTGTAGCCGAAGTTTTTATATGGGCTACACTAGGTGCCTTTTTTGTAGCCGAAGTTTATATGGGCTACACCAGGCGCCTTTTTTGTAGCCGAAGTTGGTATATATGGGCTCCACCAGGCGCCCTTTTTTACCGGCGCCCTTTTCATGTAGACCCGTATATGCAAAATACAGTGACCTGCACTAACCAATCAAATTATTTCTTCAATACACCAAATGCTCAACAATCTTTTGAAAGCTGAAGGTTGCTTATTGTGGGCAATTGCAGTGTTGTTTACCCTTTATTGACTTTTCATGTCATTGATGTTTTTTAGGGTCACACAGACGTACGATGCAGGTGCCTGCGTATACTTCTACTTTGCCTTTAATTACAGAGGCATAAGTGACCCGGTCCACGTCTATGAAGAAATTGAGGTAACCTACTAACAGGCGATTGATCAAAGATTGGAACATAGAAAATTAGCTGTTGGTTGTACAAATTTGTCAGTCACAAAGTCTAAGTTCCATTAAGAAATCAAAAGACCTCATTCATACTGTACTTTTTTTTTTTTTGCATTTTACCCACAGTGTGGAAACACATTACGGCTGACAGACCCTCTAATGCCGGGTACACAGGATGCAATTTTCCCGTCAGATCAATGGGCCAATCCACACTTTCCAGCATGTCCGATGTGCTTCCAATCGAAAAAAGGGATCAATTTTGTGCATTACTGATCTGACGATTGATCTCTTTGTCAATTAGAAGCAGAATGGACATGCTGGAATTTAGTTATCGAAAATTGCATCGTGTAGTCTTTAGTCAAAAGGCTTGCTCACATCTAATTTGATTTCCATCTGTGTAAAACTTATTTTTTTTTGCATATCTGTCCATGGTTTTGTATTAAACTGCATTATTGGCGGCTAAAACAGCATACAGCCACCCATGTACTATATCCAAAAATGTAAAAACCGTTTATGGTGTAAGTGAGGCATTTTTTGTTATTGTGCTCTGCTTTACTGTTTCTTCATATAACTTTGCAGTCATCTTTCTCACTTCCTTAGGTTATAAAACATTAAGCCCATAGCATACCTGAAGGGAAAATAAAATGTAGAAACCTCATTATTGACAAGCTGGATATTCCAGAGTTTTGCTCAGTTTTAGTCCTTATTTTTTCTTTGATGGTTGTTCTTGTATGTTCATTGGAAACACATGGAAGATGCTGTGCGTCAGGATGCTTCTTCTGATCCCGACTAACATGATTGCTTTCTGTACTTTCTGCAGTTTGCTGCTAGAGAGGAAATTCTTGCCAATGGAGGAAGCCTTTCACACCACCATGGAGGTAAGACATTGCATGAAATATCTGTCAGGAGAGAGTCTAGCAAGTTTTAAATTCTTGTTTTAATATCTTTATTTCCTGCAAGAGGTATGAGTAAGCATCTGGTACCACAGCCTTCCATGGCAACTCATATTTCTGCATCCCACATGCCTCTCAACAAAAGTTCAGCTACAACAACTAGGTACCTAGCAACATAAACCAAGTGTTTGTTTAATCTTCTCTGTAGTGATTGCTTCTTCATTACCCGGTTTTTGTACTTACCACTGCTCAGCACCAATAGTCAGTGCTCCTCTATATCTCTTTCAATATTAATGCCGGTGCCTTCGTTTTTCCATCCTCCTTTCCCTCAGTAAGTACCATAGTTAATGTTTCAGTCCATAGCCTGCACTCCCTGTTCCTTCCCAGGCCTTTGGTAACCAATCTCCAAACACCTCCTTGCTATCACTGGTCTGTGCATGTTGTTTTAACCGTCTTCCCTCGTAAATAGTGTTCCTGTTTTACCCTTCCCTCATAGATAGTGCTCCTTCCCACCTTCACCACGCATGCATTTAGTGTACATCTACCCCCCTTCCCCCACTGCAATTTGTACTTTCCCATGCACTTCTTAGTGCTTATTAATTTCTTCCACTGCTGTGATTAATCGTCATCCGCAATCCATGAATGGTTCCCTGTCACCACATCCTTTTCTCCCACTACTAATCAATGTACACCCCCCCCCCCCCTATTAGTACTCCTCCTGTGCTACCATTCCTTTGACTAGTGGTCCTTCTCCCCTGTCCCTTATCACCCATATTAGTGTCAAGGGGTAAGTGTGGCCTTCCACAAGCAGTCACCTCAATGAGAGCGTCCCTGCCCCCCACTCAACACACTGACTTGATGATCAGCAGTTGGTGCTTGGAGAGGAGGTGCTTCTCCAATGAACTTGAACTCTTTCAGCAATTTCAGGGAGGAATAAATGGCAATTTATTGCATTTGTTTGTGCTGGATCTTTTTAAAATGTAACTTTTTCCAACAGCAGTGATTTTCCATTTATTTTTACATTGGGGAAGTGGTATTACCCACCAAAGAGGTAGAATAATGGCAATTTACTGATTCTTTAATTATAAGTGCCAGTGAGCAGACGCTCCAAGGACACATAGGGCTTGATTCACAAAGCAGTGCTAACCTACTTAGCACGTCTAAAGTCTTTAGACGTGCTAACCAGGGTGCTAGGTAGGTTAGCACCAAATTTCTGAATCAGATCGCGCGCTAAGTACCACGCGCAAAGTTTTACGCGCGCAAACTCCTATGCATGCAAGTCCCATAGGCTTTAATGGGCACTTCGCGCGGAGCGCTCTGTGCAGTGCGCGCGTAAAGTTTTACGCGCATACAGTTTTGCGCGCGAAAAGCTCGTTTAGACATACTAAGGGGGTTTTCGCAGGCGTGCTAACAGTTAGCACCGCTTTGTGAATCAAGCCCATACTCCTCTATGGGATGTGTTGTATGCCCTTCCTTGCCTCATTTCCGCCTGATCCAGTTTATAGCATGTACAAGCCAGGAACATAGCCTGCCCAGTAGTCCATTCTGCCATCTTTCTCTAGACCTCCAAAGTCTACAAGCCCTACCCTAATCATGAACCGGATGGAGTGGAAAATGACATACAAATCTCCAACATCATGGTGCTCCTTTCAAATCAAATATGCTCCCTTCTTTTCAACTAGCAGAAAGCTGAATTACGCAGCTATGAATATAATTGCTGGGTAAAGCCCCATACATGTTTGGCTTTTGCCAGATGAAATGATAATTTTGATGGTGTTGGCTGATTTTGCTCCAGCAGTCAGGGATCACAGACAGTGGGCTTAGCATTGGGTGCTGTCCTAAAGGAGAGCATTGGTGGAGAGTAGCTAAAGACTTCCTGCCTCATCTGGAGCCAAAGCTCCACTGCGCTTATACATTTTCCATCCATAATTTAATGGATGCAAAAGACTGGGGATGCCTGTCCAGACATCAAAATATAAGCTAAAGCCAGGATGAATGACGCACAGAGCTCCTTGTAGTGCCACCTAATCCTTTGTTACTCCTCTCCATTGTGTGTAGCTGTGACTTTCGCTGAAGCTAGGACAGCCCCCTCACCCACCTCCTGCTCATTCTTCTGCTTCTCTGCAGTTGTTGAAGTTCAAGTGCGCAAAATCCTGAGGATACTTCCCTCAATACTAAAGTGTCTACACCGCACAATTCAAAATGTAGAGAAAAAGGACTCTGATCAGGGGAGTGCTTCACTCTGCTCCCTTGTCAAAAACAACTCGATCTGCCTGGTGTTAGAAGCACCCTCTGGTATCTGCAAGTGCAGCGTCACATTTTATACAGCAGAGGTCTTCCAAAACTGGTCTGGAAATATATTATTCAAACTTTGACGGTAATGCGTTCATCAGGTACAAGTTCATGGGAACTGAAGGAAAGCTATAGGGCTTCCCTGTGACAACAATGTACAAGAACTATATAGATGTGCCCATACAGGGTTCAATTTATTTTTCCACTTGATAGAAAAAAAACAGTTGAAAAAAAATATTATATTCAGTTTCTTACACAATTGTTTGTATTGAAAAAAGAAAGATTGGTCGATTTGATTGTATCGTGTATATCCACCTTGAATCAAACCTTTATTCACTCCATACACAAATATGTTCCTAGATCTGTGTAGGCACTCAGTGCACAGCTTGTTAATGGATGTGTATAAGCTTCTAGATATGCTGATAAGTAAATAATTTGTTAAATATTTGCTCAGGAGCCCAGACACTGGCTACATCCTGCACTGCAAACTGTGCTATAGGCTGCAGTCTTCTCAAGCAGAATTAGTCTGTGCCTATCTTTTGTAGTCTGAACAGTGGTCATGATGCAATCAAGGCAAAACCAGCAGCCACGCCCACAAAGCATGAAACTTCTTGTATTTTGGGTCTTCCAGTAATGTACAGTGGTTTGCAATATTAGTAGTAGTAGGCCCCCTTGAAGTTTTCCACATTTTGTCCTATTACTGCCACAAACATGAATCAATTTTATTGGAATTCCCTGTGAAAGACCAATGCAAAGTGGTGTACACGTGAGAAGTGGAACGAAAATCATACATGATTCCAAACATTTAAAAAAAACTTGGTGTGCGTAATTATTCAGCCCCCTGAGTCAATATTTTCTAGAACCACCTTTTGCTGCAATTACAGCTGCCAGTCTTTTAGGGTATGTCTTTACCAGCTTTGCACATCTAGAGACTGAAATCCTTGCCCATTCTTCTTTGCAAAACAGCTCCGCCTCAGTCAGATTAGATAGACAGCGTTTGTGAACAGCAGTTTTCAGATCTTGCCACAGATTGTCGATTGGATTTAGATCTGGACTTTGACTGGGCCATTCTAACATATGGATATGTTTTGTTTTAAACCATTCCATTGTTGCCCTGGCTTTATGTTTAGGGTCGTTGTCCTGCTGGAAGGTGAACCTTCGCCCCAGTCTCAAGTCTTTTGCAGACTCCATGAGGTTTTCTTCCAAGATTGCCCTGTATGTGGCTCCATCCATCTTCCCATAAACTCTGACCAGCTTCCCTGTCCCTGCTGAAGAGATGCACCCCCAGAGCATGATGCTGCCACCACCATATTTGACAGTGGGGATGGTGTATTCAGAGTGATATGCAGTGTTAGTTTTCAACCACACATAGCGTTTTGCATTTTGGCCAAAAAGTAAAGTTTTGGTCTCATCCGACCAGAGCACTTTCTTCCACATGTTTGCTGTGTCCCCCACATGGCTTGTGGCAAACTGCAAACGGGATTTCTTAGGCTTTTCTGTTAACAATGCCTTTCTTCTTGCCACTCTTCCATAAAGGCCAACTTTGTGCAGTGCACTACTAATAGTTGTCCTATGGACAGATTCCCCCACCTGAGCTGTAGATCTCTGCAGCTCCTCCAGAGTCACCATGGGCCTCTTGACTGCATTTCTGATCAGCGCTCTCCTTGTTCGGCCTGTGAGTTTAGGTGGACAGCCTTGTATTGGTAGGTTTACAGTTGTGCCATACTCCTTCCATTTCTGAATGATCGCTTGAACAGTGCTCCGTAGGATGTTCAAGGCTTTGGAAATCTTTTTGTAGCTTAAGCCTGCTTTACATTTCTTAATAACTTTATCCCTGACCTTTCTGGTGTGTTCTTTGGACTTCGAGGTGTTGTTGTTCCCAATATTCTCTAAAACAATCTTTGAGGCCGTCACAGAGCAGCTGTATTTGTACTGACATTAGATTACACACAGGTGCACTCTATTTAGTCATTCGCACTAATCCGGCAATGTCTATAGGCAACTGACTGCACTCAGATCAAAGGGGGCCGAATAATTACGCACACACCACTTTGCAGTTATTTATTTGTAAAAAATAAATTCGAATCATGTATGATTTTTGTTCCACTTCTCACGTGTACACCACTTTGTGTTGGTATTTCATGTGGAATTCCAATAAAATTGATTCATGTTTGTGGCAGTAATATGACAAAATGTGGAAAACTTAAAGGGGGCCGAATACTTTTGCAAACCACTGTAGGATTTTAGTTGCAGAAGCCTCAACTCATTTTACACAGAAACATTTATTTGAGAGTTTTGTTATATAAGCTATTAGATGGTATTTGTAGATCTGTGTACACACCTAGGATTTAAGGTACATTTCTTACAAATATTTGCACTTTAAACTATCTTAAAGAGAATCTGTACTCTGAAATTCTTACAATAAAAAGCATACCATTCTATTCATTATGTGCTCCTGGTCCCCTCTGTGCTGTTTCTGCCATTCTCTGCTGCAAACCTGGCTTGTAATTGCCAGTTTTAGGCAGTGTTTACAAACAAACTAACCAGCTTCTAATAGGCTCAGCTAAGCAGAGTGTGTTAGTCACACAGAGCCTGCAGGGGGTGTGTACAGCTTCTAGCTAATCACAAGCAGCCCTGCACATTCCAGTCTGACTGCCTCAGCCTGACTGTGCCGACTATAGAGAGAAGATTAGATCATATAACAGAGATAACACAGCTACTGTGCAATTAGGAAAAGCTGCAGTAAGCCAGACCACATTAGAAAAGGCATAGGAACTTATAGCATAGAAGAAATAAAGATAAACAATTTGTTACAGAGTCTCTTTAAGCTTGCCACAGGACACATCATTTGTTATTTTTTCACATAGCCGATCTCTGCTGTTTATTTTATAGTATTGCTGATGTTAGTCTTATGTTTAGAACAAGGTGAAGGCACATTTTAGCCTGCTGTGCATTGTCACCTTATGCTAAAATTTGACATGGATAAAGGTACCCACACACTGAACAATCTTTTAAAAATATCAAATAATGAAAACCTATTGGAACTATGGCATTTACGATTTCTTGAACATGCTGTTTCTTTGCCCAGTCAATGCTGGTGACAGCAGTAAACAATTGAGGGTCCCATAGTTGTTTTTTTTTTTTACTACATTTGGGCATACCAGTGGCGTAGCTAGGGAGTTATGGGCACCGGTGTGAGTTTTACTAACCCCCCCCCCCCCCCCAAGCACTCTATACATAACACGGCGCACCAACACCTGCCAAAGTCAACCACAGTTTCAGAGGTGCAAGAAGGGGGTGAGGAACAGTTTATTAATGGTTATTATCATTTCAAGCATCTATAAAAGTGATTATTACCAGCACAGGACCAATAGTGCGGACTTTCACATCTATGCGCTTTGTTACTGTCCATTTGAGAAACGTGGTGTTGCATGCATTTCTGTGCGCTGGCTGTGAAGCCCACAGCAATGCAAGCGAATGGGTGCGTTTTTTAGCACATAGAAGCAAATAGCAATGCACTCTGGAGATGTGGGGTTTTTTTTTATTTGTTTTTTTTTACCCTTAAAAAGAATTAGTTTTTTTTAATTACTTTAACCCCTTTTTCCCCTACACCATAGATACCAAAACAAAACACTTAAAACGTTGTTTTTTTTTTTTTTATTACACTATTTAACAATATATATAAATAGTTACCTTAGGGAATTTTTATTATGTATGTCATTACTGTGGATTTTGTAATTAATTAGTCTTGGAATTATTATTATAATATAAAAAACACTAAACGGAAAAATAGACTCCTTTATTTCCAAATAAAATATTATTGCCATACATTGAACTAGGGAAACAATTTAAACGTTGTAATAACCGGGACAAATGAGCAAATAAAATTTGTCTGTTTCATCATAAATAGCACATTTTATTTTTAAACTACAATGGCTGAAAGCTGAGAATGGTGATTTTTTTTTTTCTACTTCTTCCTTGCAAAATACTTATAAATGAAATAATGGTTAGCAAAAAGCACTGCCCAGAGAAAGTCTAGTTTGTCCTGCAAAAAATAATATATAGATCATTTCAGTGTGATAAGTAGTAATAAAGTTATTGGTGAATGAAATTGCTCTGGTCCTGAAGGCGAAAAAAACCTGTGATCCTGAAGTGGTTAAAATGGAGGGAGGCTTGTGGTGGACTTACCTCCCCAATGTAGACACAAGATGTTGATTTTTCAACATAAAGAATTTGTTTACATACTCCAAAAACTTGCAACGCATTTCGTGGGCACATCCCACTTCATCAGGCTATAAACAGAAGTACAACAACTTGTGCTAGGGGTAAATCAGTGTAGCGCCTTTTTATAACCTGATTATTTTTCTTGATGTTGAAAAATCATCTTGTGTCTACATTGGAGAGGTAAGTCCACCCTGAGCCTCCATCCATTTTAAACGGTTTATCAATATTTTACACTACTGGCGCCTCTGTAACAGTATATACTGTTTAATTTAAAATTCATTGTGGTCATGCACAGAACCAAAATTAGAAAACGTTGTCACTGTCGAAATATTTCTTGACCCACTTGTATCTAGTATGTGACAGTAGTTTTGTGATGTTAAACACAATGTGAAAGGTAATAGTGCATCAGTGTTGGGTCATTGAACCATGTAAAAGGCATTGATAAGTTACTAGTATGCATTTGTCTAACAGGGACCATTTTAGCTTCTGGAGATTTCTCTGGCAGCAGTTGAACCTGTCACTGATTTATTTTCTGGGCGTTCCTGAGACACTTCTGTTTTTCTCAACTTTGCTGTTAACTTTAAGTTTGGTGTAGATAATGAGGGGCAGGTGAATGTCGCTCTGCAGGATGCTAGGATAAGCAATGAAATACCATAACATCATCATCTTGTAATTGCAGCCTCTATCTGTGCAAATCATTTGTAAATGACCCCTAACAAAGTGTTTGGATTAGTTAACTGAGGCGTTAGGAAAACAACATGCCATCCATCACCAGGCATGTTTTTGTCATGTTGGCAACATGCAGCGGTTTATTTTCTTTCCAATGTTCCCATTTCATCCAGATGTTTTGGCAAAATCTTGTCTACTCATCATGGGCTGAAGAAGTGTTCAGAGTTCTATGGTTTGTGGCTTTGGCTGTACATTGGGCAGCTTTTACCAAGCCTACAGTGTTTGTTCACATATGCATGTATTCTGTGACGACGTTTTTCCCCCCCTCAAGTGAGAGGGATATGAAAGCTGCCATATTAACTTTCCTTCTGGCTGTCTGGCTGATCACATGTCTCTAAGGGCCCTTTTGAACCAGTCATGTTTCAATTGCGTCTTTGGGGGCATGTTATTTGTTGATTGCCAGCGCATCACGATTAACATGGTCATCCCAGGGCCTTTCTTCCACTGGTGCGCTTTGATTTTTGGCCAATTGCAAATACCATGCATGCTGTATTTTTTGTGCATTTGCTGCTAACCTATGATTAGTTATTCCTCTCCTGTTGAAAGACGCGTCTAGAGAAGCGCATGCAAATGGAGAAAATCGCAGCGTGATTGTGATTTTCAATGCAAAAAGGAGCCTAGTACTTTTGTCCACTTACACAGAATGAGTATTAACACCAGGTGCTGTGATTAAAGTCTGCTAATGTTAGCTGCATGCTTGTTTGAGGTGTGCAATTCACACACTATTACAACCAAAAGGATCAGGTGAGGCAACTGGCATTCTTTAAAAATAAATAAATATGGAAACTTACAGTTGAAGCCAAAATTATTCACCCCCCTGTGAAATTAGATGACGCATCAAGACAGCACTCTTGATTTCTCCGGGAAAATGACTATTAACAACAAGTGTTTATTATTTTGGAAACAAATAATACACTATAAAAACAATGTCCACTAAGTTTAATTAGGATATTTTATTGATACATCAAGTTGAAACAAGAAAGGGCAAATATGAGACATCCAATATTATTAGCCCCCTGGCCATTAATAGTCAAAGTGTACCTTTTCATAGCCACAACTGACAATCTCTTAGAGTAGCTCAGTATTAAAAAGGCACAAGTCTCCTGAGGTATTTTGGCCCATTCTTCCATTGCATACTGCTCTAACTGGTGCAAACTGCATGGTTTCTGAGCATGGACATTCACTTTGAGCACCGCCACAGATTCTCAATAGGATTGAGGTCTGGGCTCTGTGCAGGCCACTCCAGCATCTTGGTTTTTGTATCCTCGAACGGTTTTCCTTGACTAATTTGGATGTATGCTTTGTGTCATTGTCTTGTTGGAAGACCCAGAAACTACCCAAGCCTAGACTACGAGCAGATTTCTGCATATTCTCCCTCAAAATGTCAACATAAGTTTCATGATGCCATGCACCCTAAACAAGGCTCCCTGTACCCGAGGCTGCAAAACAACCCCACAGCATGATGCTCCCACCACCATGTTTAAAACTGAGAGAACTGTGTTCCTGAAGGCCTCTCCCTTTCTTTGCCAAACATAAGCAACATTCATGTGCGCAAACAGTTCCAGTTTAGTCTCATCAGACCAAAGCACATACTATCAAAACTCATCTTAACCTTGCAAATGTTCACGGGCAAACCTCAGTTTGGCTGTGATGTGCTGCTCTTTTAGTAAAGGGGCTTTTCTGGGATGATTGCCCTGACGTCCACCACGATGAAGAGCCCTCACAGCTGTGTTCTTTGAAACATCAACTCCAGAAGAGGCCTGGTCAGCAACAATCATCTTGGCAGATGTTCAGGGCTCCTTGCTGTCCTCTTTATTTTCTTCTTCAGAAATTTTGTGCTTACAGCCTCGGCCAGGTTTGTTTGTTACAGAATTTGTCTCCTGGTACTTGGCAATGATGCAATGTACAGCACTTCTAGACATTGTGAATCGCTTGGAAAATAAATGTAGCCTACTACCTTATCCTCTATCTTCTTTCTGAGCTCCAGACTGAGTTCCTTTGTCTTTGGCATGGTGTGTAACCGTAGTCCCTCTCGTGCTCAGGTGCCCTGTTCCTTGGAGTCTTTTTATGCTGAATGTTGTTAGGAAGCCGATTGACTGCAGGTGGTGTTAGGAAGTCAATTGACTGCACAGGTGTGGTTTCAAAGCTGATAGGTTAATTACTGTAGGCGTGTTTTGAAAGCAAACATTCACATGGGGCTAATATTTTTGACGACCCCATTCTTACTATACTTGGGAGGCGGGGGGTGTAGTTTTGGCCTCAACTGTACATGTCGTCCACCTCGCTACAGGGTCACTTTAAATAGCCTGGTGAACATCCTCAACTCACGGTTTGTGTAGTTACTGCTGCAGCTTGTATTTGCTTTATACAAGAGGATGATCCATTGGTAATGAAATATACACTTTTTTCATATCAAAATTTTATTGTCCAGGTACACATTAAATACGTGTACACACACAACAGTTATACAGAGCGAGAGAGATAGACAGGTGTACACAAACCATCATACAGAAAGAGACAGACACCAGTTGTGTACACAGACACAAAATAACAGGAATATACACTATATAGAGATGGAGACATAAGGTGCACACACACACATCAACACAAACGCACACAAACCAAGCATACATGTATATAGAGAGAGAGACAGACATCTGGTATATACACACACGGCATACAGAGAGAGAGACATCACATGCGCACACACACACCTGGCAAACAGAGAAATCGAGAGACATCAGATGTGCACACACACACTGCACAGAGAGAGAGAGAGAGACATCAGGTGCACACACACACACACACACACACACACACACACACACACACACACACACACACACACACACACCAAGCACAGACAGAGAGAGAGGGACAGACATCAGGCACACACACACACACACACACACACACACACACACACAGAGAGAGAGAGACAGGCATCGGGTGAACACACACACACACACACACCAAGCACAGACGGAGAGAGAGAGAGAGACAGACAGACATCAGGCACACACACACACACACACACACACACACACACACACACACATACACACCGAGAGAGAGACAGACATCAGGCACACACACACACACACACACAGAGAGAGAGAGAGACAGACAGACATCAGGGACACACACACACACACACCAAGCACAGACGGAGAGAGAGAGAGACAGACATCAGGCACACACACACACACACACACACACACACACACACACACACACACACACACACACACACACACACACACCGAGAGAGACAGACATCAGGCACACACACACACACACACACACACAGACAGACAGACATCAGGGACACACACACACACACACACACACACACACACACACACTTGAAGGACTGGAGTGATAAGATAACAATTACTGTAAGAACTTATCACAAAACATTACTAAGGACTATAGTGAGTTGACATTAACCGTGTGGATCAATGTTTTGTGATAATTTTTCACTTGCCTTATTATTACCAGCATGACTTTCTAATCTCTCTTTAGAAGTGATTTGACCTAATAGGTACAGAGAATAGCTGTAGTAGGCCAGTCTTTGATCCAATCATTCTTCGTGTACCTTAAGATTCAGTGATTTCCCCAGTGGCCATCTAGTTGTATCCGGGGCTCCTCTAGCCATTTTGTCATTCCAGGTGAGAAAACCTGTGTCTTTTTCTAATGTTTCACTAGAAAATAAACCTAATGTGTCAATCTTTCACCAGGTATAGCACATTCACTGCACAATAAATTCCTTCAATCCAAATCCTGTCAATCCAAAGATCCACTAGGGCGGCTGGCTTAAGTTATTTCTGTGCTGGCTGGCTGCCTGTGTATACATCCAGCCTGACTGAGCCACATGTTTTTTTGGGGGGTATGCTCACAGCCAGACACGCAGGGACAGGGGGCTCAGCAAGGGGGCACAGTCTCTAGCTACTGCCTAGCACTGCAGCATCCGGCGCCCTAGCTTGTGGCAGGGAGTGGAATTAGATGCGGCGCCGTACGAGGCAAACAAGATACCCATGCGGCTGCTGCTAGACACGGAAGAGCAGTGTAGAACACTGCTTGAAGATCAGTCTGTTGGCTGCGGGCTTCCCAGGGGGGCGTACATAGAGGTGGTGGCAAAGCACGTGTTGCAGAAGCGATCGGCACCAAACTTGTCACAGGCACACACAGTGTAAGCAGTGACAGACTTCACTGAAATTTCCCCCGCGGCGTGCATCCTGCCGCCCCAAGCGACCGCCTGTATTGTCTGTACCTTCAGGCGCCACTGAGATGTACAATGGTGACTTCTGCAACCATCTATTTTTAGTCTAGTGACAGCTTACATAACAGTTTATTGCTTTTAAGTGTTCTCGTGTGTGTTTAAGGCTGAAAATCTGACTGCTTGGTAAGGCGCTGTTGATCCTCACCGTGGTGATTATTCTACATACAGAAGGTAATGGAAATGGCATTAATATGTAGCTTATAGACCTGCATCTGTACTGAATGAGATCACCTTTATTTAGCGACCTTCAAGGCACAGCGTGACATTCCTAGCCGAGCTTTGGAGTTCCAGCCAGGAAGAAGGGGGACAAATATTGATGCTATTTCTCTTGTACTGTTGGTCCTGTAATTGTGATAAATAACAGTTGCTTTCACTATCTAGAAACAGACAGGCTGGTTTGTCTGCCTACAATCATGCTGTGATAAATGGAGCTATTTTAACTCTGGTTTTGTGTATTAAAGAAAACAGATGTAGTCTAAGACTTGAGGCTATGAGGAAGTATAAATGCTGCTTAACTCAACTTCCCGATGCTTGTTATGGTAAATAAAGAGCTGCTCACTCTTTGCTGAATTCTCTCTAATGGTTTCATTTTTCTGTGCTGGTTCTAGTGGCACAGCAAACAAAACTCAAGTAAGTGGTCAGGAGTGCTCGTCTCAGGCTCGTACTGAGCTGCCGAAGTGCCGATAGTCCTATCGGTGGGCCCCGGCTGCCCCGCCTCCTGGGGGCCCCAATGCTGAAAAGGAGGGGGCTAAGCGCAGGAAGGGGGGAAAGTGGGCACAGAGCGGCAGGGAGGGGGGAAGCCTCCCCACCTCCCTCACCTAGGGGCCCCCCCTTCTGTGCTCCCCCTCCCTCCAAAATTGCAGCCAGGCAGCAGCGGGGAATAGCTTACCGACCAAGAGTCAGATCGAGAGCTCTGCGTGCTGCTGGCTGGTCTGGGCTTCTGCACTGACTGTCCAATCACGCTCTCGCAGTACTTCCTGTGAGAGAGCGTGATTGGACAGTGCAGTGCAGGAGGCCAGACCAGCAGCGGCACGCAGAGCTATGGATCTGACTCTCGGATGGTAAGTGATTCCTGCGCTCGCTGCCTCTGCCGGCTGCTATTTTGGAAAGGGGGGAGCGTGGAAGGGAGGCCCCTAAGGGAGGGAGGGGGGAGGCTTCCCCCCCACCACTCTGTGCCCGCTGCTCCCCCTTCCAGCATGGGGGGCTGAGACCTGCGGCTGCCTACCTAACTGGGGGGGGGCCCTAGGTGAGGCTGATCTTTGCCCGCTGCCCCCCTTCCAAGGTGGGGGGAACTTGCATTTTGTGGGGGTATCTGCCACCAACCTGATTGCATTTTGTGGGGGTATCTACCGCCAACCTGATTGCATTTTGTGGGGGTATCTGCCGCCAACCTGATTGCATTTTGTGGGGGTATCTGCCGCCAACCTGATTGCATTTTGTGGGGGTATCTGCCGCCAACCTGATTGCATTTTGTGGGGGTATCTGCCGCCAACCTGATTGCATTTTGTGGGGAAATCTGCCGCCAATCTTATTGCATTTCATCGGAAAATCTGCTGCCATTTGACTACTTGATGAATTATCATGAGGCATGTAACTACTTGAATATTTTATCTAAAATGTATCTGATCGGACCTAAACTCTGTGAATAGCACCGCTACTTATTTTGTGTCTTTTCTTTAAAGAGACTCTGTAACAAATTTTTCAGCCTTAGTTCTTCTATCCTATAAGCTCCTATGCCTGTTCTAATCTGCTCTGGCTTACTGCAGTCTTTCCTAACTGCACTGTCTCTGTAATAAATCAATGTATCTTTCCTCTGTCCTGTTTGTCGGGCTAAGGCTTGATTGTGTGGAATGTGCAGGGCTGCTTGTGATTGGTAGAAGCAATACACACCCTCTGCAGGCCCCCTGCACACTCTGAATGACTCACACACTATGCTTAGCTGAGCCTATTAGAAGCTGGTTAGTTTGTTTGTAAACACTGCCTAAAACTGTTAATTACAAGCCAGGATTGCAGCAGAGAGTGGCAGAAACAGCACAGAGGGGCACAGGAGAAAATAATGAATAGAATGGTATGCTTTTTATTGTAAGAATATTAGAGTACAGATTCTCTTTAAGGCTGCATCTCCACTTGTGTGGTGCGAAATCGCCGGGAAATCACCGCAGGTGAAATCGCATGCGGGTGCGATTTTGCATGCGTTTTTTCCTGCGATTTAGCATAGGGTAGTAGGTGGGCGATTTTAACCATGTCACTGCCTGTGTAAATTAACATTACCTCCTATGCGAAATCGCGGGGAAAAACGCATGCCAAAACCGCATGCGATTTCCCTATTAGATACATTGTATGCGATTCGCTTAGCGGTGTGTGGGGAGCAAATTCTGACGGCTCTGACGTGCAGATTTTCCCCACACACAAAAACGCTCTGCACAACGCACAAGTGGAAACAGGCCCATCCACTTGTATTGGCTGTGCGAATCCGCATGCGGACAACGCATGCGGATTTGCTATAATGGAAATGAGCCCTAAGTCTGCCCATGACTCCAGTGCGTGGTGACACCCATTTTTTTTTTGCTGCGGCGCCGCATGTGGACATATTCCTATTGGAGACTGTCCTCAGAAGTGCTCACAATCTATTCCCTACCATAAAGTCATGCAAAATTTGTAGAGTACATGTGCATGTGAGCCCAAAATGGGGGGGGGGGGGGGAGAGGGGGAGGGCCCCAGGCTGAACCTTCCTTGGTGGGCCCTTAGTGTCTCAGTCCGACCCTGGCTGGTTTCACTGCATTCCTTTGTCTTCTAAGTTTTGTGTGTGTGTGTGTGTGTTTTTTTAGGGGGGGTTGTGTTATTATTTAAATTTCAAAGAAAAAATGATCATGTTTTGGGTTTTTTTCTGCCCTGACTGACATCAAGGGCTTGATTCCCAAAGCGATGCTAACCTACTTAGCACATCTAAAGTCTTTAGACGTGCTAACCATGGTGCTAAGTAGGCTAGCACCGGACCTCTCAATCAGATCGCGCGCTAACTTTGCGCGCGTAAAGTTTTACGTGCGCAAAGTCTTATGCGTGCTAAGTCCCAAGTGTGGCCTTCCACAAGCAGTCACCTCAATGAGAGAGTCCATGCCCCCCACTCAACACACTGACTTGATGATCAGCAGTTGGTGCTTGGAGAGGAGGAGCTTCTCCAATGAACTTTAACTCTTTCAGCAATTTCAGGGAGGAATAAATGGCAATTTATTACATTTGTTTGTGCTGGATCTTTTTAAAATGTAACTTTTTCCAACAGCAGTGAATTCCCACTTATTTTTACATTGGGGAAGTGGTATTACCCACCAAAGAGGTAGAATAATGGCAATTTACTGATTCTTTATAAGTGCCAGTGAGCAGACGCTCCAAGGACACATAGGGATTGATTCACAAAGCGGTGCTAACCTACTTAGCACATCTAAAGTCTTTAGACGTGCTAACCAGGGTGCTAGGTAGGTTAGCACCAAATTTCTGAATCAGATCGCGCGCTAAGTACCGTGCGCAAAGTTTTACGCGCGCAAACTCCTATGCACGCGCTAAGTCCCATAAGCTTTAATGGGCACTTCGCGCGGAGCGCCCTGCGCTCTGTGCAGTGCGCGCGTAAAGTTTTATGCGCATAAAGTTTTGCGCGCGTAAAGTTTTACGCGCGAAAAGCTCGTTTAGAGGTGCTAAGGGGGTTTTCACAGGCATGCTAACAGTTAGCACCGCTTTGTGAATCAAGCCCCAAGTGTAGTATCTGTAAGAACGGATAAAGGAGCGTTCTGTACTACATTGATCGTTTATTTACACTGCGAATACAGATAATTACACTTACAAGATGTTAGATGAAAGCATATAGCACTGATGTGCAATCTATAGAAACCCCTCCCCCCCCCCCCCCCCTCTCAGATGGACACAACCATAGCTCCATTTTGGCCAGCAGCGTGGATTTATGCATTTTGGCGTAACCACACCTTCAACAGATGATGCAATGACACGTAGGATGCAGTTTTGTATGTAATAGTTGCTGTCAAAATTGTACCCACTTAGAGAATGATTCTCATTGGTCCACCTAGTAGACGAACAGGGAGCCCTGGCAGGAGCTTCAAAGATGCGTTTACTGGGGCTCCAGTTAAGACTAAGAAGAGGATGGCAGCAATCACAGTGGGTTACGCAGCCGTGCAGTGCCAGTACCAGCACAGGCTGACATGCAGCATTGGTATTTCAGCTAACATGACAATACAGTCACAGAAGCATTAATGGTAGAGAATGAACAGTGAAATGTAAAACAGTATAACGCTTAGTACCTTTCCAAAGACATTGTGTGCAGAATAAACGTCAGTGGACTGTAGATGTCTCTGGAGGCATTCTTGACTCACTATTGAGTGTCAACAGTCAATGGAAAAAAAGAGACATTCATTATAACTATACCTAATCTTTTAAGAGAAACAGACTATCAAACATCAGCTATGTTTAGAAATATAGGGCCCAATCCAGTTCAAGTTTTCTCATCTTATCTATTTCATCTCCTGTTTAAAGGAGAACTGTAGTGAGCAGTATATGGAGGCTGCCATATTGATTTCCTTTTAAACAATACCTGCTGAGCTATTTGACTGCAGTAGTGTGAATCACACCAGAAACAAGCATGCAGCTCCGTATTGGCTCCTGACCTCGTGATTACTGTGAGCCAAATCACAGTAATCACTGTTTACAAAGGTAAAGGACGGCGCTGGTCTTTAATCGCTATAGGACGGTAGTGATTGAAATCTACGCATTGTTTGGGAGCTGTTATTCCTTCCAGGGCGTAGATTTCACTCAGTGCCGCCACACACTGTCACCGCTCTCTTCGCGAATCGTGTCTCCCCGCCACAGTTCGCCCTGCGGTCGGTATGACAGCAGAGATCTGTGAGCCAGTCAGGATCCGATTTTTTTTTTTTTTTTTTTTTTAATTTGCTCCTGACCCCGTGATCCTGTGAGCCAATCGCATTAGCTCACATTGAGGACAGGGTCAGGAGCCAATGAAATCTGCTCCTGACTGGCTCACAGAGCTCTGCCGTCATAGCGAGCATAGAGCGAAGGGCCTGCAGTGATGGGTGACCGGCAAGAACGGCGGGTCTGTGCGGCAATTCACCGGTAAGTTGCGTTTTTTGGTACCAGCTTTTTCTGGTCCTTAAGACATACGAGGTGAGGCATTAAAACTATCTTTTAAGGCCCAGTACGCTTGAGGTGAGGTGGTGGAGTCGGCGAGAGGAGCGGGTGCACACCCGCCGAAGATCCAACCCATCCTGGGGTCGCCGATCTTCACAGGCTGACAGCGGGAGACTGGAGAGGACCGGAGCTGCGGTGAAGCACAGAGGGCCAGATTTATCAAAGCATTACCGACAGTTTTTTCTTCTAAAACTGTTCTAACCAGCAGAAGAACAGTTCTGCATGATAGTAAGAACCTTCCCAAAGCCTACATAATACTGGCAGTTTATCGTGGATTTCTAGAGCTACACTACGGTTAAGTAAAGTGCAAATTCATTCCTTAACTGCTGCAGATAAGAAGTGCTCATTAGCAGTTCTACAGATGGTGCAGGCTAGATGTGATTTGTGAAGGGCTCCTCCCCCCTCACTCAGAGCTTGCTGACAGCAGGTGTATTGGTTACCTCAGCAACAGCAATTCCCCTCACACACTGCACTGCCTGACAGACCTTCCTAGCCCCTTCTAGTCCTTACAGTTTAAGAAGGAATCTGCACTATCTAGTGATTTCTCAGGATGCTTGAGACAGTTCTGCACGGATTTCTAAAAACCTACTAATATTTTGTCTCAGACACTCTTGATAAATCTGGCCCAGAGTGACTTGTAGGGGCTGGAAGAAGCCACAGGTAAGTAAAGATAGTTGTAGTGCCTCACCTCGTATGTCCTTTAAGGGGCCAGAGACGCTGATATGCAAGTGGTTAAAGGGAATCCAAACTGAGAATGATATGGATGTTTCTCTCATCATCCTCCAGGACAGCCACCTGAGATTACCATTGAGCCCCTCCCCTGTGGAAACAATGCACATGCAATTAATTAATTACTCCTCTGATCCACCCTCTATATAGTAAGCCTCCTCCTCTACCTCCCTAGTTCTTTCATTGTTTCCACTCACCCGTGGACAGTGCACTAGTTTTTTTTTTTTATGCTGTAGGGGAGCGTGTGTCGCACCTATAGTAGAGATGGAAATATTTCTGACCTTTCCCCATGAGACTGCAGTTCAGGCTTGTGTCGGCCGAACGGGGAGGAAGTGGTAAGCGGAGCCCAGCGTACACTACCTGCCGGCGTGGAGGGCTGTGTAGAAAGCCTGAAAGCGTCCTTTCTCGTGGCCGCCGCCTGATACTATCGGCGTTGTTCCGGGGAGCCGGAGGGTCACGTGACGCCCTGACGTCAGGCGGATGCGACCAGGCGCGTACGCTCCGTCCACCGGGGACGTCAGGGGCTAGTAGCCGGAAAAGCTTCTTGAGGCAGGCGGGGCTACAGGCGGCAACTGCAGAGCAGAGCGCACGTGGAACGCCGACACGCTGCGGGCAGGACATGGATCAGGCAGAGGCCGCCACAGCGGACAGCAATGTACCAGCCGCAGAGACACACAGCCAGCCGGCACAGGTACAGCTGAAGGTGTTTCTGCACCCCATAAGCGCTACACTATACATGGCTTGGGGTTGCAGAGAATACTAACAGCCTTATGTTTCTTGTCTGTTTGCTTTACAGAAACATGTGAAAAAGACTAATAAGTGCTCAAAGTGTGGGGAGGTGATGCCACCAAATTGCACACGATCATCATGTGACAAGTGCAGACATAGGGGGGACACTATCCCTGACACTAATATGATGATGATTGACTTAATGAAGTCTATGAAAAAGGAACTGACTACCACCTTTGCAGCCTTCAGGGCAGCTCTTCCTACTCAGCCTTCAGTACAGGGACAGGCCCAGCCCACACCCCTGACTACATCGACAACAGACAGTAGTACGCAAGCGGTAACAGTGAGCATCCAGCCGCCAGCAGGAGAGCAGCCGCAGGGTTCAGGGCTCAGGCAGGATCTGACCCAGCCCAAGCGTATATTACCAACTGTGCCAGTAGAACCTGACTCTCCAGATGATTCGTGGGAGGATATTTCAGGAGAGTCTCTGGAGGAAGGGGAGGCTAGGGATTCGGACGGTCCGGGGAGAGCTACAGCCAGAATGCCTAGATACCTGTTTAGCATAGAGGATACATCGGAACTCCTTAAAGCTGTATACGAATCTGAGCATATTCAGGAGACAACCCCGACTTCGTCAGTGCAGGACGATATATACAGGGGATTAGAGGAGACCGATTGCAGAACTTTCCCGGTACACAAATCGATTAAAGGGGTCATATCTTCTCAGTGGAAGCAGCCTGAGAAAAGATTATTTATCCCTAGATCATTTAAGAGGAGATTCCCCTTTAAGCAAGAGGACCAGGAGTTATGGTCAAAGTGCCCAAGGTTGGACGCATCATTAGCTCAATACTCCAAAGCCACAGATTTGTCATTTGAAGATTCAGGCAGCCTAAAGGATCCTATGGATCGCAAGGCGGAAATCCTCCTCAAAAGGGCAGGCAGCATCCTTCGGATTTAAGCCGGCTATTGCAGCCATATGTCTTACACGCAACCTAGAGAAGTGGATGAGAGGGTTAAAGGTGCACCTTATTGCAGGTACCCCACATGAGAAAATTTTAGACTCCCTTCCAGTCATGTCTAAGACGGTAGCTTTCCTGGCAGATGGGGCCACAGAGTCATTAAGATCTGCGGCAAAAACAGCAGCCCTTATAAACTCGTCTAGGCGGGCAATATGGTTAAACACCTGGGAGGGGGATGTCTCATCCAAGCACAGGTTATGTGCTATGGAATTTCAGGGGGACTTGTTATTCGGGAAGGATCTAGACGGTATTCTAGAGAGATCTTCCGATAGAACCAAGAAATTCCCGGACAAGAGGAAAAGAGGAACAAATAGACCCTTTCAGGGGAGACGTTATTTTCCCAGAAGAGAAGTTAGGGGTCAGGGGTCCCGACAGCAGCAGCAGCAGCAGGGGTCTAGAAGGTGGACCTATAGTACAGGGAGGGGAAGACCTACCTTTATTTTTTTTTCAGGCCTGGCAGAGGATAACAGGAAACGAGTTTATTTTAGATTTAATAAGCAATGGGTACAGGATAGAATTCCGAGAGCCCCCCCCCAAGAAATTTTGTGATTACGGGGACCCCCAGGGACCCAGGAAAGGCAGAAGCAGTTCGCTCCTCTGTGATAAAATTATTGCAACAGAGAGTGATTCAGAGGGTTCCGGTCCAGGAGTTTGGCAGGGGGTTTTATTCAAGAGTTTTTGTAATACAGAAGCCGTCAGGAAAGTACAGGATGATACTCAACCTGAAGCCCCTGAACCCTTACATTCTGGAAAAGAAGTTTCGAATGGAAAGCGTCGCATCAATCCGCAATTTAATTTGGCCAGGAGCTTTTATGGCCACACTAGATTTGGAGGACGCGTACCTCCACCTTCCTATCCATCCGCAATTTCAGAGGTTTTTGAGGTTTGCGGTAGTCATGGGGGATGCGGTATGCCATTACCAATACCGTGCCCTGCCATTCGGAATATCCTCGGCCCCGAGGATATTCACGAAAGTTGTTGCAGAAGCGGTCGCGCAGTTACATCTCCAGAATGTAAGGGTTCTTCCGTATCTGGACGATTTTTTGATTTTGTCGAATACCGAACAGTCCTTAAAGGAAAACCTACACCTCTGCGTCCAGACCTTAGAGAGTCTGGGCTGGTTAATCAGCAGAGAGAAGTCGTGTTTTCAGCCATCCCAAACAGCGCTTTTCCTGGGGCTAATCTGGGACTCAGAGCAGGAACAGATTCGGCTTCCCCAACCGAAGGTCAGCAAGCTGATGAGAGCAGTGACCGAGTATACATCGGCCCCGTCAGTGTCCCTAAGGCAGACAATATCCCTACTGGGCTTAATGACCTCAGTGATCCTGGCGGTGGAGTGGGCTCAGGCACACACGCGGGAATTACAGGCCTGGTTTCTTCAGGTCTGGGACAGAAGGAGAGCCTCCTTAGATCAGCGAGTAAACCCACCACAGCGGGTGTTGCTCTCTCTCCAATGGTGGGTGAACACAGACCACTTGTCCAGCGGACGTCCCTGGATGCAGAAGGCTCCAGTGAAACTATACACAGATGCCAGTGCATGGGGGTGGGGCGCCCACTGTTTGGATCAGCAAGTACAGGGTCAGTGGTCCCCTCAACTCAGCCGGAAATCATCGAACTTCAGGGAGTTAATGGCGGTCAGATTGGCCCTACAGGCTTTACTGCCGCACATAAGCAACAGGGAGGTACTATTGTTCTCCGACAATATGGTCACGGTCTCCTATATCAGGAAACAGGGGGGCACCAGGGTGCAGGCTCTCAGGGAGCTGACAATGCAGATTCTTACATGGGCAGAGGAAAACCTGCAGTCACTAGCAGCAACCCATATTCAGGGCAGTCAGAACCGCTGGGCAGATGCCCTCAGCAGGTCAGTCTTAATAGAAGCAGAATGGCAGCTGAACCAGGAGGTCTTCGATCTCATCACAGCAGAATGGGGCAGGCCAAGCATAGATCTGTTTGCCACACCTCAAAATACAAAGACAAGGGATTTCTTTTCCCTACACCCTTCATCTTCAACAGACCGGTTAGATGCCCTGACACAGGAATGGCCGAAGGGCCTTCTATACGCTTTTCCCCCATTCAATTTAATCCCAAGGGTCCTGAGCAAGTTGAGGCAGTCCCAGGCACAAGTAATATTCATAGCACCCTGGTGGCCAAAGAGGGCCTGGTTTCCCTTTCTACAGACTTTAAAGGTACAGGGGCCCTGGCACTTAGGAGACCGAGGGGACCTACTAATACAGAATGGACAGACGCACCCAGACCCAGGATTTCTGAAGCTCACAGCCTGGATCCTGAGAGGCAGACTTTAAAGGGACTAGGATTTTCAGGTAGAGTAATTAATACTCTGCTAAAATGCAGGAAGGAAAACACTAGGAAGATTTATTCCAAGGTGTGGAAGGTTTTTTGTTCATGGAAGGACAGGAATAGAGTTAGTTCAAATGAAACAAGATTTATTTTGGAATTCCTACAGGATGGGGTGGACATGGGATTGGCGGTTAGCACCCTCAGGGTCCAAGTCTTAGCCTTATCCGTATTTTTAGATAGGCAGCTATCCACAGAATTACATATAAGGAACTTCTTGAAGTCAGTGGCCAGATCACAGCCAGTCCCGGTAAAGATGGCGCCCCCATGGGACCTAGCACTAGTCCTAGATTTTCTAATGTCGGACACTTTCCAACCAGCAGAGACCATTCCGATTAGGTTATTAACACTAAAGGTGGCCTTCTTGGTGGCCATTACAACGGCAAGGAGAGTAGGGGATATACAGTCACTATCAATAAAAGACCCCTATATGGTGATTCACCCGGACAGAATAGTTTTCCGACCAGACCCGACATATTTGCCAAAGGTAGCTACGCAATTCCATAGACTGCAGGAGGTTGTTTTACCATCCTTTTCTACAGACCCCAAAAATGATAAAGAAAGGAAACTGGCAAATCTAGATGTGAGACAAGCAATTATCACATATTTGCAGAGGACACAGGAATGGAGAAGGTCCAGCCATTTATTTGTATTGTTTTCTGGCACCCGAAGGGGATTACAGGCAACTAAGGGTTCCATAGCCAGATTGATTCGGCAGCTGATACAGCTAGCCTATGACAACTCACAGACTGACACACCTCCAATCATTAGAGCACACTCTACGCGGTCACTGGCGGCATCCTGGGCGGAGAGATCCGGGGGGCAACTCTGGACCAGATATGTAAGGCGGCTACATGGTCAGGACACTCTACATTCGTGAAGCACTACAGAGTGGAGCTGTTGTCCAGCCAGGATCAAGCGTTTGGTCGTAAAGTACTCCAAGCAGTCATCCCACCCTAAGGTAAAAGTTTCTCGCTGGTCTCAGGTGGCTGTCCTGGAGGATGATGAGAGAAAGGCCGTCCTACTTACCGGTAGTAGTGTTTCGGCGAATCCTCCAGGACAGCTGCCTTAGTACCCAGCCCTAGGATATTGATACGATATAGTATAAACTAGAATAAGGGTGAGCCTGTTACTCTGGTAATGAACTAGGGAGGTAGAGGAGGAGGCTTACTATATAGAGGGTGGATCAGAGGAGTAATTAATTAATTGCATGTGCATTGTTTCCACAGGGGAGGGGCTCAATGGTAATCTCAGGTGGCTGTCCTGGAGGATTCGCCGAAACACTACTACCGGTAAGTAGGACGGCCTTTCCTTTTAAAATAATACCAGTTGCCTGACTCTCCTGCTGATCCTGTATCTCTAGCCACAGCCCCTGAACAAGCATGCAGATCAGGTGCTCTGACTGAAGTCAGACTGGATTATAGCTGCATGCTTGTTTCCAGTGTGTGATTCAGCCACTACTGCAGTCAAAGAGATCAGCAGGACAACCGAGCAACTGGTATTGTTTAAAAGGAAACATCCATATCCCCAAAGTTTTAAGGTTCCCTTTAAGGGACTGGCGACATTCGGTCCTTAAGTGGTATATAAATAAATATATATGTGTGTGTGTGAATAGCTAACACCTTCACCTAACTGGGTCAGATGAACATAGCCTTGTGTATTTTTTCATTTATCGCTTTTTTTCTTTTCTTTCTTTTCCTTTAAATCTTGATTGAAGGGTCCTCTGACTGTCGCTGGCTGCCACCCTGGTGACTTCCTGTTGCCCAGCCCACCAGAACACACGCTGCTCCTTCTTCTGCCGACTCTTTGGCTACACTGTTCACGGAACCCCAACAAAGCATCTTTGCACCTCCCACCTGGGGCTTCTATTATTCTTTCATGTTAACCAATTTTAACAGGCTAAACTCTCTAAATACATACAGGGTGCACTTCTATGTCTTCCTTCTGTCCTGTGCACAAATTGAGGCCCACTTTAAAAGTATATTTTATCACAAAATCCCATTTTCACTTTATTTTGGCCCTGGCATAAAATGATCAGCTAACGTCATTCAGTATAGTCTCAGTTAGCTGTGGCTGGATAGTGTAATGGTTAAGGGCTCTGCCTCTGACACGGGAGACCAGGGTTCAAATCTCGGCTCTGCCTGATCAGTAAGCCAGCACCTATTCAGCAGGAGACCTTAGGCAAGTCTCCCTAACACTGCTACTGCCTATAGAGCGTGTCCTAGTGGCTGCAGCTCTGGCGCTTTGAATCCGCCAGGAGAAAAGGGCGATATAAGTGTTTGTCTTTGTCTTTTAGTCATATCATCAGGTGAATGTGTAAATTAGGGGTGGTCAATGAGACGCAAATATTTAAGAGTTGACCAAGGATTATGCACATTTATGCAGCTTGAAAATGAACAAATCAAATCACGCCAAGTTGGAATTTGATTGTCACATTTTCAAGCTGCATAAATTTGTATTCAGAATTTAAATAATCCTACATCCACGTGGAATCCTTTTTATCTCATTGACCCTCCCCAGTGTAACTAAGTATAGCTGAAATCACAGTATTATTCTGACTAAATAATAAGAGCAGACTTAGGGCTTGATTTGCTTAGCTTGAGCAGTGCGAGTTCAAAAATCCTCAGCGGACGCTACGAGCAGGTGCTGAGTACCGTGCACTGCTAACTTATGTGTACTCCTTGTAAAGTACTGGCCACTCCTATAAGCCCACCCTCAGCCCCATCGTGTCCTGTGGATTTGAAGTATGTGATCTCGGCTCTTTGATTGGCCCAAAAGGCTGCCTGTCAAGTGACCTCACATGCAAGGAAATTGCTGCTAAGAATATTGCACCTGAATAAAGCATTTACTAGATCATCAAAAAACTTCAAGGTGAGATGCTCAGTTAAGGCTTCAGGGCATCTAAAGCTGGGTAGAGCATCACCAAGTCCCCCCGATGCCTCCACCAGCAATCAGCCTGACAGATCAATTCTGCCAAGAGCATTGCTATTCCCACTCACCCCGCCCACCGTGTGACGCACCTTCCTGCATAGCAACAGAATGCATCACTAGCCTGGAGGCTAGCATCGTGTTTTTTCCCCCTCGCCCCTGCAATGTCGCCCGAGGGATCAAATCCTGATCCCTGCTGGGCAACATGCCTCGTATGTGTGTACGAGGCTTTAGTGTCCAGCTAACACCAGGACCATCTCCTCCTAAGTAGTCAGTTTAAGGGTGCGTACACACATTCAATTTTGATTGCCCATTTTGCAATCTCCAAGTAGTATGATGACCAGCAGATTGTGAATACTATAAACAGATCATATAGGTAACCTCTCATACTACATGGAAGTGGTAAAATTGGCCAGTCAAAATAGGATGTGTGTAGGCCGCATAAGAATCATTTTGCCACCAATGCTGAGCTTGTGTGTGATTTCATCTTTACACACTGTGAGGCAAAGACTTTTGGACACTGTGTGTCAAGAAGGGCAGCAAAGAAGCCACTTCTTCCAAGTAAAAAATCAAGGACAGACTTGTATTCTGCAGGAGTTTCAAGGATTAACCACTTGAGGACCGCAGTGTTAAACCCCCCTATTGACCAAGCCATTTTTTACTAATTGGGCTTCTGCTAGCCCCATTGAAAGCCATTTACGCCAATCGGTGTGGAGTGGTCCTGGGGCTGCCACCGCATTCACGCCAATTGGCATGAAGCGGTCGGCAGGTAGTTAAACAGCTGAAGACTGAAACAAAATTATATTTTTTATGATTCTCCTTCCAACCGTTACACTGGGATATCTTGAAAATGTATTGGGTAGAAAAGAAAATAAGAATGCTTCTGAGTCCTGTGTTGTGCTAACAGTGAAGCGCCCTCAAATAATCCATGCATGGTGTTGCTTCTCATCCAGAGAATGGGCTCACTTACAATGCTGCCCAAGAACACTGTTATGAATAAAGAACAACATCAAGACATCCTCTACCATGTCACAAGGCAAAAGCGATAGTGAAGTGGCTCAGAGATTAAAACATTGATATTTTACACTATTGGCCAGGAAACTCTCCAGATCCCAATTGAGAACCTGTAGTCAGTTCTCAAAAAGTGGGTGGACAAGCAGAAGCCCACAAATTATGATCAATGCCAAGCAGTAACAAGGCAAAAATGGATCACCATCAGTCAAGATTTGGCACAGAAGCTGATATCTAGCATGCCTCAGTGAATTACAGATGTTATGAGTGTCGGCACTCTTTATATATTGACTCTTTGCATTCATTCTATGCATTTGCTTATAAACGCCTTTCCAACGTAAGGAATGTTTGATTTAGGTTTTTTAGGTATACCATAGAAATATTTTATTAGTTTATTTATAAAGAGCCAACCTATTAAGCAGAGCTGATATGTAATATGAAATATGTGAAAAAAAAGGTAAAAAAAAAAAAAAAAAAATGGTCACTGCCAAAACATTGGGCCATAACTGTAATTCTAAATATGTTTTTGGTGTACAGGTTCTTTAAAAGACAATGGAAACAGAGTTGGAAAACTTTTGCCAAATAAGTTCTTAACAACAACAACAATAACATTTCTATAGCACATTTCTGTTAGTTAGTTAGTTCTCAGTTAAACCTCCTTAGCGGTAATCCCGAGTCAGGCTCGGGGGGGAAATCCGCAGCTCAGATCAGTAATTCCGTGCCTGCCTGAGTTATATGCAGGAGCTGCTGCAGATCTGTCTGTGGTATGTTTTTTTTCTTGTTTTTAGAGTCTAAAACCTTGTGAAAAAATTGCACAGCTTTTAGACCCTGAGGGCTGTTCACACTATGAGTGCTTTCATTTATTTTTAAGCACTGATGATTTTTAAAAGCGCTTTAAAAGCACTTGTGCAATGATTTCTTATGTGAGTATTCTCACATGAGCGATGAGCTTTCCAGTCACAAACGCGGCACCTGCAGCATTTCCTGAACCTTTGCGCTTCGATGCAAGGTATAGGGGAAAAAGTGTGAAAATATTGCACGGCTTTTAGACCCTAAATCTGGAAGTAATTATAACGTCCGAGTGGTTAACCTGTCCTGCTTACGTTATTATTGATTTATATAATGTACATATGCATATAATGTAACTACTTGGAACTTGCCTTAGACAAATATTTTTTAGGTCCACCACTATCATGATGGTCTTAAACAAAACAATCTATATCCTTTCCTAGGCTTTCTTTGGGTGGTACTTTTTGCTAAGAATTTTTATTCTAAATGCATTTTAACTGAAATAATAAAAATAAAAATGGGAAAAATTCATTATTTCTCAGTTTTCGGCCATTGTTTTAAAATAATACATGCTATCGTAATTAAAATCCACACATTTTATGTGCCCATTTGTCCCAGTTATTGCAATGTTCAAATTATTTCCCTAGTACAACGTATTGCACCAATATTTTATTTGGAAAAAAGGTGCATTTTTTTCGATTTTGCATCCATCACTATTTACAAGCCCATGATGTAAAAAAGTAAAGGTAATACACCCTTTTGACATACATATTAAAAAATGTGCTTACCTGAGGAAAATGTATGGGTGCTCTAACACCAAGTTTTAACCCTAGCAAGTCTGGCGCTGCAAATCTGGCTCAATTGGCTATTCATGAGGCAATGCTCATGCAAATATGCATTTGCTTTCGCACGCCAAACTATGCAGGGTCAAAAAACGAATACCGCAAAGCGGTCGCCCTGCGGGAATTAGTTCATGCCCTGCGGTAAGAGTGCCTGGGACCCCGCGGTCCCCCGGTTGTATGGCGGCATTGGGAAGCCTCCCCGTGGCGCTCCTGGATAGTGCTAATGTGGCATGAACTAATTCCCGCAGGGCGACCGCTTTGCGGTATTCGTTTTTTGACCCTGCATAGTTTGGCGTGCGAAAGCAAATGCATATTTCCCCGGAGGGGGAGGCTGGGTGGCGCAGGCGAGCCCTCTCAGCCCCCCCCCCCCCCAAGCGTGGCCAGCGCCGGGGGGAGCCGTCCGCTCCAACCTCCCAATATTAAAAACAGGCACTTACCTTAACGTCCATTGCGTTCTGCTACATGCGCATTAACTTGGGGGCACCACATGAGAAAGGAGTGAAGCATGGGTCACCCCAAGCTTTAGAGCTCAGGGCTGGCTCACACACAACACTCCAGAGGGGGGGAGGACAGGTGCAAACAACTAACTCCAGGGCTCACACCACCAGAGCAAGCAATCTTCCACCTGCCTCCAAAGGATACAACTACAAAAAAATGCTCCCCCCCCCCTGGAGTGTTGTGTGTTAGTCAGCCCTGAGCTCTAAAGCTTGGGGTGACCCATGCTTCACTCCATTCTCATGTGGTGCCCCCAAGTTAATGCGCATGTAGCAGAACGCAATGAACGTTAAGGGAAGTGCCTGTTTTTAATATTGGGAGGTTGGAGCGGACGGCTCCCCCCGGCGCTGGCCACGCTTGGGGGGGTCGCCTGCGCCACCCAGCCTCCCCCTCCAGGGTGCTGCTGTGGTTCCCAGGCGGTGAGAGTGCCTGGGACCCCGCGGTCCCCCGGTTGTATGGGGGCATTGGGAAGCCTCCCCGTGGCGCTCCTGGATAGTGCTAATGTGGCATGAACTAATTCCTGCAGGGCGACCGCTTTGCGGTATTCGTTTTTTAACCCTGCATAGTTTGGCGTGCGAAAGCAAATGCATAT
Organism: Hyperolius riggenbachi; assembly: GCF_040937935.1. NCBI lineage: Eukaryota > Metazoa > Chordata > Amphibia > Anura > Hyperoliidae > Hyperolius > Hyperolius riggenbachi. The sequence goes on along the minus strand of NC_090652.1, from coordinate 244,721,716 downwards.
TTGCATGAGCATTGCCTCATGAATAGCCAATGGAGCCTGATTTGCAGAGCCAGACTTGCTAGGGTTAAAACTTGGTGTTAGAGCACGCATACATTTTCCTCAGGTAAGCATATTAAAAAAGTTGTCCCTAAGGTAACTATTTATAGCGTTTTTTATGTTAATTTTGTTTAATACAAAAATAAACGTGGGTACTATGGGAGAGTGTGGGAGGGAAATCGTTAATTTCAAATGTAAAATCTTCTATGAACTCACCATACTCCTAACGGAATACCTTGAGGTGTCGTCTTTCTAAAATGGAATCACTTGTGGGGTTCCTATACTGCCCTGGCATTTTAGGGGCCCTAAACCGTGAGGAGTAGTCTGGAAATCAAATGCCTCAAAATGACCTGTGAAATCCTAAAGGTACTCATAGGACTTTGGGCCCCTTAGCGCACCTAGGCTGCAAAAAAGTGCCACACGTGGTATCGCCGTACTCAAGAGAAGTAGTATAATGTGTTTTGGGGTGTATTTTTACACATACCCATGTTGGGTGGGAGAAATATCTCTGTAAATGGACAATTGTGTGTAAAAAAAAAAAAAAAAAAAAAATTCTCATTTACAGAGATATTTCTCCCACCCAGCATGGGTATGTGTAAAAATACACCCCAAAACACATTATGCTATTTCTTTTTCTCTGGTTGAACTCTATGGACGTATGTCTTTTTTTCAACGTAAGTAACTATGAGCACCTTTAGGCTTTACAGGGGTGCTGACAATTTCGCACCCCCCAAAATGCCAGGACAGTAAACACACCCCACAAATGACCCCTTTTTGGAAAGTAGACACCCCAAAGTATTCAGAGAGGAGTATGGTGAGTCCGTGGCAGATTTAATTTTTTTTTGTCACAAGTTAGCAGAAAAGGAAACTTTTTTTTTTTTTTTTTTTTTTTTTTTTTGTCACAAAGGCCCATATGCAATTCACTTTTTCTCCTGACTTTTCTCCTAGGAGATAATTTTTCATCTTCGATTTAAAATAACTTTTCATCACTTTTCAACTAAAAAAGAACCACAAAGTAGGTGAAAAGATACTATCAAAGTTATTTTGAGAATTTTCTTGCTTTCTGGAGGCTTAAAAGGCATTTATTGACAAGTTTAAAAATATCACCTATCAGGTGAAAAAGTGAATTGCATATGGCCCAAAGTGTCATTTTCCGCTAACCTGTGACAAAAAATAAAATCTTCTATGAACTCACTATGCCTCTCAGTGAATACTTTGGGATGTCTTCTTTCCAAAATGGGGTCATTTTGGGGGTATTTATACTATCATGGAATTCTAGCACCTCATGAAACCTGACAGGTGCTCAGAAAAGTCAGAGATGCTTCAAACTGGGGAAATTCACTTTTTACACCATAGTTTGTAAATGCTATAACTTTTACTCAAACAAAAAAAAATCCAATAAGTGTCTATTTATTGATCAAAGACATGTAGCACAATAAATCTAGACAAAAATGTATATAGAAATTTTACTTTATTTGAAAAATGTCAGCACAGAGTAAAAAAAAAATCATTTTTTGACCAAATTCATGTCTTTTTTTGATGAATATAATAAAAACTAAAAATCACAGCAGCAATCAAATAGCACCAAAAGAAAGCTGTATTAGTGATAAGAAAAGGAGGTAATAAAAGCTAAATCATTTAGCAATAAACCGTTAAAGCTGCAGTGGTCTGAATGGAATAAAAGTATCTGGTCCTTAAGGGGTTTTAAAGGGAACCTAAACTGAGAGGCATATGGATATTTCCTTTTAAACAATACCATTTGCTTGGTAGCCCTGCTGATCTATGCGGCTGCAGTAGTGGCTGAATCCACACCTGAAACAAGCATGCAGCTAATCCAGTCTGACATCATTCAGAGCACCTGATCTGCATGCTTGTTCAGGGGTTGTGGCTGAAAGTATTAGAGACACAGGATCAGCAGCAGAGTCAGGCAACTGGTATTATTGTAAAAGGAAAAATCCATATCCTTCTCAGTTTAGGTTCCCTTTTAGACTGCAATCCTTAAAGAAAATCTGTAATGAAAAAAACTTCCCCTGGGAGGAGCTCACCTCGGGTGGGGGAAGCCTCCGGATCCTATTGAGGCTTCCCCCATCCCACGGCGGCGGAGAAAATCCTCCCGGAGCGGCGGCGATGTAAATATTTACCTTTTGGCTGCAGCGCATGCGGAGTATCCGCTCTTCCCACAAAGATAGGTGAAAATAGCCGATCTCCATCGGGCCGCTCTACTGCGCAGGCGCAAGTCTCCTGCGCAGTAGAGCGGACCTGACGGAGATCAGCTATTTTCGCCTATCTGTCAGAAGAGCCGCAACAGCGCCCCTGCTGGAGCCCGAAAAGGTAAATATTGCACAGGCTGTCGGATTTGTCACCTGTGCGTTCCGGGGGCTGCAGCGAAACCGCCGTGGGACACAGGAGGATGGGGGAAGCCTCGATAGGGTCCAGAGGCTTCCCCCTACTGAGGTGAGTATCCCCCCCCCCCCCCCCCCCCAGGGGAACTTTTTTTTCAGTACAGGTTTTCTTTAAGAGGTTAAAGTTGAATTATCGCAAATTCCTTCTGTTTTAAGAAGGCAAGTCACACAAGATATGGGAGATGAGTTGTTTATTTAGAACACGCCTTTTTTTCCAACAGCGTTCTCTAGTGAAAGGCAGATACAGGCACTTGTAGGAAAAACTATCATCTGTTACAGCTAGTGCTTTGTGAACTGTGAGAAATTACATAATATTGGGTTGTAGGAGTTTTTAGTTTTCATTATGTTCAATGGGATTTGTCGTAATGAAAGTGCATTTTTGGCTTTTCCCTCTAGCTGAATCCGATGTAGAGCAATAAGATTGTCTTCTCTTATGGGCTGTCTGCACATTACTGTATTCCTATTATGAAATGTCCACATACTAGAGGAATGATTGCTTGCTGATGTGTAACCTCTGACCCTTGGATGAATTCATACAGTTGATCTGTGAGTGGTGGGTGAGACCTATAATCATTGGCATGTAATCAATGGGTATTATAATAAATAGACCTGAAATAAAAGTAATGACCCTCTTTTCTCTAGTGGATTTTGCTCAAGAATGAAATTAAGATAAATGAATGTTTAAGTAATCTGTATTTATGACTGTTGTCTGTGCACATTAAAAACACCAGTATCTGTTTACCTTTTGTTTTCTTGAGTATCAGCCTTTTGTTCTATTGTTGTTTGCAATTTTTTATTCTTAATTGTGAACATCTGTTGTTTTCTAATACTGTATATAAGAAAGAAAAGCTAAAATATATACTAGGATTGCCTTTACCTACTGTAGCAAATCTAAAACTCTGCCGTACAGAAACTTTAATTCAGCGGCTATCAAGAGTTGATCTGATACATACATTAAGCAGTAGCAAAAGTTGAAGAGGCAGTTGGTGGAAAAAAGATTTTGCAGTTATGTTAAACAGATGTCTAGTAATCTAGAATATGTGATATTTACCTCAGTTGATACGTCAAAGATACAACATTTTAGAGCACATTTAAAAAAAAAAAAAGTTCATTAAGCTCTATTGAAAATGAAGCGATGGCGTTGTATAAAATCACAATACAGTAATAATCTATTTTTATATAATTCGTTTTATTTTTCTGTAACACCTGTAATTATTTTAGTTAGTGTTTTTCTAATGAGGCACTTGCCTGTGGTAAAGGATGTTGGTTTCTTACAATACTTATATTACTGATTAATTAAAAAAAATATTTTTGTATCACTGGTTTATTTTTTCACATTACTAAAAAAAACATGCTCAAAAATCAGGTGAATGATTTGTAATTTTTTTTATTATGATTCAAAACAATACATATGATGGGATATTGGCTCCAGATTAAGCATTATAGCATTATGCAGGATGCATGGGGGCACCTTATGGCTATTGTGGGCGGAGCATGTACTATGGCCTTTTAACCCCAGTTATGTGAACAAATCCTAAATTAATATGGTTTATCATATAGCATATAGTTTATTATATAGCGTGATGAACCTCTAAGAATTATTTTCTTTTCCATTCACAGCTGCAAGGCTTTACTTTTTTATTTTTCACAGAACACTAAAATGCTCATAAATGTTTTTTGTTGTTTTTTTTCAAAACCACAGTAATGAAACTGTAGCTGAAAGACCGTCCCCCCCCAATTATTACGTTTTTTAGATATGAAGTTTTAAAGTATTTCTTAGTCCCATCGCCCCCCCCCCCCCCCCCCCGCCCCCCAGCTTTCCATGCATTTATAATAAGTAATTGACGGTGGATTGAATTTTGTTCATACAGTGGAAAGATTGAGAACAGTTGAGGTTTCAGCACAAATGATTGTTGGCAGGAATCATGCTAATTGTGGTGAAATTCATTTAATCGTGGTTACAGAACAAACTTTCTTGTTGAAGTTTTTTGCATCACTATTAATCCCAAGAGAGGGAGAGAGAACCACAAAAGCACAAAAGTATAACCCATTGACATAAAAGTTAAAGCCCTAAATTGCCATTTATTAGTATGGGTATAACGTGCACTAATAAAAAAAGTTGCTGAGCGATTCTTTGATGTACTTCTCTAATGTATGGTCCTATAGAAATTGTAGAATTATATTAGACTTTTTTTGTTTTCTTGTGTATACACATAAAAATAAAAAAAGGGAAATATTTCTCTTGACTTTTCTGGTAATTTATTTTTATACTTTCTTTTCCTTCAAAGTTTTACATCTTATGCTTTATTGTTCTTGTGCATTTCAAAGTGGACTAGGAATAATAAGTGTATATTTGCCTAGGAAAAAAATTGAGAAAGGATGCCTCAGCGAAACTTGAAAAGATATTGACTAATTTCTATTTTAAATGATAATGTGTCCAATACTTGTTTGCCTGGTATGAATTGTAGACAGAAATAAGCACCATGCACGGCTCTGCATGTGAAGTATATGTTCATTCTCTATTTATGCATTATGTTAAGCTTTTGGCCTCCCTGAGGGAAAACCACATTTCAGAGAAATATTTGTGTTTATATCACATACTTTTATAGAGGGGTGGTCGAAATTGCCATCCCCTTTCCTCTCCCTCTTCTCCATTTCCACTCTGCTAATCAAATGCACATTAGATTTATTCTAGTAAAAGTGTAAACCATGGAAAATTTGACAAGATAGATGTGTAAATTATCACTCTGACAGAACTAATGATGCACTCCAAGCACCTTCTGTTTTCCAGCACTTGGCGAGCGACTTCATTAAATATGCAATGGCCGTTTGGTGGCTGCTCGCGAGTTGGTTGCTTTCCTTGTGGAATTGCTGTATTTCCTGAGGTGGATGAGCAGGCAGGCACGCTGGCTGCCGGACACCCCGCTGTGGCTCTGATGTACTCCATCTTGTTTGTGCAGTTGTTTGAAGTATTTTCAGGACAATTGCATTTATAACCACAGGACATATTCCCTGCAGCGATATTACAGACAGCAGTTACAGAAAGACAGGCACTTTTTGTTTTTTTGCCTTCATCCACCTATAAATCAGCGCAGTAGCACAGCTTATGATGGCTGCAAATTTAAAGGAGAGCTATTAACTATTAAAATTAATTTTAAGTGTTTCGTTTTTAAAGCATTTTGTGGTAATCAATCAGTTGTTAGAATTATCAACTGGATTTACATAACATGTAACTGGAAAAATGTATATGAGAGATTTAGGTGTACTTTTTTCTCAACGTAAACTTGAGCACAGTGGGGTTTTTTTGTTTATTAGTTTTTCCTGATACAAGGCTTCAGTTTTTTTTTCATAATATCATTGAACTTGAAATATATATATATATATATATATATATATATATATATATATATATATGTATGTATATATATATATGTGTATATATATATATATATATATATATATATTCCCATTTACTGCAAATTCTGGTTGTTTTATTATTATTTCATTCATTTTATTATAAGTGGCATTTTTTAAGCAATGTGGCGTTTGACACCTAAGAAATATTTTTATGCAAAGAAATCTCATTAAAGCCAAAGTATAGATTTTGGTAGAATGTATTGTATTGGTATATACAATTTTTTATAGTTTCTTATATTTCTAATTTGGGTTGAAAGATTAATTAAAATGTTACTTAATTCTGTATGCAAATGTTGTGTTCAATACACTTGGGATAGCATGCTGTGTTTACTAATAAGAAAAACCAGCACTGCCTGCATGCCTAGAGTTATCCACTGTAACGCTTAAAGAGAACCCGTGGTGGGTTTGAAGAATGTTATCTGCATACAGAGGCTGGATCTGCCTATACAGCCCAGCCTCTGTTGCTATCCCAAACCCCACTAAGGTCCCCCTGCACTCTGCAATCAGACATAAATCACAGCGGGCTGTGTTGACATCTGCAGTGTCAGTCTCGGCTGCTCCCCCGCCTCCTGCAGAGCTCCGGTCCCTGCCTCCGTCCCTTTCCTCCAATCAGCAGGGAGGGAAGGGATGCAGGCGGGGACTGGAGTTCTGCAGGAGGCGGGGAGAGCAGCAGACTGACAGTATAGAGATAAACACAGCCAGCTCTGACAAGCTGCTTGTCAGCAGCTTGGCTGTGATTTATGGAGGGATTGCAGAGTGCAGGGGGACTTTAGGGGGTTTGGGATAGCAACAGAGGCTGGGCTGTATAGGCAGATCCAGCCTCTGTATGCAGATAATATTCTTCAAACCCACCTCGGGTTCTCTTTAAATGGGAAGCATGTTGGGAAATTGGGGGTGGAGATAATCAGTTATTTCGGAGTCACACAGCGGTGTAACTAGATATTAGAGCTGCAATACTGGTGATGGTAATTCTAGATTGTACACAATGTTAATGGAAATTTTAGGCAGCTTGAAACTGAGCCAATCAAATGCACTTTGAACTTCCTGACTATTTTGATTGGCTAAACTCTCTCTAATGCTGGGCATACATGGCTCGATTTTTCCGCTCGATCGATTCCCCGCTCGATTCTGCAGGCGATTCTCTTATCCTCTCCTCGGGCGGGAGATCGGACATGTTGGAAATGATCTATCGAGCCATCTTAATGGCTCAAAATCGAGCCATGTATGCCCAACATCAGGTTGAGATTTTTGGTCTTTTTTTCTCAGAAGTACTCCATACTAGCTTGAAATAGAAACTAACCAATGTTCTTCTATGAGATGATTAAAGTAAAGAGGTGAAAATTAACTGATGAGATAAACAATTGTATCTATCCTCCTCCTGATAAAGACGTTGCTAATGCTGGGAATACTCAATGAGCTTTTTCAGCAGATTAACTGTCCTATCAATTTTTTTGATTATTTTTCTGATCGATTTCCATTTACTACTATGAGAAATTAATCAGAAAACCGATTGAAAAATCAGATCGAACATGTCGGAAATTATCTATCGAACCATCAATCTGCCAAAAAATCTCATAGTGTATTCCCAGCATTAGAATCCCACGGTTTTCTTTTCAAATGCTAAAAAAGTCGTTTTAATGTTGTATTGTGTCATATAAATGATATCTGTCTTTAAAGAGAATCTGTACTCTAATATTCTTACACTAAAAAGCATACCATTCTATTCCTTATTTTCTCCTGTGCCACTCTGTGCTGTTTCTGCCACTCCCTGCTGCAATCCTGGCTTGTAATTAACACTTTTAGGCAGTGTTTACAAACAAACTAACCAGCTTTTAATAGGCTCACATAAACAGAGTGTGTGAGTCATACAGAGTGTGCAGGGGGCCTGCAGAGGGTGTGTATCGCTTCTAACCAATCATTCCACACACTCAAGCTTTAGCCCGACAGACACGACAGAGGAAAGTAGATCAGATTTATTACAGAGACAGTGCAATTAGGAAAAGCTGCAGTAAGCCAGAGCACATTAGAACAGGCATAGGAACTTATAGGATAGAAGAAATAAGACTGAAAAATTTGTTACAGAGTCTCTTTAACACAGTCGCCGTGTCCCAGAGTTAAAATATATGAACTATTGACAGGTCCATTCTGATTTCCAATCGATTTTGTATAGAAGTGATTGGAAAACTGATCACAAAAAAATGATTGAAAATCCGATCCAACGTGTCGGAAATAATCGATTCGACCCATCTATCTGATGGGAAATTGCATGGTGTGCACCAGGCATTACCCAATAGTTGGACTAGGTCCTGACTGGAGAAAACTGTCCGTCACGTACCTGAATGGTTAACTCTTTTAGGTTGAAAATAGGAATAGGAACACAGCCGAGTTATTTGTATATTTGGCACATACATACACGTCTATCTCATCATGTCACCTACAGTGGCTTGCAAAAGTATTCGGAGAAAACTTTGCAGTTATTTATTTGTAAAAAATGTTTGGAATCATGTATGATTTTCGTTCCACTTCTCACATGTACACCACTTTGTATTGGTCTTTTACATGGAATTCCAATAAAATTGATTCATGTTTGTGGCAGTAATATGACAAAATGTGGAAAACTTCAAGAGGGCCGAATACTTTTGCAAGCCACTGTATTACCTTGGATACACACTAAAGGGAGATCAATGAGATATTAATTCCAGCTTGCGTACAGGAAGTGCATTGGTTAGTGTTGTTTGCAAGCCATAATTATTTACAGTGGTGTGAAAAACTATTTGCCCCCTTCCTGATTTCTTATTCTTTTGCATGTTTGTCACACTTAAATGTTTCTGCTCATCAAAAACCATTAAATATTAGTCAAAGATACCATAAATGAACACAAAATGCAGTTTTAAATGATGGTTTTTATTATTTAGCGAGAAAAAAACCCTCAAAACCTACATGGCCCTGTGTGAAAAAGAAATTGCCCCCTGAACCTAATAACTGGTTGGGCCACCCTTAGCAGCAATAACTGCAATCAAGCGTTTGCGATAACTTAAAACGAGTCTTTTACAGTGCTCTGGAGGAATTTTGGCTCACTCATCTTTGCAGAATTGTTGTAATTCAGCTTTATTTGAGGGTTTTCTAGCATGAACCGCCTTTTTACGGTCATGCCACAACATCTCAATAGGATTCAGGTCAGGACTTTGACTAGGCCACTCCAAAGTCTTCATTTTGTTTTTCTTCAGCCATTCAGAGGTGGATTTGCTGGTGTGTTTTTGGTCATTGTCCTGCTGCAGCACCCAAGATCGCTTCAGCTTGAGTTGACGAACAGATGGCAGGACATTCTCCTTCAGGATTTTTTGGTAGACAGTAGAATTCATGGTTCCATCTATCACAGCAAGCCTTCCAGGTCCTGAAGCAGCAAAACAACCCCAGACCATCACACTACCACCACCATATTTTACTGTTGGTATGATGTTCTTTTGCTGAAATGCTGTGTTACTTCTACGCCACAAGTGAAGGGGATATGCAGCTTCCAAAAAGTTCAACTTTTGTCTCGTCGGTCCACAAGGTATTTTCCCAAAAGTCTTGGCAATCATTGAGATGTTTTTTCAGCAAAATTGAGACGAGCCTTAATGTTCTTTTTGCTTAAAAGTGCTTTGCGCCTTGGATATCTGCCATGCAGGCCATTTTTGCCCAGTCTCTTTCTTATGGTGGAGTCGTGAACACTGACCTTAATTGAGGCAAGTGAGGCCTGCAGTTCTTTAGATGTTGTCCTGGGGTCTTTTGTGGCCTCTCAGATGAGTTTTCTCTGCTCTCTTGGGGTAATTTTGGTCGGCCGGCCACTCCTGGGAAGGTTCATCACTGTTCCAGGCTTTTGCCATTTGTGGATAATGGCTCTCACTGTGGCTCGCTGGAGTCCCAAAGCTTTAGAAATGGCTTTATAACCTTTACCAGACTGATAGATCTCAATTACAGTACTTTTGTTCTCCTTTGTTCCTGAATTTCTTTGGATCTTGGCATGATGTCTAGCTTTTGAGGTGCTTTTGGTCTACTTCTCTGTGTCAGATAACTCCTATTTAAGTGATTTCTTGATTGAAACAGGTGTGGCAGTAATCAGACCTGGGGGTGACTACAGAAATTGAACTCCGGTGTGATAAACCACAGTTAAGTTATTTTTTAACAAGGGGGGCAATCACTTTTTCACACAAGGCCATGTAGATTTGGAGGGTTTTTTCTCACTAAATAATAAAAACCATCATTTAAAACTGCATTTTGTGTTCAATTATGTTATCTTTGACTAATAGTGAACGGTTTTTGATGAGCAGAAACATTTAAGTGTGACAAACATGCAAAAGAATAAGAAATCAGGAAGGGGGCAAATAGTTTTTCACACCACTGTACATCTCATTAACCATCTCTGATGGTGATAAGCAAAATATTCTCCTACAGCGCAAATCTCTGTTAAACCAGGGAGAAAATTTAATTTCACCAATCAAACTTTCTATCTATTGGTTAATACCCTAGCTGCCAGCTAATTTATCATAAGGGCTGGCTTTTATTGGTTCCGATTCCTTCCTTTCCTGAGTCCGTGGAAATTAGAATATTAGTTTATGTTCATCTCTTCTCATATGTAAGATTTCCTATTTTCCTGACTCAAAATGCAATATAGATGCTAATTCCCATTAATCTTTGAGCCTTTTATTTCGGCCAACATAAATTTAACCTCTTGCCAACCGCTCCACGCCAATTGGCGTGAACTTCGCGGCAGCCTCAGGACCACTCCATGCCGATTGGTGTGAATGGCTGGGAATGGCGTTTGCAGGAGATCGTGCGTGCCGATGCGCGCATCTCCGTGTGGATGACTGAGCTCAGCCCCGTCTTCAGTCTCCCAGCGGCGATCGGCCGCTGGGAGACTGAGTAGGCGAAACTTTATTGGAAATTAAATTTATTGTAAATTAAATACAATACATATTTATATATAAGAAAAAAAAAATCTGGGGAGAGAGTTCTGTTGGTTGGGAGAAAAGAGGGAGCAGGATCACTTGTGTGCTGAGTTGTGCGGCCCTGCAGCAAGCCTTTAAAGCCCCGAAACATGGCACTACAAGCACGTCTGGAGTAGGCCCCGTCCATACCCTAGAGAGACACGCTCCCGTCCCATCAGAGACCGCACTGTTGGCCACATTGTGAACGCACCAGCTGCCTGGGTGACAAGCGGACGAGCCTTTCCGCTGATAAGCATTTTATCCATTCACATCTTGTGGGTATGTTTTTAGACTTGCGAATAAAGCTGTTTTTAAGCTAATGCACTATGGAGTGCTCCTTCCTTGTCAAAGTGTTTCTCTGGCCTGCCCAGAGAAAGTAAATGGAAGGAATACTTGGATTTAGGAGTTTTTTTTTTGTTTTTCAGCAATAATTGCAGAATCTAATGAAGACCACTTCACTAATGAAAAACAATGACTTGTAGTAATTGAGGACCTTTTCAACCTGGCCTTTAAACACATGCTAAATATAAATAGTTCCTTTGGTATTCAATATGGCTTTTTAAAACCTAAAATACACGTATATGTACAAATGCTTATCGGGCAGCACAGGTGGCCGGTGGTAAATCTGTTTGTGTTAGAATCAGGCACTTTGTGTGTTGATCTAGGCAAGGCCAAGTTTTATACCCAGCATTAGGATGCATGCGAGACGAAACCTCTTCCATAAGTCTACTGAATGGGTGATGAGAGAGATGATCTTTGGATAAGAATGCAGAATTACTCTTAAGTGAAATAATTCTGCATCCTTATCCAAAGATCATCCCTCTCCTCACCCATTCAGTAGATTTATGGAAGAGGTTTCGTCTCGCATGCATCCTAATGCTGGGTACAAACGTTGCGATTTTTCCGCTCGATCCGCGGGATCGATCCCGGTTGATCGATTATTTCTGACAAGTTCGATCGGGTTTCGGTGGATACAGCCATCACAACGTGTGAAATCACGTGTGTACCCAGCATAACAAGGTGCTAGAAAATCTATTACCAAGGTTTTGTGATTACATTTCTGGTGGAGGTCAAATGATCTTACTCATTTATGAAATAAGAAGTTTAGGTAAATGTGTCCAGAAATCCAACCCACCACCTTCTGAATTATTTAGAGTGTGCTCAATATCTATTTTTCTCTGAAAAGTTTCTCAGGTAGGATTAGTATCCTAACATTCATGCAGTTAGGGTAGTCAGACTCTGGTCGGAAGACCTGTTATGCTTACTTGTTCTGGACCAATGACATGGAAGTATTCAAGACAAGTGGGACAGGCCATTCGCATGTTTGTTAAAATTGGCATCCTACATACATTTCGGACTTTAGGGTCATTTTCACCCCAGTCTTCCTGAAAGGCTATATAGTCTCGGCCTCTTTGGGACTCGCCACTACTCAATTTGCATGCTGTATTGTAAATGTATGTGATCACTTTGCAGTTTTCAAAGCACTTTCCTCAGTCTAGCCCAGAAACAGCTGGTACTTCCTGTCCAGCACACTTCATACAAAATGGGTATTATTTTTTTTTAAATACATTATAATCTTATTATAGTAAACTCTGATATAGTAAACATTTGGATATAGTAAAACTTTTGACTTCAGGCCTGCTGTAAATTGTGTGGTAAAGATTTAAAAAGATCTCTAAAGTTTATATTTTTTATACACTTTAATACAAAGCCTACGTGCAGCAAGTTAGAAGGATAGGACCAGTTACAATGCAGCACTGTAAACAGGCCCATCGAACTGTATGGGCAGTGAGTTGACATGCAGAATTATTCTGCCACACAACTGAGCACCGTGAACAGGGCCTGAGGCGGTGTTCACAGTGGCTGTTGCGGTTCCCTCCCTGTGACAGCAGGACCAACAGATCGGGACAGCAGCACTGCACATTATCCTCATGTTGCGTTGTGCACAGTATGGTTCGTTTTACTATTAATGCCAGCAGTTAGCAGTAACGCACTACATGCATTGCCTTATCATGCTGCAACCTGTTATACCGCAACAAGCCCTCTGACACCATGAATGTTGCATAGGTGGTGCATTGCAGTGTGGCAAGTCACGTTACAAGGTGACTGTTACAACACACCACTGTGAACGTGGCCTTAGTCCATGTTTCCACTTAGAGGCATGCAAATCCTGTACAATTTTTCTGATGCAAAATTTGCATGCAAAAAGGTATATGCATGCTCAAGTGGGTGTGATTTTTACAAAGAAAGGAAGTCTTGTTGTTACTATTGATCACATATATAAAAATGTAAGAATCGCATCTGACACAATTTTTCTACACGTGACTTTCAAAAAATATTAACATGGTTATCTGTTGGGTTTTTTTTTTCCTGGACACAACTTTTCTGTTTAATGGAAACGGGCCCATAAGAAATCATTGCTGTGCAAGTTTGTGTGCTTAAAAAAATTCACACATTTGCTCCTAGTGGAAACAGGCCCTAAATCTTCTTTGCTATCAACCATCTTTATTAGGCCCTAAATCTTCTAAACACAATTTGTTTATTTTTAAATAAATCTGTTAAAACCCCACTCCATGCAGAAATGTTTTCCCTGCCTTGGGTAGGCACTCAGTAGCAGAGGTCGTTTTTGTCTGTGTAGATGTTTCTTGTACTTATACGAAACCTGAAGTTACTTTAAAAAAAAAAAGTTTCACTTACCTGGGGCTTCTGCCAACCTCCCAATGCCGCACCGCCCTGGAACGGTCCTTCCGGCCCCTGCTAAGTTGACGGCCACTGCACCTGCATGCCCCTGACCGCACGCGTCCTCGTTCACGCTTCTGTTGCCAGGAGCGTTCTGCGCAGGTGCAGTGCGAGAAAACCTTGTATTGCGTCTGTGCAGGACGACCCCCTGGGAGCGTGAAAGAGGACACGCGCGTCTAGTTGCCATAGACTGTCAAGTTGGCGATAAAAAAACTTAGTCGAGGCACGGAACCGGAGGATCGTTCCAGAACGGCCTGTGCACAAGGCGGCTGCAGGGGGCTGGCAGAAGCCCCAGGTAAGTGAAACTTTTTTTTTTTTAACGTAACTTCAGTTTTCCTTTAACCACTTCAGGACCGTAGGCTTACATCCCCCTAGTGACCAGGATACTTTTACACTTCAGGCCAGTGCAGCTTTAAGGGTTCGCTGCAGGGCCGTACAACTCAGCGCACAAGTGATTTCCCACTCCCTCTTTTCCAACAGAGCTTCCTGTTGGTGGGCTCTAAAAGCTGTTGTAGTAATATTTGTCTTTTATTTTTTTTTTTTTTTTACCTCTCTCCCTCCCCCTGCCAGCCAATCACAGCAATTGGCTGTCATAGGCATCGGCCTATGACAGCAGATCGCTCCTGAGCCTCCCAGGGGGACAGCTGTGTCACATGGCTGTCCCAGTACAGCGCTGCTGTAGATCGGATCACCGCTGGGGGACTGATGACAGATCCTGGGGCTGCCGCCTCGTTCATGCCAATCAGCGTGGAGCGGTTAGCAAGGGGTTTATTAGGAGTTCAGACACTGACCACTTCCTGTTCTACAGACTTTTTAGGCTGCAGTCTTATCGGTGTTCAGTCTGAGCAGCAGCAGCCACACCCACCAAGCCTACTTTTGGTCATTTGTTCACATTTTTTAGACATTATTTTAAGGTGAAGATTTCTCTCTACACAAATTGGTAACATTTAATATTATTATTTAGTGTATATATATATATATATGTATATATATGTATATATATGTATATATATGTGTATATATATATATATATATATATATATATATATATATATATATATATGTATATATATATATGTATATATATATATATATATATATATATATATATATATATATATATATATATATATATATATATTATAGCGTCAGCATCTTCCATCTTCCGCAGCGCTGTACAGAGTATATAGTCTTGTTACTAACTGTCCCTCAGAGGGACTCACAATCTAATCCCTACCATAGCCAGCACCTATTTCAGTAAGGAGTTCATTGGGCAAGACTCCCTAACACTGCTACTGCCTACTAAGTGCGCTCTAGTGGCTGCCTCGCAAGCGCTTTGAGTCCGACAGGAGAAAGGCGCTATACAAATACTGCCATTATAGTCATATGTCTATGTATGCATTGTGTTGTGTATCTATCGTAATCTAGGGCCAATTTAGGGGGAAGTCAATTAACTTATCTGTATGTTTTTGGGATGTGGGAGGAAACCGGAGTACCCGGGGGAAACCCGCGCAGACACGGGGAGAACATACAAACTCCATGCAGATGTTGACCGGGCTGGGATTCGAACCGGGGTCCCAACATTGCAAGGCAAGAGCACTAACCACTATTCCACACTGATTACCGAGCTACCACATGATTTATATAGGTCTGTGCCTAGAGGGGCTTTACATGAGACACATTTACAAATCTATTCTTCCTGCCAAATATATAGAGAGCAGATAAGATCTGACCATTATTGGAATATATTAAATATAAAATGTTATTGTATGTATTTCATTATAGTGGTTTATTTATGAAGTGTTTTCAATGCTGTCTCCTATTATTGGTGTTTCCATTTATCCCCTATATGGCTAGCACACAGAGTAGACTTTGTAAGTGTTTAGTGAAGTTTACATGAGCTGGAGATCAGATATTTTCTTTAACCACTTGCCGACCGCACGCTTATACCGTGCGTCGGCAAAGTGGCAGCTGCAGGACCAGCGACGCAGTACTGCGTCGCCAGCTGCAGGCTGATTAATCAGGAAGCAGCCGCTCGCGCGAGCGGCTGCTTCCTGTCAATTCACGGCGGGGGGCTCCGTGAATAGCCTGCGGGCTGCCGATGGCAACTCGCAGGCTAAATGTAAACACAAGCGGAAATAATCCGCTTTGTTTACATTGTACGGCGCTGCTGCGCAGCAGCGCCGTAAGGCAGATCGGCGATCGCTGCCATGTGACAGGGGACGTCCTGTCACTGGCTGCACAGGACGGATAGCGTCCTGTGCAGCCCCGATCACCGGGGGGACAGGTAGGAGAGGGAGGGAAGTGAATGTCGCCGCGGAGGGGGGCTTTGAGGTGCCCCCCCCCCCGCAACTAGCCTGCCCACCAGAGCGATCAGACCCCCCCCTGCACACCATCCCCATAGGGGGGGAAAAAGGAGGGCGATCTGATCGCTCTGCATGAAACATGATCTGTGCTGGGGCTGCAGAGCCCACCCAGCACAGATCACAAAAAATAACGCTGGTCCTTAAGGGGGGGTAAAGGGTGGGTCCTCAAGTGGTTAAAAAGATTATTAGACAGCTTTGTTATAGAATGTTAATAGCATAGTGTGTACTGCTCATGGAACACGCTTTAAAAATACATTTTTTAGAATTGAATGGAAATACCAGATACTACATGAACAGAGCAACTTAGAGATGGATAAAATGTGTTCTGCCAGGCCTGCTGTCCTAAACAAAAGTTACTGTGTGGCTGTATTGTTACTTATTCTGATGACAGTTTGATGGCTGGAGAATTGAGTACACAGACTTCTCCACTTTAACTTCACTGTAAAGAAGCCTTTCCATCACTTCAGCTGACACACGGGATTATGTCCATTGACAGGACCTGTTTGTGTTTCACTGAGACCTGCTGCATACAGTAAACTGGTGGGAACTCCCATACAGGAGCCCATAGGCTTGAATAAATAATATTTAGAAATTATATTTGTTTTTAATTAATATCAGCAATTGTATAATAATCCAGAGGAAAGCTTGGCGGGGGAATTATTATTATTATTTATTGTATTTATAAAGCGTCAACATATTACGCAGCGCTGCACAATAGATAAATGGGTTAACATACAGGTAGAACATATGGAAACTCACAACAAAACAAGATCATGCAAATGATTTGATAACAATACAGTGTCATAGGTCAAAATAGACTGTTCTAGTCCACAAGAGGGGTGATTGTCAGTAAGATTGCATAATCAAGCTGGAAACACTAGGGAGGAGGGCCCTGCCAGAGGCTTACAATCTAAAGGTGGGGGTGGAGACAATAGGTGCATCTTTTGAGAGGATGTCTAACAGAACATATTATGGTGCTGGTGTAGGGGGGTATGCGAACATGAAGAGGTGAGTCTTGAGAGCTTGTTTGAAGGTATTAAAGGTGGGGGTGAGTGACGGCTGGTGGGAGCGAGTTCCAGAGAGTAGGGGCAGCCCTGGTGAAGTCCTGCAATCGTGCATGTGACTAAGTTATGCGTGGTGCTACTAGGCGCAGGTCATTGGAGAATCGGAGGGGGCGGGCTGGTATGTGCCTGTGGACCAGATCAGAGATGTAGGTCGGGCAGGTCTTGTGCACTGATTTGTAGGCCAAGCACAGGATTTTGAAATTGATCCTAAAGCTGATGGGGAGCCAGTGTAGGGCTTTACAGAGCGGCGTTGTAGAGGCGCTGCGGTGAGAAGAATGTATCAGTCTGGCTGCCGCATTCATTACCAAGTTAACTCTTCTGTCTTTAAGTCAACTCTCCAATCCTTAAAATAACTCCAGAGCTAGACAGGTTGTTTATTAACTGCGTGTGAAAATAACTACAGAGGAGGTAAATTAACTATAGAGGAGGTAACTTAAGGAATGCAGAGATACAATAACTCTCTTACTGTGTGGAGGTACGTTTTCTCTTGCCTTACTTTCTCCAGCATGATCTTAGTGAATTGAGGCCTTTGGCCTCACTGGATGTGAACGCTATCGCCTGACTGTACATCTGGAGTGACTGGATGTGAACGCTATCACCTGACTGTGCATCTGGAGCGACTGGATGTGAACGTTATCGCCTGACTGTGCATCTGGAGTGACTGGATGTGAACGTTATCGCCTGACTGTGCATCTGGAGCGACTGGATGTGAACGTTATCGCCTGACTGTGCATCTGGAGCGACTGGATGTGAACGTTATCGCCTGACTGTGCATCTGGAGCGACTGGATGTGAACGTTATCGCCTGACTGTGCATCTGGAGCGACTGGATGTGAACGTTATCGCCTGACTATGCATCTGGAGCGACTGGATGTGAACGCTATCGCCTGACTGTGCATCTGGAGCGACTGGATGTGAACGCTATCGCCTGACTGTGCATCTGGAGCGACTGGATGTGAACGCTATCGCCTGACTGCATCTGGAGCGACTGGATGTGAACGCTATCGCCTGACTGTGCATCTGGAGCGACTGGATGTGAACGTTATCGCCTGACTGTGCATCTGGAGCGACTGGATGTGAACGTTATCGCCTGACTGTGCATCTGGAGTGACTGGATGTGAACGTTATCGCCTGACTGTGCATCTGGAGTGACTGGATGTGAACGCTATCGCCTGACTGTGCATCTGGAGTGACTGGATGTGAACGCTATTGCCTGACTGTGCATCTGGAGCGACTGGATGTGAACGCTATCGCCTGACTGTGCATCTGGAGCGACTGGATGTGAACGCTATCGCCTGACTGTGCATCTGGAGCGACTGGATGTGAACGCTATCGCCTGACTATGCATCTGGAGCGACTGGATGTGAACGCTATCGCCTGACTGTGCATCTGGAGCGACTGGATGTGAACGCTATCGCCTGACTGTGCATCTGGAGTGACTGGATGTGAACGCTATCGCCTGACTGCATCTGGAGCGACTGGATGTGAACGCTATCGCCTGACTGTGCATCTGGAGCGACTGGATGTGAACGCTATCGCCTGACTGTGCATCTGGAGTGACTGGATGTGAACGCTATTGCCTGACTGTGCATCTGGAGCGACTGGATGTGAACGCTATCACATCCAGTCGCTCCAGATGCAGTCAGGCAATATGCTGCTGTAGGGGCGGGTTCACACAGGCAGTAAATGTAGCATTTGAGGCAACAGACAATAGCGGCGTCTGAAAGGGATCGACCGCCATTTCCACTGAAGATGAATGGAAGCGCATTTGAAACAGCGATATTAGCCTCAATTCACTAAGCTTCTCTCCTGTCTTTAATAACGTTTCTAGAGTGGTCACCATGGTGATGATGCATGTTGTATTCAGGAAACATTTTACCTCAGGCAAACCTAAAGTTAACTCTTCTGTCTTTAAGTCAACTCTCCAATCCTTAAAATAACCCCAGAGTTAGACAGGTTGTTTATTAACTGCGTGTGAAAATAACTACAGAGGAGGTAAATTAACTATAGAGGAGGTAACTTAAGGAATGCAGAGATACAATAACTCTCTTACTGTGTGGAGGTACGTTTTCTTTTGCCTTACTATCTCCAGCATGATCTTAGTGAATTGAGGCCTTTGGCCTCACTGGATGTGAACGCTATCGCCTGACTGTACATCTGGAGTGACTGGATGTGAACGCTATCGCCTGACTGTGCATCTGGAGCGACTGGATGTGAACGTTATCGCCTGACTGTGCATCTGGAGTGACTGGATGTGAACGTTATCGCCTGACTGTGCATCTGGAGCGACTGGATGTGAACGTTATCGCCTGACTGTGCATCTGGAGCGACTGGATGTGAACGTTATCGCCTGACTGTGCATCTGGAGCGACTGGATGTGAACGTTATCGCCTGACTGTGCATCTGGAATGACTGGAGGTGAACGTTATCCCCTGACTGTGCATCTGGAGCGACTGGATGTGAACGCTATCGCCTGACTGTGCATCTGGAGCAACTGGATGTGAACGCTATCGCCTGACTGTGCATCTGGAGTGACTGGATGTGAACGCTATCGCCTGACTGTGCATCTGGAGCGACTGGATGTGAACGCTATCGCCTGACTGTGCATCTGGAGCGACTGGATGTGAACGTTATCGCCTGACTATGCATCTGGAGCGACTGGATGTGAACGCTATCGCCTGACTGTGCATCTGGAGCGACTGGATGTGAACGCTATCGCCTGACTGTGCATCTGGAGCGACTGGATGTGAACGCTATCGCCTGACTGCATCTGGAGCGACTGGATGTGAACGCTATCGCCTGACTGTGCATCTGGAGCGACTGGATGTGAACGTTATCGCCTGACTGTGCATCTGGAGCGACTGGATGTGAACGTTATCGCCTGACTGTGCATCTGGAGTGACTGGATGTGAACGTTATCGCCTGACTGTGCATCTGGAGTGACTGGATGTGAACGCTATCGCCTGACTGTGCATCTGGAGTGACTGGATGTGAACGCTATTGCCTGACTGTGCATCTGGAGCGACTGGATGTGAACGCTATCGCCTGACTGTGCATCTGGAGCGACTGGATGTGAACGCTATCGCCTGACTGTGCATCTGGAGCGACTGGATGTGAACGCTATCGCCTGACTATGCATCTGGAGCGACTGGATGTGAACGCTATCGCCTGACTGTGCATCTGGAGCGACTGGATGTGAACGCTATCGCCTGACTGTGCATCTGGAGTGACTGGATGTGAACGCTATCGCCTGACTGCATCTGGAGCGACTGGATGTGAACGCTATCGACTGGATGTGAACGCTATCGCCTGACTGTGCATCTGGAGTGACTGGATGTGAACGCTATTGCCTGACTGTGCATCTGGAGCGACTGGATGTGAACGCTATCACATCCAGTCGCTCCAGATGCAGTCAGGCAATATGCTGCTGTAGGGGCGGGTTCACACAGGCAGTAAATGTAGCATTTGAGGCAACAGACAATAGCGGCGTCTGAAAGGGATCGACCGCCATTTCCACTGAAGATGAATGGAAGCGCATTTGAAACAGCGATATTAGCCTCAATTCACTAAGCTTCTCTCCTGTCTTTAATAACGTTTCTAGAGTGGTCACCATGGTGATGATGCATGTTGTATTCAGGAAACATTTTACCTCAGGCAAACCTAAAGTTAACTCTTCTGTCTTTAAGTCAACTCTCCAATCCTTAAAATAACCCCAGAGTTAGACAGGTTGTTTATTAACTGCGTGTGAAAATAACTACAGAGGAGGTAAATTAACTATAGAGGAGGTAACTTAAGGAATGCAGAGATACAATAACTCTCTTACTGTGTGGAGGTACGTTTTCTTTTGCCTTACTATCTCCAGCATGATCTTAGTGAATTGAGGCCTTTGGCCTCACTGGATGTGAACGCTATCGCCTGACTGTACATCTGGAGTGACTGGATGTGAACGCTATCGCCTGACTGTGCATCTGGAGCGACTGGATGTGAACGTTATCGCCTGACTGTGCATCTGGAGTGACTGGATGTGAACGTTATCGCCTGACTGTGCATCTGGAGCGACTGGATGTGAACGTTATCGCCTGACTGTGCATCTGGAGCGACTGGATGTGAACGTTATCGCCTGACTGTGCATCTGGAGCGACTGGATGTGAACGTTATCGCCTGACTGTGCATCTGGAGTGACTGGATGTGAACGTTATCCCCTGACTGTGCATCTGGAGCGACTGGATGTGAACGCTATCGCCTGACTGTGCATCTGGAGCAACTGGATGTGAACGCTATCGCCTGACTGTGCATCTGGAGTGACTGGATGTGAACGCTATGGCCTGACTGCATCTGGAGCGACTGGATGTGAACGCTATCGCCTGACTGTGCATCTGGAGTGACTGGATGTGAACGCTATTGCCTGACTGTGCATCTGGAGCGACTGGATGTGAACGCTATCGCCTGACTGTGCATCTGGAGCGACTGGATGTAACGCTATTGCCTGACTATGCATCTGGAGCGACTGGATGTGAACGTTATCGCCTGACTGTGCATCTGGAAACCGGATGTGAACGCTATCGCCTGACTGTGCATCTGGAGTCACTGGATGTGAACGCTATCGCCTGACTGTGCATCTGGAGTGACTGGATGTGAACGCTATCACCTGACTGTGCATCTGGAGCAACTGGATGTGAACGCTATCGCCTGATTATGCATCTGGAGTGACTGGATGTGAACGATATCGCCTGACTGTGCATCTGGAGCGCTGGATGTGAATGTTATCGCCTGACTGCATCTGGAGTGACTGGATGTGAACGTTATCGCCTGACTGTGCATCTGGAGCGACTGGATGTGAACGCTATTGCCTGACTGTGCATTTGGAGCGACTGGATGTGAACGCTATCGCCTGACTGTGCATCTGGAGCGACTGGATGTGAACGCTATCGCCTGACTGTGCATCTGGAGTGACTGGATGTGAACGCTATTGCCTGACTGTGCATCTGGAGCGACTGGATGTGAACGCTATCACATCCAGTCGCTCCAGATGCAGTCAGGCAATATGCTGCTGTAGGGGCGGGTTCACACAGGCAGTAAATGCAGCATTTGAGGCAACAGACAATAGCGGCGTCTGAAAGGGATCGACCGCCATTTCCACTGAAGATGAATGGAAGCGCATTTGAAACAGCGATATTAGCCTCAATTCACTAAGCTTCTCTCCTGTCTTTAATAACGTTTCTAGAGTGGTCACCATGGTGATGATGCATGTTGTATTCAGGAAACATTTTACCTCAGGCAAACCTAAAGTTAACTCTTCTGTCTTTAAGTCAACTCTCCAATCCTTAAAATAACTCCAGAGTTAGACAGTTTGTTTATTAACTGCGTGTGAAAATAACTACAGAGGAGGTAAATTAACTATAGATGAGGTAACTTAAGGAATGCAGAGATACAATAACTCTCTTACTGTGTGGAGGTACGTTTTCTTTTGCCTTACTATCTCCAGCATGATCTTAGTGAATTGAGGCCTTTGGCCTCACTGGATGTGAACGCTATCGCTTGACTGTGTATCTGGAGTGACTGGATGTGAACACTATCGCCAATTTTAATACCTACTACACTATATTGGGCTCTCTGTTTCTCTTTTACAAATACAAGTATTTTGTGTATAAAGTAGAATCCCTTTATAGTAAACTCCAAGGGACCAGGAAAAGTAGTTTACTATATCAGAAGTTCACTATATCAGAATTGGTCATACATTGTATATTTATACAGACGCAGTGCTGGGACCTGAGGAAGGAGTTTACTATATCAGAGTTTACTATAAAGAGATTTTACTGTATTAATATTGTTAGTAATTATCTTTCTATTTTAGTTTGCAGGCAGCTAAAAATTTGCAAGAGTTACACTAAAGTCTTTTTGTATTTAGTTGTAACCATGGTAACAGTACCGTTTGGAGTGCAGATTGTTACTAAGCTTGAAACTTGCTGTGTGGGTAATAAGCTGCACAGAGCAGAAGCCGTTGTTACTTGTTTTCACCACTTTGTGTTCTGAACTAAACAGTTGACTAGCACTGAAGTGTGATATTTTTGTCTGCTATTTTTGTGTTAGGAAAATTGTTGAAGGGCTTTGTATTATATGCACATAAAAACAATGCAAGCAAACGGAGATGGAAAGGATTGAAAGGACAGGATTGTTTAGTTTTTCACTTTATTCTTAACAAAAATGGACTTTCCTTTTAGTATTACTGTGTATTTTGCTTAGATCAGCAGAAAGCTGTAATGTGATTATTTTGGTACATTATTAAAGCAGACCTGTACTCAGGATAAAAAAAAAAGTTTGATATTTACCTCAGTAGAGGGAAGCCTCGGGATGGTCCAGAGACTTTTCCAGTCTCCTTATACCATATTTATAGTCTCCATTCCTGAGCTAGCACTCTCTTCACAATATTCAAATGTAATGACTAATATTGGTCAGGCAGCCTGTGCAGTAGCATGGAGCAACTCTTTTCTTGCCGTGCTATTGTGCAGGCGTCTGTGCTCACACATGGAGGGGTATGCAGCTGCAAAGTAAGGCCTTGTTCACATTATAAATCACCAGCGCTATCGCAAACGCTGAGTGATTTATTCAGCGCTTTTCTAAGCGCTTTTGTGTAGCAATGTTTCACTTCCTGAGGTCAAAAAATGTATTTATTTATTAAAAGTGCTTTTTCAAGCGCTTAGCGATTTCCCTATCCTTTCTATTTAATCGCTCTGAAAATGCTCATCGCTTATGTGAGAACATTCACATAAGCATACTTTGCACCAGTGCTTTTAAGGCGATTTTTAAAATCGCCAGCGCATTAAAAAAAAGTGAAAACGCTCTTAAGGTGGCCACACACGTTACAATAAAAAGATCCAATTTTACAGCAATTCAATAATATGATCAGATCTCCCTCAAAAATGTAAAGGTTTTTTTTTCATTCGACTGAAAAATCAGGTCGGATTTCCCATTTTAATTTTTCAATTTTTTATTGATCCGGAATGCTGGAAAATTTTCTTAATTTTTTCTAAAGATTGTATGTTTTTTGTTACTTTTGTCAATTTATTAATATACACACCCAAGCAATTTTCTCAGTATCCAATCATTTTTATCATAATTGGGGAAAAATTTAACACAGGTGTGTGGTACATTGGTCATATTTTTGAAAAGTTACAATCAGTCAGAAAAATTGATTGCAAGTCTTACATTTAACAGATATTTAAAAAATTGTATGGTATGTGGCCACTGTTAAGGTGGCCACACTCCATACAATTTTTGAAATTCTTAAATTGAACAGATATTTAAATCAATTTTTCTGACTGATTGTAACGTTTCAAAAATATGACCAATGTACCACACACACGTATGTTCAATATTCCCCCCAATTATGATAAAAATGATTAGATACTCTGACAAAATTGCCAGCGTGTGTATATTAATAAATTGGCAATCTAAGACACACCATACAATCTTTAGAAAGATTGAAGAAACATATCTGGCATTCCGGATCGATAAAAATCGAAGAAAATGGGAAATTCGATCGGATTTTTCAGTCGAATGAAAAAAAAAAAGCTTTCGATTTTTTTCGGGAGATCCGATCGTTTTTATCGAATTACCAGAAAAACTGATCATTTTATTGTATTCGTGTGTGGCCACCTTTAGCGTGAACAAGTTCTAAAGGTGCCCATAGATCCGGCAAATTAAAACCGCGATTGACCAACCAATAATCGAATCGGGAGAGAATTGAGTCAATATCGAGCACAGAAAGAGTACTCGACCAACCAATAATTGGGAGAACCGCGCGTTTCATTAATCGCATTAACTAGTGTACTGTACTAGTAAACCGTTCGACCATGGCGGGCGACAGAAATAGTCAATTTTCTGCATTATGTCGCACGTCATGTATGGCCTACCATCAGATTCATCACCGATCGACCAACCATTTTTAAAGGTAATCGTTCTAGTTGATCGATTCTACATCGCCTGATCTATGGGCACCTTAAGGGCCTTTTTCCACTACACAGCTGAATCGCAAAATTGCAAATCTCTAGTGATTTTTAAATCGCTAGGGCTGCTACTTTATCATAGAAATCATGAGAAGTATTTTCCACTACAGTGATTCGATTTGGCAATCACAATCGCTTTCTGGAGCGATTATAACCACTTGAGGACTGCAGTGTTAAACCCCCCCTAAAGACCAGGCCATTCTTGGCGTAATTGGCCACTGCAGCTTTAAGGCCTCGCTGCAGGGTTGCACAACTCAGCACATAAGTGATTCCCCACCAACAGAGCTTCCTGTTGGTGGGGTCTGATTCCCCCCACCCCCCACACACACCCACACACCCCAGCGATCGACTGTCGTAGGCTTCAGCCTATGACAGCCAATCGCTCTCCTGTGTCCAGGGGGACAGCCGTGTCACACAGCTGTCCCCAGTGCAGCGCTACTGTAGATCGCAGCACTGTACAAGCTAATTAGACCGCGGTTTCGCCATCTAACAGTCTCTGAGCAGTGATCGCCATTGGGAGACTGAAGGCGGAGCGGAGCTCTGCCTACCAAGTGGAGATGCGCGATCTCCTGCAAAACAAGCCCCAAGACTTTTCGCCGATTGGCTTTAGGCGGTCCTGGGGCTGCTGCCGCGGCCACACCCATCGGCGTGACACGGTCGACAACAAGTTAAGAGGAATAATGCAATGCAAATGAAAAATTGCAATCGCTGCCGTTAGTGATTTGTGAATGCAATTGCTAGTGGAAAAGGGCCCTAAGGCCTATTGCACACCAGAGCAGTTCGGCTGCGGTTTGCGATCCGCTTGCGGCTGCGGATACGCTTGGGTAATGTATTTCAATGGGCTGGTGCACACCAGAGCGGGAGGCGTTTGGCAGAAACGCATACTCCCGGGCTGCTGCAGATTTTGGATTGCGGAGGCGTTTCTGCCTCAATGTTAAGTATAGGAAAAACGAGAACCGCTCTGAAAAACGGCAGTTCAGAGCGGTTTGCCAGGCGTTTTTGTTACAGTAGCTGTTCAGTAACAGCTTTACTGTAACAATACATGAAATCTACTACACCAAAAACGCTTCACAAAATCGCAAAATGCTAGCTGAAACGCTACAGAAAAAGAAGAAAGTGTTTCAAAATCTGCTAGCATTTTGCGGATCTGCTAGCGGTTTTTGGTGTGCACCAGGCCTAAAAGAGGGTCCTGGCCAGCAGTGGATAGAGTGTAGACATCTCTAGAGGCGTCCCCCTTCTGATGTAAGTATGTAACTTTTTTCAACCCAACAGATATACTCTGGCTGTGTCGCATCAAAAAGCAGTTTGCAATAAGCGATTTTCTAGCAAGCAATTTTCACAGCACTTTTAGTTTTCTTTCTTTCTTTCTTTTTTTTCAAAATCGCAATCAGAAAAATACCACATGGAGTGGTTTTGTGATTAAAGTGTACCCGAGGCGAAATAAACATTTGTATGTACAGTGCGAGACATATTGATAACCAGACTGTTTTGATTTTTTTATTTGGCTGCCTGGAAGAGTTAATTTTCAGGCATGCAAGTGACAGTTTCTGTCTTGTACCTTGCCTTAATATAGTAAACCTCACTGATAAGCAAATTACTGCCATTAAAGTTTTCCCGGCAGAATACAACTTCTAAAGGCAGGGCAGAGATAGAATAAGGTCAAACGTTCATGTATATTAACTCGCATGAGCAAAGACAATAAAGCATTCAATCTACTTTGTTAATGTTTAAATATAAAATTAAACCATGGGATAGCTTAAAAAATATCAGGAATAAGATGATATATATATAATTGTTTATCTCATTAGTCACCTCTTGTTCACTTTGAAGAAGAAAAAAATCTTTCCAGTGTTAAATAGCCGATTTGATTACATTTACCAAGCACTTGAAAATGGTTGAAAAGTATTGGTGTTAAACAGCCCTAAAACATTTTAACAAACTCTAGTCCATTTTTTATTTTATTTTTTGCCTTGTACAGAGTTGATAATGTAGAACTCAGCTGTCTTTGCGTATTTGTACCTTATAATTTTCATTTGAGTTACCAATCCAAAATCTGTGGAACTTACTAAACAAAAATGGGTAAAGAAAGAAAAAAATTTTTTTAAAATATACAATATAATACAGGTATCAGTTTTGTTGGTTAGTGTTATCACAGAAGTTATAAACAATATAAAGAGAAACCAAGTCAGTTAAAAAAAATAAATAAATAATACATAAGAAAAGGGAAGTGTATGTTTCCTCTAGAGACTTCCCACATCCTCCTCTAGACCACTCCTGCTGCTTGGGAACCTCTGGAAGTTCACAGCTGTACTCCTCTTCATGTATGAGCCACAACTGCGCAGTAGCATGGAGTGACTCGTGGTGCAGTACGGCCATACTCATTTATGAAGAGGAGCGAAGCCTAGATAACATAACAGACCAGCTCTAGTCCAGGGGTGTCATACTTGAATACAAAGTGGGCCGAAATTAAAAACTGGTGTCTGCCTCCTCTCCAACCCCTATACAGCTCCCTGGTGTCTAGTGGCCACAAACCACCCCTATACAGTACCCTAATGTTTAGTGCTTTCACCCCACATCCATCAAATGGCTTCCCTTGTGTTCTGGGGCTTCACCTCCATTATAGCTTCCTTGGTGGTCTAGAGTGGACCAAACATAATGCAAAGAGGGGTAACCACTTGGGGGCTAAATTTAATGGCTTTGAGGGCCAGATTTGGCCCACGGGCTGGAGTTTGACATGTATGATATGATCCAGGGGTCCGTGCTTGGCAGCTGTGGGAGTGAAAAAGGACATGGGAAGCCTCTGCACCATCCAGTGGCTTCCCTCTATGTAAATATCGGTTTCTTTATTTGGGCCACCTCAGGTTGTCTTTAAATCAACCTAAGGCTCAACACACACCATACAATCTAGGTTGTTCAATCTTACCACTTTCATGTAGTATAAGAGCTTATCCAATCAATCATTCAAGGTATTTTCAATCTGTTGGCCCTTATACTAGATAGATTTGGTAAATCTGTACAACCAAGATTGTATCGTGTGTGTTGAGCTTTAACCAAACTTTGATCTCCTTTCTGCTGTGATTTACATTCTTTAATAACTTTGTACTAATGTACAGCATACTGTACGTTACATAGGTGTTGCTGATCGGATTTTAGCTATGCATATCCATATGCGATACGCAGGGACATCAGTGTATAGAGAGCACTGTGTGATGGGCACCCTCATGCATTGCACAGTTGTGCGCAGTCTAACAAAGCACTTCTGCATGCATCTGTGTGCACAACACAGTGCTGCTACCATTCAATACAATTGGATGGGATAAGCAATGCAATGCAGCTGCTGTAAGTTTTTGTAAAGCACTCGGCCACTTGCGTTGAAAAGCAACACAACACTGTGCTCAGTCTCTCAGATGGTGCTCTTTGTGTATAGTTTAGTTTGACTTCCATGCCTCGTGTATTATTGCTTCTGCACAGGACCTGGATTTATGTTAATCTGAACTTTCACATGGTATGTTGACTGGTGTGAAAAGCAAGGGGTTTACAATCACCTGTGTCAAAAATGACAAAACGGTAAATTTTAAGTGTTCTATGGCTTTATTAATGTAGGTTCCTCTGTCATATTTCACTAAGCTGAACACGCATTCAATTTCATACATGGTGTCGGGCAATAATTCATGTATGTACTGTGTATGGAAAGGTTGAAGTGTAGAGCTCTGCCCCATTCATCTGGCTCCTTCTTTGTCTAAGACTGCAATGTTGTCACTGGAATGGCACACTTAGGTACCCACTAATGATACAATCTTGATTGTATAATCTTACTACTTCTATGTAATCACTACCTGAAGCATCTATTAAAAATACATTCACTCAGTTTACCCTTCTACTACATAGATTTGGTGAGATTGTACAATCAAGATTGTATCATAAGTGAGTACCGTTATAGATTCTGGTGACAATACAGTCGTATACACATTTGCCCCTTGTGTGAGGAAATTGAAAACAAGCCCTATCAATAAAAGATGAGTCCCGATTGGTTGTTATTGGTCACATGACTTTTCCCAGATATTTAGTAATGGTCATATTAACTCTCTGGCTTATTTTCTAGCCCTTGCAACTCATAGTGATCATTCTCCTTATTCTTGTCTTGAGAAGCAGCATTGCTGGCGCTATGACCCACAAGCCACATTCAGTTACCCTGAGCAATTCATTTAACTTCATTTCAGCAATTGACTGACTGTTTCCAGCCGTTCCCCTCGGGCTGTTTGTATTTGTGAGAAGCTTAGCAATAAAATAGCCAAATACTGTCCACGCTTTCACTTCATCTTGGCTACAGGCAGCAGAAAGCCTTTACCTGAAAATGTGACAATGAGCTTTATTTAATGAGTACAACGAACTCAGCTTAATCTTGTTTTCCTGCTTGGTCTGTGTGGTGTATTATTGCACTTTGTTTCACATTTTCTTTAATACACTTACTGAAAAATGAATTCCTACTTTGGTATCTTGTCTTTTATATCCTTAGTTTTATATATTCTGTTGTATCTTGGGTAGTTTTTTTGCTTAAACATCATACACCCTTAGCAAGCTCAAATGGCCTTGGCCCACCCACCTATTGTATCTTAGTGTGGCTATATTATACACTGTCCCCTTCATTTATGTATTTGGTACAAGGTATGTTGTACAAATCTGTCTCTCTGTATGGCCCTTGGTATTGCCTGTTTGTAAAATTATTTTTTTGTACTGCACTATGGAAGATGTTGGTGCTTTATAAGT
Source organism: Hyperolius riggenbachi (assembly GCF_040937935.1). NCBI lineage: Eukaryota > Metazoa > Chordata > Amphibia > Anura > Hyperoliidae > Hyperolius > Hyperolius riggenbachi. The sequence goes on along the minus strand of NC_090652.1, from coordinate 244,691,953 downwards.
CAATAGTAGTAATAATTGTATTGGTGAGCTGCAAGCTGCATCATTGGTGAAATTTGGGGGGAAAAGGCACGTTTAGTTGGACACGCGAATGTCATACAGTAGCTAATACAGTAGTGATGAACAAAATGTTCTCTTAGCATAAATGCCTACTGATCAGAGCAGTGAAAGAAACTGTGCTTCCGAAAGCCAATACCAGACAACCAAGTAGCTAACAGCTAACCAAACTACAACTAGAGACTTACATTGGTTACATTTCAGAGTCAGCGGAGATTTAAATGTTACAATTTTCAGTTCATCACTAATATTTTACAAATACAGCAAAATGTAAATTAAAATTTACTGGTAAAAAATATATAACTTTTTTAAAACAAACAGAAGAAAAATACAGTATTTATGAAGCATTAAAAAAAAGTCAGAACTGATAGACTTTTCCTTGAAGTTCTCTGTTAGGATGGTTTTCCCATTTTGTTCTTTAGACTAATCCCACAGACTAACCGTGATTTATAGCAATCTGTGTTACCACTTCTCTCCCTTCCATCAATGGTTTTCTTTCTGTTTGTAATTGTAATACTGTAGGTTTTATGATCACCCCCTTGCCCTTGGTAACAAAATATAATTGCTGTCTCTTACGAGACGTTACTTAGAGTGATTTGACTTGCTCTCCTTGGTGTGCGTACATTTTTTCTCTCTTTCTATGTCTTTAATAGATCATTAGATTAAGATTTTTGTTATCTGGAAATAAATGTAGTTAGCATTTCATTATTTGCTAAGCAACCCGTAATCCCTGCGTAAGCCTCATCTGCATGTTGCAGTGTGCAGAGAGAGCCGGCGATGGCTGGATGCAGAGCTTCCTTTGGGAATACAGCGAATGTAATGAGCTTGATAGTCTGGTGGGCTCAATAAATCAAATAAAGCAAAACATTTCTCATTTCTGAATAAAAGCATTTATCACCCCGTGTTTATTCATTCATGGTCACAAGATTGATTGGCTGCTTGTGTCGTGGATATATACCAAAGCATTTATTTTTATTTATTTAATTTTTTTTCTTGTTTTTTTGTCCCCTCCCTTCTTCTCTTTCAGTGGGCAAGTTGAGGAAACACTGGCTGAAGGACAGCATTTCAGACGTCGGAATTGGCATGCTGAGGTCCGTCAAGAATTACGTGGATCCCGACAACGTCTTTGGCAACCGAAACCTTTTATAAAACCAGGCTATCTGTAATTCTGTCTTTGCGTCCAAATGTTTTAATACTGTACAGTTATCCCACCAAAACCAGCTGCCGGCAGGACAGGTTGGAGGGCAGGGATGAGACACGTGAAAAAAGTGGCAGAGAAGGGAAAAAGATTCCCTTTTTTTGGTTATCAAATGCCCTTTTGTTCCCACAGAATGTTGAGGAGCAGTCTTGCTAATAATTGGTCTTGGCAATCAGTATTAAGGGGGACAGCTGTGCTTTCCTGGCCGCTCCTGACCCTCTAGACATATGTTACATTAACGTGCCCTCGCTTGTCGGGGCTTGAAAATTCACTTTGTCTCAGCCATCCTGTAAGCCTGAAATGCATAGCGTGCTGCTCTTATAGCAAAATGGCAATTTCTTAAACTAGACAGGCAAGACATTGATGTATCGGGATTGTTTTTTGAAGGCCACAGCCTACATCAGGAGTAAACTGTGTACTTTCTAAACCATTCAGACTGTCCGTGCTAGTTACGGTAATATCAAAAGCCATCTGTGTACCAGATGTATAATTGTTCATTGAAAAATAATTAAGATAATGCACAAAAACAGTGGTTTTCGTTTATGATGCGTCTCGGTAACTATGTAGATGATCATGAAAAGGGCCAAAAGCAAACAGAGTATCTTTGAGTCACCACCTCTATACTGATAACTGATTTATTCTTCAGTGTGGGTTTGGAAGAGAATATGCAGATTATTCCGGTGTGCCCTATTGGCCAACCATACTTTTAGAACTGTTAGTTTGTAGCACAAATACTGCCTCAATTTCGCAAATATGTTACTCAGTCCCCAATAGGCAGTTGTAGTCATCTGAATCTGCTCTGTGATATCTCTCCAGCTGAGAAATTAGTGGCCTTATATGTGCATTGTTCACAATGCATGTGTAGGTCTATGTAGCAAAGGTGATGCTGAGGGAGCAATGTTTACCTAACCATTCCCCCACACCCATGCTGTGCTCACAGACCATATATCATGTAGTTCCATACCACAAGTTTGGAGGGTGGATACCCAGTATCCCCAGGAGGAGCTGATTGGTAGTCTGCACCCAAGAGAGGACAATACAGCTGCTCAGATGAAGCCTAACGGTTGTTCAGTTTTTCCCATGAGGAGATAGGTCTGCTATAATACATGCAACAGATGTTACCCCAGCTCTTCAGTTATATTCTTTCCACTGCTCTGTGCACGACACCTCTGTATGAAGCTGAATGGATTCCACCAAGCCTATTTTATTGCTTGACTTCAATCCTTTTGTTTCTTCTTTTGCTGATAAGTCACATAACCAAGCCATCATCTGTATAACCCGGCAATGTTTAATATGTGGCAGCTTTATGCTTAGTTGTTTAATGACCTCAGGCAGCCAATGAGACTCCTTTCACCGTCACAGTCAGAGGGTAGCCTAATTTTTCAAGAGAGGAAAAGTAAGTTAAAGGGGCATATAGTTTTGTTTTGTTTGAGAAACTCCACTCTGACAACAAGTTAAAAGTAAGATTTTAGACTGATATTAATGCCGGTTGATGATAGTTTCATTACATGTTACTATCTATATTATGAATTAGCAGAGCAGAATGTATGGTTGGCCAACTGGTTTTAAAGGATTGATTTAGTTATCACTGCCTAACCACAGTTAACTAAACAATAAATCTGTGTTGATAGGATACTAAAAATGCATTAGAAACCCACTCTAGAGGACGGGCGTGGAACACCTCTGGTCTACATTATCAGCATAAGATTAAAAAAAAAAGAGCTGGTCAGTTTACCTTTAGTGGAAAGTACAGGTCAGTAATTCGAGCTGGAGGTTACTACAGGAATAATGAAACTGACTGTTCTTGAGAAAGATAAACAGGTCCTATCATTTTCATCAGCTACATTTCCAGTGATGGAATTTGGGGCTCAACTTACTATGCATTAACTTCAGCAGTGTGCATCTGTTAATATACTGACTATTTGCTGTATAGCTTTTACTGATGGCCACTTGTTTCATCATATTCTTGGTCTCAATGACCCTTGCTTGTGACCTCCTTTTGAGCCAAGCATGCAGCAAACGCAGTCAAACTTAAATCAAACTTTTGATCTGCATACTTGTTCAGGATCTATGACTAAAAGTATTCGAGGCAAAGGATTAGCTGGACAACCAGACACTGCATTGTTTGAAAGGAAATAAATCTGGCAGCCTCCATTTCCCTCTGAGGTCAGTTGTCCTTTTAAGGAGATAAAAATGGCTGTCCAATCTCCACAGAACTCTACCTTCATGTGGGATTGTCTGGAGTTTCTCTTTAAATTAGTGCTGTGTTATTGCTGAGGTAGCCCATGAGTCTTCATTAACAGATGCTTGCTTTGGGACATAATCACATTTGAGACTTTAATTAGCACAAGTTAGAAGTACACGGCATCTGCCATGGAAGTACCACTACCTGCTGGAAATGTTTAGAACCAATAAGCGATTCCTATTCTACTTTTGATGAAGCTGGAACAAAGATTCTGCTATCTATCGCACCACAGCGAAAGGGTGCAGAAGATGCAGTAGTGTTTGGGGTGCCCATGAGGCGTTTTCAGATAACATTTATATTGCGCTTTTCTCCTGGCGGACTCAAAGCGCTTCAGCTGCAGCCACTAGGATGCGCTCTATAGGCAGTAGCAATGTCAGGGAGTCTAGCCCAATGACTCCTTTAGGAGTTCTCCGATCTCTTGTCTTTATTAAGGTGACACTGGTGGTCTTTAGCTGCTATGAAGCCTTCTGGACATATGAACTGATTGCTATAGCTGCTGCTTCAATGCTTGTATTTCAGGTGTACACGTGGGTGAGCAGTTTTGAGCAGCAGGTTGTTTGCGATTGCAGCATTAGAGGGTAGAAGCCCACTGATCTGCCCCATATGTACTGAGCAGTTTGTCTCATAGCAGTCTTCACCACCACAGGGCTCAGTGAGCGTTTGATGGGCGTTATAATGAAACTCAAGGCAAATACACATAAAGCCTGAGCACGAATAACTCATTTTGTGACATGGGGTATAATAAAACTCAGATAGAGAAAGTTGGATGTGTTATGCTTTGAGAAAAGTTAAGCATGGCTATAGCCTAATGATCAGACTTTCAATAAAAACACAGAATCTAATGAACATCTGTTGAAAACCTAGGGCCCAGCTGATATATCTATCTGATACATCAGGCATTCATCTCATAGTGCAAGCCTATAATCAGCTGTGTTCTCCTATGATTATCTCACACTGTAGGCATGAAGAAAAACAAAAGTTTGCTTTCCTAAAACAGAAAGAATTTGCGATAATTCAGGTTGGAGTGAGCTCAAGATGTCTCCCAGAGCATCACTGCTGAATATATGCAAATGAACCATTGTACCCTTAGAAGCTAAACACACCTCCAGAACCGCTGGAATGCAATGATGTGTCAGCTTGTTAATATGTACAGAGCCATAATAATCCAACATGCATACAGACTGTTTCGGATTGTTTGATCCTCATCAGTGCATGGCATGGATTAATTTGGCTCTATGGAGTAGGGCTTGTAAATCCGAGAGGCACAGACTAACCAGCAAGCTCATGGTGACCCAGAACTCATTGGAGTGTGTAAGGGACTACAATGGTCCTAAAAGCCCCCTTACTAAGCTGTTAAGAAAAACAAAAGTTTGCTTTCCTAAAACAGAAAGAATTTGCGATAATTCAGGTTGGAGTGAGCTCAAGATGTCTCCCAGGCACCACTGCTGAATATATGCAAATTAACCATTGTAGGCATGAAGGGGAGAAGTTTCCACACCAGCTGATTTATGCATTATTGCACCCGCTATGGTAACAGTGCCCTGTTTGGTGGGCATATTTGCATCCGACCTTCTCTCTGCAACAAGTGCTTACTGTATGTTGCTGTAGCTGGTCGATGAGATGCTAATCATTCTGGCTTGCATGTAAATTGCATGGAGGTTGGAAATGGGTTACTACACAATAGCTGGGAAGTGTATTTGATTGGCTTGTTCCAAGCTGCCTACAATTTACAACATTTGAATGCAAGCCAAAATTATCATCTCAATGACCATCTCTAGCTATGGCCAGGCACATCAGCAGCAAACTCTCAATGCCAAATGTCTACTCACAGCCCACATGCTGTCATTCTAGACTAGTGCTGTCCAACTTTGTGAGCGTGAAGGGCCAAGCTCCCGAGAGTCTTGGTCTGGAGGGAGGAGCAGCAACGACCTGTCTTTAGGGAGGGTGGAGCGAAGCAGAGAGAAAAAGGTGGACCTGGCAGAAGTAGTGAGTGGAGAGGGAGTGACACAGTAAACAGACTGGCCACAGCAAGTGCTCTTCCTGCCCAGGGGCCACCAGTTAAAGAGAACCCGAGAAGGGTTCTAAGAATCCTAATGGCAGACCGAGGCTGGGTCTGCCCAGCCTCTGTTGCTGTACAGCTTCCCCGCAGCACCCCTCTGCGCTCTGCTATGACTCCATAAATCATCAGCCAAGCTAGCGACACATAGCATGTCAACAGCCGGCTGTTTACCTTTGTAATGCCAGTCTCACCGCTCCCCGCCTCCTCCATAGCGTCGGTCTCCGCCCGCTTCCCTTCCCTCCAATCAGCAGGCAAGGAAGGGACGCGGGTGGGGACCAGCGCTATGGAGGAGGCAGGGGAGCGGCGAGACTGGCATTACAAAGGTATACAGCCGGCTGTCGACACGCTATGTGTCGCTAGCTCGGCTGATGATTTATGGAGTCATAGCAGAGCGCAGAGGGGGGCTGCAGGGAAGCTGTATAGCAACACAGGCTGGGTATTATATGCAGACCCAGCCTCTGTCTGCCATTAGGATTCTTAGAACCCACCTCGGGTTCTCTTTAAAAGAGCCCTGGTCTAGATTATAATTCCCTGTAGAGCACCCGTGAGCCAGGGAAGCTAAAGAAAAGGGAAGTATGTACATCTACTAGTAGTATCTTCTGGAAAATCCACATCCACATGTTTTTAATATTGGCCCCAAAGTGGAGGTTCCAAACCTGAGATACAAATTATTAAAGCAATTATACTTACCTGGGACTACCATTAAGGCGTTGGATCCCTTGCTGTCCTCCCAGGCCACTCCGATCATCAGCTTGCCAACCCAGTCTCCTTCTCTTCCAGTTGTCGCAAGTCCCGCTGTACTGCACAGCCCGGCCATACGCACACTTATCATGCATGCACAGAATGCTCCAGGCAACGGGCACACACAGCCAGGCCATACATGCGCAGTACAGCATGACTGAGCCAACTGGAAGAAGAGACTGGGCTGACCAGCAGACGATGGGAGCGGCCCGAGAGGACGACAAGAGAGCCAGTGGCCTAAAGAGGGTTGACGAAAGCTCCAGGAAAGTACTAATGCTTTAATAATTTGTTGCTTAGGTACATTATGCATTCCTAAAACTTTTGCTAGGGCTGTAGGAGTCTCTATGGACATGCTAACTACTAATTTCCCTGATAGTAAAGTTGCTCTTTGTCACATTGGAGTTGTAAAGCCATGTTTGACTTTAGCTGACAAGTTTAGGAAATATTTTCCCTGAGAGCCTGGAGACAGGTGAAGAGCAATAGGCTGCTTCCAGCTCACCCCCTCCCTTTTCAATACACTGCTTTACAAATGGGCAGCCTTCTGCAGTGCTTGGCGATACAGGCTCGTCCTAATCTGTGGCTAGGATGCACAAAGCGGCTGCTGCTCATTTCCTAGTCGGAGGGTGGCAGCTGCTCTGTGCAGGAGCTTCCCTACCGAGACAACAAAGTCTGATTCTTGGAAGTGTCTGCAGAAACAGCTGTTACTCTGCCTCCTACTAGACTGTCTCCCGGGAAGACAAGCCCATTAACACCATCAGGCTTTAATAAGGAGAGCTCCACTCACTAAACAATCACACTACATTTACATAATGTCATGTTATGTGCGTTGTTTTTATTTTACTGGTAATCTGCAGCAGTACCAGGGTTGCAATCCCCAAACTAGCTGATGTCAGGGCTTCAAGGAGATTCATTGATGGAGGGAAATGCATTGTGTGCAATGGCCAGTTTTTGTGTTTATCTGGAGTCTGCACAAACAGGACTGTGCTTCATACAGGCTCTAACATTACTTAACATCAGTAAAACAGACACAGGTAAGCAGATTCAAGTTTAAATATTTAGTTTTAAAATTTGTGTTTTGCCTGAAGTTTGCCATGGTTTTTTTTTTTATTTAATTTTTCTTTAATCAGTGAAATATGACATTGCTAAATTATTTTTTACGTTCATCCCTGCAATTTTCAAGGCACACACTGTACATACAACAGATCTGTATTTTTTTACTGCTGCATATTAAACATTAGATAAAAACAGGGATTAATTATGAGTCCCCAAGTCTGGAGACTTGGCTACTGTAATGTTAGAGACCTGATTACTGCAGCAACATGTGCAGGGAAACTAGTGTGTGTAGCCCTAAACAAATTAAACATTTGTGATATTTCATATTTTTCAAATTTAAAATAAAATAGATTTTTAGTACTAAACCCAAGGAAAGCTAAACATCTAGTGGATTCACTTAAAGATAGTTATTTCTGGAATATTTTCCGGGTCCCTGTATTTTTTACTACAAACTTCAGGCACAACACATAAAAAGCTAAATGAGTAAATAAAAGGATATGAAGTCAGGCTGCAATGTCGCTCTGCGCCACTGTGGTTATAATACCTGTGGCCATCACACACAGTGCAGCTCTTCAGCAGTGAACCTCAACAATCCTAATTGCAGCACACCTGCATATAGGTAGTATGGCTGCATCTCACGAGGGCACTTGGCCTGAAATTATATAGGTTTATTGGGAATTTTCCACTGACTAGAGTTCTTCTTTAGACCTGGGTTGTGTCTGATTGTGCTGCCCTATGATTTATGCTGCTCTGCAGCCACACCTCCTACACTCTCCCCTCCCTGAACTACCCCTGTGCCAAATTGCAGCTCCTGAGCTCTGCTAGTTCACAAGATAGGTTTCTATAATCTATCTTGGGAACCAGTAGGGCTCGGGAGCTGCAATTTAGCAAAGAGGTAGTTCGGGGGGTCCCACCCTACCCAGAAGTTTTGGGGAGTGTAGATGTGGCTGCAGAGATATTTCAGGGGGATTATATTAAAGTACCCACTGAGCATGTGAGCTACTCCGTGCGAAAGGCATCTTCCGGGCAGCAAGATCAGACTTTACACAAAAGCTGTCCATGCCTTATCTCTTTACCAGTTTGTCAGATGTTTCCTTTAAGGGAAACAGCATTTACTCATGCAGCAAAGTCACTGGAACAGCTTGGCCTCATACAGGAGGTATTTCTGCAATGTTACAGGTGGTATAGGTGCCAGTACTGAAGTTGGCAGGTAAGTATCGGAAAGTTAGAATTCAACAGCGATGAGAAGGGTACGTTAGTTTTATCAGTTTAAGCAGCATATATATTGTTTAGGGTATCCGGAAATGAAGTGATTAGGGTTGGGTGAATGATTGTGTTTAGGAAGAGATCAGGGCTGAAGTCAGGCATATCAGTGGGATGAGTTGAAGTTTGGAAACATGCAGGTGGAGAATACCTGAAAACACAGTTTAGCCACATCATAATGTTGCAAATCCAGCACTTGTGCCCCAACTGCTCACAACTAAATCATGTGTACTACTGCCTACTCATCCCTCAATGAAGTTAAGCTATTTCACCACCAGTTTTTCTAGTCCCCATGAATCCTGACAAAAGTTCTTCTTGGATTTAAGGCTTTAAATCTGTGATGGGAACACAATCTTGGACTTCCACTTTAGTGGAGCTTTAGACAGGGTGGGGAAAAGAGAAACGTTCTTCCATAATGGTATAAGTTTCTGGTGGAGAGAGAAACTGTCACTTTCTGTCCTGGTGAAAACCACGTGCCAAGGCCACACAGTCACCAGGGAAGCAAGTGAGAAACAGCAGTAAATACAGTGCAGTTCTATCTCTTGCCACTCTGAGCAATATTTTTGGTTGTCTACACTGCCTTTTACTGTTACCATTTCCTGTCAGAGCAAGAAAACAAATTCTAAATTGTTCACTAACAGCAACAGGAAGAGGATGGAACCAATTTTTTTTCCTGTTGTCCAAAATTTTAAATAATGTTTTGGAGGTGATCTTTAAGGTACCTGAAGTAGGACACACTCTAATAAAGAGAGCCCCGTAGTTTTTATTTCTCCAAGAAACTACCATAGCAGTCTCATGATTCCACTGTCCCCCTAGCCTTTAACGCTCCGACTAGGAACCAGTAGAATGAAAGCATCTGCTGCAACAAATAAGATCATTTTAGAGTTCAGAGTCTGAAGATTTATGGCAGTAGCAATGGGGATCCAGGAGACTGAAGCTATTTTTCCCCTCTACAAGAATTCATGGCAAAGTGCTCTTATTATAAGGGCAAAGTCAAGGCTGCAAGTGCAGACCTCCTATCAATGCAATTTCCTGTCTATAACGATGATCCTGTGACCTCATTAAGTGCTACAGTAACCTGCGGTGGTAGCAAGTTTGCAGCTAGAGTGGTGTGACTTTTTTTTATTTGCATACCCTTCTCCGACATCTGCCATCTCATGTTTCCTGGTCATGGTACAGCACCAGCTGTGGTTAGTAAAATGCAGATTGGGGATGGTCAATGGGATGCAAATAGTTCCAAGTTGATGCAGGACTATAATTTTTTGCATTTTTTTTTTTACTTTTAGGCCTGGTGCACACCAGAGGAGTTTTTCTGAGCGTTTTGAGTTTTTAAATCTGCTGCTAATGTTATCCTATGTGTCTGCGCACACTGGAGCAATGAGGGTTTGTAAAAAAAAAACCATAGCATTACATTGGGAAGAGCTTTTGAAACCTCTAAAAGCTCTTCCCAATGTAATGCTATGGGGCTTTTTTACAAAACCTCATTGCTCCAGTGTGCACAGACACATAGGATAACATTAGCAGCAGATTTAAAAACTCAAAACGCTCAGAACAACTCCTCTGGTGTGCACCAGGCCTTACTGGGAACTTTTACATATCTATTAAAGGCAAAGCAACGGAAATAATGAAAACAAGCATTTTATATTTCGTTTTCCTTCTAAAATTAACAAAAAAGTACTACTCAAATGCAATGAATAAAACATTCTGAAAGCCTGTAAAGTTACTGTGCAATGGTTCAGGTGGTGAATAATATTAGACCTTATGACTCAATTTTCATATCAATGGTAAACTGAGGAATATATGAATTCCTGCTCCTCCATCTCTGCTGGACTGTGGCTGGTTTTCTCTTTGTAATTATGGGATAATCACCTTTAACCCCTTCACTACAGCAGCACTTTTATCAAGCAGTGAACTGGTTAAAATGCTAATCTAGCCATATTACTTTTTTGTACAGAAATGCTAACATCTTCATATTGTGTGTTCAGTACGGAATTTATGACATAAAACTGATGCTTTCTCCCGAGTGGCCTGGCTGTCTTCACTTCATTGTTTATAACTGGCAGTGACTGTTTTAGATTCATTACTAGATTGTATTTAATTTTTTTTTATTGTTTTTACTTCATGTAAATAATGGGACTCAAGGTTAGCAGAATGTAGTTTACAATTCAGCAGCCTTGTTAAATTATTGGGGATATTGTACACAGTGATGTCATATTCAGAGTAATATTTCCTGGTTATAAAGTGTTCAATCCCAATAATAGATTTTATCTTGTAGAAGAAAAAAAACGCTTACTATATCTCTGTGTTGACTCAAACACTTCTTGGGGGTGGACGGGTGGAATCAATAATGTCCATTGTCTGCAATAAGCAAACTAACCTTGTAACGTGTACTTATAACTCACCGATGCTCCAGCCCTGCCTCCGGTTCACTTCTGGAATTTCAGACTTTAAAGTCTGAAAACCACTGCGCCTGCATTGCTGTGTCCCGATGTCACCAGGAGCGTACGGTGCGGTCCCAGTATGGTCTGTGCCTGCGCAGTAACCAGGACACGGCAATGCAGGCGCAGTGGTTTTCAGACTTTAACCACCCTGGCGTTCTATTGAGATCGCCAGGGCGGCTGCGGGAGGGTTTTTTTTAAATAAAAAAAAAACTATTTCATGCAGCCAACTGAAAGTTGGCTGCATGAAAGCCCACTAGAGGGCGCTCCGGAGGCGTTCTTCTGATCGCCCCTGGCGGCCAGAAGTAACACGGAAGGCCGCAATGAGCGGCCTTCCGTGTTTTGCTTACTTCGTCGCCATGGCGACGAGCGGAGTGACGTCATGGACGTGAGCCGACGTCCTGACGTCAGCCGCCTCCGATCCAGCCCTTAGCGCTGGCCGGAACTTTTTGTTCCGGCTATGCTGGGCTCAGGCGGCTGGGGGGACCCTCTTTCGCCGCTGCACGTGGCGGCGATCAGGCAGCACACGCGGCTGGCAAAGTGCCGGCTGCGTGTGCTGCTTTTTATTTGATGAAAATCGGCCCAGCAGGGCCTGAGCGGCAGCCTCCGGTGGTGATGGACGAGCTGAGCTCGTCCATACCGCCCGGCTGGTTAAAGTCTGATTTTCCAGAAGTGAACCGGAGGTGGGGCCGGAGCATCGGTGAGTGGCTGCACGCGCACAGGATGCCTGCGGGGGACCATTAGAAGCCCAGGTAAGTTCAACTCCTTTTCCTCTGACCCCCAGACCCACAGTATTCCTTTAACCACTTGAGGACCCACCCTTTACCCCCCCTTAAGGACCAGCGCTGTTTTAGGTGATCTGTGCTGGGTGGGCTGTGCAGCCCCCAGCACAGATCAAAGGGCACACAGAGCGATCAGATCGCCCCCCTTTTTTCCCCACTAGGGGGATGATGTGCAGGGGGGGTCTGATCGCTCCTGCCTGGCTGGCATTTTGCGGGGGGGGGGGGGGGGGGGGGGGGGGGCACCTCAAAGCCCCCCTCCGCGGCGAAATCCTCCCCCTCCCTCTCCTACCTGCTCCCCCGGGAGATCTGGGCTGCACAGGACGCTATCCGTCCTGTGCAGCCAGTGACAGGACGTCCCCTGTCACATGGAGGCGATCCCCGGCCGCTGATTGGCCGGGGATCGCCGATCTGCCTTACGGCGCTGCTGCGCAGCAGCGCCGTACAAATGTAAACAAAGCGGATTATTTCCGCTTGTGTTTACATCTAGCCTGCGAGCCGCCATCGGCGGCCCGCAGGCTATTCACGGAGCCCCCCGCCGTGAATTGACAGGAAGCAGCCGCTCGTACGAGCGGCTGCTTCCTGATTAATTAGGCTGCAGCTGGCGACGCAGTACTGCGTCGCTGGTCCTGCAGCTGCCACTTTGCCGACGCACGTTATGAGTGTGCGGTCGGCAAGTGGTTAAAGTGATCTAAGCAGCTCCTGGCTTCAAATAGCTGAAAGGGCTGCCATGTTTCAGGAGTTCAAAAACTCCTGCTGCTTTTACAATGTCTTATCCAGACTAGGTGTGAAATTCTTCAAGTGCGTCTTATGTTTTCTGTTTGAAGTACAATGGGGAAGGCTCAGGGTTTGTTTGTGGTCATTTAAGTCTAATGAGGTGATTTCTTATCAGCCTTCCATCAGGTGCAAGAAGTGTGTATTTTAACCCTTAAATGTAAAAAGATGAGGTAAAATGAAAGTTTTTTTTAATAATAAACCACATTTTTAGAATGCATTTTTAATTTGCTATAGAGCTGCACTGGGTTCTCTTAAAGAGGAGCTGTTAGGTATAAGGTCTCAGAGAAAAAAAACACATATATCAGTAGCTAAAGATTGGCTGTACTTACATTACATATGCATTTCACTGTCCACGTTTGGATTTCACAGAATTTTTATATAGTATATGCAGAGAATGATGCTCCTGACAGCCCATGGCAGGTTCCATGTTTGTGAAGCCAAATGTGTCGTCATGTCCTGCCTGCTTCCTGATCACAGAGGAGCTCGTACAGAATAACACAGTGTGCAGTGAATATTAATGAGCCATGTGGCTAGGAACAATAGCTGACTCCTGCAGTGTACTCTGCCCGGAGATTTATCTGTGCTGTGGCTGGACTGAGTTAGAAGCTGCTGAAACTTGATCCCGTCTTCTCCTTAGCAGCCGAGGGGAGGGCCCCAGAATGCTTTGCAGTATGGAATGCGGCTTGCGTCCTCCTTAGGAGCTTAGCTTTGCTGATAAGCACACATTAAATGTAAGAGAGATTTTTATCTTTAGTAATGTCTTTTTGGCTTCTGTCTAAACTGTTTAACACAGGAGAATAGAGGTTTAAATTAGCTTCTGCAGCCTGACAGTTACTCTTTAACCACTTCCCGACCGCCGTATTGACAATTGGCGGCCGGGAAGTGCACCCCGCAAGGACCGCCGTATTGACAATTGGCGGCGGTCCTTGTAGGGGCATGGGCGGAGCGATCGCGTCATCAGTGACGCGATCCTCCGCCCGGGATCGTTACTTGGGCATTTTGTCTCCGCTCGCCGGCCACTTAGCAGAGCCGGCGAGCGGAGGAATCCGATACTGTAGCCAATCAGAATGTATAAGGCACTTTGTTAAGTAAACAAAGTGCCTTATACGTGCTTCCTCCTCGCCTCGTGGTCTCATTGTTGCAGAGACCACTAGCGAGGAGGAAGCACTTTGTAAGTACCCAGCACACAGCCTTTTTTTTGCCTTACAGCCCCCTGATCACCCACCCCAGGCCTCATACCCCCCCTGATCACCCCAGCAGACCCCTGCCTAGCACCCTTGCACCCCTGCAAAACCCCCACCCCCCCCACCTGCCACTAACTAGCGACGCTGCCCCTTAGTTTAGGTCCCTAACTGCCTCCTAGTCACCCCTGATCCCCCCCCCCTACCTTTAGATCACCCCCAGACCCCATCCCAGACTACCCCCCTGTATACTGTATACATCTGTATACAGCTACCTTACCCCCTGATCGCCCTCTGATCCCCCTCTGATCACCTGTCTATCACCTGTCCATCACCCCTCAGCACCCCCACCCATCAGAGCAGACCCTAACTGCCCCGCGGGGGTAACCGATCACCTGCCCAGGCCCTCGATTGCCCTCATACCCCCCTCCTGATTACATCCCCTGCTCTTTGTTTACATCTGTCCTCCCCAGCGATCACTAACTGATCTGCGATCAGTAACCCCCTGTGTCTGCCTCTCATCAGATCAGGACTCAGTCTGCCCCGTGCGGGCTCCTGATCAACCCCCCACCCCCTCAAATCGCCCTCAGACCCCCCCCCCTAATCACCGTCCAAGTGCATTGTATTTGACTGTGCTGCGCTTGTATTCGATTGTGCTGCGCTTGTATTCGATTGTGCTGCGATTGTATTTGATTGTCCCGTGATCTGCTTCGATTGTCCCGTGATTGTTTGATTGCCTCTGAGACCCCACTTCCCACCAACCCCCACCCCACCACCACCCCCACCCCCCATCACCTTCCGAGTGCATCAGATTTGATTGTGCTGCGCTTGTATTCGATTGTGCTGCGATTGTGTTTGATTGTCCCGTGATTGGCTTCGATTGTCCCGTGATTGTTTGATTGCCTCTGAGACCCCACTTCCCACCAACCCCCACCCCACCACCACCCCCCATCACCTTCCGAGTGCATCAGATTTGATTGTGCTGCGCTTGTATTCGATTGTGCTGCGATTGTATTTGATTGTCCCGTGATCGGCTTCGATTGTCCCTCCCCCCCACCACACCCAACCCTCCCCCCCACCACACCCAACCCTCCCCCCACCACACCCAACCCACCCCACCACACCAACCCTACCCTCCCCCCCCCCCCCCCCCCACCACACCCAATTACCACCTTCCGAGTGCATCAGATTTGCTTGTGCTGTGATTGGAGTCGATTGTGCTGTAATTGTATTTGATTGTCCCGTGATTGTTTGATTGCCTCTGAGACCCCACTTCCTTTAACCCCAATACCTCTCAAATACTCCCTTTTTGCTAGGTAGGTGCTCTTTTTTTCTGGGTAGTCTCGGAGGAAAACCCCATAAATTTAGCAATCCACAATGGCAAGAAGGGGGCTTTCCGATGACGAGGTATACAGGTACATGGACCAGTCGGATGAGTTCTTTTGGGAAGAATCATCCGTCGAATCTTCCGGGTCCGAATTTGAACCTGTAGAAAGCAGTGGTTCCCTGACCGATAGTGATGACGAGGCTATGGTCCCGGCTAGAGCCAGGCGTACCAGACCCCAAGTCGTTAGACCGCAGGTGGCGCAGGATCCGCCTCAAGGGCAGCAGGGTGGTGCTAGCGCTGTTGATAGTTTTCTTGGTGAGGCAGGCACCAGCAGCGCAGCATCTCCTGGACTTGGTACCAGTACTTCTGTAGACCCTGGCGAAGTGGTGAGCGTCAGCATGGAAGTCGAAACTGGTACGGTGGCAAGTGCAGTAGTACCCCCGTCGCAGCCACCAAGAAGAAGACGGGCCCGTAGTACCCATAGACTCCCAGAGGTGCTGGCACAACCAGATTGGCAATCCCCTGATTCCGCCGCACCCGTAGTGCCCCCTTTCACTGCCCAGTCTGGAGTCCAGGTGGCGACAGCTCATCTAGGAACGGCCCTAGACTTTTTGCAGCTGTTCATCACCCAGGTTCTCTTGGACTTAATTGTGGTTGAGACCAACCGTAAAGCCACACAATTCATCACCGAGCACCCGGAGAGCATGTATGCCCAGCCTTTCGGGTGGAAACCAGTCCAAGTTTCCGACATTAAAATCTTTTTGGCCCTTATCCTTCACTTGGGACTAATGAAACAGAATGTATTGCGGGCGTATTGGTCTACGAACCCAGTACATCATGTTCCCTTGTACCCTGCTGCCATGTCCAGGACACGATTTGAGTCCATCCTGCGCTTCCTGCACTTCAACGACGACGAAACCTGTCATGAAAGGGGAGACCCTGCTTATGACCGGCTCCACAAAATTCGGCCCCTCATAGACCACCTGTCCTCAACATTTGCAGATGCTTATATCCCTGAACAGAACATCTGCGTAGACGAGTCCCTCTTACGCTTTACCGGGCGCCTTGGCATCAAACAGTACATCCCAAGCAAGCGCGCCCGGTATGGGGTGAAACTGTATAAGCTCTGTGAAAGGGCCACAGGCTATACATGTCGTTTTAGGGTCTATGAGGGAAAAGACTCAAAATTGGAGCCGGTCGGATGCCCTGACTACCTGGGGAGCAGTGGAAAGGTTGTGTGGGACTTGGTGTCACCCTTGTTCCGGAAGGGGTACCATCTTTTTGTGGACAATTATTACACAAGTGTGGCCCTCTTTCAGCACTTAAAGTTAGAAGGAATCCGATGCTGTGGCACTGCGCGGCCTAGTCGCCAGGGCTTCCCCCAACGGCTCGTTACCACCAGACTTCAACGGGGGCAGAGGGCCGCCTTGCGTACTGAAGACCTGCTCGCGGTGAAATGGAGGGACAAGAGGGACGTTTACTTTCTGTCCACCATTCACACAGACACGACAGTCCAAATTCAACGGGCAACTAAGGTCATTGTAAAGCCCCTTGTCGTCCACGAATATAATGTCAACATGGGAGGGGTGGACTTCAATGACCAGAGGTTAGCGCCCTATTTAATTGCCCGGAAAACAAGACGCTGGTATAAGAAAGTGTCTTTTTATCTGATTCAATTGGCAGTTTACAACAGCTTTGTTCTCTACAGTAAGGCTGGGAGAACTGGATCTTTCCTCCAATTTCAGGAACAGATCATTCTGGACATCCTGTATCCAGGAGGTGCCAGGCCCCCCCCCCCAGATGCAACTAGCCGACTGCATGGTAGGCATTACGCCTATCAGATTCCGTGTGCCCCAGGTCAACGCATCCGAAGAAAACGTTGTCGTGTCTGCAGCAGGACTGGAAGAAGGAATGACACCAATTTTTATTGTCCCCGCTGTCCTGACCAGCCTGGCCTATGCGTAGGGCCGTGTTTTGAGAGGTACCACGAGCAGGTACACTATTAGAACCTAGGGAACTCCAGACACAGGAGTAGGCACACACTCAGTGGTCTTTCGCACATTGTCGCAGGGAGAGGAGAGGTAAGCTTGAAAACCAAACGGGTAAGCATAAAAGTGGCAAGAAGGATCGGTTTCCATGCTTGATATTGCTGATCTGTCCTGGGTTGGCGATATAAGACGGCATGTTTGAATTTCCCTTGAGTGTGGACACCCCCGGTTTATATGTGATTTGGGCCTATGATGATGCTTTAATGCCACAAAGAGTCATCTCTATTGGCAGGCATATTGCTGTATCCTACAGGCATAATGCTGTATACTAAAGTTCTGAGGCCCAGTCACATAAGTTGGTGGCTCACCCTGAGTGCAGGGTGGCATGGGGTGTCTCTCTCCTGAGGTTATCACTGCCATTGATGTGGAGGAAGATCTGCCATTGATGTGGAGCAAGGTATGTTTGCCGTTCATTTTTCCTTTCAGCCCAGAGTGCATTACTTGTATACCCAATATAAGGAGGATAGCAGAAACTCCTAATACTGGCCATACATGTAATGATTGCAGAGACCCTAAAATGCCAGGACAGACTCCACAAATGACCCCATTTTGGAAAGAGGACACCCTAAAGTATTATGTGAGGTGCACGGTGGGTTCATAAAAGATTTTAGTTTTTGTCACAAGTTAGCAGAATTTTTTTTTTATTTTATTTTTTAACAAAGTGTCATTTTCCGTTTACTTGTGACAAAAAATAAAATTTTCAATGACCTTACCATTACCCTCATGGAATACCTTGTTGTGTATTCTTTCCAAAATGGGGTCATTTGTGGGGTTTGTTAACTGTCCTGGCAAGTGGGCAGGGTGCTAAATTGTGAGCACCCCTGTAAAGCCTAAAGGTACTCATTGGACTCTGGGCCCCTTAGCGCAGTTAGGGTGCAAAAAAGTGCCACACATGTGGTACCGCCGTACTCGGGAGGAGTAGTATAATGTGTTTCGGGGTGTATTCTTACACATACCCATGCTGGGTGGGAGAAATACCTCTGTAAATGACAATCTTTTGATTTTTTTACACACAATTGTCCATTTACAGAGTTATTTCTCCCACCCAGCATGGGTATGTGTAAAAATACACCCCAAAACACATTGTACTACTTCTCCCGAGTATGGCGATACCACATGTGTGGCACTTTTTTGCACCCTAACTGCGCTAAAGGGCCCAAAGTCCAATAAGTACCTTTAGGTTTTCACAGGTCATTTTGCGGAATTTGATTTCCAAACTACTCCTCACGGTTTAGGGCCCCTAAAGTGCCAGGGCAGTATAGGAACCCCACAAGTGACCCCATTTTAGAAAGAAGACACCCCAAGGTATTCCGTTAGGAGTATGGTGAGTTCATAGAAGATTTTATTTTTTGCCACAAGTTAGTGGAAAATGACACTTTGTGAAAAAACAATAAAAATCAATTTTCCGCTAACTTTTGACAAAAAAAAAAATCATCTATGAACTCACCATACTCCTAACGGAATACCTTGGGGTGTCTTCTTTCTAAAATGGGGTCATTTGTGGGGTTCCTATACTGCCCTGGCATTTTAGGGGCCCTAAACCGTGAGGAGTAGTCTGGAAATCAAATTCCGCAAAATGACCTGTGAAATCCTAAAGGTACTCATTGGACTTTGGGCCCTTTAGCGCAGTTAGGGTGCAAAAAAGTGCCACACATGTGGTATTGCCGTACTCGGGAGAAGTAGTACAATGTGTTTTGGGGTGTATTTTTACACATACCCATGCTGGGTGGGAGAAATACCTCTGTAAATGACAATCTTTTGATTTTTTTACACACAATTGTATATTTACAGAGTTATTTCTCCCACCCAGCATGGGTATGTGTAAAAATACACCCCAAAACACATTGTACTACTTCTCCCGAGTACGGCGATACCACATGTGTGGCACTTTTTTGCACCCTAACTGCGCTAAAGGGCCCAAAGTCCAATGAGTACCTTTAGGATTTCACAGGTCACTTTGCGGAATTTCGTTTCCAGACTACTCCTCATGGTTTAGGGCCCCTAAAATGCCAGGACAGTATAGGAACCCCACAAATGACCCCATTTTAGAAAGAAGACACCCCAAGGTATTCAGTTAGGAGTATGGTGAGTTCATAGAAGATTTTATTTTTTGTCACAAGTTAGTGGAAAATGACACTTTGTGAAAAAACAATAAAAATCAATTTTCCGCTAACTTTTGACAAAAAAAAAAAATCTTCTATGAACTCACCATACTCCTAACGGAATACCTTGGGGTGTCTTCTTTCTAAAATGGGGTCATTTGTGGGGTTCCTATACTGCCCTGGCATTTTAGGGGCCCTAAACCGTGAGGAGTAGTCTGGAAATCAAATTCCGCAAAATGACCTGTGAAATCCTAAAGGTACTCATTGGACTTTGGGCCCTTTAGCGCAGTTAGGGTGCAAAAAAGTGCCACACATGTGGTATCGCCGTACTCGGGAGAAGTAGTACAATGTGTTTTGGGGTGTATTTTTTACACATACCCATGCTGGGTGGGAGAAATACTTCTGTAAATGACAATCTTTTGATTTTTTTACACACAATTGTATATTTACAGAGTTATTTCTCCCACCCAGCATGGGTATGTGTAAAAATACACCCCAAAACACATTGTACTACTTCTCCCGAGTACGGCGATACCACATGTGTGGCACTTTTTTGCACCCTAACTGCGCTAAAGGGCCCAAAGTCCAATGAGCACCTTTAGGATTTCACAGGTCATTTTGCGGAATTTCGTTTCCAGACTACTCCTCACGGTTTAGGGCCCCTAAAATGCCAGGACAGTATAGGAACCCCACAAATGACCCCATTTTAGAAAGAAGACACCCCAAGGTATTCAGTTAGGAGTATGGTGAGTTCATAGAAGATTTTATTTTTTGTCACAAGTTAGTGGAAAATGACACTTTGTGAAAAAAACAATAAAAATCAATTTTCCGCTAACTTTTGACAAAAAAAAAAATCTTCTATGAACTCACCATACTCCTAACGAAATACCTTGGGGTGTCTTCTTTCTAAAATGGGGTCATTTGTGGGGTTCCTATACTGCCCTGGCATTTTAGGGGCCCTAAACCGTGAGGAGTAGTCTTGAAACGAAATTTCTCAAAATGACCTGTGAAATCCTAAAGGTACTCATTGGACTTTGGGCCCTTTAGCGCAGTTAGGGTGCAAAAAAGTGCCACACATGTGGTATCGCCGTACTCAGGAGAAGTAGTATAATGTGTTTTGTGGTGTATTTTTACACATACCCATGCTGAGTGGGAGAAATATCTCTGTAAATGGACAATTGTGTGTAAAAAAAATTAAATTGTCATTTACAGAGATATTTCTCCCACCCAGCATGGGTATGTGTAAAAATACACCCCAAAACACATTATACTACTTCTCCTGAGTACGGCAATACCACATGTGTGGCACTTTTTTGCAGCCTAACTGCGCTAAGGGGTCCAAAGTCCAATGAGCACCTTTAGGCTTTACAGAGGTGCTTACAATTTAGCACCCCCCAAAATGTCAGGACAGTAAACACACCCCACAAATGACCCCATTTTGGAAAGTAGACCCTTCAAGGTATTCAGAGAGGGGTATGGTGAGTCTGTGGCAGATTTCATTTTTTTTTTGTGCAAGTTAGAAGAAATGGAAACTTTTTTTTTTTTTTTTCTCACAAAGTGTCATTTTCCGCTTACTTGTGACAAAAAATAATATCTTCTATGAACTCACTATGCCTCTCAGTGAATACTTTGGGATGTCTTCTTTCCAAAATGGGGTCATTTGGGGGGTATTTATACTATCCTGGAATTCTAGCCCCTCATGAAACATGACAGGGGGTCAGAAAAGTCATAGATGCTTGAAAATGGGAAAATTCACTTTTTGCACCATAGTTTGTAAACGCTATAACTTTTACCCAAACCAATAAATATACGCTGAATGTTTTTTTTTTTATCAAAAACATGTTTGTCCACATTTTTCGCGCTGCATGTATACAGAAATTTTACTTTATTTGAAAACTGTCAGCACAGAAAGTTAAAAAAATCATTTTTTTGCCAAAATTCATGTCTTTTTTGCTGAATATAATAAAAAGTAAAAATCGCAGGAGCAATTAAATAGCACCAAAAGAAAGCTTTATTAGTGACAAGAAAAGGAGCCAAAATTCATTTAGGTGGTAGGTTGTATGAGCGAGCAATAAACCGTGAAAGCTGCAGTGGTCTGAATGGAAAAAAAGTGGCCGGTCCTTAAGGGGTAGAAAGCCCTAGGTCCTCAAGTGGTTAAACAGAGCACACATCAGTAATGCAGTGTTCCAGGCCAGTGTGCAGAATTACTTAAAGGGACACTTAAGCCAGAAAAAAGAGTTTTACTCACCTGGGGCTTCTACCAGCCCCCTGCAGCAGTCCTGTGCCCTCGCAGCCACTCACTAATCCTCTGGTCCCCCGCTGCCAGTTATTTTCGTTTTTGCCGACAGGCCCGTCAGGACTGGCCACACGTAGTTTTTTCCGCATTCCCGACTGTAATTAGCGCTATTGCGGGCCGCAACGCGTACAAAAATACGCGTTGCCGCATTACGAACGCATAGATATGCGGCAACGCGTATTTTTGTACACGTTGCGGCCTGCAATAGCGCTAATTTTAGTTGGGAATGCGTAAAAAGCTTTCGCGTGGCCAGTCCTGACGAGCCTGTCGGCAAAAATGAAACTAGCTGGCAGCTGGGGGACCAGAGGTTTAGTGAGTGGCTGTGAGGGCACAGGACTGCTGCAGGGGGCTGGTAGAAGCCCCAGTAGCCCACCTTTCAGTAGGGCTAGCAGCACCATAAGACAGCTGAACTACAGTGAGGGACCTGATAAACTGCTAGGGGGCTGGAAAAAGTACCAAGTAAGGAAATTTAATTTCCCCTCCCCCCCACCCTCCACATTGGAAATTCTCTCCAACCTAAGGAGAGCTCAGTAAATCAGACCTATAGTGTAGAGACATGTTAAAGGGTTATAGCCAAATACAGCATCTCTTTTTATTAATTTTTAAATCCTTTTTTGTAACAATTTCATAAAGAATCTGCATTCTACTCCAGTCTGCAGCTGTTCTAATGTTTTTAGGACACTTCCTGGAGACCACGGCAACAGTATTATACAGTTTGGTGTAAAAGATGCTCTCCCATTTGTCACACTGGTTTCAAAGCAAACCTGAGCAGGTATGATACTTACCTTTTGTAGAAGGGAGGCTTTGGATAGTATATAGAGCCTTGCCATCCCTCTGTGCGGCCCATCATGCCAGTGCTACCCTCTCGTGTAGCTATCCAACTCACTGCGTCAAAGAGATTTTAACAACTGCTACATATCCTTCCAAGGAATAGCTCTTCCCTACTGGGCATGTGCAGACCAGACTCATGCATGTCCAGTAGGGATTTGCATGTCTCTAACTACTTGTGGATGTCAATAATTCCAAAAAAACAGCCACTTGAATTGCCAGGCTGGAGCACAAAACTCAAACTTCGGGTCAGATGAAGGAACAGGAAGGCTCTATGCAACACACAAGGCCCATGGACCAAATGCAGCAAACTTCAAATGTGATATATAGTAGCAAATATATCGACGCCAAGGGACAATGGAACTGCCGCTGAGAAGAACAATGTCCAAAAGTTCAGAAGTCAGGCATACATTAAAGGTCAGCGCAGGTTTAGAAAGTCATTGTATGTAGGGAATGGTAAATTCTTCACCACAATATATCAAATGCTCAGAGGTAGGTATCCGCCAAACATCAAAACTAGAAAAGGCTTACCAGCTTACCGCATGTAATGGTCAATCGTGGATCAATATACCTTAATCTATGTTTTGTGCGCTCACTTATACAATATAAACAATAATTCGCATATAAAACATTCAATATTATAAAGTCCTTTTAAAGTCCAAAACCTAAATTACGTGTCCATGGATCGCTGCACCAATCATCAAGCATCAGATGTGTATAACAGTGTCCCTTTAAGATGCTGCGCTCACATGTACTTGAAATCTTCTTAAAGTTGTATCACTCAAACGAAAGAGAAAAAGAACAAACCATAGCGTAATACTGTATTGTACCAGTGCCACATCCCTCACACCCAGTGCCAGGAATTGATAATGAAAACTGCCCAGGTATCCACCATCCACCAGGTCACACAGGTCCTCACCATAAGCTGTAGCTGCCAGCCACAGACAGCACAAATAGCACCTCCACAACTCTCCAGATCATGTGTGTTCCCTCAAACTTATCACCACCACCAGCATACGTGGCCTCTCACCTTCTGTTTAGCTGCCCAGATTATAAGACAGCAACTGCACTTAAGCGCCCAGCGGGTCTTTCTCAGCAAGCCTCAAATGGATAACTCCGTAGGAACAGAAGCTTCACACCAGCCTAATAAAAGTTTCCAATAAAATCAAGCATGTCAATACAATCCTCCACGCCAGCTCTATCCGCCCGTAGCTCCGCCCTACGCGTTTCGTGCATGCGCACTCATCAGGGGCTTGAGGCGTCTGACCAGCCAGCGTCTTAAATACTATTATTTCCGTCTCACTACCCAATCCCCAAATTTCCCTCACCCAAAATGGCCGCCTGGGTACTTCCGCCCTCCTTCAGCCGCCTCATCTACCTATGAGATATTGCCATGTCAGCAAGGGTCATCCCCCGTCATTCAAGTCCGCCTGCTGCTTTCCCATTGGAAGACCAGCCGCGAATACTCACGCCCAGGGTGCCGCCCCCACACATCATCTCATGGCTAGTAATGTCACAGTGCCGGTATTCAAGTATGTGATTGGCTCAACAAGATTCCGCATAGTTGCGGTGATCCAATACGGATTTCTTACGTAATCCAGACCCCTTCTACAATACGGTCCACTCCTCAAACCCCCCATTCGATCAATACAGGCTTATCACATCCTTTCTCCCCATCACATAACATAATATCAGCATCATTACATCTCACTGCGGATTGCGATTTTGTGTTCCAAGCCACTAATACATATAACGTTCCCTGCATAATATTTATCCAATCCGCAATAACATCCAGCATTTCTTGTATGCCTACACACCATTCCATAATGACTCATACCATTACTGCATCTATTCCATCAGTGCACAGTAATCTATATCTTGCTGTAAAAAATTCTCATATCCACTCACACTGTATCCGGGGCTGTGTCACTCACGCTGCATACACCCACATCCCCCACACACATGGCAGGATGCACATGCACGCAGCGCGAAGGGCCAGCATAAAAAGACATATGAACAAAATAACATTCCCAGAACATCTTGCTCCACCCCACCCCCTCTCTAGCAGCATCACATACCCCCATATTCAAACCAACCCCCCATGTTGGACTGGGGTACATGCGCGCCCCAGCAAGCAGGGGCACACATCTACCCCACCCCACTCTAGTCATTAGAAATAAAGCAATTCAGATCGAACTCAACATTGAGACCTCTCGGGTGTAAAGTTTTCAATTCATGAATCCAACGCGACTCCATCTTGGATAGTTCCCTTACTTTATTACACCCTCTCCAGCTGCCCCTTAATCTATCAATCCCACAAAAATTCATCATACCCGGGTCCCGCCCATGATGTTCAGCAAAGTGTTTAGACATATTATGTGCAAAGTTGCCTTTTTTAATGTTCCTAACATGTTCACCAATCCGTTCCCTGAGTTTCCTTGTGGTCCTACCAATGTATTGGTGTCCACAAGGACACCAACACATATATACAACATGCGTGGTATTGCAGGTAATGCAGTCCCTAATTTCATATTTCTTCCCATTAGCCTTTCCCATGAATTCATTACGTTTCTGTGCCTGCGATTCTGTGCAACCTACACATTTTCTACACGGAAAAAATCCTTTATTCCCCATCATATCACCCCTGCTTCTTTTTGGCCCATCAATGAAGCTTGGAACTAAGATCTGCTGAAGATTTTTTGCCTTCTTATATACAAACCGAGGGTGAACAGGTATCCTCCCTCCCAGCACCGTATCGGCCCTCAACACATTCCAGTGTTTCCTTATCACACGTTCAACTTCACTATGCCTAGAGTTGTAGTCAAGCAGCATAGCGTACTCCTGTCTGTTATCTGCATCTTTATTGTTCCTCCCATTCCCCAATATCTGCCCTCTATCCATTTTCTCAGCAGCATCACGTATCCTCCCCAATGTCTCCCTCTCATACCCTTTCTCCACAAACCTCTCTATCAGCATATCCGTCTGTTCCCTAAAATCCGTGATCTCCGAGCAATTCCGTCTTATTCTAAGCATCTGCCCTTTGGGTATATTGGTGAGCCATTTCTTATGATGACAGCTGGAATATGGGATATATCCATTCCTATCTGAAACTGCCGCTGAGAAGAACAATGTCCAAAAGTTCAGAAGTCAGGCATACATTAAAGGTCAGCGCAGGTTTAGAAAGTCATTGTATGTAGGGAATGGTAAATTCTTCACCACAATATATCAAATGCTCAGAGGTAGGTATCCGCCAAACATCAAAACTAGAAAAGGCTTACCAGCTTACCGCATGTAATGGTCAATCGTGGATCAATAGACAATGGTGCCGCCTGTTACCTTCCCGACCGGTTTCTCAGTCTTGCGTCATCAGTGGAGAAAACTTCAAATGTGGATCATTGCAAGCAGTGAAAGGAGGAGAGCACATTGCCTTCCCACCCAGGAGGTGTTCACCAGTATTAGTGTTTCTGGTTAATTCCATTGGTTCACATCGTGTGGATTCTCTCTCTCTCTCAGTATTAGTGTTTCTGGTTAATTTCATTGGTTCACATCGTGTGGATTCTCTCTCTCTCTCTCTCGCACACACCTTAAAGGGAACCTAACTGAAAAGGATATGGGTTTTTTTTTTTTTCCTTTTAAAATAATACCAGTTGCCTGATTCTTTTTGCTGATCCTGTGTCTATAATACTTTTAGCCACAGCCCCTCAACAAGCATGCAGATCAGGTGCTCTGACTGAAGTCAGACTGGATTAGCTGCCTGCTTGTTTCAGGTGTGTGATTCAGCCACTACTGCAGTCTGCAGCCACAGAGATCAGGATGCCAGGCAACTCTGTATTGTTTCAAAGGAAATAAATATGGCAGCCTCCATATACCTCTCACTTCAGGTATGCAGCAGGAAGTAAAACTTAATGCATCCCTTTGCGACTCAATTGCACTGGTAGGATCACTGGAGTGACAATCATTATATGAGGAGGAATCCTATACATCTATAGGGATGCTGGCTTTACATATACAATGCTGGGAGATCTCACTTATAGTGACATGTGACATGATGAGATAGACATGGGTATGTACAGTGCCTAGCACACAAATAGCATCTATGATTTGATTTGAATCCCACAAATCAAATCATAGCATCTGAGGAAACTATTGTACCGTTAATGGGCACTTTAGCAGTTGCAAGCAGGGCAAGGCAGTTCTTACACTGAACCCTGTCTGAGAACACATCAGACTAATCACAGGTACGCCAAGTTTAAATAAGCATCAGTTTGAATGGATATCTGCCGGCATCTGTCTAAAGGTGGCCATACACTGGTCGATTTGCCATCAGATTCAACCAAAAGATAGATCCCTCTCTGATCGAATCCGATCAGAGAGGGATCGTATGGCCACCTTTACTGCAAACAGATTGTGATCGGTTTCAGACTGAAATCAATTCACAATCTGTGGAGGAGCTGCCGCCACCCCCCCCCCCCCCCCCCCTCTGCATACATTACCTGTTGCGCCGGCGCGAGTCCCCTGGTCTACCGCTGTCTTCTCCTCCTGGTCCCAGCAATGGCTCCCGGCTGGCATCTTCTCCCATCGCCTTCCACATCACATCCAGCATCCGCGTATAACTCTGTCAATCCAGTGACAGTGGAAGTTCAAATAGGGCGCCCTCTAGTTGTACTTCCGCTGTCACTGCAGTGACACAGGAAGTTATGCCGGGATGCGGAAGCTGATGCGGAGAAGATGCCGGGACCATGCGGAGAAGACAGCGGTGGACCAGGGGACTCGTGCCGGCGGAGCAGGTAATGTATCTCCGCTGTATTGCGTCGTGTCGTCGGGCATTCGAATGCCGCTATCGACGCACTCCTGACCGGCCGGCGACCGAGAGAAATCTTCCGCACGGATGGATCGACGGGAGTAGACGGGAACGATGGATTTCAGACGGAAATCCATTGTTCTGTCAGCGGTGTGTGCGGCGATTTCACAGCCGTTTCGATCACTGTGATCGAAACAGCCGTATTTTGGCGGGAAAATCATTAGGTGTATGGGCCCCTTAAATGTGCACATAGATAGACCTGACTATTATGGGCAGATTAGACAGAGACAAATTTATCTCTAAGCCAATCTGATTAGAGATAAATTTCTCTTTCGAAGCTGCCCATATATACTGCAGGCCGAGTACGCCGCTTCCACACTGCCACTGCCCCCAATGTATAAATGTGCATTATACATTACCTGTCCTGTAGCAGCCTCCGTGTGGTGTTTATCTATCTCTCCGGATTCTAAGAGCCGTGTCCACGCTAGCGGTGCATAGTGTCTGATGCCAGATGCTATGCGCTGGTAGCATGTATGCAGAATCCGGGGAGATGGACGCACAACGTGTGGAGGCTGACGCACCGAACAGGTAATATATAAATTCACACACGGGAGGGCACATTTATACATTGCAATGGCAACGGCGGGGGTTTCGTCGCTTGTTCCAAAATTGTCTGCCTTACCGCCGCACACCCAACCAACTAACTTCGGCCCGACATTTTGCAGCATGTGCGATCAACCATGCAACCAGTTTCGGCCCCACAATTGGTCGCTTTGTAGGTCGAGCATGCACTTGGCCAACCAATTTTCATCCAGTTTGATTATAATAATCGAATTGGATGGTCGATCGGCCGCCAAGTCGCCTGATGTATGGCCACCTTAAGGCCAGGTTCCACAGTGTCCCGCATTGAGATGAATGAAAGTGTTGTACTTAATATGTCGCACGAACACTGTTCAGAGATGTTGCATGTAGCTTCTAGCGGTTGTTGTGTTCACAATTCCATATCCCCCTAGGGGCTCAAAACACACTAACGGTAACCAGTGCACAGGGCAGTTTCCAGGCTAAAATGCACCCAGGGCGAGGGTGTAAAAGTTGCACCCCTCCCGCCCCCGTGGAGCCAGGTATAGGTGGCCACAGTATAGGTAAGCTAGGTCTAGTTGCACTAAGTATAGGTACCCCCAGTATAGGTAGCCAGGAATAGGTACCCCAGTATAGGTAGCCAGGAATAGGTACCCCAGTATAGGTAGCCAGCTATAGGTCCCCCCAGTATAGTTTCCCCCAGTATAGGTTAGATAGGCAGGTACCCCCAGTACAGGTTAGCTAGGTAGGTGCCTCTAATATAGGTAGCTAGAATAGTTGCCCCCAGCACAGGTTAGATAGGTAGGTGCCCCTGGTATAGGTTAGTTAGGTAGGTGTCTCCAATATCGGTAGCCAGTATAGTTGCCACCAGTATAGGCTAGCTAGGTAGGTAGGGTGCCCCCAATACAGGTTAGATAGGTAGCTGCCCCCCACCCCGGTATAGGTTAGATTAGGTAGCTGCCCCCAGTATAGGTGAGATAGGTACCCCCCATAATGGAGGGAGGAGTCAACCGCGGGAAGGGCAGTCCGACCTCTACCTCCCATCCTCTTCCCGGGCCACCCTCTGTGTTCCCCCCTCAGATGCAGATTGACTGCAGCAGGAAATGCTGTATACAACTCACCTCCCTGCGCTCCAATCGGCGCTCACTTGCCACTGGACTCCTGTTCTGCATAGATGCTGCTAAACAGGAAGCAGTGTGTGTATACGGGCTACGCAGAGCAGGAGTCGAGCGGCAAGTGAGTGGCGATTGGAACATAGGGAGGCGAGTTGTTGTTTACAGCGCTTCCTGCTGCAATCACTCAGAGGGGGGAACACAGAGGGCAGCCCGGGGAAAGGATGGGAGGGAGAGGTCGGGCTGCCCTCCCCGTGGCTGCGGCTCCCCCATCCATTACAGCGCTCCCCTTCCTTAGCACGGCTGCATGGGTTGCACGGCCCTAGAAACGGGCCTGCCAGTGCAAATTGCTTTACAGTATGGTAGCAGAAAAGTGTTTAGCATTGGGTAAACCAGACCCTGGCAGCAATCCATCTGAACGGGTCCTTATACATCTATAATATGGGCAAAATAATCCAGAACTATGGCCTAGGATACCATTGTTATGCAGATGACACACAACTGTATCTGTCCTTCAAGCCTGGCATCCAAGACCCATCAGCATCCATAAATGCATGTCTAGTGGATTTACAAAATTGGATGAACACCAGCTGGCTGAGGCTGAACTCTGACAAAACAGAGGTGTTAGTGGTAGGTGATCCACACATGATGGATAAAGTTCAAACCGCTCACCACCTCAAACTAGCAATTGGGGGAGATACTGTACATTATAAAGACTCTGTGCGAAACCTTGGGGTGATCCTGGATGGAAATCTAAAACTCAAACAGCAGATATGAGCTGTCGTCAAGTCTTCCTTCTTCCATCTAAGAAATATAGCGAAAAATCAAACACCTTATCCCAGCTGAAGACCTACCTGTCCTGTTTCATGCATTTGTATCCTCCCGCCTAGACTACTGCAACGCCCTGTTCATCGGATCTACAGATAAGGTTCTGCGCCCCTTACAGCTAGCACAGAATGCTGCAGCCAGACTCCTAGCCAATGCCCCCCACAGCTCACACATCACCCCAGTACTGCAAACTCTTCACTGGTTGCCAGTAAAATGGAGAATCAATTTTAAGATCTGCCTGCTGACATTCAAGGCTCTACACCACATGGGACCCAAATACATAGTGGATCTATTGGAACTTTATGCCCCTCCACGCACCCTCCGCTCTTCCAACAAGATGAAGCTGGTTATTCCCAGGATACACTTAACATTTGGTGCTCGGGCCTTTTCCTATGCAGCCCTTACTCTATGGAACTCACTTCCACAATCAGTACAAGAGGCTCCTTCTCTGGACAGCTTTAAAAAAAGGCTAAAAACTCACCTCTTTTCCCGAGCCTTTGAGACGGCATAATGCAGGGTCACAGCGCTTTGAGTCCCCAGGGAGAAAAGCGCTATATAAATCTTATTGTTATTGTTATAATATAGAAATTGGTACAATGGTGCACAAACTATTCAGCAAAGAACAGTATGTTGCAACCTTTGTTACTGTTGCTGAATCTTCCCTCATTTCCCTTGCCTCAATTGACATAAAGGGCTCAAATATTTTAGGAAACGTTCACAAGATTGTTGCTTGTTCCCAGTCAGCCCTTCTACATTGGCAAGAATATAGTATACTGAGCTGTAGCTGAATACATGGTGGTGGCTACTCTGCAGATAATCAACCCAGTCTTTACATCTGCAAAGCGACTACAGAACTGTCAAAGAAAGTTCCTGAAACCGTTTCATGGACAAGACAAAGTAATGTGTGGATGGCTACATTTACCAAGTATTATACAGTTAATGGAAAACGTATCTAAATTCAGAGAAACTGGAAAATATTTCTTTAACTTGACCTATAAAAAAAGTGGATGTAAAGTATTTAATATTTCCCCAGCAGTAATGCGGGTGCTCACCTCAGACCCTTGTATCTTGCTCCACCAAATCCATCGAATGTAGACTTTGAAGCATATTAGCCTGCTCTCCCCTCATCTGTCATTATGTTATTACTATACACAAACATCTGCAGGGTTTTTACAGGGTACACTAAACTAATTGTTAGCCGATGAACATACCACATTTATGGGAAGCCAGTAAGGGCCCTTTCACACGGTGTCCTTTGCGCCACAACCGACTTCAATGGGAGGCGCACTGAAATGTAAAAATAGCACTGGTCCAAAAGGGGAAAAAAACTTGTATGGTAAGTTGGTTCATAGCTGCTGGTTAAAGTGAACCTCCGGACTAAAAGTCGACTTAGCAGCACTGAAAAGGCTTAGGCCCAGGGCCGGCCCGCTCATGAGGCGGGGTGAAACTTTTGCCTCAGGCGGCAAATTTCCAGGGGCGGCATCCGCCCGTCCGTGCGGGG
This sequence comes from Hyperolius riggenbachi, assembly GCF_040937935.1. Taxonomy (NCBI): domain Eukaryota; kingdom Metazoa; phylum Chordata; class Amphibia; order Anura; family Hyperoliidae; genus Hyperolius; species Hyperolius riggenbachi. The sequence continues at coordinate 244,660,743 of NC_090652.1, read as the reverse complement.
AGCCGGCCGCCGAGCTGGAGGGGTAGCTGGCAGGACGGGGGTATTGGGCCTAGCGGCGGGGAGGGGGGGTCGGACCCCCCCCCCTCCCTCGCCTGGGTCCCCCGTCCTCCGCTCCCCTCCAGCCTTACATAGAAGCAGCCGCTATTTGTAAGAGGCACGGGCGGGGAGGACTCACCTCTTCCTCGATCCAGCGTGCGCTCCACTGACGTCACTTCCTGCAACGCTGCAGGAAGTGATGTCAGTGGAGCGCACGCTGGGAAGAGGTGAGTCCTCCCCGCCCGTGCGTTTTACAAATAGCGGCTGCTTCTTCTATGTAAGGCTGGAGGGGAGCGCAGTTCGGGGGACCCAGGCGAGGGAGGGGGGGTACGACCGCCTCCCCGTCGCTAGGCCCAATACCCCCGTCCTGCCAGCTACCCCTCCAGCTCGGCGGCCCCCCAGAGCGCGGGGGGGGTGGCGGCGGAAATTTTTTTTTCGCCTCAGGCGGCAAAAAGTCTAGGGCCGGCCCTGCTTAGGCCTCGATTCATCAAGACTTATCGAATTGGTTAATGACAGTTTGGTAAAATACCGAATTCGTTAAGTTGATTTCAGGATTCATCAAATTTATCTACAGCTGTTAGCGAGCATTCGGTAATAATTCGTTAGTGATGCGTTAAAACGGAAGAAAGTGCAATTCATGAAAATGAAAGTGGGTGTGGTTTATCGTTAAATTTAGGATTAATTATCTCCTTCACTGCTCTGTCGTTATTCCTGTCAGATCATTGCTGACAGAGAAGATGGAGCCATTTGCAGTGGTTATGTATCAGCTGAGAGTGATTCAAAGGTGCAGAAGGGCAAGAATAAGGTCTAGAACCATATCAATTTGCAAGAGAATATATTTATTTGCTATAACAGGACATCTGCATTTCTCTTGAATCATCTTGTAAGAGAATGCAGGCAGTGCCAGGGTTAACTAATTTGCTAGCTGCACTATATTTTTTTTAGAAAAGGCTCCAATCAAATTGTGGGATTGTCCCAAGCCACTTACAGAATCCTGGTCCAGGTGTTAAGCCCTATTCAGAATGTTGCTACGTAGTGTTCAAAGGACTGCCTTTTACCCACAATTCCATGGGAATTTTATGGCCTTGTGTTAAATTACCGCTGTAAAATGGAACTATCGACACGTTACCGAATGGTTACCGAATTGTTATCGAATTCCCCCCCGAATGAGGAAAAACCTTGATGAATACAACTAGAAATCGCTAAACTTCGAATTCGGTAATTTAACAGACTGGAAAAAGTTATCTCAAAGAGAATGATGAATCGAGGCTTAAGTGTTTCTTTAACAGTTTCACAGCATCAGAACTTTGTTTCTCTTATACAAGCCTCATTTTTAGCTGCACAGAAGAAAACTGCCCGGGCTTTTTTCCCCCTGATGCTGTGCAAAGCATGATGGGATTTCTGATGTTGTTGTTCTCGTTCTGCTGTTTTGGTGCAAATTTTTTTTTTTTTTTTTACATTTTTAATTTGACATTTGAAGCCTAGCGTGTGCAGCTGGGAGGGATAATCAGGACACATGACAGTTGGAACTGTGTCTCCTGCTTCTTGTCACATCCTTTCAACCAAAAAGATGGCAGCCCCCATGAATCACAAACATTTGCCTGTTCTTTTAAAACAGGGTGGGTAAGAGATTATATTACCTATCTATTCTAATTAACATAACTAATGTAACTTGATGACAGTATGTTTGCAGTCTTGAACAATTAAACAAGTGTCAGGTGTTTGTACTATATACATTTATATATGGTGATAGTTCATATGCTGTCAGTATTGTACAATATAATGACATGCTGCTAAAATCAACAACACTTATGTTGTATAACATATAACTCCTATAAACCCAACCATTGGTTCCGTGATTCTGATGTAAATACTGTATAACCCGATGCAAGGGTCCTACCCTATGCTACAGCCTGGACAGAGAGCCAGCCCTGTGGTTGATGCAAGGGAACAATGCAATGCTAATGAGGTCTTGCGTTCAAGTTGTATGTAGCTTGGAATTTGTCCAATTAAACTTTGCAAGAAGTGAATTTTATTGTCCCAATTCCAAGCTGCATACAAATTGCATGCATGCTGTTCTCATTGCCCACCTCTACCTATGGGACCTCTACCTCTTCCTGTAAAAAAAAAAGCAGATAGAAGAAAGTTCGACTCCTTCGAGTTGTGGTGCTGGCGACGGTTGCTTTGCATCCCATGGACAGCACAGATGACGAACAAAGAAGTATTGGAATGTATAAAACCAGACATGTTGCTGGAAGGCAAGATCACCAGACTCAGACTTGCATATCTCGGCTACGTGCGATCAAATTTCTTAGAGAAAGACCTAATGCTAGGACTGATCAGTGGCAAAAGGTGACAAGGCCGCCAGAGAACGCGTTGGCTTGACACAGTCAAAGCTGACACAGGATTGAGCTTGAAGAGAACCTGTATAAAAAAAAAAAAAAAAAGTTCCCTTGGGGGGTACTCACCTCGGGAGGGGGAAACCTCAGGGTGCCAATGAGGCTTCCCCCTCCCCTGTAGCTGCAGGCAGTCCAGCGCTGGCTCCCTCGAAGTGTCCCAGAATCCTACCTCAACAAGCTTGATAAGTGCTTATTTATTTATCTTTTCTGGCTCCAGTGGGGGTGCTGTTGCGGCTTTCCGCATGGAGATAGGTGAAAATAGCCAATCTCCGTCGGGTCCGCTCTATTGCGCAGGCGCAGGAGACTTGCGTCTGCGCAGTAGAGTGGCCCAACAGCGATTGGCCATTTCCGCCTATCTCCGAGGCAGAGAGCAGATACTGCGCTGGAGTCGGGAAGGTAAATATTTACATCCCCACTGTTCGGGGAGCTTTATCTCCGCCGCCGTGAGACCGAGGAGGACCGGGGGAAGCCTCAATAGGATCCTAGAGGCTTCCCCCATCCCAGGTGAGTACCCCCCAGGGGAGGTTTTTGTCAATACAGGATTTCTTTAAGGCAACTGGCAGAAATGGTACAAGATCAGACAGTATGGAGAGAGCTAACTCAAAAAATCGCCAAGAGTCGGATACCATTGAATGGATAACATCATCATCACCTGTGGGACTCGCTGACACAGGAAGTGAAGGGGAAATCTCCCATCACAATGTACATTTCAACCTTTCTCTGCCCCAGCCTGTGTGTATTATAGCTAAACATGTACAGCTCTGCTGTTACAGTCTACACTCAATAGCCTTGCTGTGGCCACCTACATAGTTGTGTCGCCGCTTATGTTGTCACAGAATCACAGTCTGTCTGCTGCAGACATATGGAAGGACTTATTCCAATTTCCCGGTGCTGTTAGGAATCCCCAGCCTTCAGCACACATCACACAGTATCCCCATACCGCAGCCCAGATGTTACCAGAGAGCTGCTTGAGCTGACCACTAGGATTGTGCCTCTGGCCTGTGCAGCTCTGCGCTGTAAATCTGTCTTCAGTCCAGGCTGTGTAAACAAGAAGCCCAGAACCTTGTGCTCTGATCACAGCATCTTCCATGTGTTGCCAGTGGCAGAGAGGTCAGCTAACAACCCTTCATCTCTGACAGCACATTTATTCTCAGACCTACATAGAAGGGCCTTGGCCTTCATTTTGTCCATGGCATTTAATTAGTCCCACACTTATTTGACTTTTATTCTAATGGGAGAAATAAATGAATAATCACTTTTATCAAGCCTTTTATTATTATTTAGTATTTATATATCGCTGGCATCTTCTGCAGCATATATTAAATGTCAGGTTTAAACTATCTCCCTAACTTACCAATAATTTTTTCTTTCCAAATCAAATGATGTCCATAAGAGTATTACAGAACTTCTGCTCCCAAGGTTTGCAGGCTTTATCCCTATAGAGTCTCCCTTACATCTCATATACCTCTAAAAGCAACCTGTAGTAACAAAAAGGGGACAGGATAGTTGACAAGGTTGTGACTTGAAGTGGACATGTCCAAACTGAAGTGTGTCATGGCCTGTAAAAGCCAGGACACGTTCTCAAAGTAGGTAGGCATCTTTCCAAAATAGCATAAGAAGACAGCATGTCCCAATGTAGGACAGAACTCATGACAGCCCCCAGTGATACACAGCACCCTAGTAAAAAAACAAACTGACTGAACTCACATGCCCTGTCCAGCCATCATTCATCCGCACCACTTGTCATCGCTCACTCTCTAATCCCCAACTCCTGTTCAAAGCTACATAGGGAAGGGGAAAGATGGGAGATGTCACGCAACCAAGAAGAACACTGACTGGACTGAAGAGTATTAAAGGAATACTATCGATTGAAACAACTTTTTTTTTTTAATACTCTATATTAGTGTACACATTACCACTAGTGCTAGGGGCACTTTATTTATTCACCCAGGTCTCTCTCCCTCTATCCATGCTTATAAATTCATTTCTCACACAGCTCACAAATATATTTCACTGTGTCACTCACAGCATGCAGGAGACATGAGGAGAAACAGGCTGATCTGAGGTGGTAACAGGTAACTAAATGAGCTGTGATATTGCTGGAATATAACTACTGTAGCTATAACACTAGTCTGTGTTTACACTCAGACTGGTTGCCTGGCTGCCTGCTTGTGATGATTCACTCCAGGCTGCATCCACTTTACAAGCTGCTGAAAGGGGCAGACCACTGTTTACAATTAGCATTATTAGTATCTTTATCAGTCAAGAGAAGCAAAGATAATAAACACACATTGCTAGAATCTTTCAAGCCTCATCTACACGCGTAGATGAGGCGGCGATGTTCCTTATCAATCGAGCCGCTGATGCGGCTCGATTGATAAGTTCCGACAGGTCCGATCTGTGAGCCGCCGATTCCCTGCTCGTTCCCCACGAGTGGTCAATGGCAGGGAATCGAGCGAAAGATAAGCAGCGCCGGGCGGGGACGACGGGTGATCGAATAGTACCAGGGCTGTGGAGTCGGTCCAAAAATCCACCGACTCCGACTCCGACTCAGTTTAGGATTCCACCGACTCCTCGACTCCGACTCCTCTAATTTGCATATTACAATTTTGTTGATTAAAAGTATGTAACATGAAATTCGTCTCTTAACTGCCAACGCTTAGGAATTTTACAAGACAACTGAAGTGATAAGGATATGTAGACTACTATATTTATTCCCTTTAGACTAAAACTAGTCCTTGGTAAGAGTACTTGTAAAAGGTACAAACCGGAACAAAGAACATCTATCAGGCCCTAGGCAATGTAAGTGTGGGTACATGTAAGAATGATGTGCAGCGCAGGTACTCTGCAGGGGAATGAGGAGATTCTTCCTCTATTACACATTCTTCATGCACAATCTGAACAAGGTTTATGGGTGACAGACAACACCTCTGTGTTCAATGTGCACAGCATTCTCAGTGGATTCCCTGCAGCTCTGTGGGGAGTGCATATGTAGAGTATAGTACTACTGTGTAACAAAGTAAATCTGAGACAGATGAAATTAAAGTTTTATACAGACCTGGGGCTTCCTCCAGCCACCTTCAGGATAATCAGTCCCTTGTTGTCCTCCTCCACCACCTGGATCTTCTGCTATGAGTCCAGGTACTTGAGCCAGTCGGGCGTAGTGAGCATGCACACACTCCACCGCCAGGAGCATACTACACCTGTGCAGCACTATTGCGCAGGTGCAGAATGTTCCTGGCTGTGGGAGCAGCATGCGGCCGGACAGCGCCGACTGGCTGAATTACCAGGACTCATAGCAGAAGATCCGGGTGGTGGAGGACAGCGAGGGACTGATTAGCCTGAAGGGGGCTGGAGGAAGCCCCAGGTATGTATAAAACTTTACTTTTCATCCGTCTCAGGTACCCTTTAATTTGCAGTCACCAAACCAAATTTTAACAACATATCAAATTATTTGATTTCCTCAGCAAAGGGAGTGCATACATTTGCATAAACCAGCATCAATGCAGAATTATTTCCATCTCGTTGACCATCTCTATTAGTGACACAGCTACACATCAGGCTTTATTCTTACAGCATAGATGTTATTTAGTATATATGTTACGGCCAGAACCCGAAGTGTGGCCACTTCTAGTTCTGGCCGGCCACTTCGGGTTCTGGCCGGCCAATGCGCGAAGTGGCCGCAGCGCAGCGGCCAATGTTAGAAATGGAATGTTTCCTTTTAATATGAATGTAGTTTTCCTGGCCGTCTCTGGCCAAATGTAGCAAAAAAACAGTTCGTTCATTGAATGAAATGAAGCCGCCCGGCTTCTGCTCCGCCTCCTCTCCTCCGCCCCTGCCTCTCTCTCTCTCTCTCTCTCTCTTCTCCCCGACACTGGCAGCGGGGGACATGCGTGTCCCCTCCAGAGTCGTTCGTAGCGGCAGGCAATCCTGTCGTTCGTCCCTGCAGAGCGGGGGCTGGCAGAAGCAATGTCTGCAGCCTCCCCGCTCTGCTTTCCTGGCGCCACGAACGACTCTCGGGGACACGCGTGTCCCCGCCGGCTGCCCGAAGAAGATAGAGAGAGAGAGAGAGAGAGAGAGGCAGGGGCGGAGGAGAGGAGGCGGAGCAGAAGCCGGGCGGCTTCATTTTATTCAATGAACGAACTGTTTTTTTTTTTGCTACATACGGCCAGGAAAACTACATTCGTATTAATAGGAAACATTTCATTTCTAACATTGGCCGCTGCGCTGCGGCCACTTCGCGCATTGGCCGGCCAGAACCCGAAGTGGCCGGCCAGAACTAGAAGTGGCCACACTTCGGGTTCTGGCCGTAACATATATAAGAGATTCCTGTGTACACATCATATATACAGTCACAATCAGATCTGTATATCTGACCTTAAAAATACGGGGACTGCTTTATTGAAGCAGCACAAGTAACTAATTTTGATTGGTTTATTTCATTTTTGTGGACTAAGCACAGCTATTACTGTATATATACTGTATATATACATTATTTTTAATGACTATTATCTGAGAAATAGAACATTTTATCATATTTTCTATTTTAATTACAGTTACAAATTCATTAGGAGTCGGAGTCGGTGCATTTTTTCCCGACTCCGACTCCAGGCACCCAAAATTGCCCGACTCCACGACTCTGACTCCACGACTCCGACTCCACAGCCCTGTCGAATACGACGCATGCGCGGCGAGCGGGTACGCGCGGGGATGTGGAAGAAGCGATCCGGCGGCTAATCGAGCCGCCAGATCGCCTCCACATCTCCCCGTGCAGACGGGGCTTAACCCCTTACCACCATATCAACAAGATTCTTTCAGCAAGGTGATAATTTAACTGTAAACTAAGGAGTTGATAGCAACTCCCTTGTGCAGAGACATGGTCTAGCCCTCTGGGAGCCCTCAGTATTAGATACATTTTGTATCCAAAACTGACGGAGGATTTTACAGCTGAGAGGAACAGCTGTGTGAGGAATCAAATTGCTCCTAGTACTTGCCCTAATGTGTGCTACAACATACAGCATTTAAAAATAAATGCAAAGATCCATAGTATTCCTTTAAGGCACAGAAACACAGTCACAGTAACAGAAGGTCCAAGACTGTTGGAGGTATGCATGAGCCCCACCAAGCTCCCCCTCCCCCCAGGTTCGTCCTTTGTTTTCAGCTGTGCCACACGCCTGCACTGCAGCAGCTAATCTGAGCCCCAATAAGCCGATGCCTATGCTGTGCCATACAGTTCATTTGGACACCTGCATTGGTAGCCATGTAATAGACCACAATGTGAAGTGCAGATCTACGGCGCCGGGGAAGTCAGTTGGATGTACGATAGTAGCTGATCGGCGAAACCTTTTCTTATATTAAATACTAGGTGATCAGCTATTATTAGCTGAATGGCTAGTAGTTGGGGGCCTGGGGGAGGGTTGGTGTTAGGCACTAAAAGAGGTGGGATATTATAGGGTTCTCTCCCTTACGCCTCATAACTCATAATCACTGTATTATACTACAATGACACAGACATCCACACTGGGCATGTGCGAGAACATTCTGCACAAGCCCAGTAAAGGGAAGTGCTTGTGCATAGGTTTAAGTTCCTCTGTGCAGAAGCACTTCCCTCTACTGGTCATGCGCAGACCTTACTTGGACATGCGCAGACATTACTTGGATATGCACTAGATCATTGCTGTGCTTCTGCCCAGAAGAAGCCCATTTGCCCCACTGTGTCCAATAGGTATAGAGGGACCCAGGGCTTGATCGGTGGGCTGAAGAATGATTCAGAAAGCCTCCACTGAGGTAAGTATCTAACTTTCATACTTTTGCGCCACATCAGGATTGCTTTAAGGGATCCCTCTGGAATGAAAGCTTAGCTACTAGCCAGGCCTAAAGCAGACTGGCAGGAATGCCATGTGACCAAACAGCACCTTTTACAATAATACTACTCGAGATGACCAGCTGGCTGGAGAATGGCTCTGGCCACATAGTTGTCTTTGTTGCATGTTGGCGGCCTTGGAAGCTGAGCTCAGGCCTTCTGTTTGTGACGGGATCCTGCTTATTTATGCCACTACTAAAGATTGCAGTAAATGAATTCAATTTTCCACTGCCATCCCTCAAACACATTCCACCAATTAACCGAGGATAATAAAAGATGGCAATGAAATAGTGTACATGGCAATTTCCACATTGCTGTGTAAACATCTTGTTTGCATTTGTTTGAAATAATACCAGAAACATTAGTAAAACAAATAGTAATTATATCATCTTGCTCAGCAGTTGGCCTGCAGAAATCCAGCATTAATGGGATTGCAGCGAACGCTAATTAATTCAGCAAGCGGCGTGTGCTGCAATGAATCAGCAGAAGGGTGAGGACAGCATGCTCATGTTTCTGCTGCTGGGTACAGAGAGGGTGGGAGTCTTGTCTCTCACCTTCCTAGTAACGGCGCTCATACACTGGCCAATTTTCTCAATAGATTTGATGTTAGTTGCAATATAATCGTAAAATCAATGTAAATTTAGTTAAAGCATGTTCGATCAAACATAAATGGATATACTGATCAAATATAGACCTGACAGGTTTATTCTTTTCTGCGACTGATCCAGTGGTCCCAGCGGGGGTGCATTGCGGCCGCAGGGGGCAGCATTATGCAATCAATGTTTCCCATAGTTTTGTACGGTCATCAAGTAGCCCTTTGGGTCCAGTGGCTTTATAGGACGTGATCTTGGCGCTTTGATTGGCCGAATAGGCTGCCTGTCACTTGACAGGCAGCCTTCTGGGCCAATCAACGTGCGGCAATCACGTCCTATAAAGCCACTGAACGCGAAGGGGCTCAGGGATGAATGAATGGAGCAGCCGTTAGCTACAAGGAGCACAACCGCAGCATAGGGTGCGCTGAGCTCGCGCTCCTCTCATTAAGCTGCGCTGCTTTAGCAGCCCAGCTTGATGAATCAAGCCCATTGATTGCCTAACTCATGCTCCATCAATTGGGCACCTTAGCACAACCAATGAAGAGGAATCCTAATCATTATGCAGCCATGTAGCCCTCACACAGTAGCAGCTGTTATGTCCTGTTCAGAACAGGAAAGTTGAATAAACATTATAAGAATGATCAGCTGTTCTTGTATATAATGGTAAACGTCATAGATGAATGGTGCGTAGTAGCACTTCAATGGCAACATTCACCCAAACTAAAATTTGCTGCAAAATTTGCTATTTTGTCTTGAAAAATGTTCACAAAAATATCAGAGAAATTCTTCTTCCTGCCCATGGGCATAGACTCCCAGTACAGGTAAATAGAGGAACAACCCAGTATTAGGTAGATCCCAGTATGGGAAGCCAGAAGTAGCCACTTTGTATATGTAGAAGCAGTCCGCCCAGTACAGGCAACAAGAGCGGCCCGCCATTATATGTAACCAAAGGGCCTCCCCAGTATTAAATAGCATTCCCCCAAGTATAAGTTCCCTCCAGTATAGTTAGCCAAAGTTGTCCCCAGTACAGGTAGCCCCCCCGCAAAGAAAGCCAATGGTTTCCATCTAGTATAGTAAAGGGCTTAGCATAGTAGCCCAAACACTAAAATGGAGTAATATAATATCAGCACTGCAATCATGTTATCAGTTTATCATGGGCAGCACATGTACTCTCATCCAACAATACATGGTTTCCATTATGTAACGACTGGAAAAAAAGGCCCCGGCTATGAAAGTCATAAGATCTATAGTACATGGTAAGCACAAACTATCATTCACAACATTAAAATCAATGACAGGTGAAGTGAGTAACATTGATAATCTCATTACAAAGGCACCTGCCAAGAGGATAGATACACAAAGCAGCAGGTGGACAGTCATATCCTGGAGGTAATGTACTGGAACTAAGAAAACGGGCAAATTTAAGAATCTGAGTGACTTTTACAGGCCCAAGAAAACTGGATCAGAAAGACTCCAAAAGGACAGGTCTTGCATGACGTTCCAAGCATACAGTACCTATTAAAAGTGGTCCAAGTAAGGACAAACCATGAATTGGTGCCAATGTCAAAGGTTCATTAACTCTTAGGGAGGGAAAGCTATCCTGTCTGATCCATTCACACAGATCTACTGTAGCACAAATTGCTGAAAACCGAAAGGTGGCCATACATCTAGCGATTTGGCAGCTGATCAACCATCCAATTCGATAATTATAAAATCAAATGAAAAATCGGTTCCACAACACGCATGCCCAATTGACGATTTGACCGATTTCAACCCAAAATTGGTCAAATGTATTGATCAGACATGCTGGGAAATGTTGGGCTGACGTGGTCGGTCGGGTGCGCTGTGGTAATGGCGTGCGATATTGCATGCGACAAAGATAACGGAACCCCATTGCCGCTGTCCCTCCTAAATGTTATATGTGCAGTGCATTGACAACCGGCCTCATATAGTATAACGCCGGCAACCATGTAAGGGCGCCAATGCAGAAGTACATGGGACAGCTAAAGTATCTTAACCTTCCCAGCGTTCAATTTCCCCAGGATTTCTGTGCAAACAGTGATAAAATGTATTTTTAAAACTTTTTTTTCCCTGTAACTTGCCAAAATGTGTCAAGCAAGGGTCTAGTATACAGTGCAGGAGAGTATTGATGTGTATGCATGTTTATACTGTTCACAGCATGTTTTTTTGAACGGACATTTCTGTCCATACCGCTAGGGAGGTTAATGCACAGGCACCATAAGGCACATATAACATTTGGTGGGATGTGGCTGGGGCAGCAAGTCAACGTCACAAGGCCGATTCCCGAAAAATTTCATGCTGAAATCAATCGGAAATTGGCCTGCACTGTATGGCAACCAACAGATCTCTCTTTGATGAAATTTGATCAGAGATAGATCTGTCTCTTGTTCGATCGGCCACCAAATTGCTTCATGTTTGGCCACTGTGAACTAGCTCTAATACTGGCCACAAGAGAGGTGTCAGAACATACAATGTACCACAACTTGCTACACATGGGGCTGAGTAAACAAAGACCAGGCAAGGTGATCATATTAATCCCTGTCATAAGCGCCTACAACGGTCATGTGAGTCAGGGGTGAGCCTGGGGTGCCTGGCACCTGGGTGCAAGATTTTCTCTGGCGCCTATGGGAGTGGTTAAATTAACCGCGCCCAACCACATAACCACACCCATGTCCTGCCTAATCACACCCACACCTTCCACCTCATTACGCATGTATGTGATACCCCATTCCTACCCCTCTCCCATGCATAGCAATGACTCAATCCATTTTCCAATCTAAGGATAAATAAACTGAGTAGACAGACATTACCATGTTCAAAACAAAGAAAACTTTTTTTATAACAAAAAATTTAAACAAAAATCTATACCAACATTGTGAGGTGGTGCTGATCCATCCCTACTCATATGAACTGATGTTCCAGTGGATGTCCCCCACACAATGCAACCAGATTGTCAGCAGATATCCTCACAAACAGTCAAATGGGCCACAGACAGTCAAATGAATGAGCTGCCTTTCATGGAAAGGATAACAGTAGTATGCGGGCAATGTCAAGCACTGTCTCTGTCAGCCTGTCACACTCACACAGTCACATACTATTGTGTTTGTGTTATCCTTTCCATAAAAGGCAGCTCATTCATTTGACTGTGGGGGGTGCATCTGTACTTTGGGCAAGCCAAGCAGTATACTGACAGGGACCCCCGTTTAGGCAGTGAGAGACAGGGACCCCATTTAGGCAGTAAGAGACAGGGACCCCCGTTTAGGCAGTGAGAGACAGGGACCCCCAGTTAGGTAGTGAGCGACAGGGAGCCCCGTTTAGCCAGTGAGCGACAGGGAGCCCCGTTTAGCCAGTGAGCGACAGGGAGCCCCGTTTAGCCAGTGAGCGACAGGGAGCCCCGTTTAGCCAGTGAGCGACAGGGAGCCCCGTTTAGCCAGTGAGCGACAGGGAGCCCCGTTTAGCCAGTGAGCGACAGGGAGCCCCGTTTAGCCAGTGAGCGACAGGGAGCCCCATTTAGCCAGTGAGCAACAGGGAGCCCCGTTTAGCCAGTGAGAAGTGGAAGTCCGATCAATGGAGACTGCAGCTCAGCAGCAGATCGCTTAAAAGGAACCCGAGGTCTGAGACCTATGTAATCTGCCATATTTATTGCCTTTTAAACAATACCAATTTCCTGGGAGACTTTCTGGTCAGTAGGGTCTAAATCACGCATGGGCAAACTTGGCCCTCCGTAACAGCTGGGGGGCCGAGTTTGCCCATGCCTGGTCTAAATCATAAAACTAAAATAAGCAAGCAGCTGCTCTTGTCAGATTTGTCATAGACATCTGATCTGCATGCCTGTTCAGATTCTATGGCTTAAAGTACCGTATTTTCTGCCGTATAAGACCCACCTTGGTTTAGAGGTAAATAACCAGTGGAAAAAAAAATGTATACTAAACCTGGTGCATCCATGTTCCAGGAGAGTCTTGTAGATGCTGTCCCCCAATTGGTGTCTTCCTGTGTCCCCTTCTGTCCCCAGGTATCCCCTTCAGCTGGACACCCAGGAAATGTGCATTATTAAAAAAGAAATAAACATGTCAGCCTCAATAACCCTTACCTTGGGTTCCATTTAAGTCCTGTTGGTTCTAACATCATGAGATACATCTTCAGATACCACAGGACACCTTCTGAGATCTTGTGGAGTCCATGTCTCGATAGGTATGGCTGTTTAGTAACACGAGAGGGAATAACTGTTTTTGATGAAGTAGTCTTATATCAGGACGATAGTTGAGAGGTGCAGGGTTTCCCCTTTTTTTTCTTCTCCTTTTTGATGCATATAAACTATTGAACACCCACATACTGCTCTTGGCCAGTGATAACCTTCCTCCCCCCACCTCCCCCCCCCCCCCCCCCCCCCCCGTTGAGAGTCGAGCTTTAGCACTACTGACTCTTTAAAAACAGGTCAGGTGACTGAACCATTTCTGAGTGCCACAAAAAAAACCTGAGAAATCATTCCTTCGTAGGCTTGCCCCTTAAACACATTCTCCATCTTACAGGCTGTGCAAATTAGACTTTTACTATCACTACTTTAGGTGAAGCTTTAAGACCGAGGAAGGGAAAAAAAAGAAAAAGAAAAGAAAGATAAATTGAGCTTTTACCCATACCATCCATTATACAGCGTAATGTATGCTGGCTGTGCACAGTCAGACTATTAGATGCATCAGAGGATTTTACTGACATTAAGGACCACAGGAGCCCATAAGCCTGGAAGAGGGTTATTATTTACTGCAGGTAGATGGATCTGTTATCGTGCGCAGCTTTTATGTTACAATAACAGATTAAATCAGAAATTAAATGTGCCATTGCTTCCTCTGTCAAAATGATGTCTTCCCTCCCGCCTATTAATTTCAGTCAGTAGCCAGTGCCGCTACCTGTCCGTCTGCATGTAGAGTTGCCCCCTCTGTCTGCAGTCCCCACTGCCTCCCATACAGGGGGTTAATATGCATCTCTCAGTGGAGGGAGCCGCAGAGATATCAAACTTTCAGATTCATCAGGGAAATGGATGGAGCTGAAACAAAAAAGCATTTTATCTAGAACAAGACACACCATTATCTGCGCTGGAATAGAGGAAGACTGAAGGATATCTCGGATGTACTATTCATACCCAGACAATTATAGATGTTGTGTGGATAATGTCTGCATTGTGAGGACTGTACAGGTAATATCTAATGGCAAACTAAAAATACAACACTTGAATTTAAAAAAAAGTATCTCAGCAACATGGAGATAAAAATCACATTATTATGGGATACTTGAGGGGAACCTAAATGATCTAAATGCATGGAATTGTGCCCAAAAACAACGATACAGGATACAGCTAGCCACTCATCATAAAATGTTGATTGTACAATCTTATTTGTATTAGTTTATTTATAAAACACTAACATATTATGCAGCATTGTACAATAGATAGGGAAGACATTACAACATTAAACAATGGTATATAATACAAAATAACTATGAATCAAACAATATGTTCGCAGATTGCAGTGTAGGGACAAAAATAGCAGAGTGGTCACTAATTCTATAAGGTGGTGAAGAATAGCACACAGGGAAGCAGGGCCTGCCACATAGGCTCACAATCTAGGTGTAAGGGTAGAGCACAAAGGGGGTGCTAGTTGTATATGGAAGGGAGGGTGATGGAGCTATGAAAATAGTGGGTAAGCAGTGGTGAACAGATGGATCTTTAAGGCCTGTTTGATAGAGCCGAATGGGGGGGGGGGGGGGGGGTGCGGTTGGAGTAGTGATTTCCATAGTGTAGGGGCTGCTCCAGAGAAGTCCTTGAGCATCGCGAGTGAGCAAGTGATATGAGGGGCAGACATCTGTAGAGAGGGAATAGGTTAGGGGGAGTATCGCTGGATGAGATTGGAGATATATGAAAGGGGGGGGGGGGGGTATGGTGGACAGATTTGTAGAACAGGTAGGGCAGTTTGGATTTACCTCTGAGGGGGACAGGGAGCCAGAGACGGGATCTGTGAAGAGGAACAGCGGGAGGAGTAAATGAGAATGGCAGTTACAAGAATAACGCATTGTAGGGGTCGGAGTCTGGTCTCAGGAATTCAGAAAGGATGGCATTGAATTAATCCAGACATGAGATGATTGTTCAGGTTTACCATATCTATGCAGTAAAAGGGATTAGATTGGATATACTAGGAATGTATTGTCTAGGACTAGGTAGGCCAACAAGATTGTATGGCGTACAGCCAATCTAAATGTATTTATGCAGGTAGTACACGAAAGCCTGGTACACATTAATTATGATTGGTCAATCTCTGACCCATTTTACCATCTCTGTGTAGTATCAAGGTTTATCTACACAATCTGCTTAGTGTACAACTATATCTGTTGACCCTCATACTACATAGAGGTGGTAAAATCAGCCAGCGATTTGTCAATCATGATTGAAAGTGTTATACCAGGTTTACGTTTATGTGTGTGGCTGTATAGTGTACTGGTTAAAGACACCGACTTTACACAGGAGACCATAGTTTGAATCCTGGCTGTAGTCAGTTACCTGTTCAGTCCTTGGCCTAATGCTCTAGGGTGGCCTATTGAGCATGCCCTTAGTGGCTTTGTGCTTAATAGGCCACCTTATAGTGCTTTGAGTCCGACAGGAGAAAAGCGCTATACAAATGTTAACATTATTATTATATTGCCCAGTGGAAATGTTAGTTGTACCCCCTGCCATGGTGACTGTTCTGGAGGCAGCATGGTGGAGGACCAGGGAGTTCAGCATGGGGAGGAAGGCAGGAAGCAGATCCTGGGAAAGAGAGCTAGAAGCAGTGAGTGCAGTATTATGTAACACGGTTTGCCTGAGGAAAGGAGGGAAGAGCGATCTTTCCTCACCACCTGTCTCTACAGATGCTTCAGACCGCTGACTAGTGTTTTTTTTTTACTGTTTGTTTTTAGAGCAGCAACTATCCTCAATTATCCACCATTATACAGACTTCACTACCCATTCACCAACCCAGATCGCACCTCCCGTAATCACAGGAGTAAAAGCCTTTTTACACCAATTTTTTTGAGTGATCCTTCCACAATTCGCCAGAAAGGGACCAGAAGCAAGCAAGACCATAGGACATATAACAAAGAGCCACTTTGCATCTCGAAAACTATTAGGGTCTCTGTCATGAAAGATGACAAATTCAAGACAAATTCAGCAATCATGAGGCCCCCAACAAATCATGAGGCCCCCAACAAGACAAATTCAGCAATCATGAGGCCCCCATCAAGACAAATTCAGCAAAAATGAGGCCCCCAACATGACAAATTCAGCAATCGTGAGGCCCCCAACAAGACAAATTCAGCCATTCTGAGGCCCCCAACAAGACAAATTCAGCAATCATGAGGCCCCCAACAAGACAAATTCAGCAGTCATGAGGCACATAAATAGACAGCATTTCACATAAATAGGCAGAATGCCCCCTTAATATGGTAAACACCTCTCACCTGGCTTCTGAATTCTCCTGTACTGGCTGCTGTGCCTGGCAATACTGTTTTTGGCTGGATTGGGGATGATGTGTGGGCTGAAAGGCCTGGCAGTGATGCTGTGGCCTGGCTGGTGGTGATGCTGTGGCCGGATTGGCTGGCGGTGATGCTGTGGCCGATGCTGTGGCTGGGTTGGCTGGCGGTGATGCTGGGCTGGTTGAAGTAAATGCTGGCCTGACTGGTGGTGATGCTGTGGCCTTTTTGACAGTGATTCTGGGCTGGTTGGCTGGTGGTGATGCTAGGCTGGCTGGCCTGGATAGTTTAGGTAGTGACAGGTGCCCCCTAGTTAAGGTAGTGCCAGGAGTCCCCAAGTTTAGGTAGTGACAGGAGCCCCACCAGGTTAGATTGTGAGTGACATGGACCCCCAGGTTAGGTTGTGAGTGACAGGCCCCCCCAGTTAAGTAGTGAGTGACAAGCGCCCCCCAGGTTAGGTTGTGAGTGACAGGGACTCCCAGGTTAGGTTGTGAGTGGCAGGCGCCCCCCAGTTAAGTAGTGAGTGACAGGCGCCTCTTAGGTTAGGTTGTGAGTGACAGGGACCCCCAGGTTAGGTTGTGAGTGACAGGGACCCCCAGGTTAGGTGGTGAGTGACAGGCGCCCCCCAGTTAAGTAGTGAGTGACAGGTGCCCCCCAGTTAAGTAGTGAGTGACAGGGACTCCCAGGTTAGGCCGCCCCTCCCCCTCACCCCGGGCCTGCTCAGGGCCATTTTTGAGGGCTGGAGGGGTCGCAGCATAAGGGGAGAGCTTGGTGGCACGTCGGTGGGGAGGGGGGAAGGGCCCCCCCTCCCTCACCTCGGGTTCTCCCCTCTGCGCTCTCCCCTCCAGCATTAAACAAAGACTGTACACAGGAGGAGGCGGCGGGGCAGCGGCGGCAGATACATACCTTCCGTGTGCTCCACGGATGCGTCTCTCTCTAGCCTCTGACGCGACTTCTGGTATAAACAGGACGTCGCGTCAGACACTAGAGGGAGAACCATCCACGCTGGAGCGCACGGAAGGTATGTATGTGCCGCCGCTGCCCCGCCGCCTCCTCCTGCATACAATCTTTGTTTAATGCTGGAGGGGAGAGCGCAGAGGGGAGAGCCCGAGGTGAGGGGGGGAGCCCTTCCCCCCCTCCCCACCGACGTGCCACCAAGCTCTCCCCTCCAGCACCTAGTGGGGCATCCTGCTGCGGGCCCCCCGTGACGTAGGGGCCCCATAGCAACGCCCTTGGGTCCCATTAATGTGACATAACGTTTTAAAGACAGATAGTTCGCTGGTTTTGCTGGGTCTTGCCTCTAGATTGCCTCACCAGTCTAGATTTTGGTTAATTAAGTTATTGCTCATTTCTTGGATGGAAAGTCGGCTTCTCTGCTTGCAGAAATCTCTGGCTCTTAGATTACTGTATACTCCCCAGTTTTTAGGTACTCTTGTGAGCAGCCCTGAGGAAACTCTGTATTGTAAAATACAGGTATGAACTGGGAGGGAGACATCATTGTGGGAACATGCTTTGGCAAACACTCACAGAGTATTACATACCAGGCTCAAAACTGACCAACAAGGTTTTAGCATGGAGGATGCCACTGAGAATGTCTGTGCCAATCCCCCATTCTTACGTAAGAGAAGTGTGCTCTCTACGTATGAAATATGTAGAGAGCACATTTCTCTTGCGCAGACTGGCCGCGACTGGCTGAAGTTACGGGACCGGCACTGGAGATAGAGAAGACTGAGGATGGTGGGTGGGAGCGATCCCTACTTATGGGGCAGGAGGAAGCCCTAGGTATGTATAACATTTTTATCATCTCTGGTACACTTTAAGGGCTTCACATTCATCAAGATTATTCTTGACGAGAGAAAGCTCACTGAATTTGCCAAACCCTGCTAGTAGGTTTGGTAATGCTTTCACTGGGTTTGGTTTTAATGATAATCTCTAGAGTGGATTTCAGTACACTTGCTGTTGATCCATATTGGTTCACAAATAAAGTGAATATCTACACACATTAGCCTGTGTATGTTGAAACATTTATGTTTATGTATAACCAACAAGAATTGATAATGAATGTACTGAAATCCATTGAGAACTTTATGTATTATAAATACTCTGAAATTAATAAAAGATAGGCAATACATGTACCAGGCAGTGAGCAATGCCAGGCACATACAGTAATACCAGCAACCACTGATATACAGATAATGCTGATGACATGCAAATTCCAATAAAATGCACACAATCTCAACAACAGGCAGATATCAATGGCATGCACATAACACTAACACATATTAATAAGATGCATAGGATACCAGCAACAGTCAAATGCCAATGTTATGTGCAAAATACCAACAGGCAAATAGCAACGACAATCAGAAAGCTCCAATGATAGACATATAGATACAGACTAAGGACGATAAGCATGATTATTGACAAGAAGTAAAACGGCAGAAATGTTACAGGCAGATCATTCCTTGTAACATAGGCATTAATAAAAGAAAGACAGAAGTTTGTAGTTTTCACTTGGGTCACATCAAGTCTTAGGAAAGGTTAATGAAAGGTAAAAGGACAACTGAAGTTAGAGGGATATGGATGCCGCTATTATATTTATATCCTTTTAAACAATACCAGTTGGCTGGCAGTTCTGCTGATCTCCTGGCAACATGCACATCGCTTGGCTGTCCTGCTGATCCTTTGCCTCTAATACTTTTAGACCCTGAACAAGCATGCCGATCAGATGTTTCTGACTGAAGTCTGACTGGATTAGCTGCATGCTTGTTTCAGGTGTGCGATTCAGCCACTACTGCTGCCAAAGGGATCCGCAGAACTGCCAGCCAACTGATCTTGTTTGAAAGGAAATACATATGTCAGCCTCCATATCCCACTCACTTCAGATGTCCTATAAGTGTGGTTGTGCAGTTGTGTGCACACAGTGCAAGTAGAAATGTTAATAGCCCCAGGCTGCCCAGAACAATGTAACACGGGTAATTATTGAAGCAATAGCATCCAACAAAAAAATACACATCACATACACAAAAAAAAAAAACTTATGAAGAAGGAGAATATTGTGCATCCGGAAAGAATTCACAGCTCATCACTTTTCCACATTTTGTTATGTTACAGCCTTATTCCAAAATGGATTAAATTAATGTTTTCCTAAGAATTCTACACACACCACTCCAGAATGACAATGTAAAAAAAGATTACTTGAGGTTTTAGCAAATGTATTAAAAAAAATTTAAAAATTGAAAAATCACATACATAAGTATTCACAGTCTTTGCAAAAATGCATCCTGTTTCAGGTGCATTCTGTTTCCAATGATAGTCCTTGAGATATTTCTGCAGTTTAAAGGAACACTATCAAACCAAATGTTCGAAAATGACAATGTACAAATAATCTCTAAGTAGCTGTGTAAACATTTTCCTACTTTTCATGTTAAATATCAGAGGCAAAAGCTTTAATTCATTGTGTGCAGATTTTAGCTACGTTTGGAATGTCTCAATTGCAAAGTTATGAATCTCTGCAGTCTGTCATGCTAAGAACAGTGTAATTTTGAAGCAGGGTTATATGAAAAGCTTGTCAGGTTTCACACACAATTACAAAGGTTGTGTTGCACATAAGATACATTGACTGAGCTCTCTGCAGAGAGCAGAGGAAGAGACATGCAGAGCTTTCTCTCACACACACAGGGTTAATAGATGACGTGTGAGGGAATTCCCAGTCCCCTCATGGCTCAGTCTGCCGTCAGATTTGCCCTCAGAAAAGTGTGAAAGGAGTTAGATAATACTAAACAAAGAAATAAGAATTCAAATATATACACCAGTACTTAGCAGCACTTCCTAAACATTTCCTATCTCAATTGAAAAAAAATATGTTAATCGATAGTAATTTCACAAGTTGGTGCCAGTCGGTGTAGGCTTTCCCAGCGACTAGCGTGCATGGCCGGGCCGTGCATGCCCAATACGCCCCGACTTGTGAAATTATCAGTAGAGGAAGACACTTAGGGGCCCATCAGCCTGAATGGGGCTGGAGGAAGCCCCAGGTATGTATAAAAAACTTTTTTTTACCCGTCTCAGGTTCCCTTTAATTGGAGTACACCTGTGGTAAATTCAGTTGATTGGACATTGGTTGATTGGATTTGGAAAGACACACACCTGTCTATATAAGTTCCCACACTTGAAAGTTCATGTCAGAGCACAAACCAAGCATAAGTCAAGGGAATTGTAGTAGACCTCCAAAACCGGATCACCTCGAGGCACAAATCTGGGGAAGGTTACAGAAAAAATTCTGCTGCTTTGAAGGTCCCAATGAGCACAAAGGCCTCCATCATCCGTATGTGAAAGAATAAGGCTGCAACATAACAAAATGTGGAAAAAGTGAAGCGCTGTGAATGCTTTCCGGATGCACTGTACATAGGATAAATAGTGTGGTTTGGCTGAACTGCATGATCACACAACTTGGCTGATATAAGCGGTCAGATATTCAGTGGAAACATCATCCAGGACAATCTGTGTGTATATCAGTCATGTCCCTCTAAATCAGCAGGACCCTAGGTACCTGCCCGGGTTGCCTGGCAGATGAAATGGCTCTTCAGTGCACCTGCAGTTACAGCATACAACTCCATGCAGTCCAAATTGAATGCATAACCCACCATGAACCTCTGGTATGAGCAACCAAAATTCATGAAAACTAATCCAAATATACAGACCTTACCAAAGAATAATGATCGTTAAGATGCCATGCACCACAGACAAACATACACACTTTAATTCAAACAGTAATAACTTACGTGCAACCAAAATGTTTTGAGGGATTTAATTATTTAAAGATGCGACCACTTGCACTTTTCCATATGAAAAATGTTAATGACCTGTTAAGGAAAATAGATGAAGCACAATCAGCCTCATTTCCATGATGTATGCCACTCTCTATGGAATGCAAGCAGATGTGTAGTGTGGCTTCAAGTCTCTCTCTCTGTTTTTGTAAGAATGTCTAGCAGGCTTACAATGATCTGATGCATAAAGATGGGGAAAAGGATGACTATTTATAGCTACTAGACACGGTGAGTGAGATGCTAGTAAGGCTGTCTTGCATGCACATTTCATGTTAAAATATGCACAGCTTGGAACTGCTACATGGCTATGATTAAGGAGCCTTTTAGAGCTCTGATACGCGTCAGCCTTGTGTGTGCCTACTGATGTGTCAATAAAAGTTGAAAACATGGCTTTTAACCCAGCCTCGGTGTAGCGGAATACTTCCTTTTGCCTGCATGATTTGAAACCTGAGATTCCTGCTCCTTTGGTACAGACAGCGGTGGTTGCAGCGATCCTTCCCTTTGCCTCTAGTGGTGCCATACGTATAGTTTGGGCTCAGGACATAGCTTCTCTCTCCTAAGCAGAGCAGCATGCATGAAAAAAGGGCACCAGGAAAAAAGGGCCCAGCTGGATAACGAAATCTTAACGATAAATATCGTCAAACTTGGTTAATAATAAATACAGTTTGAAAAACAGACAGGAGATAATAACAAAAAGATATTAATGTTAAAAATTGTTTTGTAATTCAACAATACAGCTTAACCCAACCCTTCTCTCACATAGAACCCTCCCCTGGTGGTATCTAACTATCTAACCCTAAACACCTTACGCCCCCCACCCCCCCGTGGTGCCTAACCCTAATTCCCCCGGTGGTGCCTAACCCTAACCACCACTCCCACCTGGTGTTGCCTAAAACTAATCGCCGCCCGAGTGGTCCCTAACCCTAACCACTCCCCCTGGTGGTGCCTAACCCTGACCACTCCCCCTGGTGGTGCCTAACCCTAACCACTCCCCCTGGTGGTGCCTAACCCTCACCACTCCCCCTGGTGGTGCCTAACCCTCACCACTCCCCCTGGTGGTGCCTAACCCTTACCACTCCCTCTGCAGAAACACCCTTTTACACATTGAAACAATAATATCTGATAAGGTAAAATCTGTACATACAAACAAAATAATATGACAAAAACTATAATATTGCAATCTTCTAAAACAATAACATACTTAAAAAACTGTAATGTTCTAATGTTGTTAACGATATTTATCAGGCGCCCTTTTTTCTGCTTTTTTTGCCGTATTAACAATAATTGCATGAGAGTCTATGGCGGTATCCTTTTCATCCACCCTTAGCCAGCGCCCTTTTTTCCGGCTCCTGCAGCAGCGGAACCCATCCACTTAGTGATCAGTGCAGCCAGGATGCCTACTTCTCTCTCCCATGTGACAATATGCAGAGTGGCTGCAGCAGAAACCAACACGCCTGTCTCACTGGGACCTATCATATCCACTACACTAGGGCTGGTTAGTGTGCATTAGCATCCCTCCAACTCCTGATCCTCCTGTATGGGGATGGGTGGGGGGTGTTTAATACTACTTGCTATTGGTTTAGAAGGGGGGGCATTGCTGGTCTTAATTGGTTTCCAGAGGGGAGAGGGGGTGGCAATGCTGGCTGTAATTAGTTAGTGCAGAACTTATCCCTTCCTGATACCCAAGTGCAGACATTACCCCTCCTACTGCAACTACCGTATATTCCGGTGAATAAGACGACTGGGCGTATAAGACGACTGAGCGTATAAGACGACCCCCAACTTTTCCAGTTAAAATTTAAATTTTGTGATATACTTGCCGTTTACGACTACCCCTCTTAACTGCTGGACATTTGTATATTATACTGTATGTACTGATGCTATACTATATAAAACAGGTACAAATACTGGTGCTGTACTGTGTGTGGTACCCAGTATACAACAACCAGCCAATCGCAGCAAGCGATGTACCTTACCGGCGATTGGCTGGTAGAGATGGCTTGAACCTTCAATTTTCGGCTCGCAAACCGCGAACTTCCGCAAAAGTTTGCGTACATGCACGAACTGCAATAGACTTCAATGGGGAGGCAAACTTGGAAAACTAGAAACATTTATGCTGGCCACAAAAAAGTGATGAAAAAGAGGTTTCAAGGGGTCTAACACCTGGAGGGGGGCATGGCGGAGTGGGATACATGCCAAAACTCCCCGGGAAAAATCATGATTTGACACACAGCAGTGTTTTAAGGGCAGAAATCACATTTTATTGCTAAATTGGAGGCCTAAAGTGCTTTAAAACATCTTGCATGTGTATACATCAATCAGGGAGTGTAATTAGTGTACTGCTTCACACTGACAGACCAAACTCACTGTGTAACACACCGCAAACAGCTGTTTGTGTAGTGATCGCCATGCTGGACTGGTGCGCACCATGGCCAGAGTGCAGGCGATGGCGGTTTTCAAGCCCATATGGTCGGGCTGAGGTAGCTGAATGACAGAACAACAGTGACTGAGTGTTCAGCTGATCGAATTTGGTCTTTCCACAATGAAGCAACGACCTTATTATCTATATTCTTGGGTAGGTGGGTCCCCCAACCCCAACACACTCATATAGCCGGCGGTCATTGCTTCATTGTGATACGCAAGCCCCTTCACCGCAGCAAGGTAACGATCACGAAGGGGAATTGACACATGTACATGCCTTTTGTTTTGTTGTTGCAGCTGCAGTGCTGCCAGAAAAATTAGGCAGGCATGTACACGCACCAGAAAAATTATTATAGCGGCCACTGCTAGCAGTGGCCTTAAAAATACAGGAATCCGCCTGGAGTCCTGGTGGATCCTGTTGGTGGTGGCAGTCAAGCGGCCTGCAGGCAGAGATGCTGTGTGGGGACCGACTTAGTCTTGGGGCAGGCAGCCAGTCACACTGCGTGCAGGCAGAGATGCTGTGTGTGGGGACTGACTTAGTCTTCGGGTAACCCTCCGGGATCCATGCCTCATTCATTTTGATAAAGGTGAGGTACTGAACACTTTTGTGACCTAGGCGACTTCTCTTCTCAGTGACAATGCCTCCAGCTGCGCTGAAGGTCCTTTCTGACAGGACACTTGAGGCAGGGCAAGACAGAAGTTGGTTGGAAAATTGTGATAGCTCTGACCACAGGTCAAGCCTGCGCACCCAGTAGTCCAGGGGTTCATCGCTGCTTACAGTGTCTACATCCACACAGGGCTGTATTTAGGGTTTGGGCTCCCCTAGGCACCCCAAACCTATGGCGCCCCCCCCCCCCCCTGAGGGCGTTGGCGGCACGCGGAGCGTGCCGCGGCGAAAAATGGGCGTGGCCACATAATACAGTAGGCGTGTCCATAACATACAGTGGGTGTGACCAATTAAAACTTCCTAGTAAGAGTGCAGCCCAAAGTCAAAGGCCATGTTTTCTCCCCGGGTATGAGTAAAGTGACTAGGGTTGCAACGGTATGAAATTCCACGGTATGATAACCGTCAAAAAAAATACCACAGTATGACGGTATACGGTATTATGCAATTTTTTGGACCAGGGCCCCACCTCCTTCCATTACATTTTGTGCCCCTCCACCCCAGTGTGGGGTGCCCCACTCCCTCGGGAACTGTAAAAAGGCTCACCCTATTCCTGCAAAAGTCCTGATGGCGTGATAGGTGTAGCTAGGAATAGGTGGTCGCAGCATAGGTAGCTAGGGATAGGTGAAGCCAGGGATAAGTGTGGCTAGAAATAGGTGGCCGCTGTATAGGTAGCCAGGAATAGATGTAGCCAGTAGTTGGTGGCCGCTGTATAGGTAGCCAGGAATAGATGTAGCCAGTAGTTGGTGGCCGCTGTATAGGTAGCCAGGGATAGGTGTGGCCAGAAATAGGTGGCCGCTGTATAGGTAGCCAGGGATAGATGAAGCCAGTAGTAGGTGGTCGCAGTATAGGTAGCCAGGGATAGGTGTAGCCAGAAATAGGTGGCCGCTGTATAGGTAGCCAGGGATAGGTGTAGCCAGTAGTTGGTGGCCGCTGTATAGGTAGCCAGGAATAGATGTAGCCAGTAGTTGGTGGCCGCTGTATAGGTAGCCAGGGATAGGTATAGCCAGAAATAGGTGGCCGCTGTATAGGTAGCCAGGGATAGATGAAGCCAGTAGTAGGTGGTCGCAGTATAGGTAGCCAGGGATAGGTGTAGCCAGAAATAGGTGGCCGCTGTATAGGTAGCCAGGGATAGGTGTAGCCAGTAGTAGGTGGCCGCAGTATAGGTAGCCAGGGATAGGTGTAGCCAGTAGTAGGTGGCCGCTGTATAGGTAGCCAGGGATAGATGTAGCCAGTAGTAGGTGGCCACAGTATAGGTACCCAGGGATAGGTGTAGCCAGTAGTAGGTGGCCGCAGTATAGGTAGCCAGGGATAGGTGTAGCCAGTAGTAGGTTGCCACAGTATAGGTAGCCAGGGATAGGTTTAGCCAGAAATAGGTGGCCGCAGTACAGGTAGCCAGGGATAGGTGTAGCCAGAAATAGGTGGCCGCAGTATAGGTAGCCAGGGATAGGTGTAGCCAGAAATAGGTGGCCGCAGTATAGGTAGCCAGGGAATTGTTCTAATGACTGCATCTGCTCAGATACTGATAAAGAATCGTACAAGGATTTGTAGACAGTCCCTATTCAGTATATGGCAGGCTCTTGTGTACAGCGCCCAGCCACCAACCTCTACCCCTCCCCAAGTGTTCTGTACTGTAGTGATGCTGGAGGAGTCTGCAGAGCCAGTTCTGCTCCATCAGAGATGGACAGCGTGAGTGTAATAAGCTGAGGCTGGGAGCACACTGTATGTCCGTTTTCTGTACGTGTTTTCTGCACACCATGTGTGTCTGTATGTGTGAAAACATGCAATTTTTATCACAGGAGCTAATGTAATTGATCGAGAAAATGCGTGCAGTGGTTTGCTGCGGTCTGTTCTGATCTGCATGGGGAAAACACATTCAAGTGTGCACTAGCCAATTGATTAACATTGGTTCTCCGGTTACCTGTGCAGAAAGTGAAGGGGGTAGGGGGGCCCCATCCAAAGTTTCGCAGGGGGGCCCAGTGACTTCTAGTTACGCCCCTGCTGGGCCCCCTTGCAAAAATTTGGATGGGGTCCCCCCCATAGGTGCCAAATAATCGTAATGGGGCAGCGTTTCACTATAAAATAATCGTAATGCGGCAATGTTTCACCATAAAATAATCGCAATGTGGGCAACATTTCAGCAGAGAATAACCGCAATGAGGGCAACATTTCACCAGAGAATAATCGCAATGAGGGCAACATTTCAGCAGAGAATAATCGCAATGAGGGCAACATTTCACCAGAGAATAATCGCAATGAGGGCAACATTTCACCAGAGAATAATCGCAATGAGGGCAACATTTCACCAGAGAATAATCGCAATGAGGGCAACATTTCACCAGAGAATAATCGCAATGAGGGCAACATTTCACCAGAGAATAATCGCAATGAGGGCAACATTTCACCAGAGAATAATCGCAGTGAGGGCAACATTTCACCAGAGAATAATCGCAGTGAGGGCAACATTTCACCAGAGAATAATCGCAGTGAGTGCAACATTTCACTAGCGAATAATCCCAATGAGTGCAACATTTCAGCAGAGAATAATCACAACGTGGGCAGTTTTTCAGCAGAAAATGTCCCCAGTTTAGGTAGTAGGTTTATAGGTGTCCCCAGTTAGATAGTAGCTAGGTATATAGGTGTCCCCAGTTAGATAGTAGCTAGGTATATAGGTGTCCCCAGTTAGATAGTAGGTACATAGGTGTCCCCAGTTAGATAGTAGGTACATAGGTGTCCCCAGTTAGACAGTAGGTACATAGGTGTCCCCAGTTAGACAGTAGGTACATAGGTGTCCCCAGTTAGACAGTAGGTACATAGGTGTCCCCAGTTAGACAGTAGGTACATAGGTGTCCCCAGTTAGACAGTAGGTACATAGGTGTCCCCAGTTAGACAGTAGGTACATAGGTGTCCCCAGTTAGACAGTAGGTACATAGGTGTCCCCAGTTAGACAGTAGGTACATAGGTGTCCCCAGTTAGACAGTAGGTACATAGGTGTCCCCAGTTAGACAGTAGGTACATAGGTGTCCCCAGTTAGACAGTAGGTACATAGGTGTCCCCAGTTAGATAGTAGGTACATAGGTGTCCCCAGTTAGATAGTAGGTACATAGGTGTCCCCAGTTAGATAGTAGGTACATAGGTGTCCCCAGTTAGATAGTAGGTACATAGGTGTCCCCAGTTAGATAGTAGGTATATAGGTGTCCCCAGTTAGATAGTAGGTAGGTATATAGGTGTCCCCAGTTTAGGTAGTAGGTATATAGGTGTCCCCAGTTAGATAGTAGGTATATAGGTGTCCCCAGTTAGATAGTAGGTAGGTATATAGGTGTCCCCAGTTAGATAGTAGGTAGGTATATAGGTGTCCCCAGTTAGATAGTAGGTAGGTATATAGGTGTCCCCAGTTAGATAGTAGGTAGGTATATAGGTGTCCCCAGTTAGACAGTAGGTATATAGGTGTCCCCAGTTAGACAGTAGGTATATAGGTGTCCCCAGTTAGACAGTAGGTATATAGGTGTCCCCAGTTAGACAGTAGGTATATAGGTGTCCCCAGTTTAGGTATAGGTAGTAGGTATATAGGTGTCCCCAGTTAGATAGTAGCTAGGTATATAGGTGTCCCCAGTTAGATAGTAGGTATATAGGTGTCTCCAGTTTAGGTAGTAGGTATATTGGTGTCCCCAGTTAGACAGTAGGTATATAGGTGTCCCCAGTTTAGGTATAGGTAGTAGGTATATAGGTGTCCCCAGTTAGATAGTAGGTAGGTATATAGGTGTCCCCAGTTTAGGTAGTAGGTATATAGGTGTCCCCAGTTAGATAGTAGGTATATAGGAGTCCCCAGTTAGATAGTAGGTATATAGGTGTCCCCAGTTAGATAGTAGCTAGGTATATAGGTGTCCCCAGTTAGATAGTAGCTAGGTATATAGGTGTCCCCAGTTAGATAGTAGCTAGGTATATAGGTGTCCCCAGTTAGATAGTAGGTATATAGCAGTCCCCAGTTAGATAGTAGGTATATAGCAGTCCCCAGTTAGATAGTAGGTATATAGCAGTCCCCAGTTAGATAGTAGGTATATAGCAGTCCCCAGTTAGATAGTAGGTATATAGGTGTCCCCAGTTAGATAGTAGGTATATAGGTGTCCCCAGTTAGATAGTAGCTAGGTGTCCCCAGTTAGATAGTAGGTATATAGGTGTCCCCAGTTAGATAGTAGCTAGGTATATAGGTGTCCCCAGTTAGACAGTAGGTATATAGGTGTCCCCAGTTAGACAGTAGGTATATAGGTGTCCCCAGTTAGACAGTAGGTATATAGGTGTCCCCAGTTTAGGTATAGGTAGTAGGTATATAGGTGTCCCCAGTTAGATAGTAGGTAGGTATATAGGTGTCCCCAGTTTAGGTAGTAGGTATATAGGTGTCCCCAGTTAGATAGTAGGTATATAGGAGTCCCCAGTTAGATAGTAGGTATATAGGAGTCCCCAGTTAGAAAGTAGGTATATAGGTGTCCCCAGTTAGATAGTAGCTAGGTATATAGGTGTCCCCAGTTAGAAAGTAGGTATATAGGTGTCCCCAGTTAGATAGTAGCTAGGTATATAGGTGTCCCCAGTTAGATAGTAGGTATATAGGTGTCCCCAGTTAGATAGTAGCTAGGTATATAGGTGTCCCCAGTTAGATAGTAGGTATATAGGTGTCCCCAGTTTAGGTAGTAGGTATATAGGTGTCCCCAGTTAGATAGTAGCTAGGTATATAGGTGTCCCCAGTTAGATAGTAGCTAGGTATATAGGTGTCCCCAGTTAGATAGTAGCTAGGTATATAGGTGTCCCCAGTTAGATAGTAGATAGGTATATAGGTGTCCCCAGTTAGATAGTAGGTATATAGCAGTCCCCAGTTAGATAGTAGGTATATAGGTGTCCCCAGTTAGATAGTAGCTAGGTATATAGGTGTCCCCAGTTAGATAGTAGGTATATAGGTGTCCCCAGTTAGATAGTAGCTAGGTATATAGGTGTCCCCAGTTAGATAGTAGCTAGGTATATAGGTGTCCCCAGTTAGATAGTAGGTATATAGGTGTCCCCAGTTAGATAGTAGCTAGGTATATAGGTGTCCCCAGTTAGATAGTAGGTATATAGGTGTCCCCAGTTAGATAGTAGCTAGGTATATAGGTGTCCCCAGTTAGATAGTAGGTATATAGGTGTCCCCAGTTAGATAGTAGGTATATAGGTGTCCCCAGTTAGACAGTAGGTATATAGGTGTCCCCAGTTTAGGTATAGGTAGTAGGTATATAGGTGTCCCCAGTTAGATAGTAGCTAGATATATAGGTGTCCCCAGTTAGATAGTAGGTATATAGGTGTCCCCAGTTTAGGTAGTAGGTATATAGGTGTCCCCAGTTAGACAGTAGGTATATAGGTGTCCCCAGTTTAGGTATAGGTAGTAGGTATATAGGTGTCCCCAGTTAGATAGTAGGTAGGTAGGTAGGTATATAGGTGTCCCCAGTTTAGGTAGTAGGTATATAAGTGTCCCCAGTTAGATAGTAGGTATATAGGAGTCCCCAGTTAGATAGTAGGTATATAGGAGTCCCCAGTTAGATAGTAGGTATATAGGAGTCCCCAGTTTCTTGTGTGCAAATCTTTAAATTGTGATGACGCACGCACGCACGCACGCACGCACGCACGCACGCACGCACGCACACACACACACACACACACACACACACACACACACACACACACACACACTGTACCTGATGCCTAACCCCATTTCTCCGCACAATCTACCTGTCTGTGTCTGATGCCTAACCTTAAAGGAGTTATCAGGCTTTTTTTTTTATGAAAATAAGTGCTACTTACCCAGGGCTCCTCCAGCTCCAAGCTCCCAGCATGTCCCTTGCCGCAGCTCTGCAGTCAGCTGTTCGCTGCCGCTGCCTCCCAGCCCCCGGCGATGACGTCAGGCCGACTGCGCCTGTGCGAGCGGCGCTGTCAATCACCGCCACATGGACCAGAGCGTACTGTGCAGACGCAGAACTACTGCGCCTGCGCAGTACACTCCGGTCCACGTGGCGGTGATTGACAGTGCTGCTCGCACAGGCGCAGTACAGGCCGACATCCAGGTCGGACTGGTGCCATCGCCGGGGACTGGGAGGCAGCGGCAGCGAATGGCTGACTGCAGAGCTGCGGTGAGGGACATGCTGGGAGCGTGGGGCTGGAGGAAGCTCCGGGTAAGTAGCACTTATTTCATTAAAAATGCCTGATAACTCCTTTAAACAACCCCCCCCCCCCACACACACACACACACAAACCTACCTACCTGGTGATGCCTAACCCCACTCCTGCCCACCCACCATACAAACTACTTGTCTGACACCTACCCCCCCCTCCAACTACCTGTTTGACAGTGCCTAACTGCCTGCCTCCCCCCTCCCCTGCCGCCAATCACACCACAAGAAGAAAAAACGTTCCCCCTCAGGCCAGGGTCAGAATGGAGATGATTGTCACACACAAAAAAACTCAGAGGGCACTGGCCTGGGCAGAGAATTGAAGTTGACAGCAGTAGCAGGCAGGCAGCAAAGTGTGAGTAACTCAGTAACAAGAAGGGAGAAGAAGTACAGAAACAAAATTTATAAAAACCACCTTCTCCTCTGGCAACCTGGACCTAACCTCCTCTATCCTCCTGTCTCCTCAGTCCTACACCTCCTCCTCCTCCACAGCAGCAAGCAGCTATAGGTGGCATCTCCGACTCCCAGCCCCCAGAGTGTCCGACTCCTCCAGCCAGGACAGCCAGCCAGCCACTCGTAGCCGCCGCTCCAGGCCCCCAGACCCCCCAGCACAGAAAGCTAAAGAGTGAGACAGCTCACTCCGACGACACCTCAGGCACAGCAGCACAGGAGAGGACTGTGCCCGACTCCTCCAGGCAGCCACTCATAGCCACAGCTCCAGGCCCCCAGCCCCTCCAGCACAGAAAGCTGAAGAGTGAGACAGCTCACTCCGATGAAACCGCAGGCACAGCAGCACATTGCGGGCGGCAATGGCTCCAGGCGGGGGGCGGAGTCAAGCAGGGTCAACCCACCGGGCCGGAGAGGACCTAAGCTATTTGTGTCCTTGTGCCGCTCACATCCACTGCAGGCGCAGCCACGCACAAGGGCACACCATGGCCGGCCGCCTCAGCCCCTTCTTTGATTGGATACTTCAACTTGCCGGGAAATATCGCGCGAGGTTGCGATCCCCACTGCGAACCTGTCACCTGTGGTATGTCTGCGGCCGCTGCGTATAGCAGCGGCCGGCCCTAATTACTTAAGATTCGGGCAGCCCGGGGGGCGATTGCCCCCCGTCCCCCTGGGCCAGTCCTCCCCTGTATATAGGTGTCCCCAGTTAGATAGTAGCTAGGTATATAGGTGTCCCCAGTTAGATAGTAGGTATATAGGTGTCCCCAGTTTAGGTAATAGGTATATAGGTGTCCCCAGTTAGATAGTAGGTATATAGGTGTCCCCAGTTAGATAGTAGGTATATAGGTGTCCCCAGTTTAGGTAGTAGTATCAGTGCTGCAGCTAGCTAAATCAGCTTACACCAGCAGTGAAAGGGTTGCACACTAGAGACAGAGAGATGCTGGACTGTGTGATCAGGGCTGACATGTGACAGGCAGATAAGGCAAATTAAGTTGAGAGGAGGTGTCGTCTTACCATGGAGAGTGCCCGTGATGTTTGTGCAGCCAGTGTCCCTCTCCCCTTGAGCTTGATGAGGCAGGAGGCTGGGATTGAGGGAGAAAACCTGACGCTGCGCAGAAAAGCTGCAGACATCAGGCAAGACAGGGACCCTTGCAGAGTCATTTTAGACGAGCTGCCTGCTAAGCTGTCAGGAAATGAATTATGCAGCTTCAGGTCGCACTTCCGACCCTGCCCGCCTGCAGTTCATTGGCCAGTGGTTTGCTCTGTCACACACTCACAGGCTCAGCCCCGCTGAAGAGGAGGTCGGGACTAAACCACTGCCAGGCATGGATGGGGAGGGCAGGTGCCAGCTGCAGCTACCCTGGGCTGGACCAGACTCGCCCCCAACCCCCCCCCCTCCCCCCCTCCCTTAAAAAAAAATAATAATCCAGAGGTCCACTCCAGAGGACCAGAGGAAAAATTTTAAATACATTAAATAACACACCATATAGGAGGCCGCCCCCCCCTGAGGGGCCGCCCATGGCACCGGCCCACGGGTGCCTCTTAAGAGATACGGCCCTGCATCCACACTTAAGGCAAGGTAGTTGGCTACCTTCTGGTCAACGCATTGGTGGAGGGTGGACCCGGAAGCGCTAAGGCGAGGCGTTGGACTAAAGAATGTCCACATGTCCGACATCACGATGAGATCACTAGAGCGTCCTGTCCTTGCCTGCGTGGACATGGGAGAAGGTTTACTGGCAGTGGTACCTTTATTCGGTTGTGCTGTGACATCACCCTTAAACGCACTGTAAAGCATAGTTGCCAGCTTGTTCTGCATGTGCAGCATCCTTTCTGCCCTCAGGTAAGTTGGCAACATGTCCGCCACTTTGTTGCTATACCGAGGGTCTAGTAGAGTGGCCATCCAGTACAGCTCATTCCCCTTGAGTTTTTTTATACGGGGGTCCCTCAACAGACTAGACAGCATGAAAGACACCATCTGCACAAATTTGGATCCAGACATACTAACCAACTCCTCTTGCTCTACCTCAGTGATGTCAGGTAAGTTTTCCTCTTCCCCCAAGCCACAAACAATACGACGGGAGCATTGAGCAGCACAAGCCCCCTGCGACGCCTGCTGTGGTTGTTCTTCT
The DNA here is from genome assembly GCF_040937935.1 of Hyperolius riggenbachi. NCBI lineage: Eukaryota > Metazoa > Chordata > Amphibia > Anura > Hyperoliidae > Hyperolius > Hyperolius riggenbachi. The sequence goes on along the minus strand of NC_090652.1, from coordinate 244,627,662 downwards.
GCTGCCGCCTCCTTAAAAAAAAAAAAAAAAAACACCTTCCTCATCATCTGACTCCTCTTCCCCACACGACTCTTCCTCCTCCCCCCTCTGTGCTGCCGCAGGTGTTGAGGAAATTGAGAATTGATCCCACAACTCTTCCTCCTGTAACTGTTCCTGTTCACGCTCATCCACAGCTTGATCCACCACTCTACTCACAGCACGCTCCAGGAAGAAGGCATACGGGATCAAGTCACTGATGGCACCTTCACTGTGACTCACCATGTTTTTCACCTCCTCAAACGGCTGCATGAGCCTGCAGGCATTTCACATGAGTGTCCAGTTCTTCGGCCAGAACATCCCCATCTCCCCAGAGCATGTCCTTCTACTGTAGTTGTAGAGATACTGGGTGACGGCTTTCTCCTGTTGCAGCAGGTGGTCAAACATCAGGAAGGTCAAATTCCAGCAAGTCGAGCTATCGCAAATCAAGCGTCTCACCGGCAAGTCGTTTCTCCGATGAATATCGACCAAGCGTACCATGCAGGGTACGTGTCAACTTTCCCGAATTCAAAGCCGAAATGAGATTGCTGCCGTTGTCACACACCACGTTGCCAGGGCCGGCCCGCTCATGAGGCGGGGTGAAACTTTTGCCTCAGGCGGCAAAATTCCAGGGGCGGCACCCGCCCGTCCGTGGGTGCGGGGAGCCGGCCGCCGAGCTGGAGGGGTAGCTGGCAGGACGGGGGTATTGGGCCTAGCGGCGGGGAGGGGGGTCGGACCCCCCCCTCCCTCGCCTGGGTCCCCCGTGCTCCGCTCCCCTCCAGCCTTAAATACAAGCAGCCGCTATGTGTAAGAGGCACGGGCGGGGAGGACTCACCTTTTCCTCGTTCCAAGCGTGCGCTCCACTGACGTCACTTCCTGCAACGCTGCAGGAAGTGACGTCAGTGGAGCGCACGCTGGGAAGAGGTGAGTGTCCTCCCCGCCCGTTCCTCTTACACATAGCGGCTGCTTGTATTTAAGGCTGGAGGGTAGCGCAGTTCGGGGGACCCAGGCGAGGGAGGGGGGGTACGACCCCCTCCCCGCCGCTAGGCCCAATACCCCCGTCTTGCCAGCTACCCCTCCAGCTCGGCGGCCCCCCAGAGCGCGCCCCCCACCGGGGGGGGGGGGGGGTGGCGGCGGAAATTTTTTTTTTGCCTCAGGCGGCAAATAGTCTAGGGCTGGCCCTGCACGTTGCCAATCTCCAGTTGATGCGGGTCAGCCACTGATGCACCTGTTTGTTCAGAGCAGCCAGGAGAGCTGCTCCAGTGTGACTCTCCGCTTTGAGGCAAGACATGTCTAAGATGGCGTGGCACCGTTGTACCTGGCATGCAGCATAGGCCCCGGGGAGCTGGGGCTGTGTAGCTGAAGAGGAGATCGCAGCACCAGTAGAGTTGCGCTGCCACTCAGCCAAGAAGGAGGAGGAGAAGGAGAGGAGGTGGCAGCAGGCCTGCCTGCAAGCCGTCGAGGTGTCACAACTAGGTCCGCTGCACAGCCACGTACTCCCTGCTTGCCATCGGTCACCAGGTTGACCAAATGGGCTGTGTAAGTAATGTACCTGCCCTGACCGTGCTTGGCAGACTAAGCATCTGTGGACAGATGGACCCTTGACCCAACGCTGTGTGCCAGAGATGACACCACTTGCCTTTCTACTTTACGGTACAGTTTGGTTATAGCCTTGTTTGAGAAATAATTGCGGCCTGGTATCTTCCACTGCGGTATCCCAATGGCCACAAATTTTCGGAAGGCCTCAGAGTCCACCAGCTGGTATGGTAACAGCTGACGAGCTAACAGTTCCGCCAAGCCAGCTGTCAGACGCCAGGCAAGGAGGTGACTGGCAGACATTGGCTTCTTCCCCTCAAAGATTTCCCTCACGGATACCTGGCTGCTGCTGTGGGCAGAGAAGCAGGAGCCGCTCAAGGTGAGAGGTGGAGTGGAGGAGGTTGGCTGTGATTGTGAAGGTGCAAGGGAGAAAGCAGCTGAAGATGATGCACCTGAAGGAGGAAGAGGAAAAGGAGGGTGGCTTTTCTTCTGTGTGCTGCTTTTGCTCAGGTGGGCTTCCCATTGCAGTTTGTGCCTTTTCTGCATGTGCCTTCGTAAGGCAGTTGTCCCTAAGTGGGTGTTGGCTTTTCCACGGCTCAATTTTTGGTGGCAGAGAGTACAGATGGCATTGCTCTGATCTTTGGCATACACACTAAAAAATGTTCACACCGCTGAGCCACCCTGGGGTGTGGGAACTATGGTGGCGTCAGCAGCTGACGTTGAAGGGCATGTTGGCTGGCTGTCCATAGGCTCCCGGACACTGCCACCAGCTGTTTCTGATGACGCGCTCCCCCTGCGTTTCCTCCTACTCCTCTCTGACTCCCCCTCTGAACTGTCCCCCTGTTCATCTCCTCTATTGGGAACCCACGTGGCATCCGTATCATCATAATCATCCTCCCCAGCTTCGCTTGTATCAAACACCTCCAAAACTGCACCAACAGCAGGTACTTCATCATCCTCCTCCTCACACCTTACGTCCATAGTGTCGCCTAACTCAGACATATGAAGTCGTGTAACTTGCTTAACGCCTTCATCTTGTAGTAACAGTAATGGCTGTGAATCAGTAATTTCCCCACCAAATAATTCCTGCGAAGTGTCAAATGTAGCGGATGTGGTACTTGGAGTAGCGCTGGTGGCTGCGGAAGATGAGGTATTCTGTGTTAAATAGTCAACCACGTCCTGACAATCTTGGGAGTTGATGGGACGTGCCTTCTTCTGAGCACTGTACTTTGGTCTAGGGCCGCATGAAATCACGTCAACACGACCTCAAACAGACCTGCCGGGTGGCCTGCCTCTGGGTCTGCCTCTGCCTGTTATTTTGTCCATATCGGGGGCGATGAAGTGAAAGGTATGCAATGACTTGACTAATACAATATGCAGTCACACAGGTGCAGTGAAAGGTAGCAGTGACTGGTATTACAATACAATGTGCAGCTGTCACACAGGTGCAGGTAACAGGTATGCATGGACTGGTATAATAAACAGCGTGCGGTCACACAGGTGCAGTGAACAGGTGCAGTGACTGGTGGTATATTACACTGCTTGCAGTCACGTAGGTGCACTGAACAGGTTACAGGTATGCACTGCAGTGATTGGTATTACAAATGTGCAGCTGACACACACAGGTACCATGAACACGTGCAGTGACTGGTGGTATATTACACTGCATGCACTCACGTAGGTGCACTGAACAGTTTACAGGTAAGCACTGCAGTGATTGGTATTACAAATGTGCAGCTGTCACACACAGGTACCATGACCAGGTGCAGTGACTGGTGGTATATTACACTGCTTGCGGGCACGTAGGTGCACTGAACAGGTTACAGGTACGCACTGCAGTGATTGGTATTACAAATGTGCAGCTGTCACACACAGGTACCATGACCAGGTGCAGTGGACTGGTGATATATTACACTGCTTGCGGTCACGTAGGTGCACTGAACAGGTTACAGGTATGCACTGCAGTGATTGGTATTACAAATGTGCAGCTGACACACACAGGTACCATGAACACGTGCAGTGACTGGTGGTATATTACACTGCTTGCACTCACGTAGGTGCACTGAACAGTTTACAGGTAAGCACTGCAGTGATTGGTATTACAAATGTGCAGCTGTCACACACAGGTACCATGACCAGGTGCAGTGACTGGTGGTATATTACACTGCTTGCGGGCACGTAGGTGCACTGAACAGGTTACAGGTATGCACTGCAGTGATTGGTATTACAAATGTGCAGCTGTCACACACAGGTACCATGACCAGGTGCAGTGGACTGGTGATATATTACACTGCTTGCGGTCACGTAGGTGCACTGAACAAGTTACCCAGTATGCACTGCAGTGATTGGTATTACAAATGTGCAGCTGTCACACACAGGTACTATGAACAGGTGCAGTGACTGGTGGTATATTACACTGCTTGCGGTCACGTAGGTGCACTGAACAGGTTACAGGTATGCACTGCAGTGATTGGTATTACAAATGTGCAGCTGTCACACACACAGGTACCGTGAACAGGTGCAATGACTGGAGGTATTAACAATGCATGCGCTCACGTAGGTAGGTAGGTAAGTGCACTGAACAGTGAACAGGTGCAGTGATTGAGATTACAAATGTGCAGTTGCCTCTCACACACACAGGTAGTCACTGAATGTGCTGTGCTGGGCCTGGCAGTGGCACAGTAGGAATTACCCCCAAGGGGCCAAAGGCCATCTGCGACTGACTGACAGGGCTGTATATAATGCAAGTGGGCCACACACAAAAAAATAGATCACAAGAACAAGATTAGCTCTCAAAAGAGCTGTTGAGGGGTGCTTTTTAGCAATAAGAATCAGCAAGGAGCAAGCTAACAAGCCTACAAGAGCCTAACTAAGCTTTCCCTAGATCTCTCTCTGCAGCAGCTATCCCTTCTCTAATTACTGCAGGCACACAAGTGAGTGAAATGCCTGAACGCTGCCTGCCTTTTATAAGGGAGGGGGGTGGGGCTCCAGGAGCTAGTGGAGCCTGATTGGCTACAATGTGCCTGCTGACTGTGATGTAGAGGGTCAAAGTTGACTCTAATGATATAGTAAAGAGGCGGATCGAACTTCTGAAAAAGTTTGCGGTTCTCCGCGATCGCGAATCACGGAAGTTCGCCGGTCCCGTTCGCGGCCGAACCGTTCGGGCCATCTCTATTGGCTGGTTGTTGTATACAAAGCCTGCTTGGATTGAGTAGCTATTCCTGTCTCCAAGACTACTTGTACAGCACCACTCTTGCTACTTTCATACGGTTGTTGCATAGGGTGGGGATGCGGCTGCAGACATTTTTGTGCTCCCCCCACCATATGCAGCAACTGCAGATTCTCCAGTCCGGCTCGGAAGTTCTAGCACCTGCCCTGTAAGACGACCCCCAGCGTATAAGACGACTCCCGACTTTTGACAAGAATTTCCTGGGTTAAAAACTAGTCTTGTACACCAGAATATATAGTATTAATCCTCATGGTCCCCACTTGCAGCCATTGACCTTCCTGAGCCGACTTATACTTGAGTCCTTTCCAGCTTTAAAGGGTCAAATTTTGGGGTGGTCTTATCAGAGCCGGATTAAGGCTAAATGGGGCCCTAAGCAAAGTAACTGATTTGGGCCCCCCCCATCATGTCGTCATAGAATCAGAAGATGCAGCTGCACAGCAACATGCCGCACACACCGGGGCAGCCGAGCTACTGGTTGCTATGGGCAACAGCCCGCTTTCCTCTGTGGGTGCACAATGCAGGGAATAGCAGCGGCAAAATGGAAAGTGAGAGATGAATGGCTGGGACATTTGCACTCAGGGGCTGGGGCAGCACTTTCCCCTGCATCTCCAGCCTGGCAATAGCAGAAAGCTGTGGACACCGCCAAACCGGAAGCCGTTCCCCAGACAGAATTACATAATCACCCCCACCACCGAACAACCGATTTCCTCCCAAACTAGACAGCCACCATGCAGCCTCCGTCCCAGTAAATACGATAGTCCAGCAGAGAAGGCAGCCGTACAGGTGCTATACAGGTAAAGACTCTACAATACCACCAACAGAATCAGAAGTCAGCCAGCAAAGTCAGGCCAACAGACACAACCCATATCACCCTGTCCCCTGGTGGTGGTGCAGAAAAGGCATGGGGAGCTCCCTACTCCCCCATTCAGCCTAGCACCCGTCCCCAGCCAGTCTGGTACACATCCCTAGCTCCCCAGCCAGCCTGTATTTATCCCAAGCTCCACAGCCAGCCTCTACCTATCCTTAGTTCCCCAGCCAGCCTGGTACCCATCCGTAATGCCCCAGCTAGCCTAGTACCTATCCCTAGCTCCCCAGCCAGCTTAGTAACCATCTCCAGTTTTTGGTTAGCTTAATGGCCTTTAAACAAATATAATTGTTCTTAAACAATAATAAGGTGTACTGCATTAGAAGTGGACAAGCCCGTGAGCATGGTGGTATGGTAGATGGCCTATACTTATGGCTCTAGGCCCCGCATATGACACTCGCCCCAGGCCTCACGTACTCTAAAGCCCAATCTACACGATACGATTCTATTTACGATCCGATTAAATCCAACATGTCCGATCGGTATTCAATTCGATTTGCCATTGCAAGTCAATGGCAAATTGAACTGAATCGAATCGAATCCCGATCGGACATGTTGGATTTAATCGGATCATAAATAGAATCGTAATTAAATCGTAAATAGAATCGTAACGTGTAGATTGGGCTTAATGGTGGCCACTAATAATCCAATCTTTTTCATCCAATCTTACCATTTCTATGTAATATAAGGTAACTGCCTGAAGTATCCATTCAGTATATTCACTCAATTTACCCTTATACTACATAGATTTGGTAAGATTGGATGAAAATGATTGGATTATTAGTGGCTACCATAAGGAATCAGAAAGCACGCATCATTAATCATGCACCCGCAGCCGGGAGTGCTCTGCGCATGCCCAGAACGTAGCTGGCTCAGCGCCTGCGCACTAATGCTTGACCTGGCTGCGGAGGGGGAAGGGGGGATATTGTTTGCGCAATAATGGAGGGGAACGGAGGACTTTTTTACTTTTTCATTCAGCTCTGGTATCCTTGAAGAGTTACATTTAGAGTTCCATGAATTTTGCATTGAAGCCTATGGTGCCTACTGTCCATGTTAATTGCGAAGCCCCCGACACAAATTCACTATTTATGGCAAAGGAAAAAACACTTTGGGCCCTTTTCCACTAGCAATCGCAATCACAAATCACAAACGCCAGCGATTGCGATTTTTCATTAATTTTGTTATGCGATTGCGATTTTCATTTGCATTGCACCATCCCTCTGAAAATCGGTCCAGAAAGCGATTGCGATTTGCGATTTACAAATCGAATCACTATAGTGGAAAATACTTCTCATGATTTCTATGATAAAGTAGCAACCCTAGCGATTTAAAAATCACTAGTGGTTTGCGATTTTGCGATTCAGCTTTGTAGTGGAAAACGGCCCTTTGTAGTTTTTGAGAAAACAGATGTTAAAGTTTGGCATGAAAAAGTGATGTATAAACCCCTTAAATGCCAGATTTCTACATATTTGTCAATAAATAAGAAAATGGACAGCCTACAGTCCCCCCTCCCACTGCTAACCACATGTGCCCCATGCAGGCTTGTATTCCCCAGGGAATGTGTTACCCGCCATTGTTAGGCCTCTGCACCATGAGCTAGAAGCTATAGCAACACCCTACTGATATAGTGGTACCAGGGCCTTTACTATCGCTGTAGTAACTGCATCCTCAACATGTGCTGTCAGAGCTAATGTGTTTTCACATACAGGAAGATATACACTGTGAGTATACAAAAAAATGTTATTTAAAAATCCTGAAACTGGGCTTTAAATAACACATTTATTTACACAGACCTGTATATAAAGCCTGAAAGAGGCGCTTCTGAGGAGCACTGTACTCACTGCTTCTATTTTCTGCATATTATAGTAGAGAAAAAGCACCATTCTAATCATTATCATTGCTGTGCTATCTGTTGTCATTAGCTATGGTCACATGATGCTGCATGAGCCAGCCTCTAGCAGTGGCCGTTATGGTCTCACACTGCTGCATGAGCCAGCCTCTAGCAGTGGCAGTTATGGTCTCACACTGCTGCATGAGCCAGCCTCCAGCAGTGGCAGTTATGGTCTCAAGCTGCTGCATGAGCCGCCTCAACTGTCACTCCAGGCTTAGCAGCATTTGATGCAGCAGCATACCTGGTGTTCTCCCTGAACTGATCCCTGAATTTGGCTATATCTTACTTCTACAACATGTTTTTCCAACTGCTCTGCTACGTGTGGCTCTGCCTAGTGCCACCAGTCCTTGCCTGGCAGTTTTTCATCATTTGTGGCAGAATCTGGACTCTGGCTGGACACTGTAAGTATCAGCAGTACACACAATATGACACTATGTTTCCACATATCTCCACTAGATGTTCACATTATCAGCCATAGGGGGTTTCCAAGGGAGGAGATCTATTAGTAGTATTTAGCGTTTATATAATAAATGACTATTCCTATCTATCAAGGGTTAATTTGTTTTTCAAATGTAGGCCTTTCCACAGTGGCGTAGCAATAGCAGATGCAGAGGTAGCGGCCGCACCAGGGCCCTTGGGCCAGAGGATCCCCAGGGGGTCCACTTTCAGCCGCAGTATTAGCTCTTTATTGGTCCTGTGCCGGTAATAATCACTTATAGATGCTCTGAATAGTAGTAATCATCATCAGTAATCAAACTGTTCCCCATCCCCTTCTTGCACCTCTGACACTGTTCTTGGCAGGTTTTGGTGTGCCGTATCAATTGTTATGTATAGAGTGCTGGGGGGGGGGGGGGGGGGGGGGCAATGGAAAACTTGCACTGGGGCCCACAACTCCTTAGCGACGCCACTGCCTTTCCATGTTGCCAGAGCAACATACTCCTGCTGATGTAAAATGTGTGTACAAGGGACTTTACCATTACTGTGGCAACTGCACCCTTATGTCAAGTAGTAGATACTGAGGCATACATGCAAAAAGGGCGTCAGGGAAAAAGGGCGCGTGGTATAAACGATAAGCGGTAACATATAAAAATATTGTGTTGTATTTCATTTACAATAATGTTTTACAAATTAATAAAACATTTAATAATGTGTATGAAATCGCAAATTGTGAAAATGATAATTTTCCCTGTTTTAAAAGTAAAACTTGTAATTACATTTGTTAAAAAACGATAGTATATGTACCCGCCCGCGGGTAGGGTGCGCGTCGCTAGCGGCGGCCGATCCGATCAGGTATACATTACCTGACGCTGGCTCCTGGGCGTCTTCTTCGCGCTGCACCGCTCTGTTCCGGCTCCATCCTGGCGCTTCCTGTGTCACTGCAGTGACCAGGAAGTTCAAATAGAGGGCGCTCTATTTGAACTTCCTGGTCACGGAGTGACACAGGAAGCGCTGGGATGGAGCCGGAACAAAGCGGTGCGGTGCAGCGTGGAGAAGACGCCCGGGAGCCAGCTTCAGGTAATGTATACGGGGGGGGGGGGGGGGGAGGGGGGGAGACAGGCGGCAGGAGCAGCTCAACAGATTGTGATCGGTTTCAGGCTGAAATCGATTCACAATCTGTTTGCAGTAAAGGCAGCCATATGATCCCTCTCTGATCAGATTCGATCAGATAGGGATCTGTCAGCTGGTCGATCTAATGGCAAATCGACCAGTGTATGGCTACCTTAAGGGTAATGTCCCATAGTAGTTTAGGCTGAGAGACACGGCCAAGCGTTTGCAATGTGTTTGTTTTGAAATCGATTTTGCTGCGGTTTTTCAAAATCATGGTGATTTTGCGGCGAGTATCATTCAAGTCAATTGGAATGCGTTTTTCAAAATGCAAATGCATCGCAAACACTTGCAAAACACCTGGCAGTGTGTCTGTAGCAAACCTCACAACTTTGTCAAATAAGAAGGAGGGATGACTTTTAGGGCAAAACTAGCAAGAAACATGCCTTTATTATACCTCTCATCAAAAGTCCATAAGGAATTTACATTTTCTTGTGCTTAATGTGATTTTTTGTTTTTTTCTACAGTGCGGCGTCTCTTCTCCAGACCACCCCTCATCATCACACCCAGCCCTGACGCCATCCTGCTGTACTCACAGCTCGTTGAAGTGCAGAGATCTCTGGTGAGTATTATTATTCCTCCCTATTGCAGCTAATTAACCCTAATTAGTGCTAATCAGGTAGAATATTTATTGTTCTCTGTGTTCATTCAAAATGTAATATATATTTCTCTTTCCAGCACCGTGAAAGAGCCAGGAATGCCATGCCGACTGCCCTGGCTATCCAGAAGTCCTGGGATCAGAAGACAGGCAGGCGAGTGCACCCACTCTTCCGGTTGAGTGAACCTGCTCCTACACGTAAGAGATTTGTGAAGGGAATACCGTATTTCATCCACTATAATGCACGGGACACTTGGCTTTCTGTTTTCTGTGTGTGTTTTCTTCACACCATGTGTGTTTGTATGCAGAAAAACGCATACATTTTTTCACAGCCGCTAATGTAACAATAAAGATGCACAGAATGTGCAGAATTATGCAGCAGGATGTCAGTTTCTTTCCTGCGCATAAGTAGAGGATAAAAAATGCGGCAAGTGGACTAATTGGGTGCCGCAATAGGCGCAATGTGAAATATATCAGTATTTGCGCGGCGGAGCAGAAATATGGACACCCGGTAAATAGCAGGTGATGCTACAGCACCCGCTATATATCGGGCACCCCAGGCTCCCAAATACGGATATTTTAGGTGCCTATGGTGGCGCCCGAGAACTACCATTTTTTGGCTTTTTTTGCCACAAATGCATCGTATCTCGGCTAGTGGAAATGGGCACTTTGGTAGCTAATGTGTGGGGGTTTCGGTAGGTAGGTAGTGTGTGTGTGTGTGTGGGGGGGGGGGGGGGGTTTAAGGGTTATTAAGGATTAGGCATTCGGTAGGCAGTCTGCGCAGGGGAAGAGTTTAGGCATTTGGTAGGTAGTTTGTGCAGATGGGTGAAGGGTTAGGCGTTAGGTAGATAGTGTGTGCGGGGGGGGCTTAGGGGAGTTTAAGTTTAGACATCAGGCAGCAGGCAGGTAGTGTTTCCTGGGAAGGGGGAATTATCCTAGTAGGGCTGGGAAAGAGTTTAGAATTAGGCATCAGGTAGGTAGTTTGAGTGTGTGTGTGTGTGTGTGTGTGTGTGTGTGTGTGTGTGTGTGGGGTGGGTTTAAGGGTTAGGCGGCAGGTAGACGGTGTGTGCGGGGGGGGGGGGGTAGTTTAGGTTTGGACATTAGGCAGGTAGTGTATGGGGGGGGGGGAGGTGTTTAAGTGTTAGGCATTAAGTAGGTAGTGTGTGCTGGGCGGGGGGAATTAGGTTTAGACAGGTAGTGTACGGGGGGGGGGGGATGTGGGGCTAGGGTTTAGGCATTAGGTAGCTAGTGTGTGCTGGGGGGGAGGGGAATTTAGGTTTAGTAAGTTTTAGTCGCTAGTGGCCAGCTGATTAGGCATCAGAAAGACGTTAATATTAGGAGGGCAGGTTAGGATTAGCCATAAGGAAGGGGTTAATGTCGGAAAGAGGTCCTAGCTGTCAGGAAACAGGTTACCCCTTATGATGGGAGTTTAGGGTCAGGTGTGAGAAATTAGGTCTCTCTGTAAGAGGATTAAGCAGATTGAGTTGAGCAATGGGGAAGGAGGGCCAAAACTGCACATAAAAAATGTTTTACAAAGCTTGTATAGTGGAGTATTGGTAACTGCAACATACATTTTTCCCCAGGGTTGAATCTAATTGGTGCTAGGATCATACCTACCCTAAAGTGATAAATAGGGATTTCTGTCACATTGTCTAGTATTTTGCCTCTGACAGACCAATACTAAAGTGAGACATACACACATCAAATTTCCCTGTCATGGGAATCTATAGCACAATGTGACATCAATCATGATTTTTATGGATTTTTACTTGAACAAATAGAGGTGGGGGAGGCGTGGCGGTAGATCAGTGGCACATAGCATTGCACTGCATCAATCAGTCAAAGCTGCATATCAATAGATTTAGATTTCAGGCTGACTGCACTATACCATGCAGCTGCAACATTTAGCGAGACTATTTGAGCAGCTTTGAGCAAAGTTGAGCATCTTTTGCATGCAAAATATGAACTGTAATAACTAGGGGGAAAAAAGACACCTTCCTTTACAAAACTAGAACTATTTCAATGTAATCTCATTTGATGTTGAGATCATTATTTTGTGTGAACAGTATGACTGATCAACATGTTTTCTCCCCTCCTTACAGAGACTCCGCGACCGTATGGCGGCCCCTTCTCCCGGGCGGGCCTGTTCCTGGAGGACTGGTGACATGGAGGTGGTAAGTCTTCATTTTGTCCCATAATTCACAGTTCTACCACACCAGCACAGTATTCACAACATAAATAATATATGATCTCCAGATAAGGTTGTAGATATACATCCAGCGGATGAGTACACTGTACATATTGCTCAATGGGATCCTAACTACAATAACCAGGAAAGACCTCCCTGGAGTCTGATTCCCCCCCCCCCCCCCTCTCTTCACTGAGAGCAGTAGGGATGGTCAGTTTGACCATGCATAATAGTATGCATAATATGCAAGTGAATGTTGAAATATTTATTTTATCTCGTTGTTGGACTAAACTAACACGTTGTCTTTCTGATCTCTTTCAGTGATGGTGGCTTGCCAGCTTGCAAGACCATGTGTGACCTACTTGGCTCCCCAGGAGAGGCAACCTGTGTCCACCCCACACACATACAAAGTCAAAAACTGATTCTACTGGCAGGTAGGTATGGGCAGATAGGTATGTGGGCAGGTAGTTATGGGCAGATTGTAGTGACAGTCAAGCATTGATCATTAAATTCTAGTAAGGGGCAAATGTTAGATTCTAGTGGCTGGCAAGTAGTGATAGGTAAAATATAGTGATCAACAGATAGTGATAGGTAGATTGTAGTGGGCAGCAGATAGTGATAGGTAGATTGTAATGGGCAGCAGGTAGTGACTGGTAAATTGCAGTGGCCAGCAGGTAGTGATGGATACATTTTAGTGACCAGCAGATAATGACAGGTAGATTGTAGTGGGCAGCAGATATTGACAGGTGGATTTTAGTGGCCAGCAAGCAGTCATAGCGGGATTATAGTGGCCAGCAAGTCATATGTAAATTGTAGTGGCCAGCAGGTAGTAATAAGTAGATTATAGTGGCCAGCAGGTAGTGACAGGTAGAATGTACTGACTAGCAGGTAGTAATAGGTAATTTACAGTGGCCAGCAGGTATTGACAGGTAGATTGTAGTGGCCAGGTGGCAGTGAAAGGTAGATTGTAGTGGCCAGCAGGTAGTGACAGGTAGATTGTACTGGACAGCAGGTAGTGACAGGTAGACTGTAGTGGCCAGCAGGTAGTAATAGGTGGACTGTAGTGGCCAGCAGGTAATGGTAGGTAGATTGTAGTGGCCAGCATGTAGTATTAGGTGGATTATAGTGGCCAGCAGGTAGTAATAGGTGGATTGTAGTGGCCTGTAGGGGGTTACAGGTAGATTGTACTGACCAGAAGGTAGTAATAGTTGGATTGTAGTGGCTAGCAGGTAATGATGGGTGGATTATAATGGCCAGTAGGTAGTGATAGGCAGAGTGTAGTGACCAGCAGGGGGTTACAGCTCTTTCCTAGGTGGTCAGTGGGGGGGATGTGCAGGACTCTCTGGGTGAAGAGCCTATTCCACCAATGGGGTTGCAGCAGCAGCAGCTTGGCGAGTCCTTGGTAACCATCAGAATGCTATGTGGCTAGTGGGAGGGCCAGAAACATCCTGAGAGCTCTCGCAACTTTATTTCCATCAAGGCCACTTCAAACACTGAATATTCACTTTATTATCGGACATGACACATAGTGGATCTCCTTGTTGAGGTGATGTAACCGGTGCATGAAGACATAGGGGCGCTTCCTGGATTAGGGCAGATGGCGGAACATCCGCTCATATTGAGTGCACCTGGGTCTCCCTCCATGGATTTCCATATTACCGGATTTGACTTTCTTTCACCGCATGGTCATGGGAGGCTTTTTAGCTCCGTGGCAGACGCATTGTGGGGCTCAGACCCCTCTTGTATAGATCAGAGCTATACGCTCTGGTCAGACGCATTGTGGGGCTCAGACCCCTCTTGTATAGATCAGAGCTATACGCTCTGGTCAGACGCATTGTGGGGCTCAGACCCCTCTTGTATAGATCAGACCTAGACTCTCTGGTCAGACACATAGTGGATCTCCTGGTTGAGGTGATGTAACCGGTGCATGAAGACATAGGGGCGCTTCCTGGATTAGGGCAGATGGCGGAACATCCGCTCATATCGAGTGCACCTGGTTCTCCCTCCATGGATTTCCATATTACTGGATTTGACATTCTTTTACTGCATGGCCACGGGAGGCTTTTTAGCCCCGTGGCAGACACTTTATGGGGCTCAGACCCCTCTTGTCTAGATCAGACCTAGACGCTCTGATCATACACATATGTGTAGCCAGACTCCTACCAGTTTAGGTAGCCTTATGTTCCACCAGTTTAGGAGCCTTATAGCCCCCCCCCCCCCCAGTATAGTTGGGCAAAAACAACCCTAGTGTAGTTAGGTAAGTCCCCTCCTATGTATAGGTAACAAGAGACTCCACTAAGAATAGCGAGAGGTAGGTACAGGCAGCCATAGCCTCCCTTGTATAGGTAGTCAGATCCCCTCCCTCTCCCTTCCCCTGTATAGCTAGCCAGAGTCCCTCCTTAGTATGGGTAGCTATATCCCTCCCCCCCCCAAAGAAAGGTAACATTATGTGCCTCCTACCCTCAGTATAAGTAGCCAAATTCCCATCAGTAAAGGTAGCATTCTGCCACTTATGTTTCCCCAGAGTCCCCCCTAGTATAGGTAGTCAGAGTCCCCCTTCCATAGGTAACCAGATCCCCCACAGCAAAGGTAGCCAAATTCACCCCTTGTATAGGTAGGCTGATCCTTCCCCCCTCCTTGTATATGTAGCCAGAATCCCCCCACCATCTGTGGATGTCCCTGCAAGAGGTGACAGAAGATTCCCAACCAGATAAGAAGAGGAGACAGAAGATGCCCAGCAGAGACAGCGAGGCAGCATGATCTGGGGAGATACCTGGGATCCAGGGTAAAAGCCGACTGCCACATAGGAGTCAAGAAGGAATTTTTTCCCCTCCGAGGCACAAATCAGACCTAACTTGCCTCTGGGGGTTTTTTCGCCTTCTTCTGGATCCCGGGGTGAGATGCCCCCACGACAATTGTAAATACAATTTGTACCTGTATTCAGGCAGTATAAAATAAAATTAGAACTAATTGGCCTAAGTGTTTGTGTCTTCATTGAAGTCAACTATGTGTAAATCCTCCTCTTGTGGTGCGTCTAGGGATAAATTGTGTGCCGTGTGTGGCTCCTCTGGGAATACCTGCCTGTGTGGTTAGAGTGTGTTAAAAGCCTCAACACATTTGCAACTTAGGTAACCAGAAATGATCATCAAAGATCATTTTGGATGCCTATTCCAAGTGTGTACAGGTGTACATCAAACTTTTATCTGAGACTTATCACTAATAATGATTTTGGTCACCACACACTGTGTCTGCACTTTATGGACCTCTCATCAAACCCCCAGTAGTGAAGCTCCCCATTGGATGGTGGGTATTGATGTGCTGTTTGTATAGAGTAGATTGTTGGGAAAACCCAGCAGAGAGCCTTCTTTGGGGGATTTACAGGTACTGTGGGTCTGGTAGTCACTGCAAAAGTGAAACGCAAGGCAATTTTTTTTCATTTTAGATTCAGAGTCATAGGTGTAGTTTAGACCTGGTGTCAGACTATTGTTGCCACCTTGGTTCAGTTTCCCCAGTAACAGCCATCAAGAAAGGGAAGTGAAAAGAACTCTTAACCAGTCGCGACACAGATACAATAAAATACCAGCGTGGGGGAAAGTAAAACCATTTTAAGAAAATCCTGACTGCAGGTCTAGCCCTGAGGCCGGATTCACACTGTAAACGCTTTTGTGAGCGCTTGCGTTTGATTAGCACTTGCAGAGCGCATTTTTAAAAAATCGCTCTCATTCACTTTCATTAAATTTGCGGTAAAAAAAAATCACTGCAATTGCCACGATCACATATACGTGAAAAATGCACGTGATCGAGTCGATTTGTACACGATTTTTAACACGATTTTAATGAAAGTGAATGGGAGTGATTTTTAAAAAAACGCTCAGCAAGTGCTAATCAAACACAAATTATATCCACAACTAAAATTAACACACATCTGAACATAGAGGGATATGGAGGCTGCCATATTTATTTTCTTTGAAACAATACCCATTGCCTGGCTGCCGTGCTGACATGCTTATTTCAGGTGTGTGATTAAGACACTGCTGCAGTCAAAGAGATCAGCTGGACTGCCAGGCAACTGGTATTATTAAAAAGAAAATCATTATGGTTGCCTCCATTTCAGGGGTACTTTAGACATTATGGCTGGTCTTACACTTATAAAGAGAACCCGAGGTGGGTTCTAAGAATGCCATCAGCACACAGATGCTGGGTCTGCATATACTGCCCAGCCTCTGTTGCTATACTGCTCCCCTCTGCCCCCCCCCCCTGCGCTCTGCTTGCCCCCATAAGTCGCCGGGCTGTCGACACACAGCGTGACGCAGCCAGCTGTTTACCTCTGCATCTGTCAGTCTCTGCCACTTCCCCGCCTCCTCCATAGCTCCGGTCCCCGCCCACATCCCTTCCCTCCCCGCTGATTGGGTTCTCTTTAAATAAAAAAGCTATGGCGAGCAACTTGAGAGGCTAAACAATGTCCCACATACAAAGATTACAAATTCCTTTACTAAAAAGCAAATAATTATCCCTCCATCAGCAGCACTGAGCTCACATGCCACATCAGTCTATTGGTGGGGATCAATTACTCAAATAAGTCCAAAATTACAGGTCTGTGTGGGAGTCAAGTGTAAAATCCATTGAAGTCAGCGTGGGGGGGGGGGGGGGGGTTGGAGTCTTCTGTCTTGTGTTTCGGTCCCTGGTGAGCTTGTGCAGCAGCCACATGCAACAATAAACCCTGTTTCTGAACGGCGCGTTTATTGGGCTCCTGTCTGCTGGCCACGGAGTGCCTTTTGGGTACAATTTAATGCAGCCTAATGACAATGATTTTAGATGGTGGCGAAAAAAGCATCATGTCAAGTGTGAGCATGGCACCAGCTGCACTGAGGTACCTTGGCTGCCTCCCCACTGCCTGTGCCGAGCAATAACAAGGTTTAGCCTTTCTAGATACATAACACAGTTGAAAAATATATACATCAGCCATACTTTCACCAGGTGGCTCAAGGTATTATGTCTGGAGGGTCAGCATTATAGTAAAGAATCTAGCCTACATGAGTTAATGTAAGTACGGTAGTCTGTTTCCCTGTAGGTGTACTTTGCAGTGATCCTTTATGGTGGTCCTGATCATGCGGTGCATTCACCCAGCGACCACAAGTACTGACACCTTCAAATATGACTTAATAGTTATCTTTGTGGTTTTATTATTATACAGCTTGAGTAAAAATCCAGACACATATTACAGTAAGGCCAGCCACAGGCTTCCAAATTTACATCTTTAGATAGCAGGTCCACAAACAACTATGGCCAGACAACTATCTTCAGACTTATGAGAGACTTTGGCCTCAATTCACTAAGCTTAACTCCTTTCTTTAACCACTTGCCGACGGCACACTCATACCGTGCGGCGGCAAAGTGGTAGCTGGAGGACCAGCGACGCAACTGTGCATCGCCAGGTGCCTCCCTAATTAATCAGGAAAGGCCATTCGCGCGAGCGGCCGTTTCCTGTTAGATCACGGAGCGGGTCTCCGTGAATAGCCTGCGAGCCGCTGATTGCGGCTCGCAGACTAAATGTAAACATAGGAGACATTTGTCTCCTTTGTTTACATCGTAAGGCAGATCTGCGATCCCTGGCCAATCAGCGGCCGGGGATCGCCGCCATGTGACAGGGGACAGCCTGTCACTGGCTGCACAGGACGGATAGCGTCCTGTGCAGCCCCGATCACCGGGGATGAGCAGGTAGGAAAGGGAGGGGGGGAATTTCGCTGTGGAGGGGGGCTTTGAGGTGCCCCCCCCCGCAACATGCCTGCCCACCGGAGCGATCAGATCCCCCCCTGCACATCATCCCCATAGGGGGAAAAAAGGGGGGCGATCTGATCGCTCTGCATGAAACATGATCTGTGCTGGGGGCTGCAGAGCCCACCCAGCACAGATCACAAAAAATAACGCTGGTCCTTAAGGGGGGGTAAAGGGTGGGTCCTCAAGTGGTTAATAACTCTTCTGAGCTGTTTTACAGTTATCACCATGGTGATATAATTGTGATAACTGTAAAACAGCTCAGAAGAGTTATTAAAGACAGGAGTTAAGGTTAGTGAATTGAGGCCAATGGCTGTTGGTGGTGTGCCGATGCAGCACTGAATAAGGTTTTCTCATTCACTTCCACTCAGAGCCGGATTAAGGCTAAATGGGGCCCTAAGCAAAGTAACTGATTTGGGCCCCCCCATCATGTCGTAATAGAATCAGAAGATGCAGCTGCACAGCAACATGCCGCACACACCGGGGCAGCCGAACTACTGGTTGCTATGGGCAACAGCCCGCTTTCCTCTGTGGGTGCACAATGCAGGAAATAGCAGCGGCAACATGGAAAGTGAGAGATGAATGGCTGGGACATTTGCACTCAGGGGCTGGGGCAGCACTTTCCCCCTGCATCTCCAGCCTGGCAATAGCAGAAAGCTGTGGACACCGCCAAACCAGAAGCCGTTCCCCAGACAGAATTACATAACCACCCCCACCACCGAACAACCGATTTCCTCCCAAACTAGACAGCCACCATGCAGCCTCCATCCCAGTAAATACGATAGTCCAGCAGAGAAGGCAGCCGCAGCGGGGGAGAATGACAGCACCAGATAATAATAATGGCAGTATTTGTATAGCGCCTTTCTCCTGTCGGACTCAAAGCGCTTGCGAGGCAGCCACTAGAGTGCACTCAGTAGGCAGTAGCAGTGTTAAGGAGACTTGCTCAAGAAACTCCTTACTGAAATAGGTGCTGGCTTACTGAACAGGCAGAGCCGAGATTTCAACCCAGGTCTCCTGTGTCAGAGGCAGAACCTTTAACCATTACATTATCCAGCCACTCACATTCACCTATTGCGATCCAAGCAATAGAGTTCCCGTCATCCGGAGCCCATCTGTCTCCTTTAGAGTGCTGCCGCTCTGTTACTACTACTATTACTACTTCCTACTTCCTGTCTGATCTGAGAATCAGGAAGTTCAGAGCGAGCGGCTGCACTGAAGAAGAGACAGATGGGTTTCAGATGACGGGATCTCTATCGCTTGGATCATGGATAGGTGAGTGAGCATTTGCCATCTGCTGCTATCATTCTTGCTGCAGCTGTGGTTCTCTGTGGGAAGGAAGGGAGGAGTGGGCAGTGGCAGAGCGCACAGTAGCAGGAGGAGGACCTAGGAATAAAGCCTGGCTCTGAAGACAATCAGCAGCGCACGGCATCATTTGACAAGACAAGACAAGACAAGACAAATAACATTTATATGGCGCTTTTCTCCTGGCCGACTCAAAGCGCCAGAGCTGCAGCCACTAGGATGCGCCCTATAGGCAGTAGCAGTGTTAGAGAGACTTGCCTAAGGTCTCCTACTGAATAGATGCTGGCTTACTGAACAGGCAGAGCCGAGATTCGAACCCTGGTCTCCTGTGTCAGAGGCAGAGCCCTTAAAGGGACTCAGAGCAGTGCCTGTGGGTATGCCTTTAAGCATACCCACAACTAATTAATTACATCCTCACACCTACCAGCATGATGTTTGTAATTATATCCCCCTGGGTTCCTTATATTTCATTGCATTGTGCTGAATCGAGCTGCCGACTTTGGAGAAAAGTCGTCCTGTGTAATACAATGTAACTATGGAAAGATGCATATTATTTTGAAGCTCTCTTTCTCCTCTTCCCAATGATAGATAAACTAGCACCCTACGCCTTTTAGTTTTTGCTATTTTCGCGATCGAAATTGCCGTGCTGCGATTTCGATCGCGAAAATAGTGAAAACTAAAAGGCATAGGGCGGCGGTTTATATATCATTGGAAAGAGGAGAAAGAGAGCTTTAAAATGATATGCATCTTTCCATAGTTACTGCACTGCTCAGAGTCCCTTTAACCATTATACCATCCAGCCAACGCTGACAGGATGGCGAGGGCTGGTTTATGTGCTGATGGGGCCCCTTTGACTCTGAATGGGGCCCCAAGCGACTGCTTTTGTTGCCTGGTTGGTAATCCGGCCCTGGGTCTTATATCCGGGGATATACAGTATACATAAATGATTACTGTTTGAATATTCAGAAATTGTAGCAAAAGGTGGTACTACAAAGTATTGACTCAGGAGGGGCTGAATAATTACGCACACCCCACTTTTCACTTATTGATTTGTAAAAAATGTTTGGAATTATGTATGATTTTCGTTCCACTTCTCACATGTACACCACTTTGTATTGGTCTTTCACATGGAATTCCAATAAAATGTATTCATGTTTGTGGCAGTAATGTGACAAAATGTGGAAAACTTCAAGGGGGCCAAATACTTTTGCAAGCCACTGTAGGACTTGATCTGTAAGTATGGCATAAATTGACTTTTTGGTATACTAAACACTTGTAGATCTTTAAGGGTTAGCCATCTATGCTCATCTAAGTCCAAAAGGTTGCTTAATTGAGTTATTCCCTTCCCCTCTCACTGGATAAACACCTAATGCATCATCCCAGGGACAAAGCCAGGTTGGCCCCATAGGGGCTGGATACAGTTATTGATTGCGTTAATATCTATCAAGGCCCGGATTTAGCACTAGGCACAATAGGTATGAGCCCAGATGCGCCAGTGTGCTGAGAGGTATTGTGAAGCACACTGTGAACCTGCGCTGATGTCATTGCCCCCAGAGCATAGAGAGCTGGATGGGCAGGCTGGTTGGGCAGTACCATCCATCTCTCTATGCTCCGGGCGGTGACATAAGTGCAGCTCCAGGATGGAGAGCATGGCACTCTGGGAAAAGGAAGGGGTTAGAGGTGAATGCCAGGCTGGCCAGGGAACCGGAGTAGCCAGCAAACTTCAGATGTAGCTCAACAGGAAAACCCAAGTTTGCATCAGCCAGAACTTCTGTACCTATAGATTCCAGAGATGTAAATCTGGCCCTGTAACCACCACTAGCACATGAACCCAGAAGGGAACTGCATGTGCTGAAGATCTAGGGTTTCCTGTTATAATTTTTATATGTAGAACACAACTCACTTTTTTGGAGGCGTTAAAAGTATCATTGTGTAAACCAGCATAGCCCAATGTGACCCTGACTCTCCTAGCCCAATGTGACCCTGACTAAGGAATACAAACTGCATGTATGGTGATGCTAAAGTACATGATCTGAGAATACAGTTAGCGAGAACTGCAAAATAAAAACTATATTCCTTCCAGGAGTAGTGTTTGTTGTTAAGAGTGTCTGCAGGAAGTGCCCTAGTTTCAAGAGGAAGTCCCTCAACTTTGAGCTTTTTAAGCCCTATTATTCCTTTAATGTGATGGATTGGTCCATGTGCTCAGTTCATGTTTTACAAGTCTGGATGGTGTAAGTGGATAATGCTGGAACTGTAAGGCAAAGTATGATTAAAAAGGGAGTGTGATGACAGCTACCATGTTTCTGGAAAATAAAACAAGATTTCAAATTTTTTTTTTGCTCCAACAGATGCATTAGGGCTCACTTTTAGGGGATTTATTTTGCCCCATGAACAATCTACATTTATACATAAACGAAAAAAAAATTCCACGTTTATTTAAATAATCACGGCATCACATTCTGGATCATCATCATAACTCTCCAAAACCTGAATTCCATCATGAATTTCTTGAGACTCCATCTTATTTTTCCATGTATGATACAGAGCCTGGCACATACCCAGTGCCATTTTTAAGCAAAGACATTCCAGGCAGTGGCCTGGAGCGCCATTTGCTCTCAGGGCGTCACTGCAAATGTCACTGAAGTACTTGATGCTGACTTGCCAACCCTTATTGTTTTGGGTTTTGTGGGGTGGGGGTGGGGGCTGCTTTCCCTGGTGAAGGGTCTAGCTGTCCTGCTGCATTCTATTGCTAATTAATTTTACATTTTTTTGCATGAATACCATAACTGCCTTGAACACTACTTAAATACAAGACCACTGCACTGTGAGTGTAAGGAAGCAACAACTGGAACCCTGTTCTGACAGCTCATCTCAATGTAAAATAAGTCTTCACAGGCATGTTTCAGCTGTTCCAGTATTGTTAATACTCAAATTATTGCTGCAACTCTGTGGCAAGTCAGATACACTAATGTGAACACTATGAGGGCTATTAGGAGAACATTCAAAAACATTTGTCAGTTACAATTCCAGCAGATGAAAGCAATTAAGAGGTGCTTGTTAATTGTGCTACGGTCCTCCTACAATATGTGCGGCATGTTTTCTCTGCTACACACATTATATATACACATTAGCACTACTCATAAGGTAATATTTATTATACTACACAAGTGCTGAGCGGCCACAGATTTGTCTGATCTACACAAGCTGGTTACCCGCAGAACATGTGCAATGCAAACACGATGCACCTGTGTAAATAGAATCTGAAGATAAGCTCACCAGCGGCCAAGTGTGTGAACGTCCTGCTCATTTCAGTTGTACTACTACCTCCTAGGCCCACAGAATCAAAGAAGCGAGGTTCTGCACAATGTCCCTTTAAACCTTTTTTGAATCACATTAAACCAGCAACATATGTAGCTAACATGTTTCAGACGCACAATGGTCCTTAATCACAGCACATGTAGGGAGTCGTCCGATAACTGGTCGAAAGAAGATCGGCTGTGCACGCTAACGACTGAATACTCACTAACCACTATGATCAGATTAATGGAATCAATACTGGGACAAGTAGTTCTAAATAATAATTTAAATCAAGATTTTCCCAGTTTCCAAAACTTATGTCTGGTTCAAACCTCCAGAATTGTGACACCATTAAATAAAGGCCTTTGAATTTGCTACAGTGGTGTAAGATCTTTTAGTATTCCATTGAAAAATATAATAGAGGGAAAAGTATCTGTAGAGCAGTGGGCTGTTCCTAATGAGCCAGAGCTCAGCAATTCCATTCACAAACCAGTCATGTGACAGAATGAGCCTGAAAGCCTCATCCCATTCTCTGACCAAGAACTGTGATCATGTGACTAGATCAGTCGATATAGGTATGTGGCTTCTTTACTAAGTGAAATGTATTGCAATAAATTAGGAAGCTGTTAATAAAGAGGTTTTTATTATCTGCCTGGACTTTCTCTGTCCACTTTCAAGGCTGCATTAAACACAATAAGGAATCACTTTGATAAGTTTTCAGCCCTGTACACTGATGTAAAGAGTGTTTGGGCAGACCTTAGCTTACTGCACTTAGGTTTGTAAGAAATACTATACTTCAGTAAGATATTTTCTGTGGTTTGTCAGCTGGGTGCCTCAGTCTCCTAGAGTTAAGATGTGCACACGATAAAAAACATAGCTGCCATCTTTAATATAAGTGCCCAGGTAAGTGTCATATAAGTGCCATATAAGTGCCAAGTGTCTGCTTTGATAAGTGGTCAATGTTATCCCATTTTTTTCGTTCCATGCTCACCAGTCACCAAACTTTACTCACTAGTATTTAATGCAACCTAAAGATGAAAGAATGTGTCAAACGCCTTCTGTCAGGCGATTCAACCCCGAACAACAAAGCTGGAAGGATCAACTGTCCAAATTCTGAACTAGTTGTAGTTCTTTTTTTGTTCCTAATGTGTGAATATCTGCTGACCTTAGAGGAAGAATTACTTAAAGGAATACTATCAATGCCCAAGTGTTCTAAAATGACAATGTTTCCATACTCATCCTTCTTGACCGGTCATCAGCATTTGATACGGTTGACCACACCTTACTCTGACAAATACTTTCAAATGTAGGAATAAAGGGCCTTGCTCTCACATGGTTATCGTCCTACCTCTCTGGAAGGTCCTTCACAGTCTCCTACTCAGATCAGATCTCTTCTCCTCATGCTTTGTCTGTCGGGGTTCCTCAAGGCTCTGTCCTTGGTCCCCTCCTCTTTTCCATCTACATGCACGGTCTTGGTGACTTAAAGAGAACCCGAGGTGGCCTTGTATTACGTAAGTGGGGCACAGAGGCTGGTTGGTCACACTAACACCAGCCTCTGTTGCCCCATCGTGTGTGTCAAAGACCCCCCTGCTCGCCGCTATACCCCCGCAGAGCTGGCGACACGCAGCGTGTCGCCAGCACAATGTTTACTCTAGCGCTGTCTGTCAGCGCCGCTCCGCCGCCTCCTCCGCATCGCCGCTACCCGCCCTCGTCCCTTCCCTCCCGCTGATTGGAGGGAAGGGACGAGGGCGGGTAGCGGCGATGCGGAGGAGGCGTGGGAGCGGCGCTGACAGACAGCGCTAGAGTAAACATTGTGCTGGCGACACGCTGCGTGTCGCCAGCACTGCGGGGAGTTTAGCGGCGAGCAGGGGGGTCTTTGACACACACGATGGGGCAACAGAGGCTGGTGTTAGTGTGACCAACCAGCCTCTGTGCCCCACTTACGTAATACAAGGCCACCTCGGGTTCTCATTCGGGTTTCAATACCACCTGTATGCAGACGATATGCAACTGTACCTCTCGGACCCAGACCTTAACTCCCTCCTCAAACGTGTTCCTGACTGCTTGTCTGCTATATCCTCCTTCATGTCCTCTTGCTTCCTGAAACTTAATATGAGTAAAACGGAACTAATAATTTTTCCACTGTTTCTGGCCACCTCTCTGCCTGAAGTAACTATAAATGTTGATAACATTCCCATAACTTCAGTTCCCAAAGCACGGTGCTTGGGGGTAATATTCGACTCTTCTCTCTCTTTTATTCCTCATCTTAACTCCATAACCAGCTCCTGCCATCTCCAACTCAAAAATATATCTTGCATCCGTCCCTTTCTCACTCAAGACATAACCAAAATGTTAATACATGCTCTTATAATTTCTCGTCTGGACTACTGCAACGTACTACTTTGTGGACTACCTTCTAACAAACTGGCCCCACTCCAGTCGGTACTGAACTCAGCTGCTCGTCTCATTCATCTTTCTTCTCGATCTTCCTCTGCTGACCCTCTCTGTCAAGCTCTTCACTGGCTGCCAATTAACCAGAGGATCCAGTTCAAACTCCTAACCCTAATCTACAAAGCTCTCCACAATCTCTCTCCCCGGTACTTATCATCACTAATTTCCAGATACAAACCCAATCGCAATCTCAGATCTGCACACGATCTTCTGTTGTCCTCCTCTAGAATCACCTCCTCACATTCCAGCTTACAAGATTTTGCACGCGCTTCACCCCTTCTCTGGAATCCCCTCCCACAACACATCCGTCACTCGCCAACCTTTGTTACTTTTAAACGCTCTCTAAAAACTCATTTGTTCCGACAAGCATATGCGCTACCAGGGGCGTAGGAATA
Source organism: Hyperolius riggenbachi (assembly GCF_040937935.1). Taxonomy (NCBI): domain Eukaryota; kingdom Metazoa; phylum Chordata; class Amphibia; order Anura; family Hyperoliidae; genus Hyperolius; species Hyperolius riggenbachi. The sequence continues at coordinate 244,602,515 of NC_090652.1, read as the reverse complement.
GGCCCTGCAGCCCCTGCACCCGCGGGGGGGCCCGGCCCCCCCCCCTGGGGCCCGCTTGGGGCCGTTTTGTGGGTGCTGGAGGGGTGGCAGCATGAGGGGAAAGCCTTGCCCACAGTCGGCGGGGAGAGGGGTAGTTCCCCCCTCTCCCTCACCTCGGGGCTCTCCCCTCTGTGCTCCCCTCCAGCTCGTAAGTGTCTGTGGGGCTGTGGTGGGCAGCGAGCGGCGGGCAGATACATACCTGCTTCCGTGCGTTCCATCGGAGACTTCTCCCTCTAGCGGCTGACGTCACTTCCGTCTCAGAAAGTCTACAGGGGGGCCCGGTGGGGCCTAGTTACGCCCCTGTGCGCTACCTTAGGTCACTTCCCTTTGTCCTAAGACCAAATTGCACTCCTACTAGGTATCCTAAAACACACTGCCTTTATATATTTTATCGTATACTACCCCTCCTCTTGTTTCCCCCCATTCCCTTTAGAATGTAAGCTCGCAAGGGCAGGGCTCTCTCCCCCTTTTGTGTCTTGGAAATCATTATACATTTTATTCATCATGTTACTTTTATCACTGTCATTACCACTTCTGTATTTTGTATTCTGTATGCTGTGTAATTTTTTGTATTTTGTCACTAATTATGTATCTTGTATATTAGTGTACACCATTGTCTGTATTATGTACCCCATGTTTGTTTCTTACTTTGCACAGCGCCACGGAATATGTTGGCGCTTTATAAAGCAATAATAATAATAATAATAATAATAATTTACAAATAATGTCTAAGTAGCTGTGTAAACATTTTCCTACTTTTCATGTTAAATATCAGAGGCAAAAGCTTTAATTTATTGACAGTAGGATTTAGCTATATTGGGACAAATCAATTGCAGAAGGGGTGTCTGCTTCAATGCACAGCCAGAGTTGCACATCAGACTACAGAGTATTTTTCTCTGAAAGCAAAAGCAGTATGAAAAGCTGTGACAAAAGTGGTGAGCTCTCTCTCTCTCTCTCACACACACACACACACACACACACACACACACGCACGCACGCACGCACGCACGCACGCACGCACGCACGCACACACACACAGAGTTACACACAGGGTTAACTGATCAAGTGTGAGGGGAATTGCCTCTCTCCTCATAGCTCAGTCTGCAGGGCCGGCCCGCTCATGAGGCGGGGTGAAACTTTTGCCTCAAGCGGCAAATTTCTAGGGGCGGCATCCGCCCGTCGGAGGGTGCGGGGAGCCGGCCGCCCAGCTGGAGGGGTAGCGGGCAGGACGGGGGTATTGGGCCTAGCGGCGGGGAGGGGGGTCGGACCCCCCCCTCCCTCGCCTGGGTCCCCGTCCTCCGCTCCCCTCCAGCCTTAAATACATCAGAACTAGCGCAACTCGTAAGAGGCAGTGGGCGGGGAGGACTCACCTCTTCTTCGCTCGATCCAGCGTGCGCTCCACTGACGTCACTTCCTGCACGCCGCCCACTGTATTGTAAATGGACGGCGCTGCAGGAAGGGACGTCAGTGGAGCGCACGCTGGATCGAGCGAGGAAGAGGTGAGTCCTCCCCGCCCACTGCCTCTTACGAGTTGCGCTAGATGTATTTAAGGCTGGAGGGGAGCGGAGGACGGGGACCCAGGCGAGGGAGGGGGGGGTCCGACCCCCCTCCCCGCCGCTAGGCCCAATACCCCTGCCCTGCCCGCTACCCCTCCAGCTCGGCGGCGGCGGGCCCCCCCACGGGGAGGAGGGGGGGCGGCGGCAGCAATAATTTTTTTAAAAATTTGCCTCAGGCGGCAAAAAGTCTAGGGCCGGCCCTGTCAGTCTGCCATCAGTTTTGGCGTCAGTAAAGTCTGAACATATTTTGATAACAGTAAACAAAGAGGTTGCCAGTGAAATGTATACACAAGTACTTAGCAGGCTTCCCAAACAATTATTATCTCAATTGAAAAAATATGTAGATCGATAGTGTTCCTTTAAAGTGAACCTCCAGACTAAAAAAAAAATCTACTCAGCAGCACTGAAAAGGCTTGGAGTTTCTTTAACAGTTTCACAGCATCAGAACTTTTATTTTTCTTACCCAAGCCTAATTTTTAGCTGCACAGAAGAAAACTGCCCTGGCATTTTTCCCCTGATGCTGTGCAAAGCATGATGGGATTTCTGATGATGTTCTCCTCCTGCTGTTTTGGTGCAAATTTGTTTTATTTTGAATTTTGAATTTGTGATTTGAAGCCTAGCGTGCGCAACTGTGAGGGGTGATCAGGATACAGGACAGTTGGAACTGTGTCTCATGCTCCCTGTCATCTCCTTGCAACCAAAACGTTGGCTGCCACATGAAGAAGATGGCTGCACCCATGAAATCACTAACATTTGCCTGTTCTTTTAAAACAGGGTGGGTAAGAGATTATCTCACCTATCTATTTTAATTAACATAACTTATGTAACTTAATGACAGCATTTTTGTTTAGGCTGAAGTTCCCTTTAAAGGACACCTTCAAATGAGAGGGATATGAAGGATTCCTTTCAAGCAATTCCAGTTACTACTTGGCTATGCTGCTGATCCTCTGCCTCTAATACTTTTAGCTACAGACCCTGAACAAGCATGCAGCAGATCTGGTGTCTCTGACATTATTGTCAGATCTGGCAAGATTAGCTGCATGCTTGTTTCTGGTGTTATTCAGACACTTCTGCAGCCAAATAGATCAGCAGGGCTGCCAGGCAACTGGTATTCTTTCAAAAGGAAAAAAAATATGGCTGCCTCCATATACTTCTGGCTTAAGCTTATCAGATCCTCTTGCTGCAGGTTAATTGGCTAGCTGCCAGCTGATTGGCAACTGTTGGCTTTGATCAGTTTAGCTTCTTTCACTTCCTGGGCGAGTGTAAAGTTATCAATTAGAAGACTTTTTTTTCATCACTCCTATAAACAACATGTATCTTTTTAGTTAATTGAGGTTATTAAAAATATATTTACATTTCGATTTTCAGCCAGCTGTGAATGTTCAAAACGTATGGTAAGCACAAACCACACTCCTTGTCAAGCGTGAAATCTGTACTTTGTTTGCAGTGCAGGCTGCCGAGGTATTTTCATCTACCTGCATGAGTAATTTGCTGCATCGAGCAGGAATATTTCTTTTTCAACAACAGCCCTAATAGAGGGACTGGCAGTAACTTTGGCAATCTCCGTTCGTGTCAGTGGAATTACAGTGGCTTGCAAAAGTATTCGGCCCCCTTGAAGTTTTCCACATTTTGTCACATTACTGCCACAAACATGCATCAATTTTATTGGAATTCCACGTAAAAGACCAATTCAAAGTGATGTACACGTGAGAAGTGGAACGAAAATCATACATGATTCCAAACAGTTTTTACAAATCAATAACTGCAAAGTGAGGTGTGCGTAATTATTCAGCCCCCTGAGTCAATACTTTGTAGAATCACCTTTTGCTGCAATTACAGCTGCCAGTCTTTTAGGGTATGTCTTTACCAGCTTTGCACATCTAGAGACTGAAATCATTGCCCATTCTTCTTTGCAAAACCGCTCCAGCTTAGTCAGATTAGATGGACAGCGTTTGTGAACAGCAGTTTTCAGATCTTGCCACAGATTCTCGATTGGATTTAGATCTGGACTTTGACTGGGCCATTCTAACACATAGATATGTTTTGTTTTAAACCATTCCATTGTTCGCCTGGCTTTATGTTTAGGGTCATTGTCCTGCTGGAAGGTGAACCTCCGCCCCAGTCTCAAGTCTTTTGCAGTCACCAAGAGTTTTTCTTCCATGTTTGCCCAGTATTTGGCTCCATCCATCTTCCCATCTACTCTGACCAGCTTCCCTGTCCCTGCTGAAGAGATGCACCCCCCGAGCATGATGCTGCCACCACTATATTTGACAGTGGGGATGGTGTGTTCAGAGTGATGTGCAGTGTTAGTTTTCCGCCACACATAACGTTTTGCATTTTGGCCAAAAAGTTCCATTTTGGTCTCATCTGACCAGAGCACCTTCTTCCACATGGTTGCTGTGTCCCCCACATGGCTTGTGACAAACTGCAAACGGGACTTCTTATGCTTTCTGTTAACAATGCCTTTCTTCTTGCCACTCTTCCATAAAGGCCAACTTTGTGCAGTGCACGACTAATAGTTGTCCTATGGACAGAGTCTCCCACCTGAGCTGTAGATCTCTGCAGCTCGTTCAGAGTCACCATGGGCCTCTTGACTGCATTTCTGATCAGCGCTCTCCTTGCTCGGCCTGTGAGTTTAAGGTGGATGGCCTTGTCTTGGTAGGGTTACAGTTGTGCCATACTCCTTCCATTTCTCAATGATCGCTTGAACAGTGCTCCGTGGGATGTTCAAGGCTTTGGAAATCTTTTTGTAGCCTTAGCCTGCTTTAAATTTCTCAATAACTTGATCCCTGACCTGTCTGGTGTGTTTTTTGGACTTCACGGTGTTGTTGCTCCCAATTTTCTCTTAAACAACCTCTGAGGCCCTCACAGAGCAGCTGTATTTGTACTGACATTAGATTACACACAGGTGCACTCTATTTAGTCATTAGCACTCATCAGGCAATGTCTATAGGCAACTGACTGCACTCAGATCAAAGGGGGCCAAATAATTATGCACACACCACTTTGCAGTTATTTATTTGTAAAAAATGTTTGGAATCATGTATGATTTTTGTTCCACTTCTCATGTGTACACCACTTTGTATTTGTATTGGAATTACAATAAAATTGATTCATGTTTGTGGCAGTAATATGACAAAATGTGGAAAACTTCAAGGGATCCGAATACTTTTGCAACCCACTGTATGTGCACACAACAAGTAAGGAAAGAATGTTTGCCATTACTCCTAGCAATGTGTAGAGATGGATATAAGAAACAACATATTTCTCAACAACAGTGGAGTTTCACTTTAAGGCTACTTACACACCAGGACGTTGCGTTTAGGGGACGTTATAGGGCACATAACGTGCCCCTAACGCAACGCCTGGTGGTGTTGGAGCAGGACGCTACCAAGAGCCGCATTACAAGCAGCTCTTGGTGCGCCTGCTCTGTCGGAGGCGCTGCAGAGACCACGTGAGCAGAGCTCTCCGCATCACATGGTCCCGCCAGCCAATCAGCGGCCGCTCCAAAGAGTAAACACTGCAAGTGCAGTGAATATAAAGTAGCCATGTGCCTGGCTACGTAGCGGCCTCTCCCCGCCTCCTCTCCGCCCCTAAAATGAAAAAACAAACACCCGTACTGAGCTTGTGCAAACAGTGTAACGCGGCTTAGCCGTGTATAAAGTACTGCATGCAGTACGTTGTCTTGACGTGAAGCGTTACTGTGTAACGTAACGTGGGCACTGTGAACAGCCCATTGATTTTTCATTGCTGTGCGGTGGGGGTGCGTTACAGGCTGCTCTAACGTGCGCCTGTAGCGTCCCACTGTGAAAGCAGCCTAAAGGACAACTGAAGTGAGAAGAATGTGGAAGTTGCCATATTTATTTCATTTTAAAACAATACCAGTTGCCTGGCAGCTTTGCTGATCTATTTGGCTGCTACTATTCAGTTATGTCTGAATAACACCAGAAACAAGCATGCAGCTAATCCAGTCAGATCTGACAAGGTCAGAAATACCCGATCTGCTGCATGTTTGTTCAGGGTCTATGGCTAAAAGTATTACAAGCAGAGGATCAGAAAGGAAAGCCAGACAACTAGTATTGCTTAAAAAAGGAAATAACTATGGCAGCCTCCATATCACTTCTCACTTTAGTTGTCCTTTAAATATCCGACAGTCTTAAAGAGACTCTGTAACAACAAAAACCTCCCCTGGGGGGTACTCACCTCGGGTGGGGGAAGCCTCCGGATCCTAATGAGGCTTCCCACGCCGTCCTCTATCCCACGGGGGTCTCGCCGCAGCCCTCTGAACAGCCGGCGACTGTGCCGACTGTCAGTTCAATATTTACCTTTGCTGGCTCCAGCGGGGGCGCTGTGGCGACTTTCGGCACGGAAATAGACGGAAATACCCGATCTCCGTCGGGTCCGCTCTACTGCGCAGGCGCCGGAAACTTGCGCCTGCGCAGTAGAGCAGACCCGACGGCGATCGGGTATTTCCGCCTACTTCGGCGCTGACAGCCATCAGAGCGCCTGCGCAGGAGCCAGGAAGGAAAATATTGCGTCACGGCTGTACGGAGGGCTACAGCGAGACCCCCGAGGGACACAGGATGACGTGGGAAGCTTCATTAGGATCCTGAGGCTTCCCCCACCCGAGGTGAGTACCCCCCAGGGGCCGTTTTGTCGTTACAGTTCCTCTTTAAAGAGACACTGAAGCGAAAAAAAAATGATGATATTATGATTTGTATGTGTAGCACAGCTAAGAAATAAAACATTAAGATCAGATACATCAGTGTAATGGTTTCCAGTACAGGAAGAGTTGAGAAACTCCAGTTGTTATCTCTATGCAAACAAGCCATTAAGCTCTCCGACTAAGTTAGTCGTGGAGAGGGCTGATATCTGACTTTTATTATCTCAACTGTTCCTGGACTATTTACTTTTCCTCTGCTAGAGGAGAGGTCATTACTTCACAGACTGCTCTGAAAGACTCATTTTGAATGCAGAGTGTTGTGTAATCTGCACATATTATAGAATGATGCAATGTTAGAAAAAACACTATATACCTGAAAATAAAAGTATGAGAATATTTTCTTTGCTGCTAATCTTCTAGTAATTATTCATAGTACACAACCAATTCACTATATCATATTTTTTTTTTCGCTTCAGTGTCTCTTTAACTCCTGTTTTTACAGCCGACATAAAAGATACAAGTTACAACTCATAAAATGAAATATAAACTTGGGTCACAGTCAGAATTTTGAGCTCTCTGACAAGAGGCTGGATTTACAAAATTAGTCTTGCTCAGCACTGATCAGTTTTCTTACTAAGAGTCCTTTTCTACTAAAATCAAATCAAGCTATTAATAAAAATAATAAACATATACATACATACATGGACAAGCTTTCCCTACTTGATATCTGTGAATAAGGGCCTAAGAAAAATAGATGTATTACCATATCACCCATGGAGTTTTTTTGTAAGCCCGGCACACAAACCAATTGCTGTCTTGTCTTTTTTCCACATATGGCAGCCCCCATACCTGTCTCACTACAATGTCACTGTAAGAGCGCATGGAACATTGACATTACTCCTGAACTCAGAGGCCTCCACAGAAACCTTTCCAGGAAGGGGAAGATTGGTAAGTATATACCAGCAGATGCCTGATTGGATAAGATTTCATATGGCTAGATAGTGCTAAACAGTAGAATGTTCATGGCTGGAGAGGAAAGAGACTCCCCTTTATCCTCCTCTGCGGACACCCATGACTGCAATTTTTCTAAACCGTTGGATTCCCAGAACAGGTTAATCTGTAGGAGTTGCATCACAAATACTCATAACATAAAATGTCTAATGAGCTGAAGCAATTCATTTGGTCAACTCCATAAATTATATCAAGGACATTGCTGTGACAGATTACAGTGCTAATAAATCTTTAATCTAAAAGCAATGTTCTCTAATCAGGGATACCATTTAACATATTTAATATCCTTCTGTCAGAAGGTTTCAAAAAATGTGATTTGTATACAAGCATTTACTACATGCTATGACTTTCCTTGTCACAAGGGCGGGGACAAAGAGCAAAACAACTAAACTCTTGTAATGACTGCTGATCATTTATTTTACCAGGCTTGGAGTTATGATGGTACCCCAATATCCAAGCATTGTGATATATTGCTGCAAGGGACTTTTACCTCAGTGATATCATGGATAATTTTATAAACACAATTATGTAGATTACTAGTAGACCTAAGCCCGTATAAAAACGGTTCTGATGAGTCGTTTTACACGACGAAACTAGTCAAGCATACGCGGTTTCTGCATCCACCGTGGAGAGGGACGTGAGAGCCAGGAGGGAGGCTTAGGAGATAGCGCCATCCAGCCAACCCGGCGGCCAACGTTTGGGGTGGAGCCCATTAAAACTCTGTACGAATCTCCACGGCTTGGTTTGTAAGTGTACATCTTTTATATATTAAAAGTGATTTTATGGTTTTACGCTATGGGAGCTTTGCCTTATTTTATCTGAGGTGATGTGGACTAGACACAGAGGAAGCAACAGATCCACTTTTCCGTATATGGCAGGGGGCGGCCAGATGACCCCATAGGCGCTAAAGACCCACCTGACAGAGGGTCATATCTTAACGGTGAGTGGCCACTGCTTGGGGTGTGGTGGTGGTTTTCTCACTGAATTGGAGCATACTGCACCTGCGATAGAAGAGGACATAGACCTGTGTAGATTTGCACACTGCTGAACATCCTTGTAACTGAAAGGACTGTGTACTAGGACATTTGAGCGCAGCTTTATCTTTGTGTGTATTGTAGTAGCTTTTAAGCAGCGCACCACCATTATTAACACACCTGAGTGTATCAGCGCAGTATTTTGGTGTTTTTTCTAATACATCTTTAATCTAAAAGCAATGTTCTCTAATCAGGGATACAATTTAACATATGTAATATCCTTCTGTCAGAAGGTTTCAAAAAATGTGATTTGTATACAAGCATTTACTACATGCTATGACTTTCCTTGTCACAAGGGCGGGGACAAAGAGCAAAACAACTAAACTCTTGTAATGACTGCTGATCATTTATTTTACCAGGCTTGGAGTTATGATGGTACCCCAATATCCAAGCATTGTGATATATTGCTGCAAGGGACTTTTACCTCAGTGATATCATGGATAATTTTATAAACACAATTATGTAGATTACTAGTAGACCTAAGCCCGTATAAAAACCGGCTCTAGGTCTGTGTTCCTGGGCGCACGCACGCTCGCCACCCGCCGTGCGCGCGCCCGCTCACCCACCGCCGCACGCAACCGCCACCCACTCACCTGCCGCACATCCGGCCGCCTGCTCACACGCCGCCCGCTCGACTCCCTGGCCCCGTCCCCGGCCTTCTGTCTCTGGGTCTGTGCTGCGCACATGCGCAGTGGCCAAAAGCACGGACAACGCTACACAGAGACAGGAGGCACGGACACAGGGGTTTCATTATAGAGGATTTATTTAGAGACTGGATAACATACGCATAGAGGTTCTGTGGAGCACATACATACATACATACATAAATACATACAAAGCAAACCCTATTTAGAGGTCCACTATTGGGAAAACTGCCATTCTGTTACTCCCTATAGTAATTCATGTAACAGCAGCAGAAAAAAAAATTAAAAATCAGCAAACAAGTGTGTGTGTAAAAATTGTTCAGAAATGGCACTTTTCATATCAGTCAGCCCCTCATCTGACAGCAGGACTGCTGATGTGAAAGAGGTCTCTTTCTTTCTCTAGGTCTTGAGATCACCATACAGGAGGTGCTGCTTAACCACTTCCGGATTCTCGGTGCGTATATATACGCCCCTGAATCCTGAAGTGTATACCATGGTACGAGCGGCCGTTCCATGTCAGCTCACGGAGGGTGTCTCCGTGAACACCCTGCGAGCCGATCGGCGGCTCGCAGGGTAAATGTAAACACACGGGGAAGATCTTCCCCGGTGTTTACATGTATACGGCGCTGCTGCGCAGCAGCGCCGTAGAGGAGATCGCCGATCCCCGGCCTCCGATTGGCCGGGGATCACCGGCATCTGATAGGCTAAAGCCTATCCCATCAGGCGCAGGACGGAAATCCGTCCTGCGCCGCTCACAGGGGGAGGGAGAGGGAGGGAAGGGGAAGGAGGCCAGGAAGCGCTGCGGAGGGGGGCTTTGAAGAGCCCCCCCGCAAGCGCAAGCAGCCGGCGGCGATCAGACCCCCCCCAGCAGGACATCCCCCTAGTGGGGAAAAAAGGGGGGAAGTCTGATCGCCCTGGCTGCTAGCTGATCTGTGCTGTGGGCTGGAGAGCCCATGCAGCACAGATCAGCACACAATTTCATGGTGTGGAAGTGGTTAATATACATACAGTGGCTTGCAAAAGTATTCGGCCCCCTTGAAGTTTTCCACATTTTGTCACATTACTGCCACAAACATGCAATACAAAGTGGTGTGCACGTGAGAAGTGGAACTAAAATCATACATGATTCCAAACATTTTTTACAAATAAATAACTGCAAAGTGGGGTGTGCATAATTATTCAGCCCTTTTTGGTCTGAGTGCAGTCAGTTGCCCATAGACTTTTGCTTGATGAGTGCTAATGACTACATAGAGTGCACCCGTGAGTAATCTAATGTCAGTACAAATACAGCTGCTCTGTGACGGCCTCAGAGGTTGTCTAAGAGAATATTGGGAGCAACAACACCATGAAGTCCAAAGAACACACCAAACAGGTCAGGGATAAAGTTATTGAGAAATTTAAAGCAGGCTTAGGCTACAAAATGATTTCCAAAGCCTTGAACATCCCACGGAGCACTGTTCAAGCGATCATTCAGAAATGGAAGGAGTATGGCACAACTGTAAACCTACCAAGACAAGGGCGTCCACCTAAACTCACAGGCCGAGCAAGGAGAGCGCTGATCAGAAATGCAGTCAAGAGGCCCATGGTGACTCTGGATGAGCTGCAGAGATCTACAGCTCAGGTGGGGGAATCTGTCCATAGGACAACTAATAGTTGTGCACTGCACAAAGTTGGCCTTTATGGAAGAGTAACAAGAAGAAAGCCATTGTTAACAGAAAAGCATAAGTAGTCCCATTTGCAGTTTGCCACAAGCCATGTGGGGGACACAGCAAACATGTGGAAGAAGGTGCTCTGGTCGGATGAGACCAAAATTGAACTTTTTGGCCAAACTGCAAAACGCTATGTATGGCAGTAAACAAACACTGCACATCACTAAGAACACACCATCCCCACTGTCAAATATGGTGGTGGCAGCATCATGCTCTGTGGTTGCTTCTCTTCAGCAGGTACAGGGAAGCTGGTCAAAGTTGATGGGAAGATGGATGGAGCCAAATACAGGGCAATCTTGGAAGAAAACCTCTTGGAGTCTGCAAAAGACTTGAGAAAGGGGCACCTTCCAGCAGGACATCGACCGTAAAGATAAAGCCAGGGCAACAAAGTCCAGATCTAAATCCAATCGAGAATCTGTGGCAAGATCTGAAAACTGCTTTTCACAAACGCTGTCCATCTAATCTGACTGAGCTGGAGCTGTTTTGCAAAGAAGAATGGGCAAGGATTTCAGTCTCTAGATGTGCAAAGCAGATAGAGAGATACCCTAAAAGACTGGCAGCTGTAATTGCAGCAAAAGGTGGTTCTACAAAGTATTGACTCAGGGGGCTGAATAATTACACACACCCCACTTTGCAGTTATTTATTTGAAAAATGTATGGAATAATGTATAATTTTCATTCCAGTTCTCCCGTCTCTCTTTTACTTTTTGTATTGGACTTTCACGTGGAATTCCAATAAAATTGATGCATGTTTGTGGTAGTAATGTGACAAAATGTGGAAAACTTCAAGGGGGCCGAATACTTTTGCAAGCCACTGTACTATGGCTTCGGTTTCTGGTACCTCCTTATAATGTGCCCCCTGCTTTTGGGCCTTTCTCAATGTGCGGGCTGACACTAAAAGGTTGTTTCTAAAAGTATTGTTTCTATGGGAGGAAGGGGGGGGCTGAACACTATCGGTAGGGAGACTAGGAGCAGGGCCCATCACACTATGGGGAGCATGATAAGGAGAAGGGCTCAGCATGCCACAGGGAAGAGAGGACAAGAGCAGAAGCCAATACACTATTGGGAGGGGGGAAAAGAAGTAAGGGCCAGCACACTGTGGGAAGTGGGATTAGGAGCACGGGCCAGCACACTATGGGAAGTGGACCAGGAGCAGGGCCGCCACACTATGAGAAGTGGGATTAGGAGCACGGGCCAGCACAGTATGGGAAGTGGGTCCAGAAGAAAGGGCCAGAACACTATTTGTAAGGGGACAAGAAGCAGAGGCAAGCACACTTTGGGAAGATGGACCAGCACACTATGGGGAGAGGAACCAGGAGCATAGACCACCACACTATGGGGAGATGGACCAGGCGCATGGGCCAGAATTAAGGGGAGAGGGACCAGGAACGTGGACCAGCACACTACGGGAAGTGGGACCAGGAGCCAGTGGCAGAGCACTACTGGAAGGGAGAACAGAAGCCCCGCACTAAAGGAAGTAGGACCAGGAGCAGGGCCACCACACAATGAGAAGTGGGATTAGGAGCATGGGCCCGTACACTATGGGAAGTGGGACCAGGAAAAAGGGCCAGCAAACTATTTGTAGGGCGAAAAGAAGCAGGGACCAGCACACTATGGGGAGAGGGACCAGGAGCAGGGACCAGCACACTATGGGGAGAGGGACCAGGAGCATGGACCAGCACACTATGGGGAGAGGAACCAGGAGCATGGACCAGCACACTATGGGAAGTGGGAACAGGAGAAAGGGCCATCACACTATGCGATATGAGAACAGGAGCAGGTGCCAGAGAACTATTGGAAGGGAGATCAGAAGCACCACACTAAGGGAAGTAGGACCAGGAGCAGGGCCACCACACTAAGGGAAGTGAGACCAGGAGCATGGCCAGCACATTATGGCAAGTGGGACCAGGAGAAAGGACGAGCACACGAGGAGATTTGTGTACACTTCCTGCACTGCTACTGAGATGAACACTGATGATATATGTCATGACAACTGGGAGTAATTTTATATATAATTGAGTGTTTAGTAACCTTAAGAGTGTGAAGTAACCTTATTGCCCATTTCATATTAGGCTAATAAATTGAAACCTGCCTATTTCTAGGACTGTATTACAATTTTAAAACTGCTTTATGACAAACAAGGTTATCTTACCTCCTACAAAGAGACCGTTATAATAGAAAAAAAAATACCTCTAAAGGGGGAGGGGAAGGAGTGCCGGAAAATTTGGAGCAGCCCAGGGGCGTAACTAGACTTAATAGGGCACCCCCCAGAAAAATTATAGCATGGGACCCCCTTTGTCCCCGAATCCCACGGGATTGGGAGCCAGCAAATGGCAGCAGAGAGTGTTCTGCTGTGAAGCAGCGTCTGGAAGCAGGAACTTACACATGCTCCTGTACACGGTTTTTGTTAGTGAATGGGGAGGTTTCTTTGCAAATTGGCTGCACTGGAGGTTAGGGAGAGGGTGGTGGAGGGGCCCCCAAAGCGTCTGGGCCCCGCTGCAATGGCAGGGGTTGCAGGGGTGATTGCTATGCCCATGGAGCAGCCGGTGCCGGCATAGGCCGTAATAGGAATTACGGCGCTCGGCAAGTAATTTGGGTGCCGTCAAAAGATGGAGAACAAATGACTTTAAAAACACTAACTGGGCTGCCAGCAATAGCTGGAAGCCTAATTACATATTTTCTCTGCTATCCACAGCAACCTGGAGGGGGAATAGTAATTAGCGCCGCCGAGACTTGTGGAGGAGCAAGGTGAGGCATTTTTCGGCTTTACCCTGTGCCCAAATCTCCCAGCTGTTTAATTATATATATATGCCTAAAAGGGAGCTAGAAGATAGTATTGATGGTGTCGGTCTCATCACTTCAGTAAATACTCACTTCAGGTTATCTTTAATGCATGAAGAGGTGTTCACCTCATGGCTAATTTCCTTTATAGAAATCACCAGAGGGAGCTGGCTACGTCCAGTGAAACGCGTTGTGATAGTAAAGGTATTATTTCCATTATAAGAATTGTTATCTTTGAGGAGGTAAGAACCTTCCATGTCATAAGGCGCTTCTTAAATTGTTGTCCAGTAAGACCCCTCACAAGGAGAAAATATTAAGGTGGTCTACTCCTTCACACACCCATCAGAGGTTCCACATGGAGAGGTAGATAACCCCCAAAGAAAAGGAAATAGGAGTAGGAAATTAGAATATTAGTGGCGGTACTCAAGAATATACCAAAACCATCATAGTGATTGTCTGGCAGACAACCCCACTTTTTAAGTATGATCCAAAAATTAACATTTGCCCCTGCTTTCTGGGATAATACACTAGCTCTTTCTTATTGGTTTTGTTTTTCTTCTCCAGATTTCAGGGCCTAGTGACACACTTTGACATACACCTCCTGACACAAGGACTTTGTCGGGAGACTCGTATCTTGCTATAAGACCATCTGCAAGCGACGGATCTAGGGGGGGGGGGGGGGGGTCAAGCGGTTATCTTGCCCCAGGCGCAGTTTGTTGAATTCTTAAGAAGGCGGCAAAATTTGGATGGGGAATGGCGGTTTAGGCACCAAAACCTGACCTTGCTCCAGGCGCAATTTGGCAATTTGGTCTAGATCCGTACCTGCCATCTGCGAGGGGTTAGACAAGACACAGAACATTTATTTTGCAATTTTCTCCCGCCGGACTCAAAGTGCCAGAGCTGCAGCCACCAGGGCACACTCTGTTGGCAGTAGCAGTGTTAGGGAGTCTTGTCCAAGGTCTCCTTAATGAATAGGTGTTCGCTTACTGAACATGAAAAGCCAAGATTTGAACCCTATTCTCCTCTGTCAGAGGCAGAGCCCTTTTCCAGTACACTATTTAGCCACTAGTACACTATCGAACAACATCTCCTGGTCTCTGTCCTCCCCTCTCCTCAATAACTTCAAATTATAAAGTTATACCTGGCTATTGAGGCTTAATAAAAGCTGAATTTATCACACAGCAAACCAATTTAAAATTGTGACCTGTAACTCATAGTCTTAATTACATGAACAATAACTGAATTAGTTTATTAGCGCAGTGAGAAGGAGCAGTGACCTCCCTGACAAATGGCAAGGTGGAAATAATTAATCTGGTCAATTAAAAAGAAACAGACAAATTAAGAAGCCAGAGCTGTCAGTGTGGTGCAGTAAGTGAGTGAGCAATGACCTGAGAAAAGTGTGTGTTTTTTTAAGTCTGCCCCTATTACAGACTCTGCAGTTTGAAAGATGCCGGCAGTACGTTGAGGGATGAATAACGGCAGGTAATCTCCACTGCCTGAGTTCAAGGGGAACTCAAGGAAAAAATATACTTTTGTTAAAGTGAAACTCCAGTTTTACAGCTCAGAGAAAATGTATGCATAGCAAAACAGCTGTATACATTGTTAGGGTATTATCAAACTATGGCCATGGCTGGGCTGAGGGAGTGGGCGGGCAAATGAGACAGCTTCATGTGGCATAACAGCAGGGGGAACTCCATAGCAGCAAAGACGAATGGAGTAGACTAGGGCATACAAATTTCATTAATACCAGTAACTAGAGATGTCGCAAACATGACATTTTCGGTACTCAAACGCAAACTTGCCTGCAAACGTTCGCCAACTGGTGAACCGCCATAGACTTCAATGGGCAAGCGCATTCTAAAACCTATAGGGACGGTTACTGGCCACAAAAGTGATGGAATAGTTGTTTCAAGGGGGCTAACACCTGGACTGTGGCATGCCGGAGGGAGATCCATGGCAAAAGTCCCATGAACAATTACATAGTTGATGCAGAGTTGTGTTTTAATCTCTAAAGGGCAGAAATCACATTACATTCCTACATTTGTGGAATAAAGTGCTGCTTTAAAACATCCGGCGTGTGTACATGTCCATCAGGTAGTGTAACGGTTAGGCCCTCTTTACACTAACAGAACAAACACCGCATTTACCGCACCACAAACAACTGTAAAGAGCTTTAGTTTATGAAGTTCGCCCAGTAACATGGCATAAATATCCCCAGCTCCGCAGAACATGTCCTTGCACCCAGGTCATACAGATACTTATTCATGGCTCATTCTTGTTGGAGCAAGCATTCAAACATCAGTGTGGAATTCCAACAAGTCTGCCCGTCGCAAATCAAGCGCCTCACTGGCATGTTATTTCGTTGCTGAATCTCAGCAGCCTTGGCCATGTATGAATATCTAAAATGGGCACACACCATCCTGGACTTCTTAGAAACAAAAGCGTTGGACAATAAGATTGAGAACATGTGCCATAAAGGCAGGGCCGGTTCAAGTAACAATTGGGCCCTAAGGCAAAATTAGCCTGTGGGCCCCCCAACAGACACCCCCGACCAAAAAGCGTCATTAGAGGCCCTTTGTTGCAGCCAAATTTCCTTCCTGGGCCCCTGAGCTGGCTGCTGACCCTCCCCCAATCAACTTCCAACTTAACAGTCTGCAGAGTCCCTGGGGAGCAACAGTTAAGATGGGGGACACCTTTGGGGCCCCTACAGGCTCTGGGGCCCTTGGGCAATTGCCCATTTTTTCCTATGGTAGCTCCGGCCCTGCATACAGGGCACTTGTGTTAACTTGCCCAAATTCAATGCTGCCAATAGATTGCTTCCGTTGTCACACACCACTTTTCTGATCTCTAGCTGGTGCGGAGTCAGCCACTGATTGATCTGTGACTTGACCTGCAGACAGGAGTACTTGTCCCGTGTGACTCTCAGATTTCAGGCAAGACATCCGCAACACGGCGTGACCCCATCGTATCTGGAATGTGGAATAGGCTCTGGGGAGCTGGGGGTGTGCAGTTGTAGTAGAGGAGGGCACAGCAGCAGAAGCGGACTCAGCCGAGGACGATCACGAAGAGGATGGAGGAAGCGTAGAAGTAGAAGAGGAGGTGACAGCAGGCCTGTGTGCAATTTGTGTGCAATTGCTCCGACAAGCCAGCTGTCAGACGCCGGGCAAGGGGGTAATTTGGAGACATCGGCTTATTACGCTCAAACATGACCTTCACAGAAACCTGACTGCGGGCAGGTGGGCAGATAAACGGGAACTGGTCAAGGTGATAGGCGGAATGGAGAGTGGGTAAGAAGAGACAAGGACAGCAGATGTAGACGTCGCTGAAGAAGCTGGATCAGGAGCAGGGTGTGTTTGACTTTGTATGCTGCTTATCCTGTGTTGATCCCATTGTCATTTGTGATTGGCGATCAGGTGCCTTCGCAAAACAGTTGTACCTAGGTGGGAATTAACTTTCTGGGTACAAGTAGGAGGCGCCCGGGAAAGGATGTACAGTATAATACTCTATATGGCAGTATCCAACTAATACAAAATAGGTTGTCCTACCTTATAAGGTGTCCCTTTTGGAAATAGAGACAATCAGAAGTTCAAAAGTAAAAAGGAATTATTTTAATGGTGCACTAGATGACAACGCGTTTCACGGTCACAGCTGCTTCATCAGGTCAATAGCAGTGCCTGAAATGCAGGGAGTCCGTGTGTCCGGGCGCCAATAATCTTATTGATTAGATTATTGGCGCCCGGACACACAAACTCCCTGCATTTCAGGCACTGCTATTGACCTGATGAAGCGGCTGTGACCGTGAAACGCGTTGTCATCTAGTGCACTATTAAAATAATTCCTTTTTACTTTTGAACTTCTGATTGTCTCTATTTCCAAAAGGGACACCTATAAGGTAGGACAACCTATCTTGTATTAGTTGGATACTGCCATATAGAGTATTATACTGTACATCCTTTCCCAGGCGCCTACTACTTGTACCCAGAAAGTTAACACCCCTCTTGTCAGTAGAGGAGATTAGGCCGATATCAGTCGACCGATAAATCGTTTTTGTTGGAGCAGCGACCATTAAAGGACCTAAAGGCCGAGTGGGGACGGTACATCCCCATCTGCGTACACAAGTGGTTGCCTTTACTGCAACCCACATTTGTGAGTATAATTACTGCTTTAAATAGCCATACCCAGATCCACTAACCATATTGCACCAGATCGGGCTCCGGGATTTCTCTGTGTTTTTTCTCTCTACTATTCTATAGGTGGGAATTGGCATTCCCATAACTCTTCTTATGGCACAGGTTGCACATGCCTTTGCTGTTGTCAGAAGCACACACACAAAAAAATTGCCACACTGGTAAGCTTTGGGATGACCGCATTCTGGTGGTGGTAACGGCACAAGTTGGCAGGCATGTTGGCTGGCTGACCCCAGGTGCCGATACATGCTGTTTGCCAATGCTACCAGCTCCTTGCGAGCTTTCTGTGCTTCCAACTTGTCTCCTCCTTCTCTCTGTCTCCCCATCTCAACTGTCCTCTTTATCTCTTCGTGTGGGCACCCATGTCACATTAATGGACACATCATCAGCATCAGCTGCTTCACTTGTATTTGACAACTCACAAAAGTCAGCAGCAGCAGGGACATCATCATCACACCTTACATCCATCTGTGTAATGTTGCCTGGCTGAGACATATCAGGTGTAACATCCTTATCTTCATCCTCTGGCAATAATGCTTGCACATCACTAATTTCCAAAAACTGATGTGTACATAACTCCTCTGACACATCAAGTGAAGCGGCTGTGGTGCTAGTGGCGATGGTGAGGCGAGCGGTAAGTTGAGGGGAGCCCCGGATCAGAGTAGGATGGGGGCAGTAGTGGTTGGATACTAGATGATGCCAGTAGTGGAGGTGAAGGATTATTGGGTTATGTAGTCGGTGCCCACTATGATCACCAACAGACCGGTCTCCAATGGCTAATGTGCACTGGACACAGATAATTGCAATATAACAATATCAAGGGGAAAAAAAGCACTTAGAAGGGTATTGTGCAAGGTACTGTACCACTACTAGCAGCAGTGTGCACACCTGGGTCCAAAGGCTAGAGTCCGTCAGACACACAGAACTGCAATATAATAGCAAAGAAAACCAATGTACCAGTCCTTAGAAGGGCTCTTGGGTGCTCAGGGTGCTATACTAAAAGCAAGAAACTCCACTAGGACACAGATCAGTGGCCTAACTAACGCTTTCCCTGTCAGCAGTACAGCTCTCTCCCTAGTCTCCCTCACAGCAGCTATAGACAGACTGTAAAATGGATGCCGTGCTGGCGGTTTTATGAGGTGGGGGGGTTCCAGGAGGGAGAGATAGCTGATTGGCCACCATGTGCCTTCTGACTCTGGAGTGAGGGGTCAACGTTTGGCTTCATGATGTAGTATAGGGGGGGCAGGGCGAACAAGCCATGTGTTCGCCTGCCGACGCGAACGTGAATATGCCTTCTTTGCCGGTAACCGTCTGAGGGCGAAAAGTTCAAGCCATCTCTAACGATAACTTGGAGAGCACAAACAATGGATTTATCATCTCTACACATAGTTCCCCTGCAAGTCGATGCACTGGATTAATTTCGCTAACTTTTTTATTACTTGGGATATTAATCTATTTGGCAGATCCCAAGTCGGCCCTGCCTCCACGACCTTATAATCAGGCCACATTGTGGCCCAGATCAAGGCTATAAGGGGAGATGTGAAAAATGTTAAAACTGCAGCAATTACATTATCTCCGTTGTTGCAGCAAACGCACAAAGACATGCATTGTAAATGTGCAGCAATACGGTTTCTTTATATCATTCTTCATGATTTGCTGCTTATGGCAGGTTTAATTTTGTCCTTAAAGGACAACTATTAATAAACATGCTTTTTAAACTGAAATATGAATAGCTTGTCAAGGTGTTTCTAGGTACTGCTGTAAATGTTTCCCTCCTTATCTCTTCCTTTCATGTTCTAAAAGTGTCTCACTGATGGGTGAGGGGTGACAGGTGTCAGACTAGTGGATCATCAGGGATGGGGGGGGGGGGGGGGGGGCGGACATCTGTTACCCCTGGGTGTACTTTCCAGCTTTTGCAGGTTCAGGTTTCACAAACTGCCTTTCTCTCTCTCTTAGGCCTGGAACCCACTAGGAGCACTTTTGTGAGCGCTTTGTGAAGCTTCGAAAAGATCTTGCTAATGTTATGGTAAGGGTGTGATCCCACTTGGGCGATGTGATTTTAGAAAAAAAAAAAACCATACCATTGCATTAGTGAGAGCTTTTTCAAATCACTAGCGCTTAGTAAAGTGGGTATGAGCCCTAAATTAGCTATCCAGATAATGTGGGGCTTTCAGTGATAACTGGTGATCAGCACTAAGCACAAAGAAATGTTGTTTTATTTCCTACACTGAGTAAACATTCTGGCCCGTATGCAATTCACTTCTTCTCCTGAGTTTTCTGCTAGGTGATATTTTTACAACTTGTCATAAAATGTCTTTGAAGTCATCAGCATACAAGAAAAAACTCAAAATAAATTTAATAGCACTTTTTCACCAACTTTTGGGTAAATTTTCAATTGTAAAATGCTGCAAATGTAGTTTACAGAGAAGATGAAAATTATCTCCTAGGAGATAACTCAGGTGAAAAAATGAATTGCATATGGGCCTCTGTACTAAATGTGGGTGAAACCTGACACCAAGGCAGGATTTTCACACTAGGTTTTTTTTCTTCTGTCAAAGGAAAATAGTCTGTAGTCTTCTGAGAGATGCAGAGACCAGAATCACCTCTACTAATGGATGCAGCTAAAAACCTACACAAACCAAAGTATAGCTTTTGGCTCCAATTTTTAACATGAAAAGTAGAAACAAGCTTACACAGCTACTAAATAATATTTTGACATAATTTGTATAGAATAGTTTTATAACACTTCCTTATTGATTGTTGTCCTTCAATGATAGCACAGTACACTCAGCCTAAAAAGAGCAAACTATATTGCTTTGTTCAACAATTGCTCAGTCCCAGAGCAGTGCTTACATTTGTTTAAATTTGGCTTCTACTACACAAATAGAGTGTGTCATTGTTGGTGTGTGTGAGCTACCCCTTAAACTTCTGTCTATCGTGGTTATGGCATCATATTCAAATTGCCTTTACCTTTTGATTTAAACCACTACCATTATTGCCTAAACTGAGAAATTGTGTCACAGTCGGACAGGAGCTGACACACTTCTCGCCTGTGACTGTCCAGTCAAGTTTCTCCTAGGAACTGAAGTACCTTTCAGGTGAATATATATTTTAAAAAACATTAAAACATTCATATGCCACTCTATTTCTCGACAGTGCCAGGATTTTCTACAGGAGAAAAAAAATATCTTCTGTACACAGTCTTCTGGTAAAACAGGAAAAAAGGGTGCCCGAGGCAACCTGATATGAAGGGCACCGCCATAGGTGGCAATAATAAAAGCCCATTACTTGTAAATTTGAGCGCCTGCTATTTATAGCTTACTTCCAATGTAATGTCGGTAAATGCGACTTTGTGGCGGGGAGGGGGGTTAAGGGTTAGGAAATACCGGGTGGGTTAAAGCTTAGGCACCTCCAGGGGTGGGGGTGGTTTAAGGTTTAGGCATCAGTAGAGGGAGGGTTCTGTGTGAGAGTAGGATTAGGTTAATTCATAGTGAAATATCTAGAGATTACCGGTATTATACTATTGGAATTAAGTAGCAGAATATCGGTAACGTCGGTGCTATTTTTCCAGGAGGCGTCTTATGGGGCCATAGAACCAATGCAATTTATCAACTGGCAGTGTTAGGCCCGGTTCACATTAGCGGTGGCCGTCCGGAATCGCCGTGCCGGAGCCGGACCGCTTGCAGAACGGACGGAACGGACGCACGGCAATAGCAATGAAAGCCTATGCGTCCGTTCACATGCGTCCGTTCTGCCGGACCGGAGCCGGACCGGATCCGGACCGGATCCGGACTCCGGCGTCCGTTCCAACATGCGCTATTTTTTGGTCCGGCTCCTCCGGCAGCCGTATCCGGAGCGGAGCCGGACTGCACCATCCGGCCAATACAAAGCAATGAGAGCCGGAGAGCGCACAACACACTGGCTACAAAAACCGGATGTTCTACCCCACTTCCTATGCATTTTGGATGGGGACCACATGGGCCCAGCGTTCAAAGAGTGGGGCAGCAGCGATTTCATGCTGGAGCTCTTTTTGGCAGCAACATGTCTGATATGTCTGACAAGGAGGCGAACAACAGGAAGGAGAGAATTCCCAGGTTTACGAGTAAAAAATGCCTGGATCCATGGTCCCAACTGCAGTCTCTGTATCCACGGATGGTCTCCACACGTCCACCTGTCTCCAACAATGACCCCAGACCCTTCTGCTGACCTCCCAGAACCCAGGTATTTACAGGATGTTATCTCCTTAAGAAACCGGATCCGGACCGCAACCGTGTTCACACCGCACGGAAACCGGATGCAAACGGACCGGATCCGGATAGGAACCGTACGGATCAGGTCCGGTCCGGCTCCGGTGCGGTCCGGACATCCGGTGCGGTTTTGACAAAACCGCAAGTGTGAACGGGGCCTTAGAGGTACAATTTGGGTGCATGGCTCAGCTATTGGCTATTCAACAGCTGGCACTTTGGCTTATGCTAAGCCCGAACTACCCTCCAGCAATTTTCTGTGATATTTTCTAGGATTTCATTGATCTATCCCTTTTTAATTTATATTGACTTCTTATTGTTCTGTAACATCCTGGAAGAACACAAATTTCATATTAAAAAGGTCTGGTTAAGAATAACTCGTTGTCTTTAACATTAAACACCAGAACATAGTTCAAGAAGTCTTCTATGCAATTCCTGTGACTGATCCTGTGATTCTCTACGCTGAAAACATAGAGCAAAGGACTCTACCACCAATGAAAAGTGTGAAGTAGGATTGATTACTGTAGGGAAGGGGGTCTATACTGGGAAGACGGCAGCATTGTGGAGGTAAGCAGTGGAGTGTTGTGGTGGGCCTTCTGCAAGGCCTTCAAAGCCGCCAATAGAAAAAAAGACATGTCATCGGTGAAGTCTAATCTGTTGTATATTTGCACTATACAGTGATGCAAGGATCAGAATTAAGAAATGCCTGACAGGCAATGTTGTCATGCTCACGGTGACCCCAAACCACCTGGAAGGTATAAAGAAACCAAAAAGCCCTTTATTAAAAAGCAATACTCTGTAAAATGTATTAGCAACAGGCTCACTATACAAAAGTGGTTCTGGATGTTCAGCCTGCTTTCAATGGCATACATTTGTTTTGCATAACTTGTAGTGATGCATCATGGGAAACCACAGTTGCTCACATATAGCTCAATTATCACAAATACCTTCTAGTTTACATTAAGGATCAGAATAAAAGACCTGGAGTTTGTTCCTTTGAAAAGAAGACTTGGGACTGGCAATGAGAAGATAAGGAGAGAAAGGGAATTGAAGAAAAAGAGACAAAATGGTCAGGAGTAAAGAATATATATAAATTCATTTTGGAACTTTTCACCTTGTCTGGGGTTGTACCAGGGCTTTTAGTATTCTAGCAAGGCACATCACAACTTCCTTTTCACATTTATGGTCATGCCAAAGTCACAAAGCAAATCTTCCTTTGGCAGCCAAAATGGATGATCAGGACATTATAAATTCTTGGCCACAGTGGTTGGTGCCACCCAGAAGCATGAATGAAACATACACTGTCTGAGGTATGGAGAAGGGTAAGGCAGCACTTCTCTGAAGCTAAAACTATAGGATACTATTTAAAGACAAAGTACAACCAGGGACATGGTGGTTTTAAAACAAAACTTTGTTAAAACAGACAGGAAACAAGCCAAAGTAAATCTGGGTTTTGGAATTTGTAGGACGCAGAGCGTTTGGCATGCGCTGCATGCTTATTTGTACTGTGGGCTGCAGCACTGCTTGTGTATAATCCCCTGTCTTCTAGGTGCAAGAAATAGCAAATTATAGAGACCTGGTTTTCCATGAAGTGATGAAAGGAAGTGGAGCATGTTACTGCCTCGGCATGGGGTGCGTGATTGACATTATTACCATTTGGGTGGAATTCAGGCAGAGACTAAATAAACAGCTGCCGCCAGGAATTAGATTCCTGGAATCAGCCTGCACACTCCTTTTAAAAAATAAATAACACCGGGGGACTCGCTCAGCTATACGTGGCGTCACAGGATTTGTTTTAACTTAAAGAATTACTCCGATTTAAAAAAATAAACTTTAAAGAGACTCCGTAACAAAAATTACATCCTGTTTTTTTATCATCATACAAGTTCCAAAAGCTATTCTAATGTGTTCTGGCTTACTGCAGCACGTTCTACTAACACAGTCTCTGTAATAAATCAATGTATCTTTCCCCTGTCAGACTTGTCGGCCTGTGTCTGGAAGGCTGCCAAGTTCTTCAGTGTTGTGGTTCTGCTATGAACTCCCCTTTATGCACACTGCCTGTGTGTTATTTAGGATTAGAGCAGCTTCTCTCTTCTCTCTCTTATCTTTTACAAGCTGGATAAATCTTCCTCTGAGCTGGCTGGGCTTTCACATACTGAGGAATTACAAACAAGGACAAAGCTGTTTGCAGGAAGAAAAGAGCAGCCTGAAACTTCAGTGCATGGGGGAAAGAAACACACAAATGATCTCTTGAGATTCAAAAGGAAGGCTGTATACAGCCTGCTTGTGTATGGATGTATTTTCTATGTGTGGACATACTGTACATCAACCTACTTCCTGTTTTGGTGGCCATTTTGTTTGTTTACAAACAAACTTTTAAAAACTGTTTTTAACCACTTTTAATGCGGCGAGGAGCGGCGAAATTGTGACAGAGGGTAATAGGAGATGTCCCCTAACGCACTGGTATGTTTACTTTTGTGCGATTTTAACAATACAGATTCTCTTTAAAGTGCAAATGTCAGCTGTTAAATTCACTTAAAGGACATCTGAAGTGAGAGGGATATGGAGGCTTCCATACTTATTTCCTTTTAAAAATACCAGTTGCCTGGTTGTCCTGCTGATCATCAGCCTCTAATACTCAACCATAGATCCTTAACAAGCATATGCAGATCAAGTATTTATAACTGAAGTCTGACTAGATTAGTCACATGCTTTTTTCAGGTGTGTGATTCAGACACTTTTGATGCCAATGGTAAGATCAGAAGAGGCTAGCGCTCACTTTTCAAGCACATCAAGGTCGATCCTTACAAGTGGGAGGGGAAGCAATTGAAACAAGCAGAGTGACATAAAGTGTTGTATATATTTTTATGGACAGTAGATAGTAGAAAACAAGCATTGTAAACTGAACATAGTAGATGTTTTTGAGCAAAACACAGAGTCAGGGGTGTAGCATTAGGAGGTGCAGAGGTTGCGACCACATCGGGGCCCTTGGGCCAAAGGGGCTCTCCCCAACTGCAATATTTGCTCTCTATTGGTCCTGTGCTCATAATAATAACGCCTATAGACACTTTAAATAGTGATAATCATTAACAAAGTGTTCTTCATTCTGTTTTCATGTTCTTGCATATATGACACTGTAGTTGCCATTGGCAGGTTTTGGTGCACCATATCAATTGTTATGTAAAGAGTGCTTGGGGGGCACCAATGTAAAAAACTTGCATCGGGGCCCACAGTGCCTTAGCTACACCACTGCATAGAGTACTTGGTATACTGCCATTTATACTTAGACATTACTTCTATACTATTACTTGGAGTGTGCTGAAGGCAGAAGTGTTGATTAACACATAGTGAAAGAAAACTGGTTAAATATGACTAGATAAACAAACACTCTCAAAATCATCAGGCAGTTTAGGAGTAAGATAATCTAAAAAACTTCCAGGAGATGCATCACACCGGAGATTCAGCACTAGAAGGCATGACTCTGACTTGTTCCATTCAGAGAGTTTTCTGTTTCAATAATTTTATCAAATGCAAATACAACAAGTAATATTGTAAACAGTCATAGAACATTATATAGTCATCATTATAAGAATGTTTTGGGTATGGCATCAACATTATTTCGAAATCACAATCTAACAAAGCATATTTGACATGGATTCATATAAATAATAGAAAATTGAGCTATATACTAGTCTGGAGACTGGAGACCAAGGCCCCAACCATCAAGGATTAAAACAGGGGTGTCAAACTCAAATGCAAAGTGGGACGAAATTGTACACTGGGATCTAGTCGCGGGCTAACCACAATGTCTACTTGCCACCTTCCTCCCTTATAAAGTTCCCAGGGGTCTAATTGTCCCCCTTCAGCTCCTATACAGTTCCCTGGTGTCTAGTGGTCCTCCCTCCCCTATACAGTTTCCTGGTGTCTAGAGGCCCCCACACTCTCTTATACAGTTCCATAGTGTTTAGTTATTTCGCCCATCTCCCCATCTCCCCCATATGGCTTACCTGGTGTTACATAGTTACATAGTTATTTGGGTTGAAAAAAAGACATACATACATTGAGTTCAACCAGGCTTCTAGGGCTTCACAATATAGCTTCCCAGGTAGTTTAGAGTGGGCCAAACATAATGCAAACTGGGGAAACCCCTTGAGGGCCAAATTTAATGGCTCAGAGGGCCAGATCTGGCGCGCGGCCCGGAGTTTGGCATGTATGGGTTAAAACTAGTGATTTTGTCATCGCCTCTCCATGTGTCATGTACAGGGAGTGCAGAATTATTAGGCAAATGAGTATTTTGACCACATCATCCTCTTTATGCATGTTGTCTTACTCCAAGCTGTATAGGTTCGAAAGCCTACTACCAATTAAGCATATTAGGTGATGTGAATCTCTGTAATGAGAAGGGATGTGGTCTAATGTAGAGTGACCAGGCGTCCCGGATTCGGGGTCCGCTGTCCCAGGCTTAATGAGGTCCCGGGAAACGTCCCGCTTTCAGCAGCGGGACGTCCCGGCCTCGGGACTCTGGCCACTCTCTGCTCAATGAACTGGCAGCGGCGTCTATAGACGCCGTGCCAGTTCATTGCCTGCAGCCCCGCTCCAGCCTCCTCTTCCGGTGTCTGTTCCGACACCGGCAGAGCAGAGCAGGGCTACGGCAAGATGGCTGCCGAAGCCCTGTACTGGAGACCTATTTGTGTCTCCAGTACAGGGCTTCGGGCGCCATCTTGCCGTAGCCCTGTCAGCGCGGGAGACTGCAGGAAAAGTAAGACGGTCCCAGGAGCAGCGCGCCAGAGGCCGGAGACTTCTGCCAGGTGAGTAAATCAATGCTTTCTTTTCCAGGTGAAATGTTTGCCCGCATTGTTTCTTTTACAGGTGAAATGTTTGCCCGCATTGTTTCTTTTACAGGTGAAATGTTTGCCCGCATTGTTTCTTTTACAGGTGAAATGTTTGCCCGCATTGTTTCTTTTCCGGTGAAATGTTTGCCCGCATTGTTTCTTTTCCGGTGAAATGTTTGCCCGCAGTGCGTTTCTTTTCTGGTGAAATGTTTGCCCGCAGTGCGTTTCTTTTCTGGTGAAATGTTTGCCCGCATTGCGTTTCTTTTCTGGTGAAATGTTTGCCCGCATTGCATTTCTTTTCTGGTGAAATGTTTGCCCGCATTGCTTTTCTTTAGTACTGACATGTTGCCTGCATTGCGTTTATTTTGTACTGACATGTTTGCCCGCATTGCGTTTATTTTGTACTGACATGTTTGCCCGCATTGTGTTTATTTTGTACTGACATGTTTGCCCGCATTGCGTTTACTTTGTACTGACATGTTTGCCTGCATTGCATTTATTTTATACTGACATGTTGCCCGCATTGCGGTTATTTTGTGCTGACATGTTGCCTATTGCGTTTATTTTCTGGTGTCCGGGGTAACCGTTACTGCATTTATTATTTAATGGTCATAGATGGCTATGTTTGCTGCTTTGTGGTTACGGTATACTATTAGCATCACACAGTTTCTGCACACCCATGATGCAAAGTCTCGTTTGTCCACATCATGGCGTAAACACTGCTTTCTTATGCCTCGCTGTTACATCATTACGTTAGCTCCGCCCATACAATGTCATGGCCACGCCCATTCTTCGCAGCGGCGCGCAGCGCGCGCCACAGCCCCCCCCTCAGTCTTCGTCGCTGCGCGCTCCTCAGTCCTCCCCACTTTTTGCGCGCCGCCCCCCCCCCTCCCCGTCCCAGGTTGGACCCACAAAAATCTGGTCACTCTATCTAATGACATCAACACCCTATATCAGGTGTGCATAATTATTAGGCAACTCCCTTTCCTTTGGCAAAATGGGTCAAAAAAAGGACTTGACAGGCTCAGAAAAGTCAAAAATAGTGAGATATCTTGCAGAGGGATGCAGCACTCTTAAAATTGCAAAGCTTCTGAAGCGTGATCATCGAACAATCAAGCGTTTCATTCAAAATATTCAACAGGGTTGCAAGAAGCGTGTGGAACAACCAAGGCGCAAAATAACTGCCCATGAACTGAAAAAGTCAAGCGTGCAGCTGCCAAGATGCCACCAGTTTGGCCATATTTCAGAGCTGCAACATCACTGGAGTGCCCAAAAGCACAAGGTGTGCAATACTCAGAGACATGGCCAAGGCAAGAAAGGCTGAAAGACGACCACCACTGGACAAGACACACAAGCTGAAACGTCAAGACTGGGCCAAGAAATATCTCAAGACTGATTTTTCTAAGGTTTTATGGACTGATGAAATGAGAGTGAGTCTTGATGGGCCAGATGGATGGGCCCGTGGCTGGATTGGTAAAGGGCAGAGAGCTCCAGTCCGACTCAGACGCCAGCGAGGTGGAGTACTGGATTTGGCTGGTATCATCAAAGATGAGCTTGTGGGGCCTTTTCGGGTTTAGGATAGAGTCAAGCCCAACTCCCAGTCCTACTGCCAGTTTCTGGAAGACACCTTCTTCAAGCAGTGGTACAGGAAGAAGTCTGCATCCTTCAAGAAAAACATGATTTTCATGCAGGACAATGCTCCATCACACGCGTCCAAGTACTGTACTCCACAGCGTGGCTGGCAAGAAAGGGTATAAATGAAGAAAAAATAATGACATGGCCTCCTTGTTCCCCAGATCTGAACCCCATTGAGAACCTGTGGTCCATCATAAAATGTGAGATTTACAAGGAGGGAAAACAGTACACCTCTCTGAACAGTGTCTGGGAGGCTGTGGTTGCTGCTGCACGCAATGTTGATGGTGAACAGAACAAAACACTGACAGAATCCATGGATGGCAGGCTTTTGAGTGTCCTTGCAAAGAAAGGTGGCTATATTGGTCAGATTTGTTTGTTTTGTTTTTGAATGTCAGAAATGTATATTTGTGAATGTTGAGATGTTATATTGGTTTCACTGGTAAAAATAAATAGTTGAAATGGGTATATATTTGTTTTTTGTTAAGTTGCCAAATAATTATGCACAGTAATAGTCACCTGCACACACAGATATCCCCCTAAAATAGCTAAAACTAAAAACAAACTAAAAACTACTTTCAAAAATATTCAGCTTTGATATTAATGAGTTTTTTTGGGTCCATTGAGAACATGGTTGTTCAATAATCAAATTATTCCTCAAAAATACTACTTGCCTAATAATTCTGCACTCCCTGTATTAACCACTTCCCTACCCTGGTCATTTTCACAGTTCAGCTCAGCTCTGATTACTATGGCAATAATGTTATCAATAATCATAACAACTAAATGATCTGTGTATTGTTGTTTTTTTAAAGGACAAATTAGGCTTTTTTTGTGGCTGATATTGTTTTTTAGTAAATACCTTATTTTCTATGCATTTTAAAAGGAAAATAAGGAAAAAAGTGAAAAAGTACACAATGGGCATGATTCACAAAGCTTTTTCACTTGTTCTCCTCTGGTTTCACCTTATCTATGTTACATTTTAAGTTCCCAAAAAGCAAAAAAATAATATAATTAAGGTAAGAAAAGTAATATTGGAATGAAGTTAAACAGGAACAACTTACTTTGAGTGATTATTTTGCTTGTAAATGTGCTGAAATGTTTTTTTTTTATCAGTTAGGTGATAAGTAATTTATGAAAAGTTTTGATAATAGTGTCCAATTTATCCACTTTCATACATTGTAGCTTTAGGCCTCTTTCACACCAAGACGTTGCGTTTTAGGTGACATTAAGGTCACATAACGTGCCCCTAACGCAACGCATGGTGGTGTTGAAGTTGGACCTCAGATTGAGCCACGTTATGAGGCTCTTGGTGCTATCCTGGGAAGTCCGGATCTTTTCAATGATTCGGATGATTCGAATTGGATCATTGAAAAGATACGGATCTTTGAACCGAATCTTTGAATCATTTTACTAGGGAAGCAGGAAGCAGGGGTGCAGCAGAGTGAGAGGTGCAGGAGAATGAGGGCACATTGGGGGTGCTAATGGGGAAGGGAGAGATGCAGCAGGAAGATTGTGCTTGTGCACAGAAGCTGCAGTTCCTGTTTCTTCCAGACATCCACTGTGAACCGAATCCTTCATTGTGATGATCTGGATGATTCGACTCACAAAAAAAGATCCAAAGATCCGAATTGTTCAATATCTGGACAACATTACAGTGCAGTGAATATTAATTAGCCATGTGGCTAGGAACAATAGCGGACTCTCCCCTTACTGAGCATATGCAAACAGTCTAACGCAGCTAAAACCACCTATAACGCACGGCATGCTGCACTTACTTTGAACGTCCAGCGTTACATTGTAACGCAACATGGGCACTGTGAACAGTCTGATTTTTCATTACTGTGAGTTGGGCTGCATTACAGGCTGCACTAACGTGCACCTGTAACGGCCCACTGTGAAAGCAGCCTTAATGTAAACAGATCTTTTGCACATTAAACCCACACATTTTATCTATCCTTCCTGTTTATTTAAATAGTCCATTTTTACATGTAACAATTAAGTAATGTATACAATCTGCTACTGTCTGCTCCTGGAATGTGTATTTTACACTTGTTTACTAATTAACTCTGCTACTGAATTCCCTGGGAGGAGTAGAGGGGTTTGTTATTACTTTACAACTCTGTAGCAATAGTATCAGGTCAGAGAATAATAAACAGTGTTATCTAAGATTTCATAGGGAGGACAGTGCAGACTTATTTTCACGCCATAGGGACAGGAAGTGATTAATATGTGAGCGCTATGCCCTCCTTCCCCTTGGGATTTGCCCTGCTTCTTGTATGGGGTTGGTGAGTTATCTCAACAATAAATTGGTAGAGGTATTCCTCTTATGTTTTTAAATGTAATTTGGTGGGATAATTACAGATTAGTTGGTTTAACCCCTGTGCATTCAGGGAGGTAGATAGGACAAGAATGTGGATTAGTCACTGTGAGAGACTTACCTCCGCCAGCCGTCTCTGCCAAGAGCGGGTCATGTCCTGGCACTTCCACATGTCGGCAGCTGTCCTCCGCTGGTGACGCGCGCACTGGGGATTGCTCTGCGCATACTGGTGGGCGGATGTCTCACTCCTCTCGGCCGCAGTATGGTCTGAGGTGGCGACAGAGGTAGTTTCAGCTGACAGAATAGTCAGCTGACACTTGGGCAGGGGTTTATTTAATAAATATAAATATAATGGATGCTGACCCTGGCTGGGATTGAACCCTGGTCTCTTACGTCGGAGGGGATGCCCTTAACCAGTATACTATAGCTGACAGGATGTTTTGCTGGTCAGTACTGGTTAGTCAGATAAAATGTATTGCCACTTGTGTCAGCTGACCTCTCTGTCAGCTGACACTTAACCAGGATTAATGCCTGCATGTGATTGGCTGTTTTTGTGCATGTGGCCAGCCACTGATTGGATGCTGTCAGTATTTAAACCTTGCTGTGACAGTTGCATGTTGCTCGTGATAGCTCTAGCTTGCTGGTTGCTGGGTGCTCTGTATATCTGCTCGTTATATTGGATTATCTGGATTTCAACCTCTTCTTGTTTACTGGACCTCCCTTGTCTGCTGCATGAACCGACCTATTGCCTGGATTATCATTACAACTGTTTGCTGCCTGGTTTGACATTGGATACGTTCTTTGACCTCTCTCCTGCCTAGCCCTCCTGTACTGCGATATCTCTGTTTACCCGTGTATGACCCTGGACTGTTGCTGGACTTTGCTACTCTGTGTTCTTGTTTAGGCCTGGAAATGTATTTGCTCACCCTGCATTCAGGTCCAATACCTTGCACACTAAAGGCCTGGGTGTAACCGAAGTCGGGTAGGTGTTGTCTTCTCACCTCTCATTCAAGCGGGGACGCGACACATAGGGTGAAGCGTGTGGAGGTAGATTGGGGCATTGAAGTTGATTCATGAGTGAATATTCCTACAGGCCTGACAGTCACACTCTTTCAAGATCTTCTAATAGTCATTATAATGGTCAGGAGTAATCTTCGTACAGTATTATTATTTATTGTATTTATAAAGCACCAACATATTACGCAGCTACATTATCCTAACCTTAGTACCACAGGTAACTGCTTTATATAAGTAAACTGATATTCAGGTGAGCATGTTCATATAGGTCCATCTACTCTGAAAGATCAGAAAAAACTGTCATGGGAAGGACATACCGACAAAGGACATGGAGGTTAACAAGGTTCCACCATTTAGAGAGTTTCCATACAGGAATCACAGTCAGATCTCAGTGAAGCACTTATTTTGAAGTTACAATTCCTGGATTTAATGAAAACTACTTTAAAAAAAATGGTCTGTAAGGTTTCAATCTGGCCGTGTTAAAAGCTGTGCTTCTTTACTTTTGTGACCGGGGGTTCTGCTTTAAGTATGGGTATACGGCAAAACCACATCAAGTTATCTAGAGTAAATTATTCAGGATTGAAGAGCCGTCACTCTGCAGTGCTGATGCAGCTCTTTTCCATATTACCAGAGGCAGGGGGCACTTCATGTACAAGTCAGGGAGGATCAGGCGAAAGTTAACTAGACAGCACTTTCAGGGTCCTCTGGAAACCAACAGCACTAAAACAGATGTGCCATTTTATTGGCATTTAAATGAGTCCATCACTAGTAAGAGGTAGGTTGTTAATTTTTAACCGATATAGTAGCACTAAAGCGGAATGACTTAGCATTTACCACATGCAGCTTCCGATGATTGTTCTGTATAATGACTTTGTGGAAGACAAAAGGTGGAACTCTACAGAGATATAAAATGTGTATTATGGATTGTGGAGCCATTTCAGTGAGATGGCTGGTGTATATCAGATTTAACAGTCCTTTGCAGGAATCATGAATATTGCTGTTTATTGATTTTCACAGGCACGTTTCTGGGAAATTGGTTAATTTGGAGATTTACTCAGAAAGTCAGTTTTTGAAAAGGAGACATTTAATACATTTCTTACATTTTCTGTTCTTTTTTTCTAATAAATGCCAATTACAAAGGTTCTTAGCAACCTTTTTTGGAAAAAGATGCTTCAAATCTTTTTTTCTTCCCCAATCTGCCACACAGTAAAAAGTTTTAGGAGATGGAGGCAGAAGATGAAGGATAAACACATTCATTGTTGTGCTGGTGCTTCTCAGCTTCTGATACACTTGGTGCACCACAAGATAAACCTTGGTTATTAACTCATGATTTAACTCATCTTAACCATTTCCGGACCGCAGTGATAGAGATCTACGCCCTGTTTTGATGGGCTCCTGGCTGGCAAGGCGTAGATCTCTATCACCGGCGCCGCCGCTCCCCGCCGCGATCGCGCGCACCGAACCGGCTGCACTTAGCTGTCTTATGACAGCTAAGGCTTCCGGGTATCGGCAGGAGCCGTCACTGATTGGCTCCCTGCCGTGTGATCGCTGTGAGCCAATCACAGCGATCACCCTCCGAAAGGCAACATAGTTGCCGTTCCGCCTCCCTCTCCCTGTCACTGTGGATCTTGTGTGACAGGGAGAGACGCACAGCCTGCAGCCGTGACAGGCTGTGCGATTTTAGTGTAAAAATAAACTTTTTTCCAGCTCTCCCCCCCCCCCATGTATCCCTTGATCCCCTCCCAACCACCTATATATAGATCTATATATATATATAGATCTATATATATATAGATCTATATATATATATATATATATATATATATATATATTACTGGATTGTGATTTTAACCACTTGCCGGCCGCCCCTACCTAGGGGCGGCGGCAAAGTGGAGCCCGCAACGACCGCGCAATACGCCGATCGGCGGCGGCTCGTTGCGGACTAGCTGCCGGGGATCGCACGCTGGATGTGCCCACCCGCGACGTCAACCCGCCAGCCAATTAGCAGCGGCGGCGGGTTGTTAACCCCCGATCTTCCGCATGTAAAGCGGATAATACGCTTTGTAATGTATACAAAGCGTATTATACAGGCTGCCTCCTGCCCTGGTGGTCCCAGTGATTGAGGGACCACCAGGGCAGGTTGCAGCCCTCCTAGTAAGTACCCAAGCACACTGATCCTGCCCCCTGATCGCCCACTGCACCCATCAGACCCCCCCTGCCCACCCCTGGGACACCTGTTTGCACCCAATCACCCCCCTAATCACCCATTAATCACTCCCTGTCACTATCTCAACGCTATTTTTTAGATTAGGTCCTAAACTGCCCCCTGGGGGCTCCTGAACACACCCCCCCCCCCCCACACCCTTAGATCCTCCCTAGACCCTCCCCCCTGTGTACTGTATACATCTATTCTTCCCTATAATCACCCACTGATCACCTGTCAATCACCCATCAATCACCCCCTGTCACCACCTGTCACTGCCACCCATCAGATCAGACCCTAACCTGCCTTTTGTGGGCACCTGATCACCCACCCACACCCTCAGATTGCGTGCAGACCCACCCTCAGATCACCTCTGAAAGTGCATTGTTTACATCTGTTCTCCCCTCTAATCATCCACTGATCACCCATCAATCACCCCGTCACCACCTGTCACTGCTACCCATCAGATCAGACACTAATCTGCCCCTTGCGGGCACCCAATCACCTGCCCACACCCTAAATTAGCCCCCCAGACCCCCTCGCCAGTGCATTGCTTGCATATATTCTCCTCTGTAATCACCTACTGATCACCTATCAACCACCCCGTCACCCCCTGTCACCACCTGTCACTGCTACCCATCAGATCAGGCCCTAATATGCCCCCTGCGGGCTTCTGATCACCCGGCCAAACCCTCACCCGCCCCACCGCAGTGACAGAAAAAAATTTTCTGATCACTGCTGGTACGACTTAATTGCCATGTCCAGGTCATGATTTGAGAACATTCCTGCACTTCAGTGCCAATACAACCTGTCATCTAAGAAGCCACCCTGCTTATGACCGGTTCCACAAAATTCGGCCCCTCATAGACCACCTGTCATCAAAATTTGCAGATGCTTATACCCCTGAACAGTCATTTTGAGGCATTTGGTTTCCAGACTACTCCTCGTGGTTTTGGGCCCCTAAAATGCCAGGGCAGTATAGGAACCCCACAAGTGACCCCATTTTAGAAAGAAGACACCCCAAGGTATTCCGTTAGGTGTATGACGAGTTCATAGAAGATTTTATTTTTTGTCAAAAGTTAGCGGAAATTGATTTGTATTGTTTTTTTTCACAAAGTGTCATTTTCCACTAACTTGTGACAAAAAATAAAATCTTCTATGAACTCACCATACACCTAACGGAATACCTTGGGGTGTCTACTTTCTAAAATGGGGTCACTTGTGGGGTTTCTATACTGCCCTGGCATTTTAGGGGCCCTAAACCGTGAGGAGTAGTCTAGAAACCAAATGCCTCAAAATTACCTGTGAATAGGACGTTGGGCCCCATAGCGCACCTAGGCTGCAAAAAAGTGTCACACATGTGATATCGCCGTACTCAGGAGAAGTAGTATAATGTGTTTTGGGGTGTATTTTTAAACATACCCATGCTGGGTGGGAGAAATCTCTCTGTAAAGGGACAATTGTGTGTAAAAAAAATCTAAACATTTTAATTTACAGAGATATTTCTCCCACCCAGCATGGGTATGTGTAAAAATACACCCCAAAACACATTATACTACTTCTCCTGAGTACGGTGATACCACATGTGTGACACTTTTTTGCAACCTAGGTGCGCTAAGAGGCCCAACGTCCTATGAGTACCTTTAGAATTTCACAGGTCATTTTGAGGCATTTGGTTTCTAGACTACTCCTCACGGTTTAGGGCCCCTAAAATGCCAGGGCATTATAGGAACCCCACAAGTGACCCCATTTTAGAAAAAAGACACCCCAAGGTATTCAATTAGGTGTATGGGGAATTCATAGAAGATTTTATTTTTTGTCACAAGTTAGTGGAAAATGACACTTTGTGAAAAAAACAATAAAAATCAATTTCCGCTAACTTGTGAAAAAAAAATGAAATCTTCTATGAACTCCCCATACTACTAACGGAATACCTTGGGGTGTCTTCTTTCTAAAATGGGGTCACTTGTAGGGTTCCTATACTGTCCTGGCATTTTAGGGGCCCTAAACCGTGAGGAGTAGTCTAGAAAATAAATGCCTCAAAATGACCTGTGAAATCCTAAAGGTACTCATAGGACTTTGGGCCCCTTAGCGCAGTTAGGGTGCAAAAAAGTGTCACACATGTGGTATCGCCGTACTCAGGAGAAGTAGTATAATGTGTTTTGGGGTGTATTTTTACACATACCCATGCTGGGTGGGAGAAATATCTCTGTAAATGGACAATTGTGTGTAAAAAAATCAAAAGAAATCTCATTTACAGAGATATTTCTCCCACCCATCATGGGTATGTGTAAAAATACACCCCAAAACACATTATACTATTTCTCCTGAGTAAGGCGATACCACATGTGTGACATTTCTTTTGCAGCCTAGGTGCGCTAAGGGGCCCAAAGTCCTATGAGCACCTTTAGGCTTTACAGGGGTGCTTACAATTTAGCACCCCCCAAAATGCCAGGACAATAAACACACCCCACAAATGACCCCATTTTGGAAACTAGACACTTCAAGGTATTCAGAGAGGGGCATGGTGAGTCCGTGGCAGATTTCATTTTTTTTTGTCACCAGATAGCAGAAATGGAAACTTTTTTTTATTTATTTTTTTTGTCACAAAGTGTCATTTTCCGCTAACTTGTGACAAAAGATAAAATCTTCTATGAACTCACCATGCCTCTTAGTGAATACTTTGGGGTGTCTTCTTTCCAAAATGGGGTCATTTGGGGGGTATTTATACTATCCTGGAATTCTAGCACCTCATGAAACCTGACAGGTGCTCAGAAATGAGAGAGATGCTTCAAAATGGGAAAATTCACTTTTTGCACCATAGTTTGTAAACGCTATAACTTTTACCCAAACCAATAAATATACACTGAATGGGTTTTTTTTAATCAAAAACATGTTTGTCCACATTTTTCGCGCTGCATGTATACAGAAATTTTACTTTATTTGAAAAATGTCAGCACAGAAAGTTAAAAAAATCATTTTTTTGCCAAAATTCATGTCTTTTTTGATGAATAGAATAAAAAGTAAAAATCGCAGCACCAATCAAATAGCACCAAAAGAAAGCTGTATTAGTGACAAGAAAAGGAGGTAAAATTCATTTAGATGGTAGCTTGTATGACTGAGCAATAAACCATTTAAGCTGCAGTGGTCTGAATGGAAAAAAGGCTCTGGTCCTTAAGGGTGAAAAGACTGCGGTCCTTAAGTGGTTAATTATAACTGACAATTGTTTTCTCCTTGGGGCTAATTCATAAGATAAGTTTTGTGAATCATCTCTGTTCATCTGTTTGTCTCATGATTTATCTTTCCTTATCTGTCTTAAAGGATACATGCGGCTGCCCTACAAAAGAAAAGCTCTACTCACCTGGGGCTTCTTCCAGTCCCAAGAAGTCTCTCTGTCCAGTGCTGAAGTTCTGCCATGCTTCTGGTTGTTGCTTTCCCCTCCGTAAGATCCCAAACACGGCGGAACTTTGGCGCAGGACAGAGAGACTTCTAGGGGCTGGAAAAGGCCCCAGGTGCGCAAAGCTTTTCTTTTGTAGGGCAGTCACATGTATACTTCAAAGCAAAGCTGAACTGCAAATATACTCAAGATAATTGTGTGTGTAGTGGCAATAATATGTAGAACTTTTCTGGAATATGTGTAGGGAGAGGTCTGGAGAAGTCCGAGGGTTCTTTCCAGAGAAAAAAGAGCACCATATAGTGTAGTATTTTCATTACACCAGGTAGGAAGGGTGTAGGAGTAATACATCTGTGGGTCAAACGCAGAGCCGTCTCACCCATCAGGCAACTCTAAATTATTGCCTGGAGCGCCACAGGCGGAGAGAGCGCAAAACCACCGCTACTGCAGTGTGTTTTTTTATTTATTTACATTCATGCCTGCCCTACTCAGTGCCCGAGTGCCGCCTCTCGTACCGCCCCCTCTCCTCTCATTCAGAGCGAGCAGCCACACAGATTTGATCCAGCAGATCGGAGACACTGCTTTGCTCCGCCCCTTCCTGCCTCTCTCTACTGTGCTTGACACAGTTTGAAAAGGAGAGCGGCAAGCAGGAATGAAGAGGCCAGAGAGCGGAGGAAGAAGGAGGCAGAGCTGATCCGTGATGCAGAGCCTCCAGAGGTAGATGCTGCTGGAGATGATGGGGACTCGGAGGCTCATCTATGCTGGCTGCCAAAGTGATCTTAGGCAGAGAGAGGGCAGCAAGCAAACGGCTACATCAAACCCTGCAAGGGCACAGACTGCGGGCAGCACACAGTAAGTAATTACAGGCATCTTTCACGTTGCCCCTACTGATCTATCCCAGCTGCCAATCCCCATCATCATCATCAAAGAGAGACACACGGGCTCACTGCAAAGTTACTTCCTGCCTGCCTGATGGAGCTAATTGTTTCTCCTCTGCACTGTGATGCAGGCCTGGTGTCTGCTGGGCTCTGTCAGGGGTCAGTAAAGGATGGGTATGGCTTCTGCTGTGTGATGCAGGCTGGGTGTCTGCTGGGCTCTTTCAGGGATCAGTGAAGGATGGGTATGGCTTCTGCTGTGTGATGCAGGCTGGGTGTCTGCTGGGCTCTTTCAGGGATCAGTGAAGGATGGGCATGGCTTCTGCTGTGTGATGCAGGCTGGGTGCTGCTGGGCTCTTTCAGGGATCAGTGAAGGATGGACATGGCTTTTGCAGAGACGTTTCTGACAGGAGTTTATCTCCTGTACTGTGGTGTCGGGTGTCACAGGAGCTGGATGACTGTCCATGCAGGATCAGCAGAGGGATGTTGTCAGGTGTAAATGTATGCTGCATCCCTGCTGTGCCCTGCATTTCACAAGTATAGCACATGAATATAATGTGATGTCTAATGAACGTTTGTGTTGATGCAGCAGTCTGTATATTTAGCACTGATTTTGGTTACATGCTTAAAGTGTACCTGAGACAGTACACTCACTGTGCCTTATTTATACTTACCTGGGGCTTCCTTCAGCCCCATGAGGACTGTAGGCTCCCTCACCATCCTCCCTAGTCGCTCTGTTGTCGCCTTCTGTATTTTCTTAAGTCATGGCCAGTCGTGGTGTTCTGCACATGCCCAATCACGAGTGTGCCCCATTCTTCGCCCAAGCGCAAAATACTCCCAGCCACGGCAACGTGTGACCAAGCTGCACATGCACAAAGCACTGCAACTGAAAAAGATACGTGAGGCGATGCTGGGACGAAGGAGTGGTTGATGTGGATGACGAGGAAGCTGGCAGTCCTTATGGGGTGGGAGGAAACCTCAAGTATAAATTAGGCACAGTGAACTGTCTGAGGTCCACATAAAGAGAATCTGAAGCGAGTATAAAACTCGCTTCTTCTCTTATATTCAGCAGGGGCATGTGTGTCCCTGCTAAACCGCCGCTATCGCGCCACATAACGGGGGTCCCTTACCCCCCAAATCCCCTCCGTCCTCGCCGGGGATCTCTTCCGCATTGAGGCAGGGCTAACTGCTATAGCCCTGCCTCACAGCGCGTCTGTCAGCGCGTATCTCCGCCTCTCCCCCGCCCCTCTCAGTCTTCCTTCACTGAGAGGGGCGGGGGAGAGGCGGCTATGCGCCGCTGATAGACGCGCTGTGAGGCAGGGCTGCAGCCGTTAGCCCTGCCTCTAGGAGCAACAAAATCTATGACCAATTTGGTCGTTGATTTTGCAGGGGGGGAATTCGGGGGTAAGGGACCCCCGTTGTGCAGGGGGATAGCGGCGGTTTAGCAGCTGCTGAATATAAGAGAAGAAGCGAGTTTTTTACTCGCTTCAGTGTCTCTTAAACAACTGAGTGTCAGTGCCTGAAATGATAGAATGCATTAATTATCAATTTGCTGTGAATGCTTGAGCTTTCTAAGCTACACATAACTGTATTAAAAGTAAAGATAATCATCCCTTTGGTATGTAAAGAATGAGACTGTGTTGTTGGATGTAACATGATGCATACCTTGACGCCAGGGAACTGTATAGGAATGGGAGGAAGGCATACGCAGCATGTAAGAATGGGGCGTGTCTAAAAGTGTGGCAGGGGCATGTCTTAGTGTCCCTCTTTCCAGGCTCCAAAAGTTGGGAGGTATGACGTGAGTGCAGCCAGCGTGTGACGCACCAGGCATTCGAGCGCCACCGCTGGCTTCAGACAGGAGACGGTGCTTCCTTTACGTGCCCCCCCCCTGGCCCCATTCGCTTGTTTGTTGTGTGTCTCCTTCAGAGCTCCAGAGGCACAGCAGGCAGCAGGTAGTTCAGCACACTCTGTGTGTGTGGGAATAAGGACTGCTGCTGTGTGGGGTGGAGGCGCCCTGGGAGGAGGGCGCCCTGGGAAAGGGGGGGGGGGGGGCGCCACAGGTTTTCTTGCCTGGAGTGACAAAATGGCTAGAAACGCCCCTGGTCAAACGTCTAGCAACCACAGTGTAAAGCAACCATAGTGTAAAGGCAAATGAGGAAGACCCATCCTCACTCGGGCTCTAAAGTCTTTAGGGTTGCGGGCTAGAAAAGGGGTTGACTAAAAGTTCTAACTAGAAGTGCACAAACCCTCCCCACAAATGGGGGTGGTGGTGGTGGGAGAGTGTTAGAGTAATACTGGAGGAGAACAGGCACCCCACAAAATAAGTAGGTCAAGGGTGGTGATAATAAATAATGCAAATTTGCTTACCGCTAAAAGAAGAAATAACTTGTGTATGAAAAAACAAGTTTTTGTATTGGACACTAAACAGATAATGTGTTTTGGAGAACTCTGCCCGCTTTATCAGATATGAACACAGTGGCCCATATGCAATTCACTTTTTCTCCTCAGTTTTCTCCTAGGTGATATTTTCATACCTTGTCATAAAGGTCAACTTAGGTATGGGGTGCCCCAGGGCTCAATCCTCTCTCCCCTGCTTTTCACGATTTACATGTTACCGCTGGGAAAACTAATCAAAAAACATGGCCTGACATACCACTGCTATGCAGACGACACTCAACTATATCTTTCCTTCAAGCCTGGTGTGACAGACCCAACTCTAACTATAAACGCCTGCTTACGTGAACTACAGCAATGGATGAATGACAACTGGCTGAAACTAAATGCAGACAAAACTGAAGTCCTTCTGATAGGAGGGCAGAGCATGATAACAAAACAACTTAACTTGCAGTCTTCACCACTGGGAATAGGAGGCACGGATCTGCGCAGCTCTGATCATGTGCGTAGCCTGGGAGTTCTAATTGATTGGGATTTAAACTTTAGAACTCAAATCTCTGCTGTGGTGAAATCATCCTATTTTCACCTGAAGAACATTGCAAAAATCAAGCACCTCATACCCCCAGAAGATCTGCCAACCTTAGTCCACGCCTTCATCACATCTCGACTGGACTACTGCAATGCTCTCTACACTGGCCTTCCAAAAAAGGTCTTGTACCGACTACAGCTGATACAGAATACTGCTGCCAGACTGCTAACCAACCAACCCCGTCACTGCCACATAACGCCAGTCCTGCACTCCCTTCACTGGCTACCTATAGAATGGAGGGTCCTATTCAAGATCGGCCTACTGACATTTAAATCCCTGAATAATTTAGGCCCTGGATACATGAAAGATATGTTGCAGCTGCGTAGCAATCCCCGCATTCTCAGATCAACAGGTTCTAATAATCTAGTCATACCCAGAGTCCACTTGGAAACTTTTGGTCCCAGAGCCTTCTGTCATGCTGCCCCTACGTTTTGGAACTCCTTACCTCAACAGATCAGGACAGCTCCATCCCTGGATGTGTTTAAATCCAGACTGAAAACCCACCTGTTCAGTTTGGCATTTGCAGAAATATAACTTTTGTTGTGTGAATACTTCATCCTACTAATTACTGAATCTGAGAGAGCCTAAGCGCTTTGAGTCCTATGGGAGAAAAGCGCTATAGAAATGTTATTGTATTGTATATTATTGTATTGTATTGTATTATAAAATGCTTTTTAAAATCAAATCACCAGCAAGCAAGAAAATACTCAAAATAATTTAATAGTACTTTTTCACCAACATTTGGGTACTTTTGCAATTGTAAACTGCTGAAAAGTTATTTTAAAGAGAAGATGAAAATTATCTCCTAGGAGATAACTCAGGAGAAAAATTGAATTGCATATGGCCCAGTGTCTTAAAAAGCTGTAACGGAGATTGAACCCTCGACCTACTTTTTGGGGGGATTACTATTTCCAGTTAAAGGGAAGCTCAAGTGGCATGTGAGGAACTGCTGTGTGACTATAAAGGCTTGAACACACATGCAACTTTTCCGCCCAGCTATAGTCCAAACTTGCCTGTTGGACCATAGGCTGGGCGTGTGTATGCGTGGCAAACAACTAGTTGAGCAACTGATAAGAGGGGGTTTGCGCAATCCAACCGGAGGATGAACTGACCAACTATTGTGCAGGTTGTCCACGTGTGTATAAATAGTTTTAAGGACTTGTTTTTGGAATGCGGATATGGAACGTGCACAGTATTTATACGAGTTGGTTGTTTACTTAGTTGGTCAGCGCATCTATGTCCTGGTCGTGCAAACAACAAGGTCGGCATGTTGGGTGGTTGATCGTGCATTGAGTTGCACATGTGTAAACACCTTAACAAACATACCTGGCAGATAGGCAGGAGCATGGAGTGAGATGGAAAGTCCAGTAGGTCGCTATTCTGGTTTAAGAACTCAACAAACAGAGCAGCGTGAGTGTAATCTGCGAACCTAAAATGCATACACTTGCCTTCTGTTTCAAGAAAAGCTACTGTATATTGTGGATTATTAGTTTGCTTACCAAATAACTGGATTTCTTGTGGTTGGTCCATTGCAATTTATACTTCACTCCAGTCTATTTGCATATAAAGAAAAAAAAAAAGCTTTTGTGACTGTGTATTTAACGACATATATATATATGTATGTATGTATATATATATATATATATATATATATATATATACTGTATATATATATATATATATATATATATATATATATATATATATTATTTTTTTTTCACCCAATTAGTACATGTGCTGCAATTACCATTTCCAGATATTTCAATAAAGCGTTTCAAATGCCAATATCGGACCTGTAATTCCTCTGCTGCAGTTGCTGGATCTTTTTTTGTTTTGTTACTTTATTTGATGCAAGAATTAATCTCCGCATTGACTGTAATTAAAAAGCAGCTTTTCACTGGCCAGGATAATGGAAAGCTTCCTTCACACATGTATTCTAAACATACAAAGACTGCCATTAATCCTTCCAATGCAAATCAGAGATGCATCGCTATACATCAATATGGAAATAATCTGAAGCAGTGGATGTACCGCCGAGGTGATTTACAAACATTTATGCTGTGGGTGGCTTCAGAAGGTTTATAAAGGAGTTCTCTAGCTAACGTGTGAATAGTCTAATATGGAACAACTATTCCAGCAGGCAGAATCCTGGCATTTGGTCTTTTTACACTAGGGCTATTTCATTGAAAAGGATCCTGAACTGAGAGATGTATGGAAGCTGCCATGTTTATTTCCTTTTTAACTATACCAATTGCCTGGCAGTCCTACTGATCTTCATGGTCAGTAGTGGCTGGATAGTGTAGTGGTTAAAGGGAATCTGAAGTGAAAATAAACCTATGATATAATGATTTGTATGTGTAGTACAGCTAAGAAATAGAGCATTAGTAGCTCAGATATGAGTCTCGGATTGTTTTCATTACAGGAAGAATTACAAAAACTTCAGTTGTTATCTATGCAAAAGTTCTTCTCTGAGCTCTCTGATCCAACTCATGATACAAAAATGAGTCAGCTGTGAAACCTAGGTTTATGGCATAGCTGAAGAAATCACCTGAGCTGTTAACTGTTCAGAAGTTGCCTTTTTGAACCGATGCATGCTAAAATGTTTCAGCAGAAATATATTTGTATTTAGTTTATTCATTTAGTTTATTGGGAAAAAATTGTTGGTTTTGTTCAAAGTCATATGTCTGGTTGAAAAACACTGTCAGTATCAGACTGTTCAAAAAAATGTTAAATCTTAATAAACAATTTGCCCCGCAACTTAGACTACGTTTAAGATTTTGGCCTATCATGTGATTACCTCCCATTTCTAAAATGTGCCAATTGATCTTCCATCTTCTGATTGATCGGATTGGACAGTGTTGATGGTGCCAGTAGACTACAAATGATCGATTATCTATCCATTTTGCGGATCGATTCCATATGAAATAAGTTCTTTTTATTCCATTTATAAGCCCATTCAAGCAGTGGCGTAGCGGAGAAGCTGTGGGCTCCGGTGCAAGTTTTACATCAGGGCCCCCAAACACTCCATACATAACAATTGATACTGCACACCAAAACCTAACAAGGACAACCACAGTGTCAGAGGTGCAGGAATGAGACGAGAAACAGTTCGTTAATGATTAATACTATTCAAAGCATCTACATAAATAAATATTATCAGCACAGGACCAATAAAAAAGCTAGTACTGTAGTTGAGGGTGGGCCCCTCAGTGCCCCTTTGGTCCAAGGACCCGATGCGGTCGCAACCTCTGCACTCCCTATTGCTACGCCACTGCATTCAAGGCTTTCTGATTGGTTCTTTCTGATTGCAATTATTGGATC
Source organism: Hyperolius riggenbachi (assembly GCF_040937935.1). Lineage (NCBI taxonomy): Eukaryota > Metazoa > Chordata > Amphibia > Anura > Hyperoliidae > Hyperolius > Hyperolius riggenbachi. The sequence continues at coordinate 244,558,070 of NC_090652.1, read as the reverse complement.
GGAAGGCCGTTCATCTGGGTAAAATTGCATTGTTAATGGCAACTTTAGCTTCACCATCCTCCCTCAAAAATTACAAAAAACTGTACCACTCTAAACAACAGCAAAGGTTTCAAATGGACACAGCTATGAAGAATGCAAACAGTATTGTACTTAAAATTTAACTTTTACTTAAAGTGTACCAGAGCTGAATTAAATGAAATGTTTTTACATACAGGGCTGCCCATAATAATTCATACCCTGGCAAATTTTGACTTAAAGTTACTTTTATTCAACCAGCAAGTAATTTTTTGACAGGAACTGACATGGGTGTCTCACAAAACATAACAAGACATACAATAGATGTACAAGAGGCATTATTGTGGGGGAAAGAGAAAAAAAATCTCAGCTTTTATTTACATTTGAGTAAAAAGTGTCTAGTCCAAAATTATTCACACACACACTTCACAAACTGTCACAATCTGTGGGAAAATCCAAAGTTCTATACCATTCCAAATAGTCCAAGCTGTTCTAAAGCATCCTAATTACCCTGATTAATTGGGAGCAGCTGCTTTAATCAACTCAACATGTGGAAAACAGCAGCTCTCTGCAGTTGGTTTGTGGACAGTCATAGCTAAGACAAAGGAGCCCAGTAAGGACGTGCAGATGTGCATTGTGGCTGCTCACAAGTCAGGAAATGACTACAAGGCCATTTCTAAATATTTTCAAGTTTCAGTGGCTACAGTGCAAAGTATTATTAAAATATATACAAGATGTTCCGCACTGTGGAAAATCTCAAACAATGTGGTCGGAAGCCAAAAGTGACACCAGTGCTTGCCAGGAGGATAGTGAGAGAGGTGAAAAAGACCACGAACGCCATCCAGGTGAATCTGGACTCTGCTGGTGACAATGTCTCAAGGCAGACAATCCCACGGACACTACACACCGCTGGGTTCCACGGATGCAGACCAAGGACGCGGCCACTTCTCCAGAAAAGGCACACAAAAGCTCGCCTGGCCTTTGCAAATGCTCATCTGGGCAAAGAAGACTTTTGGTCTTCTGTGTTATGGTCTGATGAAACAAAAATTGAATTTTTTTGGTCACAAAGATGTTTCCTTCATTTGGTTTAAAAAAGGAGAAGCCTTCAACCGAAAGAACACCATCTCCACTGTCAAACATGGTGGTGGAAACCTAATGCTTTGGGGGTGTTTTTCAGACAATGGACCAGGGAACCTAATCACAGTAAACGGCACCATGAAAAAAGAGCAATACATGAGGATTCTCAATGACAACATCAGACAGTCTACAGAGAAATTTGGCCTTGGCCACCAGTGGACATTTCGGCTTGACAATGACCCAAAACACACAGCAAAAGTGGTGAAGAAATGATTAGCAGACAACAACATTAACGTTTTGGAGTGGCCTAGCCAGAGTCCCGACTTGATTCCAATTGAGAATCTGTGGAGGGAGCTAAAGATCAGGGTGATGGCAAGAAGACCCTCCAACCTGAAAGATTTGGAGCTCATTGCGAAACATGAATGGGCAAAAATTCCGGTGGAGACATGCAAAAAGCTGGTCTGCAATTATAGGAAGAGTTTGATTGCTGTAATAGCCATATCAACAGATGGCCATTATCACTGATTATAACTCACAATACAAAAATTGGGAGAGGATAGTTAGGAAGCATTGGGGTATCTTGGGAACAGACCATGTACTGAGGGGTATTATTCCAGACCAGCCGAGGTTCATATACAGAAGGGCACCCAACCTGAGGAATATGATGGTCCTGGGTTGCGTTGACCCACCAAAAAGACAAAGAATGCAGGAGTATCAGGAAGAGGGGTACTTCCCATGTCGCAAATGTAAGGAATGCAGGGAATGTAACCCAGTGAGAACAAAAGAAGTTATATCATTTGCCAATGGTAGGCAATTCAATATCAAACAGTTAGTAATTTGTAATGACAAATATGTTATATATATTATGGTGCCCATGTGGGTACCAGTACATAGGGAGGACGACAAGACAGTTAAAGGAAAGGATAGGGAAGAACATGAGGAATGTTCAGAAGGGGAGGCCATATCATAGTGTTCCTGCCCATTTTGGGGAGTCCCAAACTCATGTCATTTTGTGCATTAAAGAAAATCAAACTTGCGTGGAAGGGATCAGATTTGCTGAAAAATATATCACAGGAGGAAACTAGATACATATATAAAATGGGATCCCAAAGACCAGGGGGACTAAACATAGATATAGACCTGGTATGTTATTTGGGGGATGCGTGATAGATAAAACCTGTTGGGACTGATTAAAGGAAAGGTTGGGTTGTATTTGATATGGTGACTCTGCAAAAATGAAGCTAAACCATGTGGAAATATATGTAAAACATACTCCGTGGACCTGCTATTGTATATAACGATTGGGTAGGTTGTGATGTGTAGGGTGAAACACTATGGAGGTTGCATAGCAACTGAACGTAAACCATGAGGGTAGGGAAGTGTCATGCTTGTTAGTTGGTTAGGATGTTATCGGAGTTATGCTGGGCTCGCACAGATCGTGCATGCTGGGCAATTTAAAAGCGCGTACACACGCCATACTTTTCCAAACTAGGGGTCCATCAGACGGACCCGTCGTTTGAAAAAGTACAGCGTGTGTACGCGCCTTTAGTGAAATAATAGTGAGGAGGTAGCATCAGCCCAGCATGCAGGGTCAGGAATTTTTTATTTACGAATTTACAATTTCAAATGCTATCTAATGCAACACTGATTCTTATGTGCAAAGCACTTTTGATGTGAGGCTGCACAAAGTGCTCTGCGCTTTATGCGCAAAGCACTTTTGATGTGAGGCATACTATTTGGTATGCACGAGATTTGGGAGGTTTCATTGGCTGAACAGAACAGAAGGGGAGGGCACAACGAGCTAAATCACTCCTAGGCACTCAGGGCCCTAGCTCTTGATGAGTCACAAAAGTGACGAAACTAGTCGGGCGGACGTGAGCCAAGGGAAGCGGCCGTGCACCCGACAGCCATCCGGTGTAGCAACACCTTATGGAGTGAGCCCTCAAGCATCCACCGATATGAGGGAGAGCCTGTCCAAAAACCCATGCTGAATTTAAACTTTTGGAGATTATAAATGCAATACATTTTAGTTTATATTTGAAAAACTATTACTCTATGTGAAGTTTCTATTTGGAGGTATAAAATACAAGCAACTGAGGCATGCACAGCTACTAGAGGATACAGACCATATTGGGAAAAGTGTATCACAGATCGCAAAGGTCCAGGGTGACCTGGGATTTAGGGCAACTAAAACCAGAGTGGTGGTCTTAGCAGAGGGTGAGTCATTTTCCTAAATGGGTGTGGTGGAGGTGAAATGCAAGTAGAAGAACCACAAAGAGGAATCATATTTATTTGAATATTAATTATATGGACATAATACAGAGGAAATACATCCCTGTCTTTTAAGACTGTGTTGCGTTATGCTGTATATTTACAGACTGTGAAACACAAGGCATGTCAGGGTGACCAGCCGAAGCACTATTCTATTGTTTTGATATATGTAAATAATACTACCAACAAACAGAAAATAATGACATGTAGATATTACTGTAAGTCAGGCAAATTTCAATGAAATATACTGTACATTATAACAACAAGCAGATCAGAATGCCAGGAAACCAGAAAAGGAATGAAGGAGGCACTCAATTGGCGATAATTAAACTTGCGTTTAATCGATAAAGCTGCTTTATCGATTAAACGCAAGTTTAATTATCGCCAATTGAGTGCCTCCTTCATTCCTTTTCTGGTTTCCTGTATGCGAAGGTGGTGACCCACAGGAGGATTGTGCACCGGTAGACCAGGCTATAGCCTTGGGTGAGTGATAGTGCTGGGGTAATTTTGTTTCTGGGCTACGATGCCAGGCAAATACTGAATGACAGAATGAAAGAATTACTGTGATCAAAAATATAATTAGGCAGAGTGTCCCAATCCCCAAAAAACTTAATTACATCACAAATGTTTCTCCAAACACTTTCATTAGTGAGAGTGTCCACCTAAATATAACTAGGCAGCGCGTCCTCCGAAACATAATAAAACTACCCACCAAACAGCAAAATGCAGAGTTTACCCCAAATATTAGGTAGAGTTACCACCACATAGCTAGATTTCCCAAATATTAGGGGATGTGGTGGCCCCCAAATAGTAGGCAGAGTGAATTTCAAATACTAAAGTGCTTCTCAAGCATTAGTGTTCAGTGGTTCCTGCACAAGACACTATACTCACCAACAGACCAACTGAAACAGGCCTGCATCAGGGCCGAGCCTCCTATGCTTCTAAATGGACTACATAAAAACCTCGGTCACCAACTGTGCATCAGCATGTGACAGCGCAGTCATGAACCACAGGATTTATGTAGTACATTCTAAAGATACAGGACAATAAAATAATTAAAAAAAAAAAACTCAGTGGGCTGTATCTGGCCTGCAGGCTGTAGTTTGGACCTACAGTAACAGCCATGTGGCATGATCACAAATATAGTCTTCAATTTCCATATTTCACATCTGACATACTACTTCCTGGAGGTCCAAGAGGTGCCGATCCTTTTATTACTCGTTTTCTAACTGAATGTACGGTTTCCTGAAAATACCTGCACTCCTATCTCTCCCCATTAGAGAAACAGTTTAGTTATACTAAAAAAATAAAATAACTTTTTTGCACCAGTTTGGTGCTGAGGGGTGACAGACAGAGCAATGGACATTCTTGTAGGCTGGATTCACACTGTAATGAATGAAAAAAAAAATTATCCTGTAAAAAAAATCTGTTTTCCATTCAGTTTGTTCCAACGGTATACATTTTTCAGCTGTTTTTTTTACGTTCTATTTTCATGTCGCCATCCGCTCAATACCTGTCGCTGTCACATTCGCATTACACCACTGCTGTTTGGCTCCTCTGCATAGAACAAACGTTTGAGCACCAGGGAGGATTTTCATTGGTCCATCCTTCAGTGAACCAATGAGAATCCTCCTGGGGAGGGAAGATTCCCATTGGGGTATTACAAATCAATTGCAGCCCGATTCTTCTGATGGTACTCTCAGATCTGTAGACAGCTGTGGGTGAAGAGGACCCAAATAAATGGAGGTAGGTGAGTATGCGTGAAATGTACACGGTGACCAGTCTAGTGAGAACGGGCACAGTCCATTTGCATAGGCTAGCATTGATTCCATAGGCCTCCTTCACCATCTGCTTCATCAAGCCAATCCGGAAAAGCCATAAACGACCTGATCAGACTAACGCAAGTAGAAACTTTTGCTTTGCATAGGGTCCTTTTGCATCCATTCTTTTCAACAGAACATTTTTTTTTTGTGCCAACCTGAACTCAGAGTAATACTTCTATACTTATACAATGTAGCTGATAATGCAGTGTAAAACAATGAGACAAAGTGATAGTCTATATGATAGCTATACTCAGGTTAACACAAATCCGAAGGAATTGTAACCATCATTACCTAGTGAAGTAATAGTGTCCCAGAGTAAAATATATTATATTGTTTATCTATCCAAGACATTCTCCTGCTATTTAGACATATTTTTGCAATTATAGTTGGCTGCTTAATTTTGCAACATAGTATCAGTTTTGCTTCAGGGAGTTCTTGATAAATGGCTTCCCCACATAGAAGGATTTTTATTGCAAAAGTTGTACTTTCCAGTTTTGTTAGCTCCTCCTGTTTAATTTTTGTTTTACTTTGGCAATCATCTTGCCTCTGGCCTGCTGTTGAATCAACATTTTCTGCAGCACGGTATAAATAACAGAGGCGGAAAAAATGACAGACTGTAAATTAAGATTGATGTTGTGGGCAAGGGAGACGCAGGACGGTAGAGCTGGGAGTTTTGGATACCATATTGTCTGGCACTTGAGAAGATATTGTTAGTTCAGTAGGGGCTCTGCTGGAATGGCCTCGCATGTGAGAACACTGGGAGGGAAAACACTGTTCTCACACTTCACCTTTTTTTTTTTATTAGAATGGATTCTGAGTTCTGAACTTTGCTAAGAAAACTTTCTTTGTTGTTTCGGAGCAGAGCTGGGGCATTCCGTTTTTGCAGTGGTAGGCAACTTTTTTACTGCAGGCCTTCATGTTATCTTCCCTCCAGGTTTACCCACTTCTCATATTTTAGCTAGAGCCAGAAAAGAACCCCACACACACATTGTGTTTCCAGCATCTTAGGAAACACGATAGCAGAAAGGCATGCAGCAGTGTCTGAGAACATTTCGTACTCCCTGCTTATGAGCGCTGCATGCATTAAAAACCCCTTTCCAACTTTGTCCTCCCAATCGTGTTAAGAGTTACTCTCATTTTGGCAATCAGCAGCACTGTCTCTCTGACAAACGGAAGATTCTGCCATCCCGAAGCCTATTCCCTCCCACCCACCCACGTACGTACTGACTGCATCAACTACCCAACGAAAAAGGATTGGGCGGTGGCTCAGTCACACCTCCTCCTTTTAGGAATGTGGCACCTCTGCACTTGAGGCTAAAAAGAGCATAACGCAATGGCCTGAGTCACATGACTGTGCTGCTGTTTACCAAAATGAACTTTTTAATAACGTATAACATACAGGTGAAACTTGAAAAATTGTGCAAAAGCGAATTTATTTCAGTAATTCAACTTTGAAGGTGAAACTAATATATGAAATGCATACATTGCGTACAAAGTGAGACATTTCAAGACTTTATTTGTTATACATTTTGATGATTATGGCTTACAGCTTCTGAGAACCCCAAAATAAAAATCTCAGAACATTAGAATATTGTGGAGATGTTCAATATTGGCTCAAAATCAAAGGGCATTTTTTTGGATGTTGATATTTTATTTGATGGAAAAAGTTTTCGCACAAATTTATTCAGGAAAAAGACTGACAGGAATAACGCCTTGCTAGCGAGCAGTTGTCACCCTCGCCCCCTAATAAAGGGTCTCCCCAAAAGCAAATTTATTAGAGCCAGGTGCATCACATCTGATGATGAGGCCTATCATACACAGGCAGATCGATTGGTTGAAAATTTTGTTGCAAGGGGTTATGAAAGAAAAGAAGTAGTAAATACAGCATTAATGGTGGCAAAAATGGATAGAAGGATTTTGAGACAGAGACAGCAGAAAGAAAAAATGCAGGGGGATGTACAGTTCATATCGACATTCGATAATCATGCCCAGTTAGTAAGAAAAAGTATACTCGACAACTGGTCAGTGATAGAGGCTGACCCATTATTGTCTAAAGTATTTCATTCTCCCCCTAGATTTGTATACAGAAGAGGTAAAAGTATCCGCGACATGCTGGTCCGTGCAGATATAAAAAGGAATCCAAAACAGACATTGACGTTTTTACCTAAGAAAAACAGTACATTCCCATGTTTGAGTTGTCAAAATTGTGGGAGTATCATTAGAGGGGACCACATAGCTCATCCCACAAAGGGCACGCCCATTAAGGTTAATGGAAATTTTTCCTGTGTGACTCCAAATGTTATTTATTTTCACAAGTGCCCGTGTGGGATGGGCTATGTTGGACAAACATCCAGACCCATCAGAGTAAAGGTGGCCATACACTGGCCCGATTCCCGGCCGTTTCGACAGCAGATTCGATCCTGGGATCGAATCTGCTGCCAATCGTTCGCGGTAAACGCCGCCGACGATCCGATTTCCTCCCGAAATCGGATCGGTCCGTCGATCGCGCCGTGCGGGAAATTACCCTCGATCGCCCGCGGGTAAAGTGCGCGTCGCTAGCGGCGGCCGATCCGATGAAAAATACATTACCTGATGCGGGCTCCCGGGCGTCTTCTCCGCATCTTCTCAGCGCTGCACCCGCTCCATCCCGGCGCTTCCTGGGTCACTGCAGTGACCCAGGAAGTTCAAATAGAGGGCGCTCTATTTGAACTTCCTGGTCACGGAGTGACACAGGAAGCGCCGAGATGGAGCAAGAACAGAGCGGTGCAGCGTGGAGAAGATGCCCGGGAGCCAGCCTCAGGTAATGTATGCGCGGGGGGAGGACAGGCGGCAGGAGCAGCTGAACAGATTGTGATCGGTTTCAGGCTGAAATCGATTCACAATCTGTTTGCAGTAAAGGCAGCCATACGATCCCTATCTGATCAGATTCGATCAGATAGGGATCTGTCAGCTGGTCGATCTGATGGCACATCGACCAGTGTATGGCTGCCTTAAGGATCAATGAGCATAGGAGTGACATAAGATTGTACAGGAAGTACATCAATGATCCTGAAAAGAATTTTTATTCCCCTGTAGGTAAACATTTTTATGATTGCAACCACATGGTGAGCGAATTAAGATGGTGTGTATTGGAGAAAGTCAAAGCTGGAGAAGGAATGGGCAAAGAAACAAGCCTCCTAAGAAGGGAAAGTAGATGGATCAGTAGGTTAAACACTTTGGTCCCAGATGGACTTAATGAGGATTGGAATTTAAGATGTTTTTTGTGACCTACTGTATTCCATGTGCTGTTGCTTTAAATCTCTCTAATTAAGTAAGTGCCCGCCCTTAGGGGTGTGTCTTAAGACACAATTTGTGATTTATATGTGAGTTTTCACTCAGTGTGTGTAACACTTGATAAAGGCCGCTGGCCAAAACGTCGTGTGTTTTTTCTATTACTATGGTATTACTATGGTACAATAAACCAGCATTTTTGCACAAACCCAGGTGGAGACCCAGTCATTCTGTCTTTGCTGCTGTGAGTGTCACACACCTAAGAGGGATCCAGGTGTGGACTGGTTGACTCCCTGGTATATCTATTACTTTGCGGTAGAGCTGAGGGATCACTTTTCTTGCTTCCTCTATGGGAGAGCCAGCCCTGCTCCCTGCAAGTAGGTAGCCGGCTTTGTGAGCCAATCAGGATCTACTGAAGTGTGTGCACACTGCTGCCAGCCTAATCCCACAAAAAAATAGCATGGGAAAGCATATATAAAATACATGCACTTACAGATCACTGCAAATAATACCAATATATTTTCGGAGCAATCGCATTCAGTGGCTGCAGGGCTAAGTAGTGATCATTGTGGGAATCACCTTTAAAAAAATATATACAGTGTATAGGGTTATTTCACATTTCAGAACTCACCAGCACAATCGCTGAGCGATTTTGTGTGCGCTTTTTAAAGTGCTTTCGCCTGCGTTTTCAGAGAGATTTGCGATTCTCTTAACACTTTTCTCATAGCTTTTGTTAGGCAATTTGAGTTTTTCTTCCTGAAGATAATGTATCGAATATACATTGTGAGCAAAAGCGCTCACAAAAATCGCTTTTTAGTGAGCAAAGTATTGGTGTTATGTGGCAATTGCGGGGTTGACTTGTTAACAGTCTTGTGGCAGCATTCTGTACTAGCTGCAGGTGGTGAAGGTCTGCATAGAGGGCATTACAATAGTCCAGCCATGATGTGCTGAATGCATGAACTAGAGTTGGAAGATTCTCTGAAGGAATGAGGTGCCTAATTTTTGCAATATTCCTCAGGTGAAAAAAGGAAAGTTTCACAACAGCTGAAATACATGGAGCAGACTTGATTAAATGATCATAACTAACTAGATATGCAAGGATCACCGGGAATTGCAGAGTTTTGTATTTTCCCAGCACTGCATGCTATCTTCTTGGGCGTCAGTATAGTCTGGTGATTTAGGATTTGTTTTTATTTTTTCATATTCAACTTACTTAAAGGAGTACTATCGATTGAAATGACTTTTTTTAATACTCTATATTAGTGTACACATTACCACTAGTGCTAGGGGCACTTTATTTATTCACCCAGGTCTCTCTCTCGCTATCCCTGCTTAAAAATTCATTTCTCACACAGCTCATAGTAGTTTGGGTCACCCTGAGCTGCTTGGTTACTCTGTCACACAGCTCACAAATATATTTCACTGTGTCACTCACAGCATGCAGGAGACCTGAGGAGAAATAGGCTGATCTGAGGTGGTAACAGGTAACTAAATGAGCTGGAATATTGCTGGAATATAACTAGCTATACCAGGAGTCTGTGTTTACACTCAGACTGGCTGCCTGCTTGAGGCATTCACTCCAGGCTGCATCCACTTTACAAGCTGCTGAGAGGGGCAGACCACTGTCTACAATTAGCATTATTAGTATCTTTATCAGTCAAGAGAAGCAAAGATAATAAACACACATTGCTAGAATCTTAACCCCTTACCACCATATCAACAAGATTCTTTCAGCAAGGTGATAATTAAACTATAAACTGAGGAGTTGATAGCATCTCCCCTTTGCAGAGACATGGTCTAGCCCTCTAGGAGCCTCAGTATTAAGCCCCATCTACACCATGGGACATTGTAGCGATCCGGCGGCTCGATTAGCCGCCGGATCGCCTCTTCCGCGTGCCCGCCGCGACCCCGCTCGCCGCGCGTGCGCCGCATTCGATTCCCCGCTCGTGCCCGCTCGTCCCCGCCGGCGCCGCTTATCTCCCGCACGATTCCCTGCCATTGTCCCCTCGCGGGGATCGAGCAGGGAATCGGCGGTGCGGAGATCCGTCCTGTCGGATCTTATCAATCGAGCCGCATCAGCGGCTCGATTGATAAGGAGCATCGCGGCCGCATCTACGCGTGTAGATGCGGCTTTAGATACATTTGTATCCAACACTGACACCAAAACTGACGGAGGATTTTACAGCTGAGAGGAACAGCTGTGTGAGGAACCAAATTGCTCCTAGTACTTGCCCTAATGTGTGCTACAACATACAGCATTTAAAAATAAATGCATACATCGATAGTATTCCTTTAAATCTACACTCACCTAAAGGATTATTAGGAATTTCTCATGAATGCTATTATCTAATCAACCAATCACATGGCAGTGCATTTAGGGGTGTGGTCCTGGTCAAGACCTGAACTCCAGACTGAATGTCAGAATGGAAAAGAAAGGTGATTTAAGCAATTTTGAGCGTGGCATGGTTGTTGGTGCCAGATGGGCCAGTCTGAGTTTTTCACAATCTGCTCAGTAAGGGCCCTTTTCCACTAGCAGTCGCTAGCGTTCACGCTGAACGCTAGCGATTGCTGAATCGCAATTCCGGCGATTTCCCGACGTTTGCGGCCGCGATTTTGCTATGCTATGCACTGCATAGCAAAATCGCGGCAAATATCGCTCCGCCGCGCGTTCGCGTTCCCGTCAAAAACGAATCGCGGTAGTGGAAATGACCTACCGCGATTCCTATGTTAAAAAGCAAACCGTAGCGATTGTAAAATCACTAGCGGTTTGCGACTTCACGATTCGGCCAGCGCAAACGCGTTAGTGGAAAAGGGCCCTTACTGGGATTTTCATGCACAACCATTTCTAAGGTTTACAAAAAATGGTGGGAAAAGGGAAAAACATCCAGTATCAGGGCCGGATTTGTGGGCAGGCCAAATAGGCCGGGGACTAGGGCGGGGCTTGAGCTGGGGCGGAGTTGTAGCTGACAGGAGGTCAGCTGGTTTATAATTATCTATCTGTGCAGTGCACGGAGGTCCTGCTGCTTCTTGAGTCTCTCTCATAACATGCACGCTGTGTGCTCTGACTCATTCCGCCCCTCCCCTTCCTTCCCATCTGACACTGGGCAGAGAGCAGAACAGCGCGGGAGACTTGAAGATGAGAAGGAAACAGATGTCATTACACAGACAGGTAATTATGGTGGATCAGCTGATCTGCTACCAAGTTCTGTGGGCGCTGCTAGATTTATTGTTGTTCTAATTGCTGGAGGGCTGCCTTTCTGCACGGACAGCGTCTGCCAGTCTTCTCCCCCACCAGCAAGATTCTGTTAAAGTCCTGCTCGTTTCCTCCTCCCCTTCTTGCATTGTGTCATCTAATATAGAGCAGGGACTGTCCTTCAAAGTGTCTCTGTCCTCTGCATTCCGTTACTGTGTGTAACTGAGAACACAGTATGAAAGCTGCAGGGGAAGGGAAGTGAGAGGTGGATGCATCTGTCTTTCATGTACAGTTCAGTTAGTTGTTCACTAAATGATCCCAGTGTTCCAGCCCAAGCTATGTTCTGTTCACAGTAGGAGTTGCGTTGCGTTCACTGTAGCAGCAGGAATGCAACGCAATAGATGGGTAAAATGACTCCACGCTTGTCACTAACCGTCCCTCAGAGGGGCTCACAATCTAGTCCCCACCATAGTCATATGTCTGTATGTATTGTGTAATGTATTTATTGTAGTCTAGAGCCAATTTAGGGGGAAGCCAATTAATTTATCTGTATGTTTTGGGGATGTGGGAGGAAACCGGAGTTCCCGGAGGAAACCTATGCAGACACGGGGAGAACATACAAACTCCTTGCAGATAGTGCTATGGCTGGGATACGAACCGTGAACCCAGCACTGCAAGGCGAGAGCACTAACCACTACGTCACCGTGCTGTATGTCGCATTACATACAGTGAAGCACAGCGTCAATGAAAAGTATGCTTCTCTGTAACTGTTAAAGGCATATAGTTTGTTACCATGCCGCTCTCCACTGTACTGCAACATACCCACCACACTGTGAACATAGCATAGGTAGTGCATTGCAGTTTGGTGAGCTGCGTTACAGAGCAGCTGTTATGCTGCATCCCAACACACCCATGTGAAAGTACCTTAAAGAGACTCAGAGATGAGTTAAGTGGGCTTTTTTTTTACCCGGGGCTTCTTCCAGCCCCATAAGCATGGCTGTGTCCCTCACCCTCCTCCCGCAGTCCTCACTGAATCCTCCATTCAGCCGCAATCAACTCCTGGTGCGCGGCTCAGCCAGGCCTTTTGCGCTTGCGTAGAAGGTCCATGCATGCGCAGAAGGCCCCCGCTGATGTCACTGAGCCGTATACCGGAGACACCGGAGGCACTAAAGAGGACGGCGAGGGTACATCCGTGCTTATGGGGCTGGAGGCCGGCCACTTGACTCAACTCTGAGTCTCTTTAAGCTGTATACTCACCTGAAGATGGATGGGGGAACTTAACAGCGACTAACGAGTTCCCCGATCCATCTTCCTACCCAGATACGTGAACAGGAGGTTAAACAATTGTGGTACTTTGTGTGGGAGTCATCGGGGATCTTAAACATCCAATGCATCGTGACATTGTTGTCATTATTGTTGCACATTGTCAAACGTTGTTTGTGTAATCGCGCTCTTGTACCCATATCGTGAGATCGCCAAAACAATCGCTCATCGCAGAAAAAATAGATGGTCGTCAGAGAAAAATCTCACAGTGGGAGCGGGCCTTTACTGTATACTCCAGCCTTGTCACTCAGAGTGTACGAAAACTCTCTTTTGTTATAAAAGTGTGTTAACAATTCTGTGTGTGTGCTCTGTGCTGTGATGTAAAAGTAATGTTTATTGTCTGTAATTTTAACTTTCAACACAACTACGGTAGATTATTTTGGGATTGTTAACTGTTTAATGCCGAATATATTATTGCAGATGTTATGTGATCGGTAAAGCCCTGCAGCTGTGAACTCTGTAGAGGTGATTTCACTAGCAGCGTTGTGATCACTCTGCATGCAGCATTTTCAGAGCAATCGCATTCAATGGCTGCTGGGCCGAATTGTGATTGCTCTGGGAATCATGTTTAGGCCTCTTGCACACATGCAATTCTGTTTTTTGATTCAGATTAAAAAACATAGCAGCATGCAGTACTTTTTTAATTGGAACCAATCAGATCGAATAAAATATCGGAATCGCATTTAGTGTGCAAGAGGCCTAATAAATTGCACATGTGCAAGCTCTACTTAGACTTGGGGGGGGGGGGGGGGGGGGGGGCGGGCGGTTGGAGAAAATGGGGCCTAGGGCACTGAAAAGTACAAATCCGGCCCTGTCCAGTATGTGGGTGAAAATGCCTTGTTGATGCCAGAGGTCAGAGGAGAATGGGCCGACTGAATAAAGCTGATAGAGGAGCAACGTTGACTGAAGCAACCACTTGTTACAACTGAGGTATGCAGCAAAGCATTTGTGAAGCCACAACACACACAACCTTGAGGCAGATGGGCTACAACAGCAGAAGACCCCACCGGGTACCACTCATCTCCACTACAAATAGGTTGCTATGTCAATCGTTGCCATGGCGACCATTGGTTGCTATGTCGACCGTTGCCATGGCGATTATTGGTTGCTATGGTGACCGTTGCCATGGTGACCATTGGTTGCCATGGCGACCGTTGGTTGCTATGGCAACCCGTTGCCATGGTGACCATTGCCATAGCGATTATTGGTCACTATGGCGACCATTGCCAGCGACTGTTGGTTGCCATGTCAACCAGTGGTTGCTATGGTGACTGTTGCCATGGCAATAATTGGTTGCCATGACGAGCATTGGTTGTTATGTTAACCGTTGCCATGGCGACAATTGGTTGCTATGGCGACCGTTGCTATGGCGACTATAGGTTGCTATGGTGACCGTTGACATGGCGACTATTGGTGTTGCCATGTCGACTATTGGTTGCTATGGTGACCGTTATGGTGATTATTGGTTGCTATGGCGACCGTTGCCATGGCAACTATTGGTATTGCCATGTCGACTATTGGTTGCTATGGCGATTATTGGTTGCTATGGCGACCATTGCCATGGCAACTATTGGTATTGCCATGTCGACTATTGGTTGCCATGGCGATTATTGGTTGCTATGGCAACCGTTCCCATGACGATTACTGGTTGCTATGGCGACCGTTGCTGTGGAGATTACTGGTTGCTATGGCGACCATTGCCATGGCAATTATTGGTTGCTATGGCAACCGTTGCCATGGAGGCCCCTGGTTGCTATGGTGACCGTTGCCATGCCGATTATTGGTTGCTATGGCGACCGTTGCCATGGCGATCATTGGGTGCTATGGCGACCGTTGCCATGGCGATTATTGGGTGCTATGGCGACCGTTGCCATGGCGATTATTGGGTGCTATGGCGACCGTTGCCAAGGTGATTATTGGGTGCTATGGCGACCGTTATGGCGACCACTGGTTGCTATGGCGACCGTTATGGCGCGTATTGGTTGCTATGGCGACCATTGCCATGGCGCGTATTGGTTGCTATGGCGACCATTGCCATGGCGCTTACTGGTTGCTACGGCGACCGTTGCCATGGAGATTACTGGTTGCTATGGCGACCGTTGCTGTGGATATTACTGGTTGCTATGGCGACCGTTGCTGTGGATATTACTGGTTGCTATGGCGACCATTGCCATGGCAATCAGTGGTTGCTATGGCGACTGTTGCCATGTCGATTATTGGTTGCTATGGCGACTGATCCCATGTCGATTATTGGGTGCTATGGCAACCGTTGCCATGCCGATTACTGGTTGCTATGGCAACCGCTGCCATGCCGATTATTGGTTGCTATGGCAACCTCTAACCACTTTACCTCGAGCAATTTTCACCTGTCAGCACTCCTTCCATTAACCTCCTTGCCGGTTATCCCGAACGCAGTTCGGGGTAACCTGCGCAGGAGGATTTCTCAGGCCCCGCTGGGCCGATTTGCATAATTTTTTTTTCCTACACGCAGCTAGCACTTTGCTAGCTGCGTGTAGTACGCGATCGCCGCCGCTCGCCGCCGATTCGCCGCTACCCGCCGAGCCGCCCCCCGCCCCAGACCCCTGCGCAGCCTGGCCAATCAGTGCCAGGCAGCGCTGAGGGGCGGGGAGGGATTCCCTCTGACGTCACGACGTCCATGACGTCGGTGACGTCATCCCGCCCGGTCGCCATGGAGACCGGGGAGCCCTACAGGAAATCCCGTTCTGAACGGGATTTCCTGCTTACTCTGATCGCCGAAGGCGATCGGAGTGGGCGGAGGAATGCCGCCGCTCAGCGGCTATCATGTAGCGAGCCCTGGGCTTGCTACATGATTTAAAAAAACAAAAAACAAAAAAAAAGTGCTGCGCTGCCTCCTTGCCGGCGAGAATTAGACCGGCAAGGAGGTTAATTTGCCTATCACAACAAAACAATCTATATCTATTTTTTTTTCGCCACCAATTAGGCTTTCTTTGAGTGGTACTTATTATTTCTCAGTTTTCGGCCATTATAGTTTTAAATTAATACATGCTACCGTAATTATAACCCACACATTTTATTTACCCAATAGAATGGCTTAAAACAAAACATATCCATGTGTTAGAATGGCCCAGTCAAAGTTCAGATCTAATCGAATTGAGTATCTGTGGCAAGATCTGAAAACTGCTGTTCACAAATGCTGTCCATCTAATCTGACTGAGCTGGAGCTGTTTTGCAAAGAAGAATGGGCAAGGATTTCAGACTCTAGATGTGCAAAGCTGGTAGAGACATACCCTAAAAGACTGGCAGCGGTAATTGCTGCAAAAGGTGGTTCTACAAAGTATTGACTCAGGGGGCTTAATAATTACGCACACCCCACTTTGCAGTAATTTTTTGTTGTAGAAATTTTTGTAATCATGTATGATTTTCATTACACTTCTCCCATGTATACCACTTTGTATTGGTCTTTCACTGGGAATTCCAATAAAGTGTGTGTGTGTGTGTGTGTGTGTGTGTGTGTGTGTGTGTGTGTGCGTGCGTGCGTGCGTGCGTGCGTGCGTGCGTGTGTGTTTTAAACTCCCTTAACATTCTTCCACCTTCCATCAGTGCCCTACCACCGGCAAAGTAGCGGACTGCAAAAAATATAACGTTTCCTTTTCAAACTACCAGCCATCAGTTATCACATTTAAACTGCTTAGTTTTTCCTGCACCTTGAATAGACTTCAACAATGTACTGTGCTGTGAATATGTGTACATTTGTAATATCTACACATTTGAGACAATGTATTAATGTCAATGATCTTATTGTACTCCTGACGCTTTCTGTATTGTGAGGTTTTTTCCTGCCTTTTGTCTATGTACCGCGGGAGTTATGTATTTTGTGCCAAACCCAATTCCGGGCATGTCCCAGACATGCTTCGCAAAATAAATCTGATTCTGATACTATGCCACACTTTTTTTCGCATAATGATCACAAAATGCTTCATGCAGAATTTTCGGAGCAATCGCATTGAGTGGCTGCAGGGCTGATCATCAGTAGTGATCATTGTGGGAATCACCTTTATAAAAAAAATATTGGGTTATTTCACATTTCAGAATTCACCAGCGCAATCGCTGAGCGCTTTTGTGAGCGCTTTTTGAAGTGCTTTCGCCTGCGCTTTGAGCGATTTGCAATTTTCTTAGCACTTTTCTCATAACTTTTGTTAGGCGATTTGAGTTTTTCTTCCTGAAGATAACGGATCTAATATACATTGTGAGCAAAAGTGCTCACAAAAATCGCTTTTTAGTGAGCAAAGTATTGGTGTTATGTGGCAATTGCGGGGTTGACTTGTTAACAGTCTTGTGGCAGCATTCTGTACTAGCTGCAGGGGGTGAAGGTCTGCATAGAGGGCATTACAATAGTCCAGCCGTGATGTGCTGAATGCATGAACTAGTGTTAGAAAATTCTCTGAGGCAGGGAACACACTACATGCGTTTTTGCGCGTTTTGCCGCGAACGGCAAACCGCGCACGATTTTAGAGGCTATTGAAATTAATAGCCTAGCTCAGGAAACGCTGCGCCGCATGCGTTTGTGCGCGTTTGCGTTCGCGTTTTTTTTCCACGTTTTCTAAACGCACAGTTTTCTGCTTTTTCCCGCACGTTGCATGGCAGTACATGCCATGCAAACGCATAAACGTGGAAACGCACGCGGAAAAACGCACGCGTTAGACGCGACCGCAAAACCCAACGGAAACCTGGGAAACGCAGGGGAAAACGGCCCTGCAAGTGTGTTCCCTGCCTGAAGGAATGAGGTGCCTAATTTTTGCAATATTCCTCAGGTGAAAGTAGGAAAGTTTCACAACAGCTGAAATACATGGAGCAGACTTGATTAAATGATCATATAACTAACAAGATATGCAAGGATCACTTGGAATTGCAGAGTTTTGTATTTTCCCAGCACTGCATGCTAGCTTCTTGGGTGTCAGTATAGTCTGGTGATTTAGGATTGGTTTTCTTTTTTCATATTCAACCTACTTAAATCTACACTCACCTAAAGGATTATTAGGAACCTATGTTTAATTTCTCATGAATGCAATTATCTAATCAACCAATCACATGGCAGTGCATTTAGGGGTGTGGTCCTGGTCAAGAATCTCCTGAACTGAATGTCAGAATGGAAAAGAAAGGTGATTTAAGCAATTTTGAGCGTGGCATGGTTGTTGGTGCCAGACGGGCCAGTCTGAGTTTTTCACAATCTGCTCAGTTAGGCCCAGTGCACACTGAGCGGTTTTAGCAGCGATCCGCCAGCCGCATCTGCCAGTGAAAACGCTTGGCTAATGTATTTCAATGGGATTGTGCACACCGTCGGTTTGAGGTCTTTTCCTAACCGCAAACATGCCTCCTGCTGCACGTCTGCAGTTTTCAGAAGCGTTTCGGCCTCAAAGTATAGGAAAACCCAAACTGCTGTGGAAACCGCTACATCAGAGCGGTTTTCCAGGCGTTTTTGTTACAGAAGCAGTTCAGTAACAGCTTTTACTGTAACCTGCTACACAAACGCTCCAAAAAACGCTAGGCATGTTTAGAAACCTTCTCTGAACATGCCTAGAATCGCTCTGAAATCAGCTCCAAAAACCGCTAGCGTTTTGACGATCTGCTAGCGGTTTTGGTGTGCACTGGGCCTTACTGGGATTTTCACGCACAACCATTTCTAGGGTTTACAAAGAATGGTGTGAAAAGGGGAAAACATCCAGTATGCGGCAGTCCTGTGGGTGAAAATGCCTTGTTGATGCTAGAGGTCAGAGGAGAATGGGCCGACAATCAAGCTGATAGAAGAGCAACGTTGACTGAAATAACCACTCGTTACAACCGAGGTATGCAGCAAAGCATTTGTGAAGCCACAAAACCTTGAGGCGGATGGGCTACAATAGCAGAAGACCCCACCGGGTACGACTCATCTCCACTACAAATAGGAAAAAGCGGTTACAATTTGCACGAGCTCACCAAAATTGGACAGTTGAAGACTGGAAAAATGTTGCCTGGTCTGATGAGTCTCGATAGAGTCAGAATTTGGCGTAAACAGAATGAGAACATGGATCCATCATGCCTTTGTACCACTGTGCAGGCTGCTGGTGGTGGTGGTGTAATGGTGTGGGGGATGTTTTCCTGGCACACTTTAAGCCCCTTAGTGCCAATTGGGCATCGTTTAAATGCCACGGGCTACCTGAGCATTGTTTCTGACTATGTTCATCCCTTCATGACCACCATGTACCCAACCTCTGATGGCTACTTCCAGCAGGATAATGCACCATGTCACATAGCTCAAATCATTTCAAATTGGGTTCTTGAACATGACAATGAGTTTGCTGTACTAAAATGACCCCACAGTCACCAGATCTCAACCCAATAGAGCATCTTTGGGATGTGATGGAACGGGAGAGCTTCATGCCCTGGATGTGCATCCCACAAATCTCCATCAACTGCAAGATGCTATCCTATCAATATGGGCCAACATTTCTAAAGAATGCTTTCATCACCTTGTTGAATCAATGCCACGTAGAATTAAGGCAGTTCTGAAGGCGAAAGGGGGTCAAACACACTACTAGTATGGTGTTTCTAATAATCCTTTAGGTGAGCGTATATTTCATGTTGAATACCCGACAATTGTGGAAGAAGCAAAATGCCAAGAATAAAAATAAGAGCTCGGACAATTCTTTTCCATGACATCTATCAACAAAGCATTGTGCAGCCGCAACTAATAACACAGTGCTTAATAACCGGATGTCATGCGGATGGCTCTGCACTGTTTCTGCTCCCCTTAATGATGCAGAACTCATTTCATATCATTCCACCTGGATTCTGCGCTGGAGTGAGAGGCCTTGAGGAGCCTCCGACATATCCCACAATAAGAGTAATGTATCATTAATATTTACAGCATTAATGACCTTTCATCGCATCCACAGGAAAATGGGAATGTTTATCAGAGCACACGTCTGACAGTGATTTACAGTGAAATTATGCCAGATTATGTCTCATTAGTGAATGACAATTTCTATATGGAGTAGAATTCAGGCGGAAAAGCCCTTTACTCTGACCTTTGTTTTATGATGGGGCTACGGTACATTGCAGACAATGAGAAAAGCTTCCATTTCAATAGACAGGAAAAACTGCTGCATACGATAGTTTATGAAGGCTTATGATTAGCATGAATTTCGGTCTGTGGATGTTAGTGTGACCAGGGATGTAACTAGAAATCACTGGGCCCCCCTGCAAAACTTTGGATGGGCCCCTCTCCCCCGTGCTTTCTGCACAGGTAAACTGAGAATTAATGTTATTCAATTGGCTAGTGCACACTGTTTTCCCCATGCAGATAAAAACAGTCAGCAGTGGGAGCATTTTCTCTATCAATTACATTAGCTTCTGTGATAAAATGTGCATGTTTTTACACATATAGACACACGTGGGGCTTCATTCACTAAATTGTGATAACTCATGTCACGTCCGTTTTCGTGTTTGCGCGCAATCGCGAACTTTCCGCGAAACCGCTAGCGAGGCCATGCTATGAGTTATCACGGTATAGTGAATCAAGCCCATGGTGTGCAGAACACGTATATGTTACGGCCAGAACCCGAAGTGTGGCCACTTCTAGTTGTGGCCAGCCACTTCGGGTTCTGGCCGGCCAATGTGCAAAGTGGCCGCAGCGCAGCGGCCAATGTTAGAAATGGAAAGTTTACATTTATTTTACAGCCGTCTCGCTGCGGCCAAATGTATTAAAAGTTGCTTAATTTAATTAAATATAGCCGGCGGCGATGTGATAGATGAAGCCGCCGGCTTTCGCACTGCCTCCTCCTCCTCTCCTCCTCCCCCCCGCCTCTCTCCTCTCCCCTGCCTCCTATACGACATACGGAGCAGCCGGGCGGGGACACGCGTGTCCCCCGAGAGTCGTTCGTCGCGGCAGGGGAATCCTGCCGTTCCTGCAGAGCGGGCGCTGGCAGAAGCAATGTCTGCAGCCTCCCCGCTCTGCTTCCCCTGCCGCGACGAACGACTCTCCCGGCGGCTCCGTATTGTATGGAAGGCGGGGACAAGGAGAGAGGCGAGGGGGGGGGGGGGGAGATAATCGGGGGGGGAGGCAGTGCGAAAGCCGGCGGCTTCATCTATCACATCGCCGCCGGCTATATTTAATTAAATTTAAGCAACTTTTAATACATTTGGCCGCAGCGAGACGGCCGTAAAATAAGTGTAGCTTTGCATTTCTAACATTGGCCGCTGCGCTGCGGCCACTTAGCAAATTGGCCGGCCAGAACCCGAAGTGGCCGGCCAGAACTAGAAGTGGCCACACTTCGGGTTCTGGCCGTAACATATACACCAAACCAACAGACGAATTGGATGATGGAGCAGAACTGGCTCTGCAGACTTCTCCAGCATCACTACAGTACAGAGCACTTGAGGAGGGGTAGAGAGGTTGGGGGTAGTACACAAGACCCCGCAGAACACTGAATAGGGACTGTCTACAAATCTTTGTCTACAAAACTTTGTATGATTCCTCAATGGTTGGGTAGATGCAGTCATTAGAAAAATTGTGCAGCAAGCAGAAAGTTTATTCTCTCCGTGCCCTTAGTTGTCAGTCTCTAGGGACAGGGAAAAGAAAATTCTCCCCCCACGGGGCCCCATATGGCTTCTGGGGCCCCTGCGGCTGTATCCCTTGCAGGGTCTATTGTTACGCCCCTGAGTGTGACTTTAGTTTGTTGTGCTGAATAATGAAATATTATATCTAAAACTGAATGTACATGTTGAGGGTCACAATGTGTGCCTACGTGGAGAAGTGTTTACAGCAGGAAGCATTGCTGCAGTCTTCTGTCTGTTATCAAGGGAGACTCCAGCAATCTTGCTTCAGCAAATTACTTGAAAGGTCACACAGCACACAGCATTGAACAGGAAGGTATACTGACCCGAGGACACCGGAAGATGGATCAGGGAACCTCACTTTCATGCCTCCTGACAAAGGAGTGTTCCCCGATCCATCTACCTACCCACGGGACCATGCGATGGCACACGACAGGCACAAGTGGGAAGTTAAATGATCAAGGCACTTTGCGTGGGAGTCGTTGGGTATCTTAACCTCCCTGGCGGTCTATTAGGAACCGCCAGGGGGCAGTGCAACACTATTTAAAAAAAAAAAAATTTATATCATGTAGCGAGCCTGGGGCTCGCTACATGATAGTCGCTGTACAGCGGCATCCCCCCGCCTGCTTCGATCGCCTCCGGCGATCTTTGATCAGGAAATCCCGTTCAAAGATCTCCATCTAGTGAGCTTGCTGGTGGAAGGCGCGGGGACTTGGTGGAGTGTGTTATGTGAAGTTCATGCAGTGGTGTGCTATGAGGTGTCTATGTTCTTGCAGGTTGTAACAAGGTGGAGAGCATAGTGGAGATATAGTATACATATTGATACCATTTGCTCTGGAACACTACCGCAAGCGATCCCACAATACGGAGAGGTTAAATACAGTGATCCACAGTGGCTGGCCCTTATTTGACTGTTAAGAATGTATGGCTATACATGGTTTTATCAGCTCTAATTAGTTACTAGGAAGAGTTAAGGTGGCCATACACTAGTCGATTTGCCATCAGATCGACCAAGAGATAGATCCCTCTCTGATCGAATCTGATCAGAGGGTGATCGTATGGCTGCCTTTGCTGCAAACAGATTTCAGCATAAAATCGATTCACCATCTGTGAAGCTGCCGCTGCCCCCCACCCCCCTGTATACATTACCTGATCCGGCCGGCGCGAGTCCCCCGGTCTCCGCTGTCTCTTCTCCGCTCTGTGCTACTCCGCTCCGCTGTCTTCTTCTGCAGCTTCACTTTACTTCCTGTCCGGGGAAGTTTAAACAGTAGAGGGCGCTCTACTGTTAAAACTTCCTGTCCAGACAGAAAGAAGTGAAGCCTGCCAGAACTCAGCGGAGAAGGAGCAGCGATGACAGCGGGGACACGCGCCGGCGGAGCAGGTAATGTATTGCCGCTAGCATCGGTCGGACATTTGAATGCCGCTATCGACGCACTCCCGACCCGCCAGCGATTGAGCAAAATCTTCCGCATGGACGGATCGACGGGAACGATCGATTTCGGATGGAAATCGATTGTTGGGTCAGCGTTTGCGCAACGATTTCACAGCAGATTCGATCAGTGATCGAATCTGCTGTATATCGGCGGGAAAATAGTTAGGTGTATGGACCCCTTAACCCTGCATACTGTAGTCCACTGCGAGAAACTGGCAATTTAAGGCCTGAATTCTTCCAGAGGAGGTGTGAGGGGGAAAAAAAAAGAAAAAAAGGATTTACTTACCTGGGGCTTCCTCCAGCCCCTGGCAGCCATACTGTTCCCTCGCCGCAGCTCTGCTCCCAGCCGGTATCCCGGGGTGCCCTCCGTTGCAGATGCTGACCTCGCGAGGTTGGCAGATACTGCATCTGCGCAAGCACCACTCGCAATCACGCTGATGTGGTCTCAAGTGTTCTGCGCAGACCACGTGAGCGCGATCGGCACTCGTGCAGGAGCAGTAGATGCCGGGTGGCATCTGTAATGGAGCGGACCCCAAGCCACCGGCTGGAAGCAGAGCTGCTGCGAGGGATATATCAGCTGCCAGGGGCTGGAGGAAGCCCTGGGTAAATAGATCATTTTTTTTTTTTTTGTAAACGCCTCACATCTGTCCTTTAAGCGTTATAGTGCATAGTCACACACTAAAACTGCCGCCTATAGGTATTAGACGTTGATAATTAAGGTAACCATCCTGGCAACACAAGCTCCTTCAGATGGGTCCCGCATATACAGCCAAATGATCTGTACCATTGCTATGGGGAGTGGACAAGGGACGACGAGGGGAACAATGTGCTTGGCCATTGAAGTCACAGTAAGGGCTGGAACTCACAGGAGCGCTTTTGGCAGCGTTTTGGCAGCGCTGCGATACGCTAGCACTTTGCCAAAACGCTGGGCTAATGTTAATGGATGGGGCAACTTCCACAGGAGCGTTTGCGTTTCCCAGAAATGCAAACGCAGGACATGCAGCATGCAGCAAAAACGGATTGCCTACTGCCTGCTCCTCCCCTCATCATCACTTATCCAATAGAAACACACATGAAGAAAGGACATACGTTTAAACGGACTGGAAACATATGCTACAAAAGGACAACATTTTGAAAAACTGATCCGTTTGAACAAATCTGTTTCAACTGACCCGTTTCAACGGATCCGATCTGCAACTGAACAAGTGTAGACCAAGCCTAACACTTGTTCTCCAGTTTTTGGCCCTGATCAAAAACGGAGCCATGGATACCAATGTTAAAAATAAAAGCCTTCTTCACTCAAAAATAAATAAATACAAAAACGGATCTGTCTGCGTTCCAAAGTATAGAGGGCAGCATTGCAGGAAGTCAAGCGGCAAGGAGAGGAAGAAGGTAAGCTCCCCGCTCGCTGCCTCTATACATTTTAACAAGTTTTGCAGAAGTAGCTTAAGGGGGAGCGGGTACGGGGGACCCAAGTGAGGGGGGCGACAACCCCCCTCCCCACCACCCACTGCCCCCTTCTTCCTGGCTTCTACCCCCTCCAGCACGCCGGCCCCCTCCCCCCCCCCGGCTGGGAATACGTTTTCATGGACTGGAAACACATGCAGCAAAAAGCATTTTTAAGAAAAAACGGGGGGTGGGGGTTTGGGGGGAGGGGGATTAAAAAAAAAGGGGGGGGGTTAGAAAAAACAGATCCGTTTGAGTCGGATCCGATCATGAACGGACAAGTGTGGACCTAGCCTTAAAGGACTTACGAGCTGAGTCATAGAAAAAAAGTTAATTACCTTAGGTGAATATCAGACCTCAGGGCAGACGATCAGCCCCTTGCGGTTTACAGATGCTCCATTAGCATAGGCCACTTATTAGCGGCCCCGACCCGGCCCAGGGTCGCCTTAGCTCACAACGCTAAGAATCGCTGCTTTAAAAGTCCTCTGCCAGTGCCTGCGCAGTTCGCATAGCCAGTACTGCGGCTGCACAGGCTTTCAGCCCTGGGAGCGGCACATCTTAGCTCCGTATACACTGTAATACGTCATGTGGGCGTCACCACATGACCGCCCACATGACTGACTGCCCTTCACTAGCCGCGCCCCCTCAGCACAGAATATCAGCGCTGAGCGAGGGAGGATGTTACCTAGCTACATGATTTGTTTACTGCAGATTTGCATAAAATAACACTCTGCAAATCTGCAGTAAACAAATCCTGTAGCTAGGTAACGTCCTCCCTCGCTCAGCGCTGATATTCTGTGCTGAGGGGGCGCGGCTAGTGAAGGGCAGTCAGTCATGTGGGCGGTCATGTAGTGACGCCCACATGACGTATTACAGTGTATACGGATTTACGATGTGCCGCTCCCAGGGCTGAAAGCCTGCGCAGCCGCAGTACTGGCTATGCGAACTTTGCAGGCACTGGCAGAGGACTTTTAAAGCTGCAATTCTTAGCGTTGTGAGCTAAGGCGACCCTGGGCTAATGATAAGTGGATTATGCTAATGGAGCATCTGTAAACAGCAAGGGGGCCAGTGATTGTCTGCCCTGAGGTCTGATATTCACCTAAGGTAATTAACTTTTTTTCTATGACTGAGCTCATAAGTCCTTTAAGGTACATACACACAGATAAAATAGTGACCACTTCAGCCGACAATTGTTAGCCTTTCTAATGTGCGTACAGCATTCTACCGACATTGCTTAAAGAGACTCTGTAACGACAAAAAGATCCCCTGGGGGGTACTCACCTCGGGTGGGGGAAGCCTCAGGATCCTAATGAGGCTTCCCACGCCGTCCTCTGTCCCACGGAGGTCTCGCTGCAGCCCTCCGAACAGCCGGCGACTGTGCCGACTGTTCAATTCAATATTTACCTTTGCAGGCTCCAGCGGGGGCGCTGTGGCTGCTTTCGCTCCGAAGGAGGCGGAAATACCCGATCTCAGTCGGGTCCGCTCTACTGCGCAGGCGCCGGAGACTTGCGCCTGCGCAGTAGAGCGGACCCGACTGAGATCGGGTATTTCCGCCTCCTTCGGAGCGAAAGCAGCCAGAGCGCCTGCGCAGGAGCCTGCAAAGGTAAATATTACGTCACCGCTGTACGGAGGGCTACAGCGAGACCCCCGAGGGACGGCAGACGGCGTGGGAAGCCTCATTAGGATCCTGAGGCTTCCCCCATCCGAGGTGAGTACCCCCCAGGGGACGTTTTAACGTTACAGATTCTCTTTAAAGGAAATGTTAAATGAATGGTACTGGACTACCCTGATACTCCACCTCACCCAGCATTCATCTGCACCACTCGCAGTTTCTAATCCACCACTCATCCTCAGCGGTTGGAAAACGGGGGAGGAGGAAATCAGCAAATGGCTTGCAGCTAAACTGAATGCTGACTGGGCTGAAGAGCATCAAGACTGGATTGTAGTCACCAGACTGCCACCACAGTGATAATGAATAGAGTCCACAGCTGTGGAAGGTATTCTGCAGCCCCTACTAGACTGTGGCTATCCCATTTCCTTATTTAAATTGCACTACCAAGATAGAATTTGATTGGTGTATTTTCAAGCTGCATAATTTGCATAATCCTGTATTAACTTTCTTTGCATTTCACTGACCACCCCAATCAGCATTATGGAGGTGCATTTATGGTGTCCTTAATGGGTGGGGAGACTAGAATGGAAGTGGCACTGAAATGGTGGGACACACAGTGAGGGGGAAGCTAGGACACATGGAAGGTGGTAAGATACATGGAACACTGGGAAACAGGGAAAGGGATATAGGAATAATAGTATGGTGGGGAAAACGACCCTAGAAAACACCATGAGGGCAGCAATGAAACAATAAGAAACTCTATGTGGTGTGTATAATAAAATACTGTGAGAAAACAGAAACAGACAGAAACCTCTACAACAAAACCTATTATATTACTTACTAGCAGCCATGACACTGCAGCCTGCTCTCTCCACACAGCTCACACATACAGGGGGAGGTGCTGTGGGGGCGGGGCTAGCTGTTACCCTGCACTGTGGATGCAGAGGCCAGGACACTAGCTGTAAGAGGTGGGACTGCAGGTATGGCATGCGAATTTGGGACAGTCTTGAAACTCTTGTTATGTCTGACCTGGTTATACACAATCCCCAGTTGCTAAATCACCTCTCTAGCCTGTGTATTAAAGGGAACAAGAGAGGAACTTTATTAAAAAATAGAACAAGCTTTTATACATACCTGGGGCTTCTTCCAGCTCCATAAGCCTGGATCGCTCCCACGCTGCCATCCTCCGCTTCCTGTATCGGCAGTACCGGGTCTCGTCTCCAGGGGGAGCTGTTCTATGTGCTAGAAAACAAATATGCACATCTAAAGGGATGCAGGTATCCCGGCAGAGTTGTAGCTTGTCTCTGCATTGATACACTGCAAGTCCCACCGGCATCCCTATTGCATCCAATCAGCGTGAGAAGCAGGCTGTGTGGCTCTCCCCAGAGCCGGATTAAGGCTAAATGGGGCCCTAAGCAAAGTAACTGATTTGGGCCCCCCATCATGTCGTCATAGAATCAGAAGATGCAGCTGCACAGCAACATGCCGCACACACCGGGGCAGCCGAGCTACTGGTTGCTATGGGCAACAGCCCGCTTTCCTCTGTGGATGCACAATGCAGGGAATAGCAGCGGCAAAATGGAAAGTGAGAGATGAATGGCTGGGACATTTGCACTCAGGGGCTGGGGCAGCACTTTCCCCCTGCATCTCCAGCCTGGCAATAGCAGAAAGCTGTGGACACCGCCAAACCGGAAGCCGTTCCCCAGACAGAATTACATAACCACCCCCACCACCGAACAACCGATTTCCTCCCAAACTAGACAGCCACCATGCAGCCTCCGTCCCAGTAAATACGATAGTCCAGCAGAGAAGGCAGCCGTACAGGTGCTATACAGGTAAAGACTCTACAATACCACCAACAGAATCAGAAGTCAGCCAGCAAAGTCAGGCCAACAGACACAACCCATATCACCCTGTCCCCTGGTGGTGGTGCAGAAAAGGCATGGGGAGCTCCCTACTCCCCCATTCAGCCTAGCACCCGTCCCCAGCCAGTCTGGTACACATCCCTAGCTCTCCAGCCAGCCTGTATTTATCCCAAGCTCCCCAGCCAGCCTCTACCTATCCTTAGCTCCCCAGCCAGCCTGGTACCCATCCGTAATGCCCCAGCTAGCCTAGTACCTATCCCTAGCTCCCCAGCCAGCTTAGTAACCATCTCCAGTTTTTGGTTAGCTTAACCAGCCGGGTGGTATGGACGAGCTCAGCTCGTCCATCACCGCCGGAGGCTGGCGTTTAGGCCCTGCTGGGCCGATTTTCATCAAATAAAAAGCAGCACACGCAGCCGGCACTTTGCCAGCCGCGTGTGCTGCCTGATCGCCGCCGCAGTTCCGGCCAGCGCTAAGGGCTGGATCGGAGGCGGCTGACGTCAGGACGTCGGCTGACGTCCATGACGTCACTCCGCTCGTCGCTATGGCGACGATGTAAGCAAAACAAGGAAGGCCGCTCATTGCGGCCTTCCTTGTTTATTCTGGGCGCCGGAGGCGATCGGAAGAACGCCTCCGGAGCGCCCTCTAGTGGGCTTTCATGCAGCCAACTTTCAGTTGGCTGCATGAAATAGTTTTTTTTTATTAAAAAAAAACCCTCCCGCAGCCGCCCTGGCGATCTTAATAGAACACCAGGGTGGTTAATGGCCTTTAAACAAACATAATTGTTCTTAAACAATAATAAGGTGTACTGCATTAGAAGTGGACAAGCCCGTGAGCATGGTGGTATGGTAGATGGCCTATACTTATGGCTCTAGGCCCCGCATATGACACTCGCCCCAGGCCTCACGTACTCTAAAGCCCAATCTACACGATACGATTCTATTTACGATCCGATTAAATCCAACATGTCCGATCGGGATTCAATTCGATTTGCCATTGCAAGACAATGGCAAATCGAACTGAATCGAATCCCGATCGGACATGTTGGATTTAATCGGATCGTAAATAGAATCGTAATTAAATCGTAAATAGAATCGTAACGTGTAGATTGGGCTTAATGGTGGCCACTAATAATCCAATCTTTTTCATCCAATCTTACCATTTCTATGTAATATAAGGTAACTGCCTGAAGTATCCATTCAGTATATTCACTCAATTTACCCTTATACTACATACTGTAGATTTGGTAAGATTGGATGAAAATGATTGGATTATTAGTGGCTACCATAAGGAATCAGAAAGCACGCATCATTAATCATGCACCCGCAGCCGGGAGTGCTCTGCGCATGCCCAGAACGTAGCTGGGTCAGCGCCTGCGCACTAATGCTTGACCTGGCTGCGGAGGGGGGAAGGGGGGATATTGTTTGCGCAATAATGGAGGGGAACGGAGGACTTTTTTACTTTTTCATTCAGCTCTGGTATCCTTGAAGAGTTACATTTAGAGTTCCATGAATTTTGCATTGAAGCCTATGGTGCTGACTGTCCATGTTAATTGCGAAGCCCCCGACACAAATTCACTATTTATGGCAAAGGAAAAAACACTGTGGGCCCTTTTCCACTAGCAATCGCAATCACAAATCACAAACGCCAGCGATTGCGATTTTTCATTAATTTTGTTATGCGATTGCGATTTTCATTTGCATTGCACCATCCCTCTGAAAATCGGTCCAGAAAGCGATTGCGATTTGTGATTTACAAATCGAATCACTATAGTGGAAAATACTTCTCATGATTTCTATGATAAAGTAGCAACCCTAGCGATTTAAAAATCACTAGCGATTTGCGATTTTGCGATTCAGCTGTGTAGTGGAAAAAGGCCCTTTGTAGTTTTTGAGAAAACAGATGTTAAAGTTTGGCATGAAAAAGTGATGTATGAAACCTTAAATGCCAGATTTCTACATATTTGTCAATAAATAAGAAAATGGACAGCCTACAGTCCCCCCTCCCACTGCTAACCACTTGTGCCCCATGCAGGCTTGTATTCCCCAGGGAATTTCTTACCCGCCATTGTTAGGCCTCTGCACCCTGAGCTAGAAGCTATAGCAACACCCTGCTGATATAGTGGTACCAGGGCCTTTACTATCGCTGTAGTAACTGCATCCTCAACATGTGCTGTCAGAGCTAATGTGTTTTCACATACAGGAAGATATACACTGTGAATATACAAAAAAATGTTATTTAAAAATCCTGAAACTGGGCTTTAAATAATACATTTATTTACACAGACCTGTATATAAAGCCTGAAAGAGGCGCTTCTGAGGAGCACTGTACTCACTGCTTCTATTTTCTGCATATTATAGTAGAGAAAAAGCACCATTCTAATCATTATCATTGCTGTGCTATCTGTTGTCATTAGCTATGGTCACATGATGCTGCATGAGCCAGCCTCTAGCAGTGGCAGTTATGGTCTCACACTGCTGCATGAGCCAGCCTCCAGCAGTGGCAGTTATGGTCTCAAGCTGCTGCATGAGCCGCCTCAACTGTCACTCCAGGCTTAGCAGCATTTGATGCAGCAGCATACCTGGTGTTCTCCCTGAACTGATCCCTGAATTTGGCTATATCTTTCTTCTATAACATGTTTTTCCAACTGCTCTGCTACGTGTGGCTCTGCCTAGTGCCACCAGTCCTTGCCTGGCAGTTTTTCATCATTTGTGGCAGAATCTGGACTCTGGCTGGACACTGTAAGTATCAGCAGTACACACAATATGACAATATGTTTCCACATATCTCCACTAGATGTTCCCATTATCAGCCATAGGGGGTTTCCATGGGAGGAGATTTATTAGTAGTATTTAGCGTTTATATAATAAATGACTATCCCTATCTATCAAGGGTTAATTTGTTTTTCAAATCTAGGCCTTTCCACAGTGGCATAGCAATAGCAGATGCAGAGGTAGCGGCCGCACCAGGGCCCTTGGGCCAGAGGATCCCCAGGGGGTCCACTTTCAGCCGCTGTATTAGCTCTTTATTGGTCCTGTGCCGGTAATAATCACTTATAGATGCTCTGAATAGTAGTAATCATCATCAGTAATCAAACTGTTCCCCATCCCCTTCTTGCACCTCTGACACTGTTCTTGTTCTTGGCAGGTTTTGGTGTGCCGTATCAATTGTTATGTATAGAGTGCTGGGGGGGGGGCAATGGAAAACTTGCACTGGGGCCCACAACTCCTTAGCGACGCCGCTGCCTTTCCATGTTGCCAGAGCAACATACTCCTGCTGATGTAAAATGTGTGTACAAGGGACTTTACCATTACTGTGGCAACTGCACCCTTATGTCAAGTAGTAGATACTGAGGCATACATGCAAAAAGGGCGTCGGGGAAAAAGGGCGCGTGGTGTAAACGATAAGCGGTAACATATAAAAATATTGTGTTGTATTTCATTTACAATAATGTTTTACAAATTAATAAAACATTTAATAATGTGTATGAAATCGCAAATTGTGAAAATGATAATTTTCCCTGTTTTAAAAGTAAAACTTGTAATTACATTTGTTAAAAAACGATAATATATGTATAATCATTATAATTGTATAATATTGTGTATGAAAACAAAGAAAACCCTAAGAATCCCCCATAAGGAGATGGACTAATCGAAAACCTGTCTGTTCTGTCAGATTGTACCTGCTGGCTTTTTTCGCTGTAGTGGTCCTTTAACCTCCCTGGAGATCAAATTTTGTGATTATAGAGAAATGAGGAGAGATTAGACACACACACACACAAACATATATATATATATATATATATATATATATATATATATATATATATATATATATATATATATATATATATATATACAGTATATACATATTTATACAGTATATATGTAAAAACACATGCAGATCTGTTTTTTTTTTTCTTCGACTCCGAAAGGGCAGGGAATTCCCTAGCCTGACCTGAGCTCGGGCTTACCGCTCGCAGCTTATCTCTCCAAGCCCGAGCTCAGGTCGGACTTACCGCCAGGGAGGCCACTGAGGCTTTTCTATGTTGCCATAGCAACTGCATCCTAAAGGTGGCCATACACTGGCCCGATTCGCGGCCGTTTCGACAGCAGATTCGATCCTGGGATCGAATCTGCTGCCAATCGTTCGCGCTAAACGCACCCGACGATCCGATTTCCTCCCGAAATCGGATTGGTCCGTCGATCGCGCCGTGCGGGAAATTACCCTCGATCGCCCGCGGGTAGGGTGCGCGTCGCTAGCGGCGGCCGATCCGATCAGGTATACATTACCTGACGCTGGCTCCCGGGCTGGCTCCGGCTGCACCGCTCTGTTCCGGCTCCATCCCGGTGCTTCCTGTGTCACTGCAGTGACCAGGAAGTTCAAATAGAGGGCGCTCTATTTGAACTTCCTGGTCACGGAGTGACACAGGAAGCGCCGGGATGGACCTGGAACAAAGCGGTGCGGTGCAGCGTGGAGAAGACGCCCGGGAGCCAGCTTCAGGTAATGTATACGGGGGGGGGCACAGGCGGCAGGAGCAGCTCAACACATTGTGATCGGTTTCAATCTGTTTGCAGTAAAGGCAGCCATACGATCCCTCTCTGATCAGATTCGATCAGATAGGGATCTGTCAGCTGGTCGATCTAATGGCAAATCGACCAGTGTATGGCTACCTTAAGGGTAATGTCCCATAGTAGTTTAGGCTGAGAGACACGGCCAAGCGTTTGCAATGTGTTTGTTTTGAAATCGATTTTGCTGCGGTTTTTCAAAATCATGGTGATTTTGCGGCGAGTATCATTCAAGTCAATTGGAATGCGTTTTTCAAAATGCAAATGCATCGCAAACACTTGCAAAACACCTGGCAGTGTGTCTGTAGCAAACCTCACAACTTTGTCAAATAAGAAGGAGGGATGACTTTTAGGGCAAAACTAGCAAGAAACATGCCTTTATTATATCTCTCATCAAAAGTCCATAAGGAATTTACATATTCTTGTGCTTAATGTGATGTTATGTTTTTTTTCTACAGTGCGGCGTCTCTTCTCCAGACCACCCCTCATCATCACACCCAGCCCTGACGCCATCCTGCTGTACTCACAGCTCGTTGAAGTGCAGAGATCTCTGGTGAGTATTATTATTCCTCCCTATTGCAGCTAATTAACCCTAATTAGTGCTAATCAGGTAGAATATTTATTGTTCTCTGTGTTCATTCAACATTTAATATATATTTCTCTTTCCAGCACCGTGAAAGAGCCAGGAATGCCATGCCGACTGCCCTGGCTATCCAGAAGTCCTGGGATCAGAAGACAGGCAGGCGAGTGCACCCACTCTTCCGGTTGAGTGAACCTGCTCCTACACGTAAGAGATTTGTAAAGGGAATACCGTATTTCATCCACTATAATGCACGGGACACTTGGCTTTCAGTTTTCTGTGTGTTTTCTTCACACCATGTGTGTTTGTATGCAGAAAAACGCACACATTTTTTTCACAGCCACTAATGTAACAAAATAGATGCACAGAATGTTCAGAATTATGCAGCAGGATGTCAGTTTCTTTCCTGCGCATAAGTAGAGGATAAAAAAGGGCGCATGCGGCAAGTGGACTAATTGGGTGCCGCAATAGGCGCAATGTGAAATATATCAGTATTTGCGTGGCGGAGCAGAAATATGGACACCCGGTAAATAGCAGGTGATGCTACAGCACCCGCTATATATCGGGCACCGCAGGCTCCCAAATGCTGATATTTTAAGGTGTCTATGGTGGCGCCCAAGAACTAGCATTTTTTGGCTTTTTTTGCCACAAATGCATCGTATATCGGCTAGTGGAAATGGGCACTTTGGTAGCTAATGTGTGGGGGTTTAGGTAGGTAGTGTGTGTGTGTGTGTGGGGGGGGGGGGTTTAAGGGTTATTAAGGATTAGGCATTCGGTAGGCAGTCTGCGCAGGGGAAGAGTTTAGGTTTAGGCATTTGGTAGGTAGTTTGTGCAGATGGGTGAAGGGTTAGGCGTTAGGTAGATAGTGTGTGCGGGGGGGGAGGGGCTTAGGGGAGTTTAAGTTTAGACATCAGGCAGGTAGTGTTTCCTGGGAAGGGGGAATTATCCTAGTAGGGGTGGGAAAGAGTTTAGGATTAGGCATCAGGTAGGTAGTTTGAGTGTGTGTGTGTGTGGGGGGGGGGTGGGTTTAAGGGTTAGGCGGCAGGTGGGGGGGTTAGTTTAGGTTTGGACATTAGGCAGGTAGTGTATGGGGGGGAGGTGTTTAAGGGCCGGTTCACACTTGCGGTTCCCTGCCAAACGGACCGGATGACCTGACCGGATCCGGATCGGAACCGTACGGTTCTGATCCGGATCCGATCCGGATCGGGTCAGGTTGCATCAGGTGTTCATCAGGATGCGATCCGGATCCGTTTGGCAAAAGGTAGTAGAAACCGAATAAAAATGTTGGGGTCTGGGAGGTCAGCAGAAGGTGGACCTGTGGAATCAGGCCCTCCGCTGTTTAGCACTCACCTCCACCTCCGACATACTGCCAACATCTCCAGCACGTTTAAAGTCACTGCTGCTCCACTCCAAAATGCTTGCCCATGTGTCCCCATCCAAAATCGCCGCTACAATACGCATAGGAAGTGGGGTAGAACGTCCGGTTTTTATAGCCAGTGTGTTGTGCGCTCTCCGTTTCTCATTGGTTTGTATTGGCCGGATGGTGCAGTCCGGCTCCGCTCCGGATACAGCTGCCGGAGGAGCCGGACCAAAAAATAGCGCATGCTGGGTCTTATGCCGGAGTCCGGATCCGGTCCGGATGAAACGGATGCATGTGAACGGACGCATAGGCTTTCACTGCTATGCCGTGCGTCCGTTCCGCATGCGGTCCGGCTCCGGCACGGCGATTCCGGACGGCGACCGCTAATGTGAACCAGGCCTAAGTGTTAGGCATTAAGTAGGTAGTGTGTGCTGGGCGGGGGGAATTAGGTTTAGACAGGTAGTGTACGGGGGGGGGGAGGGTTTAGGCATTAGGTAGCTAGTGTGTGCTGGGGGGGGGGGGAATTTAGGTTTAGTAAGTTTTAGTCGCTAGTGGCCAGCTGATTAGGCATCAGAAAGATGTTAATATTAGGGGAGCAGGTTAGGATTAGCCATAAGGAAGGGGTTAATGTCGGAAAGAGGTCAGTCCTAGCTGTCAGGAAACAGGTTACCCCTTATGATGGGAATTTAGGGTCAGGTGTGAGAAATGAGGTCTCTCTGTAAGAGGATTAAGCAGATTGAGTTGAGCAATGGGGAAGGAGGGCCAAAACTGCACATAAAAAATGTTTTATAAAGCTTGTATAGTGGAGTATTGGTAACTGCAACGTACATTTTTCCCCAGGGTTGAATCTAATTGGTGCTAGGATCATACCTACCCTAAAGTGATAAATAGGGATTTCTGTCACATTGTCTAGTATTTTGCCTCTGACAGACCAATACTAAAGTGAGACATACACACATCAAATTTCCCTGCCATGGGAATCTATAGCACAATGTGACATCAATCATGATTTTTATCGATTTTTACTTGAACAAATAGAGGTGGGGGAGGCGTGGCGGTAGATCAGTGGCACATAGCATTGCACTGCATCAATCAGTCAAAGCTGCATATCAATAGATTTAGATTTCATGCTGACTGCACTATACCATGCAGCTGCAACATTTAGTGAGACTTTCTGAGCAGCTTTGAGCAAAGTTGAGCATCTTTTGCATGCAAAATATGAACTGTAATAACTAGGGGGAAAAAAGACACTTTCCTTTACAAAACTAGAACTATTTCAATGTAATCTCATTTGATGTTGAGATCATTATTTTGTGTGAACATTATGACTGATCAACATGTTTTCTCCCCTCCTTACAGAGACTCCGCGACCGTATGGCGGCCCCTTCTCCCGGGCGGGCCTGTTCCTGGAGGACTGGTGACATGGAGGTGGTAAGTCTTCATTTTGTCCCATAATTCACAGTTCTACCACACCAGCACAGTATTCACAACATAAATAATATATGATCTCCAGATAAGGTTGTAGATATACATCCAGCGGATGAGTACACTGTACATATTGCTCAATGGGATCCTAACTACAATAACCAGGAAAGACCTCCCTGGAGTCTGATTCCCCCCCCCCCCCCCCTCCCTTCACTGAGAGCAGTAGGGATGGTCAGTTTGACCATTCATAATAGTATGCATAATATGCAAGTGAATGTTGAAATATTTATTTTATTTTGTTGTTGGACTAAACTAACACCTTGTCTTTCTGATCTCTTTCAGTGATGGTGGCTTGCCAGCTTGCAAGACCATGTGTGACCTACTTGGCTCCCCAGGAGAGGCAACCTGTGTCCACCCCACACATATACAAAGTCAAAAACTGATTCTACTGGCAGGTAGGTATGGGCAGATAGGTATGTGGGCAGGTAGTTATGGGCAGATTGTAGTGACAGTCAGGCATTGATCATTAAATTCTAGTAAGGGGCAAATGTTAGATTCTAGTGGCTGGCAAGTAGTGATAGGTAAAATATAGTGATCAACAGATAGTGATAGGTAGATTGTAGTGGGCAGCAGATAGTGATAGGTAGATTGTAATGGGCAGCAGGTAGTGACTGGTAAATTGCAGTGGCCAGCAGGTAGTGATGGATACATTTTAGTGACCAGCAGATAATGACAGGTAGATTGTAGTGGGCAGCAGATATTGACAGGTGGATTTTAGTGGCCAGCAAGCAGTCATAGGGGGATTATAGTGGCCAGCAAGTAGTCATAGGTAAATTGTAGTGGCCAGCAGGTAGTAATAAGTAGATTATAGTGGCCAGCAGGTAGTGACAGGTAGAATGTACTGACTAGCAGGTAGTAATAGGTAATTTACAGTGGCCAGCAGGTAGTGACAGGTAGATTGTAGTGGCCAGGTGGCAGTGATAGGTAGATTGTAGTGGCCAGCAGGTAGTGACAGGTAGATTGTACTGGACAGCAGGTAGTGACAGGTAGATTGTAGTGGCCAGCAGGTAGTAATAGGTGGACTGTAGTGGCCAGCAGGTAATGGTAGGTACATTGTAGTGGCCAGCATGTAGTATTAGGTGGATTATAGTGGCCAGCAGGTAGTAATAGGTGGATTGTAGTGGCCTGTAGGGGGTTACAGGTAGATTGTACTGACCAGAAGGTAGTAATAGTTGGATTGTAGTGGCTAGCAGGTAATGATGGGTGGATTATAATGGCCAGTAGGTAGTGATAGACAGAGTGTAGTGACCAGCAGGGGGTTACAGCTCTTTCCCAGGTGGTCAGTGGGGGTGATGTGCAGGACTCTCTGGGTGAAGAGCCTATTCCACCAATGGGGTTGCAGCAGCAGCAGCATGGCGAGTCCTTGGTAACCATCAGAATGCTATGTGGCTAGTGCGAGAGCCAGAAACATCCTGAGAGCTCTCGCAGCTTTATTTCCATCAAGGCCACTTCAAACACTGAATATTCACTTTATTATCGGACATAACACATAGTGGATCTCCTTGTTGAGGTGATGTAACCGGTGCATGAAGACATAGGGGCGCTTCCTGGATTAGGGCAGATGGCGGAACATCCGCTCATATCGAGTGCACCTGGGTCTCCCTCCATGGATTTCCATATTACCGGATTTGACTTTCTTTCACTGCATGGTCATGGGAGGCTTTTTAGCTCCGTGGCAGACGCATTGTGGGGCTCAGACCCCTCTTGTATAGATCAGAGCTATACGCTCTGGTCAGACACATTGTGAGGCTCAGACCTCTCTTGTATAGATCAGACCTAGACTCTCTGGTCAGACACATAGTGGATCTCCTGGTTGAGGTGATGCAACCGGTGCATGAAGACGTAGGGGCGTTTCCTGGATTAGGGCAGATGGCGGAACATCCGCTCATATCGAGTGCACCTGGTTCTCCCTCCATGGATTTCCATATTACTGGATTTGACATTCTTTTACCGCATGGCCACGGGAGGCTTTTTAGCCCCATGGCAGACACCTTTATGGGGCTCAGACCCCTCTTGTCTACCTAGACCTAGACGCTCTGATCATACACATATGTGTAGCTAGACTCCTACCAGTTTAGGTAGCCTTATGTTCCACCAGTTTAGGAGCCTTATAGCCCCCCCCCCCCCAGTATAGTTGGGCAAAAACAACCCTAGTGTAGTTAGGTCTGAGTCCCCTCCTATGTATAGGTAACAAGGGACTCCACTAAAAATAGCGAGAGGTAGGTACAGGCAGCCATAGCCTCCCTTGTATAGGTAGTCAGATCCCCTCCCTCTCCCTTCCCCTGTATAGCTAGCCAGCGTCCCCCCTAAGTATAGGTAGCTGTATTCCCCCCCCCCCCCCAAAGAAAGGTAACATTATGTGCCTCCTACCCTCAGTATAAGTAGCCAAATTCCCATCAGTAAAGGTAGCAATCTGCCACTTATGTTTCCCCAGAGTCCCCCCTAGTATAGGTAGTCAGAGTCCCCCTTCCATAGGTAACCAGATCCCCCACAGCAAAGGTAGCCAAATTCACCCCTTGTATAGGTAGGCTGATCCTTCCCCCCTCCTTGTATATGTAGCCAGAATCCCCCCACCATCTGTGGATGTCCCTGCAAGAGGTGACAGAAGATTCCCAACCAGATAAGAAGAGGAGACAGAAGATGCCCAGCAGAGACAGCAAGGCAGCATGATCTGGGGAGATACCTGGGATCCAGGGTAAAAGCCGACTGCCACATAGGAGTCAAGAAGGAATTTTTTCCCCTCCGAGGCACAAATCAGACCTAACTTGCCTCTGGGGGGTTTTTCGCCTTCTTCTGGATCCCGGGGTGAGATGCCCCCACGACAATTGTAAATACAATTTGTACCTGTATTCAGGCAGTATAAAATAAAATTAGAACTAATTGGCCTAAATGTTTGTGTCTTCATTGAAGTCAACTATGTGTAAATCCTCCTCTTGTGGTGCGTCTAGGGATAAATTGTGTGCCGTGTGTGTCTCCTCTGGGGATACCTGCCTGTGTGGTTAGAGTGTGTTAAAAGCCTCAACACATTTGCAACTTAGGTAACCAGAAATGATCATCAAAGATCATTTTGGATGCCTATTCCAAGTGTGTACAGGTGTACATCAAACTTTTATCTGAGACTTATCACTAATAATGATTTTGGTCACCACACACTGTGTCTGCACTTTATGGACCTCTCATCAAACCCTCAGTAGTGAAGCTCCCCATTGGATGGTGGGTATTGATGTGCTGTTTGTATAGAGTAGATTGTTGGGAAAACCCAGCAGAGAGCCTTCCTTGGGGGATTTACAGGTACTGTGGGTCTGGTAGTCACTGCAAAAGTGAAACGCAAGGCAATTTTTTTTTCATTTTAGATTCAGAGTCATAGGTGTAGTTTAGACCTGGTGTCAGACTATTGTTGCCACCTTGGTTCAGTTTCCCCAGTAACAGCCATCAAGAAAGGGAAGTGAAAAGACCTCTTTACCAGTCGTGACACAGATACAATAAAATACCAGCGTGGGGGAAAGTAAAACCATTTTAAGAAAATCCTGACTGCAGGTCTAGCCCTGAGGTCGGATTCACACTGTAAACGCTTTTGTGAGCGCTTGCGTTTGATTAGCACTTGCAGAGCGCATTTTTAAAAAATCGCTCTCATTCACTTTCATTAAATTTGCGGTAAAAAAAAATCACTGCAATTGCCACGATCACATATACGTGAAAAATGCACGTGATCGAGTCGATTTGTACACGATTTTTAACACGATTTTAATGAAAGTGAATGGGAGTGATTTTTAAAAAAACGCTCAGCAAGTGCTAATCAAACGCAAATTATATCCACAACTAAAATTAACACACATCTGAACATAGAGGGATATGGAGGCTGCCATATTTATTTTCTTTGAAACAATACCCATTGCCTGGCTGCCGTGCTGACATGCTTATTTCAGGTGTGTGATTAAGACACTGCTGCAGTCAAAGAGATCAGCTGGACTGCCAGGCAACTGGTATTATTAAAAAGAAAATCATTATGGTTGCCTCCAGTTCAGGGGTACTTTAGGCATTATGGCTGGTCTTACACTTTTAAAGAGAACCCGAGGTGGGTTCTAAGAATGCCATCAGCACACAGATGCTGGGTCTGCATATACTGCCCAGCCTCTGTTGCTATACTGCTCCCCTCTGCCCCCCCCCCCCCCCC
This sequence comes from Hyperolius riggenbachi, assembly GCF_040937935.1. Taxonomy (NCBI): domain Eukaryota; kingdom Metazoa; phylum Chordata; class Amphibia; order Anura; family Hyperoliidae; genus Hyperolius; species Hyperolius riggenbachi. Next base: position 244,518,005 of record NC_090652.1, on the reverse strand, counting down.
GCGCTCTGCTTGCCCCCATAAGTCGCCGGGCTGTCGACACACAGCGTGACGCAGCCAGCTGTTTACCTCTGCATCTGTCAGTCTCTGCCACTTCCCCGCCTCCTCCATAGCTCCGGTCCCCGCCCACATCCCTTCCCTCCCCGCTGATTGGGTTCTCTTTAAATAAAAAAGCTATGGCAAGCAACCTGAGAGGCTCAACAATGTCCCACATACAAAGATTACAAATTCCTTTACTAAAAAGCAAATAATTATCCCTCCATCAGCAGCACTGAGCTCACACACCACATCAGTCTATTGGTGGGGATCAATTACTCAAATAAGTCCAAAATTGAAGGTCTGTGTGGGAGTCAAGTGTAAAATCCATTGAAGTCAGCGTGGGGGAGGGGGGGGGGGGTTGGAGTCTTCTGTCTTGTGTTTTGGTCCCTGGTGAGCTTGTGCAGCAGCCACATGCAACAATAAACCCTCTTTCTGAACGGCGCGTTTATTGGGCTCCTGTCTGCTGGCCACGGAGTGCCTTTTGGGTACAATTTAATGCAGCCCAATGACAATGATTTTAGATGGTGGCGAAAAAAGCATCATGTCAAGTGTGAGCATGGCTCCAGCTGCACTCAGGTACCTTGGCTGCCTCCCCACTGCCTGTGCCAGGGGAGGACTGGCCAGGGGGGAAGGGGGGAGATTTCCCCCCAGGCTGCCTCTCATTTAATGATTTAGGGCTGGTAAAGGGCCTGGTGCATTCAGGTTTTTGTATAAGGCAATGTGAACCACTAGGTTCGCTGGCTGAGGAAAATAAAAGCACAATTAGAGGGAGGGCACGCTGGTAAATATACACAGCATGATGCAGAGCAAAAGCTTACCTGCAGGGTCCGTGTGTAAAAAATTTGTCCGGTCTCTCACAGTCCCTCTTTGGACATAATTGTGTGTTTGGAGGGGGTGAGCCTTGGGGAATTAAGGTGGCCATACATCTGTTGACTGGGCGATCAACCAACTGTTTTGATAATAATTATCGAATTCGATGAAAATCGGTGCCGCCACAAGCATGACCAATCAATGATTTTGCTAATTTCAGGCGGAAATTGGTCGAGTTTGAGATGCTGGGAAATCTCAGGCTGATGTGGTTGATCGGGTGCACAGCGATAACGGCATGCGATAATCATGAAATGCGGACACGACGGAAACCCCTGGCTGTCATCCCTCCAAATGTATTAGGTGACCCTGATGCCTGTGCATTTATTCTTTCATGCAAGCGTCCGTGCTGTATTTCCACATTGGCGCCACATGTGACTACAAGCATACAGCACGTGGGGCGCATGTGTGACGTCATTTAGGCTGAGGCTGCCATGAAAACGGGCCTCTAGTTTGTGTTTTCCCCCAGGCCAAAAGGTCCCAGTCCTCCCCTGGCCTGTGCCGAGCAATAACAAGGTTTAGCCTTTCTAGATACATAACACAGTTGAAAAATATATACATCAGCCATACTTTCACCAGGTGGCTCAAGGTATTATGTCTGGAGGGTCAGCATTATAGTAAAGAATCTAGCCTACATGAGTTAATGTAAGTACGGTAGTCTGTTTCCCTGTAGGTGTACTTTGCAGTGATCCTTTATGGTGGTCCTGATCATGCGGTGCATTCACCCAGCGACCACAAGTACTGACACCTTCAAATATGACTTAATAGTTATCTCTGTGGTTTTATTATTATACAGCTTGAGTAAAAATCCAGACACATATTACAGTAAGGCCAGCCACAGGCTTCCAAATTTACATCTTTAGATAGCAGGTCCACAAACAACTATGGCCAGACAACTATCTTCAGACTTATGAGAGACAGACTTTGGCCTCAATTCACTAAGCTTAACTCCTTTCTTTAACCACTTGCCGACCGCACACTCATACCGTGCGGCGGCAAAGTGGTAGCTGGAGGACCAGCGACGCAACTGTGCGTCGCCAGGTGCCTCCCTAATTAATCAGGAAAGGCCATTCGCGCGAGCGGCCGTTTCCTGTTAGATCACGGAGCGGGTCTGTTAGATCACGGAGCTGATTGCGGCTCGCAGACTAAATGTTAACGTAGGAGACATTTGTCTCCTTTGTTTACATCGTAAGGCAGATCTGCGATCCCTGGCCAATCAGCGGCCGGGGATCGCCGCCATGTGACAGGGGACAGCCTGTCACTGGCTGCACAGGACGGATAGCGTCCTGTGCAGCCCCGATCACCGGGGATGAGCAGGTAGGAAAGGGAGGGGGGAATTTCGCCGTGGAGGGGGGCTTTGAGGTGCCCCCCCCCCCCGCAACATGCCTGCCCACCGGAGCGATCAGACCCCCCCTGCACATCATCCCCATAGGGGGGAAAAAAGGGGGGCGATCTGATCGCTCTGCATGAAACATGATCTGTGCTGGGGGCTGCAGAGCCCACCCAGCACAGATCACAAAAAATAACGCTGGTCCTTAAGGGGGGGGGGGGGGGGTAAAGGGTGGGTCCTCAAGTGGTTAATAACTCTTCTGAGCTGTTTTACAGTTATCACCATGGTGATATAATTGTGATAACTGTAAAACAGCTCAGAAGAGTTATTAAAGACAGGAGTTAAGGTTAGTGAATTGAGGCCAATGGCTGTTGGTGGTGTGCCGATGCAGCACTGAATAAGGTTTTCTCATTCACTTCCACTCAGAGCCGGATTAAGGCTAAATGGGGCCCTAAGCAAAGTAACTGATTTGGGCCCCCCCATCATGTCGTAATAGAATCAGAAGATGCAGCTGCACAGCAACATACCGCACACACCGGGGCAGCCGAACTACTGGTTGCTATGGGCAACAGCCCGCTTTCCTCTGTGGGTGCACAATGCAGGAAATAGCAGCGGCAACATGGAAAGTGAGAGATGAATGGCTGGGACATTTGCACTCAGGGGCTGGGGCAGCACTTTCCCCCTGCATCTCCAGCCTGGCAATAGCAGAAAGCTGTGGACACCGCCAAACCAGAAGCCGTTCCCCAGACAGAATTACATAACCACCCCCACCACCGAACAACCGATTTCCTCCCAAACTAGACAGCCACCATGCAGCCTCCATCCCAGTAAATACGATAGTCCAGCAGAGAAGGCAGCCGCAGCGGGGGAGAATGACAGCACCAGATAATAATAATAATAATGGCAGTATTTGTATAGCGCCTTTCTCCTGTCGGACTCAAAGCGCTTGCGAGGCAGCCACTAGAGCGCACTCAGTAGGCAGTAGCAGTGTTAAGGAGACTTGCTCAAGAAACTCCTTACTGAAATAGGTGCTGGCTTACTGAACAGGCAGAGCCGAGATTTCAACCCAGGTCTCCTGTGTCAGAGGCAGAACCTTTAACCATTACATTATCCAGCCACTCACATTCACCTATTGCGATCCAAGCAATAGAGTTCCCGTCATCCGGAGCCCATCTGTCTCTTTAGAGTGCTGCCGCTCTGTTACTACTACTATTACTACTTCCTGTCTGATCTGAGAATCAGGAAGTTCAGAGCGAGCGGCTGCACTGAAGAAGAGACAGATGGGTTTCAGATGACGGGATCTCTATCGCTTGGATCATGGATAGGTGAGTGAGCATTTGCCATCTGCTGCTATCATTCTTGCTGCAGCTGTGGTTCTCTGTGGGAAGGGAGGGAGGAGTGGGCAGTGGCAGAGCGCACAGTAGCAGGAGGAGGACCTAGGAATAAAGCCTGGCTCTGAAGACAATCAGCAGCGCACGGCATCATTTGACAAGACAAGACAAGACAAATAACATTTATATGGCGCTTTTCTCCTGGCCGACTCAAAGCGCCAGAGCTGCAGCCACTAGGACGCGCCCTATAGGCAGTAGCAGTGTTAGAGAGACTTGCCTAAGGTCTCCTACTGAATAGATGCTGGCTTACTGAACAGGCAGAGCCGAGATTCGAACCCTGGTCTCCTGTGTCAGAGGCAGAGCCCTTAAAGGGACTCAGAGCAGTGCCTGTGGGTATGCCTTTAAGCATGCCCACAACTAATTAATTACATCCTCACACCTAGCATGATGTTTGTAATTATATCCCCCTGGGTTCCTTATATTTCATTGCATTGTGCTGAATCGAGCTGCCGACTTTGGAGAAAAGTCGTCCTGTGTAATACAATGTAACTATGGAAAGATGCATATCATTTTGAAGCTCTCTTTCTCCTCTTCCCAATGATAGATAAACTAGCACCCTACGCCTTTTAGTTTTTGCTATTTTCGCGATCGAAATTGCCGTGCTGCGATTTCGATCGCGAAAATAGCGAAAACTAAAAGGCATAGGGCGGCGGTTTATATATCATTGGAAAGAGGAGAAAGAGAGCTTTAAAATGATATGCATCTTTCCATAGTTACTGCACTGCTCAGAGTCCCTTTAACCATTATACCATCCAGCCAACGCTGACAGGATGGCGAGGGCTGGTTTATGTGCTGATGGGGCCCCTTTGACTCTGAATGGGGGCCCCAAGCGACTGCTTTTGTTGCCTGGTCGGTAATCCGGCCCTGGCTCTCCCTATTGGCTGCATGGCTCTCCCCAGAGGCTGTCTGTCAAGTTACCGCACAGAGACAGCAGGGGGGAAGCAGGTTATCGGCTGTCGTGGACAGGAGAAAATTACCGAACGCTTTTGGCCAGTAACCGAAGTGCACAAATCTTTGTGAATTAACATTTCTTGACATTTCCCGACGTAATTACCGCATAAGTCGGTAATTTACCTCACTAGTCGGGAACTGTGGTTTTTTTTTACGGTAACAAGTTTAGTGAATTGTAACTTGAGAAGGTGGTCAGAAAAATCAGCTGTTTTGAGCATTACCGAATGCGTTAATGCTTTGTGAATAGAGCCCAATGTCCTCGGGTGAGTTGATCCGCTGTGGGGAGCATTAAGGTCTGCTGTACACACCCTAGATTTTTGGCCAAGAAGCCCTCTACAGCCACCTCTGCTGAAAACCATGACTGGTCTCTTCTAATATAAAGTTATAGCTATCAGCCGGGTCCTCTTCTTGTGAATCAGTCCCATAGTTAAGGGGCCGTAGGCTTCTGACATGTAGCCCCACCCCCTGCTGAAAAGCTCCATGGTGTGTTCTCTATCTTAACGCCATGCCATTTTCTGCAGGGGGCGGGTTACACACTGGAAACCGGCGGCCCTGGATGTGATTCCAGAAGTTACACTTCAATTAAACAAAATGTGGAAGTTACACTCGAGGTCCGCTTTAAGTGATGCCTGGGTATCTGTTCATTAGAGTTGGGCCGAACGGTTCGCCTGCGAACGGTTCCATGCGAACTTCCATGGTTCACGTTCGCGTCCCGCAGGCGAACCTTTGCGGAAGTTCGGTTCGCCCCATAATGCACATGGAGGGTCAACTTTGACCCTCTACATCACAGTCAGCAGGCCCAGTGTAGCCAATTAGGCTACACTAGCCCCTGGAGCCCCACCCCCCTTATATAAGGCAGGCAGCGGCGGCCATTATGGTCACTCATGTGCCTGCATTAGTGAGAGTAGGGCGAGCTGCTGCAGACTGTCTCTCATAGGGAAAGATTAGTTAGGCTTAGCTTGTTCCTGGCTGCATACCTGTTCTGTGAACCCACCACTGCATACCTGTACTGTGAACCCACCACTGCATACCTGTTCAGTGAACCCACCACTGCATACCTGTTCTGTGAACCCACCACTGCATACCTGTACTGTGAACCCACCACTGCATACCTGTTCAGTGAACCCACCACTGCATACCTGTTCAGTGAACCCACCACTGCATACCTGTTCAGTGAACCTGCCACTGCATACCTGTTCAGTGAACCCGCCACTGCATACGTGTTCTGTGAACCCACCACTGCATACCTGTTCAGTGAACCCACCACTGCATACCTGTTGTGTTCAGTGAACCTGCCACTGCATACCTGTTCTGTTCAGTGGACCCGCCACTGTATACCTGTTCAGTGAACCCGCCACTGCATACCTGTTGTGTTCAGTGAACCTGCCACTGCATACCTGTTCTGTGAACCCGCCACTGCATACCTGTTCTGTTCAGTGGACCCGCCACTGTATACCTGTTCTGTTCAGTGAACCTGCCACTGCATACCTGTTCAGTGAACCCGCCACTGTATACCTGTACTGTTCAGTGAACCCGCCACTGCATACCTGTTCTGTTCAGTGGACCCGCTACTGTATACCTGTTCTGTTCAGTGAACCCGCCACTGCATACCTGTTCTGTTCAGTAAACCTGACACTGTATACCTGTTCTGTTCAGTGAACCCGCCACTGTATACCTGTTCAGTGAACCCGCCACTGCATACCTGTTGTGTTCAGTGAACCCACCACTGTATACCTGTTCTGTTCAGTGAACCCGCCACTGCATACCTGTTGTGTTCAGTGAACCCGCCACTGTATACCTGTTCTGTTCAGTGAACCCGCCACTGCATACCTGTTGTGTTCAGTGAACCTGCCACTGTATACCTGTTCTGTTCAGTGAACCCGCCACTGTATACCTGTTCAGTGAACCCGCCACTGCATACCTGTTGTGTTCAGTGAACCCGCCACTGTATACCTGTACTGTTCAGTGAACCCGCCACTGCATACCTGTTCTGTTCAGTGAACCTGCCACTGTATACCTGTTCTGTTCAGTGAACCCGCCACTGTATACCTGTTCAGTGAACCCGCCACTGCATACCTGTTGTGTTCAGTGAACCCGCCACTGTATACCTGTTCTGTTCAGTGGACCCGCTACTGTCAGTGGCGTAGCTATGGAGCTCGGGGCCCCGGTGCGAGTTTTACATTGGGCCCCCCAAGGCACTCTATACAAAACACTTGATATGGCGTAACAAAATCTACAGTATTAGAGGTGCAAGAAGGGGATGGGGAACAGTGTGTTAATGATTACTACCATTCAAAGCTTCTATAGAAGTGATTATTACCACCACAGGACCAATAAACAGCTTATACTTTGGTTTAGAAAGGGCCTCATGGGGCCCCTCTGGCCAAAGGGCCCCGATGCGGTCGCTACCTCTGCAACCCCTATTGCTACGCCCCTGGCTACTGTATATCTGCACTCTCGCCATGGTGCGCACCAGTCCAGCACGGCCGTCACTACACAAACAGCTGTTTGCGGTGCGTTACACGGTGAGTTTGGTGTGTCAGTGTGAAGCAGTACCTTAATTACACTACCTGATTGATGTATACACATGCAAGATGTTTTAAAGCACTTTAGGCCTGTCATTTAGCATTCAATGTGATTTCTGCCCTTAAAACGCTGCTTTGCGTCAAATCCAGATTTTTCCCGGGGACTTTTGGCGTGTATCCCACTCCGCCATGCCCCCTCCAGGTGCTAGACCCCTTGAAACATCTTTTCCATCACTTTTGTGGCCAGCATAATTTTTTTTTTCAAAGTTCGCATCCCTATTGAAGTCTATTGCGGTTCGCGAACTTTAACGCGAACCGAACGTTCCGCGAAAGTTCGCGAACCCGGTTTCGCGAACCTAAAATCGGAGGTTCGGCCCAACTCTACTGTTCATCTCTTTGAAAGTCATTGTGTATATGAGTATATAAAAACACACTTAATGTATGTTAGCTATCTGCAGCTCTGGGTACTGTATAAGTAACTGTCCCATTTATATTATATAACATCTAAATACAGTATGAGCCCATATTTGTATCTTGCTTTGTACAGCATCAAGGAAAAAGATGGAGCTTCATCAATCAATAATAATACTAAACAAGGCTCATTGTATCCAACAATACTACAAGATTAACCTAAACATTTGGATTCACTACTTCAATAAATATTAACTGGAGCACATTCATTATTTCCCTCATTTCATAGGCTGGCAAAGTGAATTACCAATAATAATGCTGAATTGTCACAGTAACAGGAATGTGATTAATTAGGAGATTTTAATGCATTAGTTGATTGTTTTCTTAATTAGTAATTACATTGTTCCTCAAAGCTATAATTTGATGTTGCTTATTACTGGATATATCTTTAACAGATTGCTGTCTGGGTTAGTAATGGTGTTCCCTGCAAGCTGTGCACCACGTATAATGTGTTCCTTGTACAGAATTGCTGCGTTATACAGTAATACAGTGTGTGTTATTAGTCTACTGTTGGGAGCATGAAATGACTCAGCGTAGCTAGAATACCAGCATTTATTCCGGCACAACTGTCACAAGCTTGGGCAACTAAAACTGGGAATGTGATCAAATAAATACCAGGCCTTTTGTAAATTTTAACAGAGGCACTAGGAGACATAAAACACTAAAGCTAGTTTCACACTTGGGTGTTGCATTATATTGTGTTAAATAGGAACTTTAACCAAGGATTGAACTTCATTCCAATAAGTAGCTGATACCCCATTTCCCATGAGAAATCTTTACCTTTTCTTGAATAGATAATCAGAGGGGGTCTGTGTGGCTGATATTGTGGTGAAACCCCTCCCACAAGGTCCTGAAAGTTTGCTGTCTGTGAACCTTGTTGCATTTTGGGAAATAACGGCTGTCTCCAACTGCCAATCAAGCAGTATCTCCTTCTGTGCATAGAAATCTCAGAAGGGAACATTCCGTGCAGAACTAAAGACGTCACCACCAGTGAAAAAAATTCAGACAGTAAATCAGGGAGAGGAAAGCTTTCACAATGGGCAAACACTGACTAAATTATTTATAAATGAATATTGTAAAAAATAAACAATTTTATTCATTATTTTATTAACCCAATAAGAATCCGGCAAGAAAACGAAAAATTGCGGTGCTTTGGCATGTAAAGCAGAGCCTTAAAGGACAAAAATCACCTTTAAAAAAAAAAAAAATTAGATATGCACCTAAGAGGAGGGAAGGCTCAGGATCCCTTAGAGTAGGGGTCCCCAAACTTTTTCGGTCAAGGGCCGGGTCTACATACTTCAGACTGCTGGGGGGCCAGAACATACATAAAATGATGTTGAAAAACATTATATTGAATCTAGGTATTGATCCCCCCCCCCCTCCCCACAATAATGCCCAGAGGAGAACTCCCAGCGGCAGCCATTCAGTCATGCGCTGCCCAAAGAATGTCTTTGTGCACCAGACAGTAAAGCATACCCAGGTGACAACCTGCCATCCAGTTGGACAGCAATGTCACCTGATGCAGAACTGAATTGGAAGCCAGCGAACTACTGCTCGCTGGCTTCTACAGTATGTGGATGGGTGCTGCCAGCACTGCTATTCTACAGTATATGCCGGCCGCCGATATTTAAAGGTGCAATGGGCCACATTTATAAGTTATACAATTTGTGTTTGGGGGCCAGTGAAAAAGTCTCATGGGGCCGCATTCAGCCCGCGAGCCGTAGTTTGAGGACCGCTGCTCTAGAGCCTTCCCTTTCCTTTCTGCGTCACCTCATTCCACCCCCGGACAGTTGCAATATTCATCTTTAATGTTCAGGTATCCATAAAAGGCCACGGAAGTACTCTAAGATCCAAGTACTTCCACCTGGATATGCAGTACGGAGACGCTGTTCTTCGGAAGTACTCGGAGACCTGAACACTTCTGAGGAGACACGAAGATCCAGCAACGGGAGATGTAAACGAGGGTCAGGTGGTGGAACGAGGGGACGCAGAGAGGAACAGGAAGGCTCTACGAGAAACTAGAGCCCTCCCTCCTCTTAGGTGAGAACCTAATTGTTTTGTTTTTAAAGGTAACAGCTGTCGATACACACCTCTAATTTTGATTGGCCAATGACCATCCAGTTTTAATACCTCCCTGTAGTATTAAGGCCAACAGATTTTTAATACTATGAACAGATTGGGCAGGTAATACTACATGGAGGTGGTAAAATTGGTCAGTAATTGGCCAATCACAATTGGATGTGTGTACCAGGCTCTAAGCTTCAGTTGTTTGAGCCACACACCTGCACCAGGGGAGTCAGACCATCTGATGCCTATTCTGGGCCAGAGCCTTAAAGTATCACAGGCAGAGCATCAACATAGGAGTAAGGCAACTGGCATTGCTTTTTTAGGGAAATTTAAGATGGCAGCCTCCTGCTGACTACAGAAAAGGTGATCACTGTGGGGATACCATGGTCACCTGTATGACAAGGAGAGACCAGGAGCCAAATGGTGCCGTATTGTGGGGTATTAGATTGTAGTTTAAGAGTATTTATACTTACAAAGGTGGGTTGGAGTCCCGGCAACCACCGTATATATCGCCATCGGGGAAATAACCATCCCCGCTCGGTATTCCAGGTCCTACTGGAACTGGATGGTCACACTCCTGGTTGGACCTTCTTGGTTGTAGATAACACCACACTTGGAAGGTGAACACCTCCAAAGGAGATCTAATGTATAGTAGTGGGGTATTAGATTGTAGTTTAAGAGTATTTATACTTACAAAGGTGGGTTGCAGTCCCTGCAACCACCGTATATATCGCCATCGGGGAAATAAAGATCCCCGCTCGGTATTCCAGGTCCTACTGGAACTGGATGGTCACACTCCTGGTTGGACCTTCTTGGTTGTAGATAACACCACACTTGGAAGGTGAACACCTCCAAAGGAGATCTAATGTATAGTAGTGGGGGTGGAGGCACCCAAAAATAGGTAATGCTTTTGACCATATTTTAAAGGCACTTGACCTGAAGAAGTGTGCTAAGCAGGCGCGGAGCTAGGGGGGGTCGGGGTAGGACAAGTGCCCCGGGGCGCCTGGTCCCCAAGGGCGCCCAGCTGAGCTTCGGAGTTTTTTTTGTTTTTGTTTTTTTTGCGGGGGGTGAGGGGAGCAGCGCAGAGAAGAGGGAGAGCTGTGCGGACGGTGGGGAAGGGGGGCCATCTCCCCCCTCCTTCCCTCACCTTAGGTGCTCTCCCTCGCTCGCTCTCCCCTCCAATGTCCGGTGGCTGGCAGCGGCGGGCGGAACTCACCTCCGTCTCGCTCCAGCGCCGGAAGTTCGGGTGCGCAGCCGCTGCTCTGGTCTGGACCAGAGTAGTGGCAGATCCATCCGGCGCTGCGACAGGACGGAGGTAAGTTCCGCCCGCCGCTGCCAGCCACCAGACAGACATTGGAGGGGAGAGTGAGGGAGGGAGAGCAGCTCTTCCTCTGCGCTGCTCCCTACCTGCTGGGGAGGGGGACACCTGGCCACCTACTCTGGGCACATATACCCCTGCCTACATATTTTGGGCACATATACCCCTAACTACATATACTGGGCATATACCCCTGGCTACCTACTCTGGGCACATATACCCCTGGCTACCTACTCTGGGCACATATACCCCTGGCTACCTACTCTGGGCACATATACCCCTGGCTACCTACTCTGGGCACATATACCCCTGGCTACCTACTCTGGGCACATATACCCCTGGCTACCAACTCTGGGCACATATACCCCTGCCTACATATATTGGGCACATATACCCCTAACTACATATACTGGGCATATACCCCTGGCTACCTACTCTGGGCACATATACCCCTGGCTACCTACTCTGGGCACATATACCCCTGCCTACATATATTGGGCACTTATACCCCTAACTACATATACTGGGCATATACCCCTGGCTACCTACTCTGGGCACATATACCCCTGGCTACCTACTCTGGGCACATATACCCCTGACTACATATATTGGGCACATATACCCCTAACTACATATACTGGGCATATACTCCTGGCTACCTACTCTGGGCACATATACCCCTGGCTACCTACTCCGGGCACATATACCCCTGACTACATATATTGGGCACATATACCCCTAACTACATATACTGGGCATATAGCCCTGGCTTCCTACTCTGGGCACATATACCCCTGCCTACATATATTGGGCACATATACCCCTAACCACATACACTGGGCATATACCCCTGGCTACCTACTCTGGGCACATATACCCCTGCCTACATATATTGGGCACATATACCCCTAACCACATATACTGGGCATATACCCCTGGCTACCTACTCTGGGCACATATACCCCTGGCTACCTACTCTGGGCACATATACCCCTGCCTACATACACTGGGCACATATACCCCTAACTACATATACTGGGCACATATACCCCTGGCTACATATACTGGGCATATATACCCCTGGCTACATATACTGGGCACATATACCCCTGACTATATATACTGGGCACATATTATACCCCTGGCTACATATACTGGGCACATATAACCCTGACTACATATACTGGGCACATATACCCCTGGCTACATATACTGGGCACATATACCCCTGACTATATATACTGGGCACATATACCCCTGGCTACATATACTGGGCACATATACCTCTGGCTACATATACTGGGGACACATACCCCTGCCTACATATACTGGGCACATATACCCCTGGCTACCTGTTCTGTGGACATCTCTACCCCTGGCTACCTGTTCTGGGGACATCTATACTGCTGGCCACCTATTCTGGGGACACCTATAGACCTGGGGCTACCTATTTTTGGGGAAGCACTGCTGTCAGATTGAGTGTATTTTGGGGAACTGCTGCCAGGTGAGAGGTGTCTACCATATTAAGGGGGCATTCTGCCTATTTATGTGAAATGCTGTCTATTTATGTGCCTCATGACTGCTGAATTTGTCTTGTTGGGGGCCTCATGGTTACTGAATTTGTCTTGTTGGGGGCCTCATGATTTGTTGGGGGCCTCAAGATCGCTGAATTTGTCTTGTTAGGGGCCTCATGATTGCTGAATTTGTCTTGTTGGGGGCCTCATGATTGCTACATTTGTCTTGTTGGGGGCCTCATGATTGCTGAGTTGGTCATGTTGGGGGCCTCATGTTTGCTCATGATTGTGGAATTTGTCTTGATGGGGGGGGGCCTCATGATTGCTGAATTTGTCTTGGAACATGCTGGAAGGTACATACTGAGGGAGGGTGGGTGAGCGTGAGCCTGCTAACCTCCATGTACATTTGAAGGGGCGTGACCAAATGTGGAGCACCCATAACCATGCCCACATTTGGTCACGACCCTTCACCTTAATAGTCTTTGTCCCCGGGCGCTGAAAACCCTAGCTACGCCTCTGGTGCTAAGACCCGTGAAACGTGTTGTCATTTTAATCGTGCTGAATAATTGTTTGACACCTCCCTCCATCTTATTTTTATTTTTAGTTTCATTACATTACCTATTTTTGGGCTCCTCCACCCCCAGTCCTTGTGACTACACTTTATGCCATTGTTTGCTAACAAAATCACTTATTAGAAAAGTGTTACGTTATTATTGTGCCTAGTTATGCCTAAAACGGAAAATTGTACATAAATGAACTCATTCTGTATTTCCAAATGATTCACAATACCTTTTTAGCTGTCTAGCATGCTTAGCTTAACCACCACCCCAAGAAGGTTTTTACCCTAACGAACAAGAGCGATTTTCACCTTTCAGTGCTCATCCCTTTCATTTGCCAATAGCTTAATCACTACTAATTACAATGAAATGTTCTATATCTTTTTTTTTCACCACCAATTGGGCTTTTTGGGGTTGATATTTATTTTCAATAATTACTTTATTTTCTATGCATTTTAAAGGGGAAAACAAGGAAAGAATGAAAAAATACACAATTTCTCCAATTTCATCCCCTATATTTTTAATAGGAACACTGCTACTGTACATAAATCCCACACATTTTATCTGTCCATTTGTCCTGGTTATAACAAGATTTTAATTACCGTATATTCTCGCATACAAGCCGAATATTTGACCCCCAAAAAGTGGGTCAAAAGTTGGGGGGTCGGCTTGCATGCAAGTCATGTGGTCCGCGCCCCCCGCCCCCGACACTGCTTTTACCTTAGCCGGCGCTGCTTCTTCTATTCCCCTCCTCTCCGGCTCAGTAATTCACAGCAGCGCTCTTCACGGCGGCGGCAGTAGAGAGAGCGCGGTTCCCATAGTAACGGCGATACACATCGGCGCTACAGGAAACCGTGCTCTCTACTGCTTCCTGCCTCATCACAGCAGCCGCCGTGAAGAGCGCTGCTGTGAATTACGGAGTCGGAGAGGAGGGGAATAGAAGAAGCGGCGCTGGCTAAGGTAAAAGCAGCGGCGGCCGTGTGTGTGTGGGGGGGGGGGGGGGTGTTTTGGCGGCGGGATGCACTACGTACCTATACTGGGCACTATACTAGCTATAATGGGGCACTTTACTAGCTATACTGTGCGCTATACTAGCTATACTGGGCACTATACTAGCTATACTGGGGCACTACCTACCTATACTGGGCACTATACTAGCTATACTGGGCACTATACTAGCTATACTGGGCACTATACTAGCTATACTGGGCACTATACTAGCTATACTGGGCACTATACTAGCTATACTGGGGCACTATACTAGCTATACTGGGGCACTTTACTAGCTATACTGGGCACTATACTAGGCACTATACTAGCTATACTAGGGCACTTTACTAGCTATACTGGGCACTATACTAGCTATACTGATGCACTTTACTAGCTATACTGGGCATTACCTACCTATACTGGGGCACTATACTAGCTATACTGGGGCACTTTACTAGCTATACTGGGCACTATACTAGCTATACTGGGCATTATACTAGCTATACTGGGGCACTACCTACCCATACTGGGCACTATACTAGCCATACTGGGCACTATACTAGCTATACTGGGCACTTTACTAGCTATACTGGGACACACTAGGGGAATAAGGCACCCAGCATTTCCTACCCCCGGCTTATATGGGGGTCAATCATTTTTTACTTTTTTTTTTAGGTAAAAGTGGGGGGACGGCTTATATGCGGGTCGGCTTATATGCGAGTATATACAGTATGTCCCTAGTACAAAGTATGGTGACAATACAGTATTTGGAAATAAAGGTGTATTTTTTTTGGGGGGGCGGTAGGTTTTTTCACTATTTTCACGTGCACAGGACTGCACGCGCGGGAGTGCACGTGCGCGCACACGGGAGCGCACACAACAGCAGCAGCAGTGCATGACATTTTAAAACGTCCTGGAGCCATTAAAGCGGACCCAAACCAAACATTTTTTTAATTCAAAATATTTAGATGCACCGCTCTGACACATAGAAAGATAAATAAACACTCCTTCAAACCTATGAGCATTTCAGTGCATGCTTTTCACCCTTCTCTTTTCATAGCTAGGATTATACTGGGGGCAGCCATTAGCAATTCCTCCATTGCCAGACACCATCTACTCCACCAGTTTGCCGGAAAAATCCCGGCAATTTGAAAGGAAGGGAGGGGTTCCTCCAATAAATGTAAAATATTTTATATTTGTCATCATGCAGCTGAAAAAAGGCTGCTATTTATTATTATAATTTAGAAAATAGATTTTATTTCTAAAATCTTGTATTTTTAATTTGGGTCCACTTTAAGAGGCTCTAGCAGGACGTTTTAATACGTCTGCATGTCACTAAGTGGTTAAGGCAACTCAGCACTTATGTAAAAAATGAACCTCCCCATAAGGGAGGATCGTAATAGAGTGCCCCATTGATGGGATAACCGGCATTACTGCTCCCTAACCCCCTGTCTATATGGGATCCGCCATCTTCCCCATTGAGAAGAGCAGTTTCAGCATTTTGAAGCTCCCGATGGTGTCGGGTGCCCTTTACCACTGCAGTGCATGCAGGGAGATGTAGTCATTTGATGTGAGTACATCTCCCAGCTGAAATGAGTATATCTTTTGGCAAGTAAGACCTTTCATATAAACTTTTCTTTTCTGTCGCTATCTGCCTGGTGTTCAGTTTTACATTGTTGTACAGTGCTGTAACAATTCCAATACCTGTTTTTCACAGATATTCACATTGAACTTTGAAGCCTTTCAAAGATTCCTGTGCAGCTGCTGTAGCTTATGTCTGGCTGTGGGCCAGGGCAGGATGACCTGACAGTCATGTGGCTACCTCACTACTGTTCAGACATTGTAAGTTGGATGTCCCTTACAGCAGTGTCGGAGGGGAGGGGGTGTTTGCAAGACCGGTCAGCAAGTAACCTGCTCATTTCCAGTCTTGTCTGGCTGCAGTTATATTTTCAGAAGCAGTTTTCTTTTAAGTGTTTACATCGGCCCAGGATGTTGCTTCAATTTATATTGTAGAGCATTTCCCCCTGCTTTTTAGGCATTTGGCGCAGTGTGTCTTTTTGGAACATTTCAGAAACAAACAACACAACAGACGTGGTGGACAAATTTGCTCTTCACAGTGTCCTGCTTAGGCTTAGTTTCTTCAAGTTTGGAGTAATATTCCATCTGTCACTAAAGCTGTGTCCTGTGGCAGCATTCTCTGGTTCAACCTCATTGGATCTGCATATTCCTACTGACCAGATTTCAGGCTGACTGTCAGATAACCCTCCATCCGAACTGAGCAGCCTCTGATTTTTATCTATACGTTTAGCTTAATGCTAGCCTCAGGTCAGATGTAAATCGGGATAAGAGATTACTTTGTCCAGCCGAGCAGCTATAAAAATACTGCTTTTGCTTCTGCCAGTGCAAATCTGTGATACTGCAGAAATCTGGGCATATGGAGTGAGCTGGTACAGCAGTTTCTGCTAAATATTTTTTTTTGACTATTTCTCTGTGCCGCACTGGCCTGGAAACAAAACATTTTGCAGAGACAGATGGAATGCAGTTAGCTCCCAAACTAAATGAATGAACAAATGTACAAACTCCAGGTTGATCTTGGCACGGCGAGCTGGGACAATTTTCCTGCCCAACTTTTTCTTAACTGTTGAGGTTCTGAAATGTAAAACAGATTTCTCTCCTTCTATAGAGCAGGGAAATGATTGCTTTTCTGCCATAACATTTGGTAAATTATGCATCTAAATATTGTGGGAATAGAGTATATTGCTATAATAAAGCGTATGTGAATGTGATTTAGATAGCCCAGTCAAACAGTCAGCATGAGCAGCTCTGGGCCTGCACCTTTCCTCTCTCTGCAACTGAAGTGCCCCAGTTATGTACACATGAATATGAGTTCAGGTTATACCCTAAAACAGGAGTGCTTAGTGAAATTTTTTTTGCAGATGCATTCTCTTGTCCATACCCAGGGGCGGCGCCAGGGGGGTGCTTGGGGGTGCTCGAGCACCCCCTAGAATTGTCCAAGCACCCCCAAAGCACCCCCTGGAGTGAACTGACTTCAGGCGTCTAAAAGACGCCAAGTCAGTTCACACACCGGCAGCACGGAGCAGCAGGCAGGGCTACGGTAAGATGGCCGCCCGGAGCCCTGTTCTGCAGACTTCGGGCGGCCATTTTCCCGTAGCCCTGCTCTCTGCATGCAGGCAGGAAGTCTCGTGGTGACGTCGGGAAGGAAGAGGATCGTGGGCGCGCGGGCGCTGCGCGCCACAATGAGGTCGGGACTCGGGACAGGAGGTCGGGAAAGAAGGTCTTCTGGCTGTAGGTGAGTAAATGGGTTTTTCTTTTCTTTTTCAGGTGATGCGGATTGTGCATATTGGGGTCATATCTGCTACGGATTGTGCATATTGGGGTCATATCTGCTACGGATTGTGCATATTGGGGTCATATCTGCTACGGATTGTGCATATTGGGGTCATATCTGCTACGGATTGTGCATATTGGGGCGATATCTGCTACCGATTGTGCATATTGGGGTCATTTCTGCTACCGATTGTGCATATTGGGGTCATTTCTGCTACCGATTGTGCATATTGGGGTCATATCTGCTACCGATTGTGCATATTGGGGTCATATCTGCTACCGATTGTGCATATTGGGGTCATATCTGCTACCGATTGTGCATATTGGGGTCATATCTGCTACCGATTGTGCATATTGGGGTCATATCTGCTACCGATTGTGCATATTGGGGTCATATCTGCTACCGATTGTGCATATTGGGGTCATTTCTGCTACGGATTGTGCATATTGGGGTCATATCTGCTACCGATTGTGCATATTGGGGCCATATCTGCTACCGATTGTGCATATTGGGGCCATATCTGCTACCGATTGTGCATATTGGGGCCATATCTGCCACCGATTGTGCATATTGGGGCCATATCTGCCACCGATTGTGCATATTGGGACCATATCTGCTACCGATTGTGCATATTGGGACCATATCTGCTACCGATTGTGCATATTGGGACCATATCTGCTACCGATTGTGCATATTGGGACCATATCTGCTACCGATTGTGCATATTGGGGTCATATCTGCTACCGATTGTGCATATTGGGGTCATATCTGCTACCGATTGTGCATATTGGGGTCATATCTGCTACCGATTGTGCATATTGGGGTCATTTCTGCTACGGATTGTGCATATTGGGGTCATATCTGCTACCGATTGTGCATATTGGGGCCATATCTGCTACCGATTGTGCATATTGGGGCCATATCTGCCACCGATTGTGCATATTGGGGCCATATCTGCCACCGATTGTGCATATTGGGACCATATCTGCCACCGATTGTGCATATTGGGACCATATCTGCTACCGATTGTGCATATTGGGACCATATCTGCTACCGATTGTGCATATTGGGACCATATCTGCTACCGATTGTGCATATTGGGACCATATCTGCTACCGATTGTGCATATTGGGGCCATATCTGATAACGATTGTGCATATTGGGGCCATATCTGATAACGATTGTGCATATTGGGGCCATATCTGATAACGATTGTGCATATTGGGGTCATATCTGCTACCGATTGTGCATATTGGGGTCATATCTGCTACCGATTGTGCATATTGGGGTCATATCTGCTACCGATTGTGCATATTGGGGCTATATCTGATAACGATTGTGCATATTGGGGCTATATCTGATAACGATTGTGCATATTGGGGCCATATCTGATAACGATTGTGCATATTGGGGCCATATCTGATAACGATTGTGCATATTGGGGCCATATCTGATAACGATTGTGCATATTGGGGCCATATCTGATAACGATTGTGCATATTGGGGCCATATCTGATAACGATTGTGCATATTGGGGCCATATCTGATAACGATTGTGCATATTGGGGCCATATCTGATAACGATTGTGCATATTGGGGCCATATCTGATAACGATTGTGCATATTGGGGCCATATCTGATAACGATTGTGCATATTGGGGCCATATCTGATAACGATTGTGCATATTGGGGCCATATCTGATAACGATTGTGCATATTGGGGTCATTGGACGTGTTTTTTGTTAAAATCTGCTCACATTACGTGTATTTTCTTGAGAAAACCTGCACAATTATGTGAATTTTCTGGGAAAAGGGTCACCAAAACTTGGGCCCTCTGTCTTTGCGTTGCACTTTTAAAGGGAACCCGAGGTGAGAATAATATTGAGGCTGCCATATTTATCTCCCTTTAAGCAATACCAGTTGCCTGGCTGCCGTGCTGGTCCTCTGCCTCTTATTCTTTCAACCATAGACCCTGAACAAGCATGCAGCAGGTCAGGGGTTTCTGACAATATTGTCAGAACTGACAAGATTAGCTGCATGGCTTGTTTCTGGTGTAATTCAGTTCACTACTACAACCAAATAGATCAGCAGGGCTGCCAGGCAACTAGTATTGTTTAAAAGGAAATAAATATGGCAGCCACCATATCACTCTCACCCTGGGTTCACTTTAAATTACAGTTAGCCCCGCCCTCATCTGGTCATGACCACGCCCATTTTGTCGCCGCAGGTCGTCAGCTCCCCCGGAAATTGGTCCAGCACCTGCATAGCACCCCCTAAAAAAAATTCCTGGAGCCGCCACTGTCCATACCACGCGTTCTCCTGTCTTACCCAGCCATATGAAGAATCCTTCTTGCTCAATCCCATGTGACCACGTCTCACTGACTTCTATTTGATGACTCAAGAAATCCTTCCTCCTTCTAGGCATATATATATTTATCTCAGTTTGAATAATAAATATGGTAAAATAGCAATATTAAAAAGGGTGCGGGGTGAAGCCAAAATATGGTCTATAACAATGAAAATGAAGAAACAATTACAGTCCTAATGAGGATAATTAAACAACAACTAAACCTAACTCTACTCTCACACAGAACCCTCCCTCTACTGATCCCTAACCCTAAGACCCCCTAACCCTGGTGCCTAACCCTAAAGCCCCTCTTCTGGACGCCTAACCCTAAGACCCCCCCTGGTGGTGCCAAACATTAAAGCTCCTCTTCTGGATGACTATGATCAACCTGGTGGTGTCTAAACCTAAAGCCCCTCTTCCTGATGCCTAACCATAAGACCCCCCTGGTTGTGTCTAACCCCAAAGCCCCTCTTCCGGATGCCTAACCCTAAGACCCCCTTTCCTGACCCTTCCTGATGCCTAACCCTAAGACCCCTCTTCCTGACGCCTAACCCTAAAACCCCCTTTCTGATGTCTAACCCTCAAACTCCCTCTCTCCACTGCAAATAATGGGGAAAAAATACATTTTTAAGACAATACATTTCAAAATGATGATTTACGAGAATTCACAAAACTAATTTCAAAATGATCAAAAAATTCAAAATGATAATTTACAAAATGATAATTCTCAAAACTTTTGGTTGGAGGGGCGCCAAATTTCTGCTTTTGTCCCCAATAGGTGATATTTTGCATTAGCACCTATGGGATGCCCATATACTCCATTAGCCCAGGGGCCCAAATTTCCTGCTTCCCCTTCTAGACAGCATGTCAGAAGGGAGAGTGTGGGTACTAATTATGTAAGGGTCAGCAAGTTCAACTATCATTTCACTACTTATTATTATTATTATCGGTGTATAAAGTGCCAACATGTTCTGTGGTGATTTCAATTGCAGGACTTTCATATGGCTGTATGAAAACACACTGGTACTGTTAGACATGTATGCTTCAATATAAATCGCTATGTACTGATTCCCTACATCCCTATCTTGCAGTAAGGCTGCTCTCACTTTGCGCACTGCTGACCAGTTACTGTGAAAAGTAATGGCTTTTCGAAGACGTATCAAATGGAAGAGACCAAGGCCCATATGCAATTCACTTTTTCACCTGAGTATTCTCCTAGGAGATCATTTTCATATTCTCTTTCAAATAATTTTTAAGCATTTTACAATTAAAATGTACCCAAAAGTTGTTGAAAAAGTACTATCAAAAGTATTTTGAGTATTTTCTTGCTTCCTGGTGGTTTAAAGGGCATTTTATCACAAGCTGTGAAAACTCAGGAGAAAATGGAATTGCATATGGGCCAAGTATCACTTTACTGCAAGAAAATAACTCACTTACTGAAAAGTGGCATTTCTGACCATTTTTACAAAAAGTATACTGAGAATTGTATTGTTTGTTTTTTCATGGAGGGTTACAAGGGTAGTAGAATGTCAAAAGTATTTTTTGCTATAATGGTCCATTAGTCAGCAAGCATTTACCTAACGTATGATACCAAATCTACTGCAAAGCATTTACTTTGCTTTCTTGTTACAATAAGGCAGAATATTACACAGTATTTTTTATTGTTAAGGCAGAAACTACAGTCAAAATGTTCCTTCTGCTACAACACACTGTTATAAGTTCTTAAAACAAACAGTTTTAACAAATCTGTATGCAAATTAGACTAGTGAAGATCGCAATCTACTATTTAAAATGCACAATTTTGTGTAAAACTATGGCCAAATGTAATTATGATTTGGAAATTCAGTTGATTGTGTGTAATCCATTCATAATTTTGTGTAATTATGCAAAATTTCACCTAATTTTTGGCCAACTTTAGTGGTTAATGGCAAAGCCCCCATACATACAGTCACCAGAATTGATACAGCAATTAAGGGGAATCATTTATCAAAAAGGGCTTGTAGTTTTTGAGAAAATCGATTTTAAAAATGCATAGGAAAAAAACTCAATTTCTCCAAATTACCATTTTCCTTTCCATATTTATAATTGATTTTCTCAATTTCTTTTTTTTATTTTTTTTTTCATTGTTCCCACTATCCCCCTTAGCAGACATGGTAAGTTTGGTGACATTATCATGTATAAGGCATTTGCTATTAACCGCTAAAGACAGCACAAAATTATGCAAAAGTAACACAACATTCTGTTTCCTGGTTATGGTTACAAACAAAATTAATTTTGATTTTCCATTGAAATTTTGCATTACCATTTTGCACCATTTTTACTATGTAAAATTATGATAATGTGAAATTCGTGTTCATCACTAAATTAGACTGTTAGAAAGCTGTACATTCAGGAAAACAGCAGTGTTGTGCTTACAAATTGAACCTGAGATTACATTATAATGCAAGATGGCTACTACCAGTACTAACTGCTGTTAATGGGGCAAACTATGATTTTCACAAAGTTGACATACTTTGGGGTAAAACTAGGCAGAATAACTATACAATGAATAAGGCATTGGGAGACAGGTTAAAAAGGAACAGGAGTGAACATAATGAATAAAATTGCTCATGGTTTACAATATAAATTTTTAGATCACCGTATTTAGTCATTGTTTGCCTATTGTAAAATCTTTTTCCTCACTGATTTACATTTATCACAGGAGGCCACAGCTTTGGTCTTGCCAGGTGATCTGTATGGAATTTTCGTTTGCTGAGAGTTCTATGCACAGAGGGAGATATTGCTTGCTTGGGAATTGGAAAAAGCTGTTATTTCCCACAGTGCAATGTGATTTCCACTTTAAAGCAGGTTAATCATAAGTTACATCAGAGTAATGTTTTGAAGGTTTTAATTTATCCAATCGTTGTCCAGTTGAAGCTGCCGTATAGAAGGTCCATACTTATTTTTGCTTGAACTAGTTCCATAATATTTCAGTCAGATGTATAAGATAACGGCATACTTTGTTCTTTATCTTTTACTTTTGTTTTTTTTTTGTTTTTATATAAGAAGTCTATTATCATATCCATTTATTATGTTGTATTTTAACATATTTTCTGTCAATAACTTGCCTGTATTTTATTTTGTGTTTATATGTTAATAAAAGTGAAGCTGCTGTATTTCTCTGGTAAATGTTTCAGCAGAGGCACTCCTTCGATTTTATATAGTTTCATCTGGACTTCCTTTCCCAAGAGGGTTTTATTATACTGTATGTACGAACTGGTGCAGATTGGAGCAATATTTATATTTTGTCTCTTAACTTCACTACCAAAGTGCTGTATTGAAATGATGCTTGGTAGTAGCTGTCTGCTGTCTGCTATTAAAAACAAACCGCAAGATTTATAATAAAATGAATAAATGTAAAGCCCCATTTTGAAATAGTTCTTGTCATGTCAAAACTTTTAAAATTATTTTTGTTATGCATGGGATTAGATATTTGGCAGCAGAAGAAAGCTCTATCTATCTTAAGTTGCATACACGCCTTTCACTAATGTCCGGGATCGGGACCCAATTTCCTTGGGTGACATTGCTGGGCCGGGCTGCAGAGAAGTGAAGTTTGATGATTTTTGTATCGGCTTCACAGCCCTATCTTCTAGCGATATTGGCATGGGCACTAAGCAGTTTTGAGAAATCACTTCCACCTCAATAACAGTTGACAGACATGCTAGTTGGCTTTTCTTGTGACTCACTGTGAAGAATATGGAGAGGTTCTGAGGAAAGATCAGCATAAATACCAGTGGTGTCACCAGGGATGTTGGGGTAGCCTGTGAAAATACTTGAAATATTTAGCGATTTATCTTTACAAGAATTGTTTAAGGTTCCTTTTTTTTCAAGGAAAGTAGA
This sequence comes from Hyperolius riggenbachi, assembly GCF_040937935.1. Lineage (NCBI taxonomy): Eukaryota > Metazoa > Chordata > Amphibia > Anura > Hyperoliidae > Hyperolius > Hyperolius riggenbachi. The sequence continues at coordinate 244,494,413 of NC_090652.1, read as the reverse complement.
CATTAGACATACAGTAGTATATCAATGTATAAGCCAAACAAAATACAGTCAATGCTTTATTTCTATGAGAAAAAAATAAACAAAAACAGAGTCAAAAATGCCATTACCAAAACATGCGGTTTAAAAACAAGACTGAGCTGAACAGAGTACAACTTAACAGAAATATGTGTTGTAGAAACTACAAAAAAAAGGATACAAATGTGTCATGAGAATTGCCAGAGATCAGAATATACCGTGACGGTACATGTGGCGTTGGCGAAAGTGAGTGCGTGATATATAGACATGAGATACGGCATTGTGCATATGTAAATATGAGATAAGAATACACACACTTGAATAATCATAATCAAACTGTACAACAGTACAACTACACAACTAGAAGTTGCAATGTCTGACATGCAAAGTAGAACATACATTCAAAATAGAAGGATCATAAACCAAATGTATCGAAAATAAAATTAGTGATTCAAGCTGCATTCAAATATTCAGAGTACTGTTAATTCAAAGAGCTACGGGTTCCCATAGCAACAGAGAGGTCTCACGGCAAAGAGCAACGATTTGTACCCAGCCACGGCAGCCAGATATCATCTCCTGATAGTTTAGTGTAGGCATAGCATTGAAAATAGTTACCAATCCATTGCTGTGGAATAATGATGTTTGTCTGCTGCACTGTGCCCTGAACGCCGAATGTTCTTGGCAACCAGGAGTGATTGTAATGCCCATTTATTTATTTCTCAGGTGACGGTCAAGTGACAGCTAAAGAGTTTATACAAATGAAACAAGTGATATGCAGCTTAATGAGTACCTCAGTTCCTCACACAGCAACAGCAGACCTTTTATGTCAAGCAGTATTCTGGGGAACGCAGCCAATTCATTTATTAATCCAGGTAGCAATAACAATGCTGAGGATCTCAATCACCTCAGATGAGCGAGTCTTCCTCACGGAATGGTTGCCATAGCTTCCAGAATGACTGACCTGAGTGCATGTAGGTGAATCACATTGGAGGGATCTACATGAAGGAGACGCATTTAGTGAAAAAGAAAAGTCCAAACTCTAAATGCAAACTGATATATATCTCATATCACAACACTATGCTAGATATCTATATAATAAACTATTAGTAGGCACTGCTGGCTTGCAGTCATTGATAGTCTTTTGTGACTACTCAAAGTGGCTTTCTTAAGAGTTTTAGAATATAGGTTTGTACAAAAATAATTAGTGCAGGCCATAAGCAGGGATAGTTTTCTAATGGTACAAAATGGCAAACTAAGGTTCATTCTCATATTTTCCCATGTATACCTGAGCTGAGGGTAACCCTAGCAAGCATTTTCCATGTTAGTATACATTAGTTTCTTCACTGTATTTGAGTGCATTTGGGGGTAGGTGTGGCAAATGTGCGTGATGCATGATCATAGAGCACTGTACCATGCTGCCACCACTCCGACGGCCATCATTCTGATACTGGAGTCTGTTCTATACAGGGAAACAAGTGTGGCTTTGTACAGAGCTTTTCAATGGCAAGCCTGTTAAATTAACATGTGCTTTTGGAATAAGCATTTACAAGAAATCACGCACATGACTTTGTGGTTTTAATTCTTTAGACTGGTTGTGTGCATGATGGACTTGTTGTACCAATACATATTTCCTGTCAGATCACTGGAAGTCAACAGATGCAAAATATTCAGAATATGGTACTAATGTGGTCCTATAGACGTCCCTAATTACTTTATTCAATTAAATATAAATCCCCAACAATAACATAATAATCCTATGATCCTACTATTTGTATAGTGCTTTTCTCCTGTTGGACTCCAAGGGCTCTAGAGCTGCAGCCACTAAGGGCGTGCCCAAGGGGCCACCCTGCAGTGTTAGGAAGTTTTGCCCAAAGACTTCTTACTGAATAGGTACTATCCCTAGCCAGGATTGGAACCCTGGTCTCCCATGTCAATGGCAGAGCCCTTAACCGGTACACTATGTCTTTGCTGGAGGTGGGAGATCAGCAAAGACCCCCAAACATGTGTCTGGCAACCTATTTTATTGTTGGGTGATACCCACACCCACAGTTCTTAGCTGAACACAGGATTTATATTTAATTGAATAAAGTATACTTTATGACCTTTGTAAATAATTAGGGTCGCCCACAGGACTACATTTGACAGATTACTGGAAGTAACAAATGTGTGGAAGAAGATGAAAGGTAGAAGACTGGATCATACCATTACATTCTACTAGGAGGAGTTTACAGTGCCCAGCATATAGATCTATGTATGGACAGTTAGAAATCCAGGAAGGCAACGGCCAAGTGCTTTGTATCACAATTACAACCAAACAAAGCAAAATACACATAGTAACACTGTGTGCCGTTACATATGCACTGAAATGTTAGTGAGAGTCTCATTTGAAGGGAAATTTGAGGAACGTAAGGAAGCACCTACAATACTGTACATAAGGGAGGAGATCTCTGTACCAGATAATAGAGCACCAGCACTATGGACCAAATTATAAGGACTACTCAACTTGCTGATAGGTAAGTACTGCTAGTGTTGGTGGTCAGGGAAGGTACAGTATGTATGAGGCTTCTAGTTAGTGTCAAGTTTACCTTGGTGCCACACAGTGATTAAAGGTTCATCTTAAGTGTTAGCTTTAGAGTGTTGGAAATAGTAATAGTATCGGTGGTATTGTGAGCTAGTGATCTTTCAAAGAATTAAGGTTGGAGTTAGGCTTATGTGAAAAGTCATGGATTGTGTTGGGCATTTGTCAGGAAACGTTTATGGTTAGAAGAAAGAAGGTTCAGATTAGGGTTTTCGAAGTGGGGGTTGGAGAGGTAGACGTTAGTAAAGATCTAATAACGCAGGGCAGGTTAGTGTTAAGTGGAAGTTTTCGTAAGAGCCTAATATTAGGTAGATCACTGAGTTAGGTTTAGGACACAGAAAAAAACAGGTAATTTCTGGAATATTAAGGTATTAAGTACCCCACTCTCTGCTGTTATTATAAGGATAACTTTAACACATGTAGAACTTGCATATTCTTCAATAATTACTGTATCAATGTTGAGCATAACATTCTTCTAACAAGCAACTCTCCATGAGCAGATCAAAGATTGTTTACAATTAACAAACTGCTAGGCAGCTGGTGACATTGGTTTGCTAGATTCTGTTATCTCCCTTGGTTCATGCAGATATGCATGTTAGGGACACATTGTGGTGGTCACTATTCAGAAGCAAAGAATTGGCTGTGCAGTAAAGTACCATGGCTCTATGAAGTGAAAACTTTGTATAGTGCAATCTGTTCCCTGTAGAACATCTTAGTGGAGGAAACGTATATCACATGTAAGGATCACTTAAATTCCACAAAGTGCCAAATAAATAGCAACTTTGAGTTTAAATTGTTTTTGTTTTTAAGAAACGCATTATGTACCTCAAGATTTTCATTTTCAAAAAACAGCTGTTTGAGCATCTGCAACAGTCCAGCCATATCTGGCTTAAGCCAAGGGATTTCTAATGGGAATGGCTTATTGTGTAGCACATTAAAGAGGCACCATAGTGACATTTACTAGAATGCAGTAAATTATTCAGGATACCCACTTTTAGGTTAATTATCCTATATCTTCCTATATCTATATATTGCAGTATACTAGTATGTAGCCCCACCCCTCCAATGATGTTTACCCTAGGCTGTTTCGTTCTGCAGAATTCTCCCCTCAGAGTACTCTGGGAGACCAGGTGTTCTTTCTACTAATTTCGGAACACACAGTAGTCAAGACATTCTGTGGTGATGCACCTTACCAGCAGTAAAGGTGTTGCCACCAGTGATTAATTTAAGAATGTAAATTGCGGCAAGGAAAGATTTTACAATAGGCAGACATTGACTATTTTATTAAGTAATATTTTTTAAAAATAAGCAATTTTTTTCATCACTTTATATTCAGTAAAGTTCCTCTAACTTATTATGGCCAACTGCCAGCTTCCCAGCCAGGTCAGTAGCTCCAACTGATAACTGGCAATTTTCAGAAGCCACCTGATAATGTATGGATTACCAATCCTACCTAATAACCCCCCGTGTCATCCACCTGAGTGTCCGTGTCTGTGTTATTGCGCACTGTGCATGCGTGGCACGCAGACAGACCTTAGAGCAGGAGAAGGACTGGGCCAGGGGGGCGGGTGTGTGTGGGTGCGGTGCACCAGCGATTCCGCGCATGCGCAGTGACATGCCGCCGCCGGCGGCGACGGGCGGGAGGGAGGTTGTGAGGGCCACCTAGAGCCCGTTTTTGTAATGGGCTTAGGTCCACTAGTGCTATTATGAAGCTACTGTATGTACACTTGGTAACAGTGAAACCTGTGGGTCATCTGGGAGAATTAAGAGAAGTCTTCAGAAGCCTGTTCTTGGCTGTGACCATTGTTCCTGGTCAGTTGATAACTTTTACCTACACTATAACTCAGTATAATCAGTGGTATAGTAGATCAGAGTTGCTTTGGGAAGTCTTCTTTGTGCAAGGCAGCAGGACTATAGCTACCATTATTTTCACTATTTGTATGAAAATATTTATAAAAAATAACTGTATACTGTCTATATCTTTACACCGCTAGGAAGATTCACATACTTGTGCTTTGCTTATGAATGGAAGTGGTACTGGTTTGCATATGTGTAATGGATAACCTGCCTGTCCTAGCAGCAGTCACCTCTGCATGGAACTATTAAAATGATCAATGCCTTCAGAGAGGAGGACAACCCGTTGGTTATTTACTGTAGAGCTATAAATACTTGACCACTATGACCTGTCATGATTAAAGCTAATGGAGTCCTAAAAAAAACAAACAAACAGATACTTACCTAAGGAGAGGGAAGGCTCTGGGTCCTATAGAGCCTTCCCGCTCCTCTCACGGATCCCTCGTTGCAGCGATGTCACCCCATTTGAGTCCCCTGCCGGAGGGGGCTTCGGAAGTCTTCGGGAGCCCAAGTGCTCCTGAAGACGGACAACTCTGTACTTCCCCTGCGTGGGCGCATGCTCGCCCAGACACAGTACGGAACCACCCATCTTTGGGAGCACTCGGGCTTCAGAAGACTTCCAAAATCCTCCGGTGGTGGCAGAGAGCAGTAATCGGTCGAATACTGCTACCAGGGGGGATATTACTGGAACAAGGGACCTGTGAGAGGGGTGGGAAGGCTCTATATGTCTCAGAGCCTTTCCTCTACTTAGATAAGTATGTTTGATTTTTATTTCTTTTAGGTTCCCATTAACTTTAAAGGATAAGTGTTTACAACATAAAAGTATTAAAAAGTCCAAAGTGCTCCCTGAACAATAATGAAATTATATTGCATTATTGTAATGCATTATACTGTATGTACTCTAACATATCTCTGCATTCCTGTGTGGAAGTTTTACTTACTGAACATTGCTTTGTGCTTTTCTTCCTGCTCCTGTGAATGCCTCCCCTGCTTCTTGGGCACAGACAGGAACAGGAAACGATCTTCAATGATCAGATCTCAGCTCTCTTTACGGATATAGGTCAGCTTCCACACACAATGGGCAGCAGAGGGGGATTTATGGAAGCAAGAAAAAACATCAGAAAGCTGGAAATGTGCAGAGACAATAGAGCTGGTTTACAACATACACAGTATAGAGGCTGCTGGAAAGAAAGATTACACGCAAAGAATTAGCAGCTAAGGTGTCCTCACATTTCTTCAAGGGAGCAAAATCAGTAATGCATTATAACTGCATTATTGATCAGGGAGCACGCTGACAATTCCTTAAAATGTACCTGTAGCAAAAAAAGTGCACAGATGGGGATAATCCAGAGGCTTTCCCATCTTCCACCGTCCTGCTTCAGTGCTATGTCCTCTGGAAAAAAAATCTGACAACACCTGGCCCCAACTGCTCGCACATGTGCGATTGGTCTATGCTTTTCTAGCCGAAATCCTAGTGGGTCCGTGCTCAGGGCCGGATTTGTACTTTTTACCGCCCAAAGCCCATGTCACCAGCCGCCTATCACGTTCCCTACAGTATAGATTGCCAGATTAACCCCCCCCCCTCCAGTATAGGTAGCTTGATGACCCCCCCCCCCCCCCTCCAGTATAGGTAGCCAGATTACCCCTCCCCTCTTTCCCTCTAGTATAAGTAGCCTGATGACTCCCTTAATCCCTCCCTTTCCCACTCCCCCTCTTTCAGTACAGCTCACCTCCACACCGCAGCAGACATCAGTGTCACTCACTTCTCTGCTTTTCTCCAGTGCAGAAGCTTCCTCTTTCCCTCAGTCTCCAATGCAGCCCAAGTCCATAGCTGCTCGCACCAACACCAACATGCACAGAGAGCAAGGTGGCAGCTGCACTGGTGGCTGGCAGCAGGGAGATCAGGCGCTTGCCTGATCTTCTTGCATTGCATCCTTTGCAAGCTTGCCAATGCTGCACCAGTTTGCTCAGCTGCTTTGGTGCCCTTGCTCCTGTGGTGCCCTAGGCCATGGCCTAGGGGGCCTTGGCCTAAATCTGGCCCTGTCCGTGCTACTGCACAGTGCAGCAACACTCATTTTCATATGAAGATGTGGCCACAAGCTTCGGGAGGACACAGTACTGGAATGGTGAGGTGGAGGGAGTGCCGAGGTAAGGATCTAACTGTCTGCTTTTAAAACCTTACATACACTATATCCTCTAAGGTTTGGTGGTCACCAGTTGTGTACCAACCAACAGTGCTAAAGTAGTATTTACTTTATTTAGTGTATTTACATTTAAAGTAACCCTGAAGTGTTAAAAAAAACAAAACTAGATACTTACCACAGTAGTTAGAAGCCTCTGGATAGTCCAGAGGATCTCCTGATCTTCGTACACCCCACTTCGTACACTACTCAAGGGTCCCTCTACACTTATTTGACTAGAGACAATTGAATAAACTTCTTCCAGCCATGCTCCTGGCCATGGACAAGCACATACTGGCTGGGCATGGGCAGACCATAGTCATGTATTCCCATTTGGGATGCGCTCGTCCATGGCTGGGCTCGTGACTGGAAGACGCTTAGTCAGTTGTTTCTAGACAAATAAGTTTAGAGGGACTCTTCCCTGGAATGGAAGGGCATAAGACAACTATTCTTATACTTAATACGGCAGAAACATTTTAAAAAAATGGTGGTTTTCTCCTCTAGTGTCTAGAGGCTTTAGAATGAGTGTGATCTCAGTTATAGTGTTAACGTCAGCTGGACGTCATTTGCTGTCCTACTGCTCACAGGGTCACTTAAATTCTTCAGGACAGATATGCACAACAAAAAACTACTAACAAGACAAAGGAGGTAGTCAAAGTTTAGTCTAAAGTACTCTGACCCATTACCATGGATTTTTTTAACCCAACAAATAACAGTCGCATGTCAGTGTGGTAGCACGAGAAAACACAACCAAAACATAAACCATATAATACATTAGGTTGAAAGTGATGATACGTTCTGTAGCAAACAAAAAGTTTCTACAACCTAAGACATGAGAGGCGCAAAAAAAAAAAAGGTAAAAAACAAACAAAAAGCTAATTTATCTACTTCAAATAATATAGAATTTCTCTGCATAGCTTTTTTTTTCTTTGGGCAATCTGAAAATAAGCTGCCATAGGAGATTTACATTAATTTCCAAGGTGGAACAAGAAGATGCGGGGTGGACTTACCCGGAGCATGTAAGGTAATGCTAGTGTGAAAAACAAAAATAGTATCAGGCAGGCACAATTTTCTCTGTGTATGTACAAGGGAAAATGCAAACACTGAATAAAAAATATGCATTATTCATTTCTCTCAGCGTTAGTGTAGTGATGGGTAGTGAACCGGTGCACTGGGTTCTCTGTGCTGCATGCATTAAGCTTGTTGAGTCCAGCACTACCAGTGCTTTATCCACTGCACGGCAACAGTTAAAGAGTCTGCAAAGCTTAAATGAGTGCAGTTTTTCCTCTCGTACAAGAAGCCTTCCTATTGGATCCAAATAGAGCTTCAATGTCCACCTGTCTTCAGCTTCAGTCCCCCGGGCATTCAGGCAAATCCCAAGCCATGGCCAAGAGCTCTCCACCAATAAAAGCATGGCTGCGATAGCTCAATTAAACAGCTAAGCTTATGACAGCCTTGTGTTAAAAATTTCACGTGAGGCGATAGCTTAGGGGTAAGCTTAAGTCTTCAGTAGACTCTCTATAGGTGGTTGAGGTTGAGGTGAGGAGGCTGGTGTGAGTGGTGAGGAATTGGTTCCTTGGGGCGTCAGTCTTTTTTGGTGTAGCTCTTCCCATTTGTCACGGTTTATGATCACCGAGTCGAGCATTGGCTTAAGCTTGCCATTAATCTTCACTAGAGTCTGCAAGAAAAGCAGATAAAAGGATTAATAAGAATTATGCATAGGATCTGCCATAAAGTGCAGATCTTGTAAGAAACCTAACACTTGTCAGTTCAGTAGGTACAGCGGTCATGAAAATAATACACTGTAGAAGCTGCCTTTCCTGAAACTCTAGTATTGCTTAGCACCAGGAAAATTACATTTTACATGTGTAAGCTAGACATAATTTCAGGTATGATACTTGCCCAGGGATGCAAAGTTCATAAAAGGTCCCAAGTGCCTCCCTTCCTGAGCTTCCAACTCACTTGCCCCCATCTGCCCTACCCTGCCAAAAGAGCCACTGCTGTCTCCCTCCCTCTCCTGAGGTGCTGAGTGGTGCACAGTTACCAGCTCTAACCAATACTCCTCAGGGGTGGTCCTGTGACATGCACATGATATCAGCCAGGGACGGAGATGAAACCTGACCAAATCAGGCAACTATGTCATGCTTATCTGCAGTTGAGTCACTCTCAAGGTGGCCATACACTTATAGATGACCACCAAATTGACCATCAGATAGATCACTCTCTGACCAGAGGGGGATCTATAGCCTGCCCACACACTGTGCACAGATTTTTATTCGATTTCAGCATGTGATTGATTGAAAATCTGTGGAGCTGCCTGCCTTGCCACCTAAGTCTATCCCTATCTGTGCTCCACCCAGCCTGCAACAGAGCTCTTACCTGTCCTGCTGGCATGCTTCCATGTCTAGTGGTTTACTCCATGCCGTGGGTGTCTTCCTTCCCATTCCCTCTTCTCTACCTGGTCATATGACATAAGCTGAAGTTCAAACACCAGTGGTCCGGCGTTTATGCTGATGGACTTCTAGTGCTTGAACCTCAGCTTGTGTCATAGACACATGGCCTAACCTACCTCTCATACAAGCCCTTCCTCTCAATGCCTATCCCTAAGGACAACCCCCCCCCCCCCCACACACACACATCAATGCCTAAACCTAAGGACCCCCTCAGCTGAAACGTAACCTTATCTGCCAGATAATAGGTGGAACACCATAGGCAATTATGTTAATACCGGCTATTTAATGTAATTTGGGCCCAAGAGGTGCCTGATTATATAATGGCCACTAGGGCATCCTGCTATACAGCCTATGGCTATAAACGGTGGGCAGTAGCCGCAGTTTACATAATAGGCAGCTCCGGAACCTGATATTTTATTGGGCACCTCCACAGCTATGGGTTGCCGGTGGGACTGAGTTTTAACCTCTTGAGGACCATGGTGTTTAACCCCCCCAGTGACCAGGCTAATTTCTGCAAAATTGGCCACTGCAGCTTTAAGGCCACGGCTGTCCCCAGTACAGCGCTGCTGCTGATCGGAGACTGAATGCGTAGCTCCACCCACCAAGCGGGAGATGCGCGCGCAGCTTGCCCCAGGACTTTACGCCAATCGGCGCTAGCTGGTCCTGGGGCTACCGCCGCGGCCACGCCCCCTGGCGTGACGAGGTCGGCAAGTGGTTAATGCATAAGAGAAATGCTCTGCTATTATGTAGTCAATCTAAAATTTGAAGTGCCATCTATGATATAGCCAAGTGCTTAGAGTGGTGAGGGAAGCGGCAGGGATGGCACCTCCATCTCTATTTATTTTAGTTACATTCTAGCTGAACTCGTATTTTAGAAACAGCGAGGAGGAAGGTTAGTGTTAGGAGAGGCATGGGAAAGGTTAGTGTTAAGGTACCCATACATCTAGCGATTTTAGCGGCAGACTGTACAAGAGACAGAGCTCTCTCTGATCGGAACTGAAAGGAGAGAGATTTGTGGCCACCATGAACTGCAGGCCAATCTCCAATCGATTTCAGCATGAAATCTTTCAGTAATCGGCCTAGTGCCGTTGCCTTGCCGTTCCTGGCACTGTCCCTCCTGGTGTAAAATGTGCCCATGTATGAATACGTTACTTGTCTGCCGCTGTCTCTGTCCCCTTGCTCTCACACATGCTCCACGTGGTTGCCGGTGTATTGCATGTGGGCGCATATGTGACATCACACACCCACGTTACTCCAGCAACCACATAGGGCACGTGTATGTGAGAAAGAGTGGGGGAGACAGAAAAAGCGACACACAAGAGATAAAGTATTTCTACAGGGGCTGGGGGGGGGGGCAGCGTTGGGGTCACTGTCGCTCGTCAGAATATTGCACGCCGTTACCACTGCGCACCTGCTCAAGCACGTTGGTCTGAGGTTTTGCAGCTTGTCTGATCAATACATGTGACCTATTTCAGCTCAAAATTGGTCACCTCATCGATCGGACATGAACTTGGCGGCAACGATTGTCATCTGATTATAATCATCGAATCAGATGGTCGATCGGCCTCCAAATGGCCTGATGTATGGCCACCTTTAGGAGTCAACAAGGGGAAGTTTGGAACAGAGTGGCGGTTTAGTATTAGTCATTAAAAGGGGGAAGGTTTGTGTGAGAATAGGAGACAGAGAGGGAATGTGAAAGAATATTGCAGAAAAAGTAATTTTGCCAATATCCCGCCCAAAAAACAGATAAAGAGGGAACAGTCCTACTTTTATCCCACTTAACTATGTATAGTAGGTGTGCATAAATAAATGTACTGTTTATTTACAAAAAAGCTTCTATGCATAATCAATACTGAACACCAGCTACTGAACTGTTCATTCTGAACATCTTATTTTGGTAAATGGCATGAACAGTGCTTCTGAACTTTTCACTTTCCGCTGAAATGGAAATACAGAAGTGTGTTTTGCCTGAATATTTCGGTACTCACAGTCCTGCATATTTCAGAAAGTTGGTGCAAAGAAGCTGCCCTCCTTTCCTCATCTCATTTCCCTGAAATTGTAAATCTCCCATTGATTTCTACTAATACAGAAGTAGGTATGATTTCCAAAGTTGTTGAAATATTCAGCCGGCTCAGGGAAAATAAAAGAACCCATTTATTTTCCCAGATGGAATTTTTATTGTTCATTCAATAATATATTACTGCTTAATTAATGGTGGAGTAATGACTTGATAAATTGTCATTAAATACCAGCACAGCGTAACGCTGATGTTCGCCAAAATCACTAAAATGTTGCCTTGTACAGATGCTGCAAGTGTCAGTGTTCCTGAGGAATGCGCAAATGGCTGCTTAAGGCAGAATGATAAGCATCATTTACATTGAAGAGTTGTAGCTATTTTAAGCCTTCTAGAGTACACAATCTGCATTCAGTGTTCATATGAATTAAACAATGCAATAGGGTGAGTTATTTTGCTGAAGTTGTCTCCTCCCTGGCAACTTTTTTGGTTGTGGCACCTTTAAAGATTCCTGTAAACATAATAATTTAGTCAGCCATCTTCAATAAACATCTCCTGCAAGAAAGATATTTTGTTGCCAGAATGAAGGAACTTTCGTGGCCAAATACCTGACCTGCTGAGATGGATAGTGTTGGCTAAGCAGTGGTTGAGCATTGAGTTTCTATAGCTACAAGTGGTGCATGGAGACACTTAATACACCGATGCATTGGCACACCTTTGACTGACATTCGTTGGATGAAACCGGGCCCATGAGTGCAATTAGACTTCATTACCCAAGGGCTAGTCTGCAAATGGTGGGCTGTCTGGAGGTGCATGCTGGTCTAACAGCTGTAAATTTCAAGGCTATTGCCAAATTAAAATTATGTCCCCAAACAGACTGTGTTGCCTTGCTGTGCAACCTCCACTGAAGATGTGCCATCTGACAAAGGACAGAATGGGAGGGGGGGGGGGGGGGGGTTAGTTGCTGTAGCAGCTACACCCCCTGTCCAATAAGCAGTGAATGGAGGGGGTAGGTGGAGTATGAACCTCACACCTTCTTAGAATTGACTGAAGGAGGCAAGGCGGCTGAGACAACACGAGTCCCAACATGAGGCCCTCTTCAATAGATATCAGAACACCAGCTAGAAGCTATAGTGCAATGTCTTTGCTGGAGCCTTGAGGGGATATTATGAGTATCTGGGGAAGGTCTGGAGGTGGGGAGACTTCCATTGTGCTAAGTGAGGGATGGGGTTTTATTTCTGAGCTGGCTTTTTCACAGTTTACTAAGATGTGTGTGATCTGAGACAAAGATTAATGTTGGGTCAAAATAAGAGACGCACAAATGGGTTCCTGCCTGTCTAGCAAAGGTGCATAAAAGATAAACAGCCACAGTGTTGCCGTCTGTAAAGACACCACTAAACACAACAGCTATATGTTTGATGCAGGGCTAAACTCTCTACTATTGTGTAGGTGCTAAGCTAGTACATACCAGCACACAAACATGCAGTAAAGTGTGTCAAAAGTGGGGAGAAAATGAAATATGCCAATTTTTATTAAAAAGGTGTTTTTTTTTTAAATAGTGTGCCTTCACTGCCACACCCTCTTAACTAGGGTTGAGCAATCAGACTCAGAATGTTGTTCCATGTAAATTGAATCATTACCCAAATTTAAACAAAAGTGGACCATGGCGGGGGGGTTAGGAGGTGGAGACGATCGGTTTGGGGGTATGGAGGTGTGTTAACTTACCCTAGTCACTGCCTCTCTACTTTTTCAAGCTCTCATGTACGTTCTCCTTCTGACTGTGAAAGAGGAAGTATATTAGAGCTGGAACGCAACATGGAGGGCAGGGCACAGAGGCAGCGAGACAAGGTTAAGTTAGCACCCCCCCCTCCCCCGCCGTGGTTTTATTTAAATTCAAGTTCTGATTTGAATACTTTGGAAAAGCTTTTTTAATCTGATTGATCATCCCTATACTTAACCCCTTGTTTCCCATGCAGGCTGGCATGCGTCAGAAATTGTAATACCCACTCAGGTGGGCCTCTGCCTCATGAGCTATACCAATCCACATGATCCATAAGATGGAAGCCTGTAAAGACCCTCACCCTTGTCCTATATTAGGACCAACCTGCTCATCTCCCACTGCATGCTCGGTGAGAGGAGAGTAACTAACTCCACACGTGGGTGCAAGCTTGAAGGGCTTTTGGTGGAATTGTTGATGACCTTTTTATAATAAGGGGACCCCCAGACGTCTGTTCTCTCCCAGATAAAGAGTTTATTTGTGACCCACTACCTATTTAGAACAAGAGGGTAAAGTGTAAAACTCTAATTGGTGTAAATCTTTAACAGAAATAAAATATGGCACTAAGATATTTATTAAAAATAATAATGAATATTTTTGTTTATCTTTTGTTTATCTTTACTTGTCTATTCTCATATGTATCCTGCTATCTTCTCTTCTGTAACCTTTTTTTGGTTCAGTATATTTCTTGTGATGTCTGCTTCTTCTTTATAGTTATTCCTTCTTATACAGTAGCTTTTTAAGTAAAAAGGTTTAAAACCTCTCCCTGCATACTATAAGTGTACGGGCACAGGGCCTTTGATATTGAGCAGGTGAGTGCTGCATCATTGCAGGTGGGCAAGATTCAGTGTAGTAAATCCCTGTATACCAGCAACAGTCACATACTTTTGCCACACATGACCAGTTATTGGTTACTAAGTATATGAGCACACACTCATTTTTGGCATACACACTTTAATGAGGCATTTTTAAATGATATTTTATGTGTCCTGAAGTCCACAGGAGCTAGGTGGGCTTCACCGCATAACATAGTTCTTAACATTGGGTGTACTCTGCAAGATGGGGATACAAACGTTCCTCTCTCCTTGCACAGCATCCTTGTTTGATGTCAAGTACAAAGGTGCAAGACGTTGATCAAGTAACCTTAGAAAACAAAAGTACACAAAAAGAGGACAGGAGCCCAATATAGTGTAGTAAGTCTTAAGATGTGGGAAGTATAGTATGATAAAAAGGATGTACTCACAAACCCAGGTTGCCAAAATGCAACCAATTTCAGCGTGTGTGGGAATGTTTGTCTTTTTTGTGCAGAGTTTCTTTGTGGCCACAAGCGGCAGACAGGGTTTTGCGCTGTTCCTCTTGTCAATATGTTAGTGGTGGCTAACTTTATCCTTTACCTAAGTGGTGGCATTCCTTGTGACATAGTGGTTAATTTGCATTGGTGCAAAATACCATCATGTATATTTATTCATAACCTGACAGTTTATGTTTCATGCCCCAATTAGGGAATATGGTTCTGTATCTATCACAGGGACATTATGTTCACTTTGGGTTGGTCATCTGGGTCTTTGAGCTATATGGTCATTCAGTGGTCTCTCTCCCCCCCCCCCCCCCCCTTTTTTTTCTTGCACAAACCAGCACTTCTTTGCAGTCAGTCATGGATGGTCGGAGAACTTATTTTCTTTTTTACACAATTTTTTTTTCTGTTTCATTTTGTAGATATTTGCCTTTGAGCAGGCCTTGCCTTGAGAAAGGCGCCCTTTGTGGTCCTGAAACATTGGCTTTTTGGACTGATTCTATGAATGAATAAAGACGCATTTAGGAGGTGCCAGATTTATCTTTGATCATCATCCAATCAGACTGTGCATGCTTCTCTATGAATTTTCCTCAAGGCAGATGTCTGTTATATATGTATATCCATCTACTCTTCACGCAGAAAACATGACTTTTTTTTTGTTTGTTTGTTTGTTTTTTAACTAAGCAGGAAGACCTTTAAATGTTAAACCAAATTTCACAATTTTATTTGTGATACTTCAAATTTTCCCATTTAAAATACTATTTCTCTGGTTTAAGTGTTTTTATTGAATTTTCAGAGAAAATAAAATACTATTTTTATTCTTTTGTTTTATCATCTTTAACTTGAGAAATGAATGAGACAAAAATGTCAAAAATGAAAAATATAACTAAACCTTCTATTACAATAAAACATGCAAATAACAATTCCCCGTGGTTCTGATTGACAGCCTTAATTCTTCAGTACACTTGAATTCTAATGAAAAGGACTACATAACCAGCTTACTTGCTCAAAAGGAAAATTTTAAGCCCACGTACACAAATTAAAATGACCCCTCTTTTTTGTACCTGAAATCTAATTAAAAACTCATTTGATTACTACATCTCTAACTCCGCTGTACTTATTAAATTTAGGTAATCAATTTTCTTTTATGAAGCTTCTGGGAAATTATCTGAAAAGCAACACATTTTTCTCTTCCTTGGCATGTTCTTGATCATTTAGTGAATTACGTTTCTAGCACCTGCCTGGGATCTCAATTAATCCAAGAGTTTACTTCTAAAGCCATTTAAGTTTGATTCTGGTCCAATCACCTTTCCCTAGTACCTCATCCTCAAGTCTTGCTTTTATATTCAGTTTTGCTATTTGTTGAGTGGCACACACACCGCTGTCTCATTTGTCTTTTTAATTGCATGCCGTATGTACTGTCATCGGATTGTGAGGTTTTTACAGCGCATTCCGTCACATAATCC
The DNA here is from genome assembly GCF_040937935.1 of Hyperolius riggenbachi. Classification (NCBI taxonomy): domain Eukaryota; kingdom Metazoa; phylum Chordata; class Amphibia; order Anura; family Hyperoliidae; genus Hyperolius; species Hyperolius riggenbachi. The sequence goes on along the minus strand of NC_090652.1, from coordinate 244,478,782 downwards.
ATTAGTAAAATCACAACTTTATATATTTAAAAATGACTTCAGATCCTTTCCTTTGCTTTTAGCTGAAGTTGTGTAGATGACTTGAGAAGTATTATGCAGGAATTAATAAAAAGGGTAAAAAAGACAGGTATTTGATAAATGTCTTTTTCTTGAATTTATATAGCAGACTACTGATTACTGACAATACGTGACTTTCATGCAGTGGGGCTTTAAAGTTTGTCAACCATTCTCAATTTTCATTTTTGTTATCATAAAAAAAACAAAGTTAAGCTGAAACAGGATCTGTTTTTCATGAAAGGCTTAGCTAGTGAGGCATTGATATAACATGGTGGTCCAAAATATTATGCTTTGTTGTTTATATTTTAAGGAAAATGGCTAAAAAAAAGTATTTGTATTTGCAAAAATATGCAGATCTTTGCTAAGATGTGCTCCCAGCTTCTACAGCCAAACATGCTTGGGAACTGATGATCCTGCATGTCAGTTTGGAGGCATTTCAGCCCATTCTTCCCTACTGAACAGCTTAAACCCATAAATAATGTAACATTATACAAGCAGTGTACGCTTTGTGTATATAATGTAGGTTGCGTTATTTGCACAATGTGAGTTACATAGTCTACACAAAGCTGTGAGCACATGAAAACGTTCTGAATATTTCATCAATAAGCCCTATTGTCTTGTTGCAGTCTTTGTCCGGAAGCAGCAAGGCAGGCCCAAACTATGAGAATGTCACCGCCATGTTTCACAGATGGGATAAGATTCTTTTGTTTGAATGCAGTGTTTGTCTTTAGTTAAACATAACTTTTGCAGTCAAGCCAAAAAGTGTTATCTTTACATAATTTTCCACAAAACATTTTTGTAATAGCCATCTGGCTTATCCATGTTGTCTTTAGCAAACTACAAACAGGCATTAGTTTTTTTTTTATGGAGAGTAATGGGTTTCCGCTTGATACCCTGTTGTGCAAAATATTGTTGTCTATTGTATTCCTAATAGTATACTCAGGAACACGGGCAACTGTTAAAGCAAGTGTTAAAGCAAGAGTGCTTTTAGATGTAAGCATGGTGTTGATTGACATCTCCTAAAGTACTACATAGCTTGCACTTGGTGTGATCCAGGTGAGTAACAATAGCTCCCGTGATCCTCACCCCCCAACCTCAGGGGGAGAGGGGGGCCGGGGGCTATGGTGAATCACTCCTCCTCCCTTCCCTTTTGCAGAGCAAATTGGGGCTGTGTAAATATTGTGCCTGCTCTCATCATCTTGGGCCTCCTCTTCCTACCTGGAGCCACTCGCTCTATGCTGCCCCCTTCTGGCTGCCAATTACATGGCATGCATCAATGGTTGGACATACAGCACAAACTTTAAAGCACGCCTGAATGCAGTTAAAGCAGTCCTATACCCCCCAAAAATATGCATGTGCAACAAATCTAAAGGCATCCATGAATCGATTATTTTGGTTGGAATAATTAGTTAAGGGTTTTCAGATTACCAACTGAAAAAGAAAGCCCTTATTCAATTCTCTTTTTCTCCTAGGTGATATTTTCACATCTTGGCCAATATGTCTTTTTCACCTAGGTGATATTTTCACACCTTGCCATACAATGCCTTTTAAACCCCAAGCAAGCAAGAAAACACTCAAAATAAATTTGATAGTACACCAATGTTTTTTTTTTCAACTAAAAATGCTGAAAAATTATTTTTTTAAGGAAGATGAAAATTATCTCCTAGGAGATAACTCAAGAGAAAAAGTTAATTGCATATGGGTCCTTATCAATGCAATGCCTTTTAATCAACCACAAAGAAAATAGGTAGAATTTATATCTACAATTGTAGAAACATTTTCTACAATCTCTAAATATTTCATAAATGAGTATTGTAAAACAAAATAAGCAATTTTAATTGTTATTTTTGTTACAGTTCCTCTTTAAAACTAATCCATCACCTTTGCGGCTAAAATTTAGCAGGCTTATGAGAGATACCATTATAACATGGAAGGAAATCTGCAAAAAAATCAAATCGTGCTATCAGATTACCAAATACGTGCCATTGTAGGGCCATCCTGGGTTTCAAGCTAGTCTGGCTCACCGGGGCTTTCTGGAGTTGGAAAAACGGGGCATCACAAAGCTAGGCCAACTAATTAACCTAAGAAATAATCGATTGATGTCTTTCCATGAAATAAGAGCAAAATTTTGAATACCAGCTCAACATTTCTTATATTTTGGCCAACTGAGAGCGCATATCCAGAGCAAGCTACATGATCTCTCAAATTTAGTCACACTAAATGCTCTTGACGAATTTATAGCTCCTCATCTACCCAAAATACCTTTATCCCAGATTCAATTTAATTTACAAAGGCTTGATCTTCCCAATAGAGCCAATTCATGCTTTAAGTCATGGACTAAAGAGATAATGGATCCAGAAATAGGGGCCAAAATTATATCAGGCCTAGGGGTAGTCAGAAAATTAATGATCGAAGAATCGGCGGGAGTCCCATTTTAAATTAATTCATAGGGCAAAATATGCCTTTAAAATAAAATATTCCATTACACCCTCATTTTGTTCCTCCAAATGCTGATCTATTCCATTGTGTATGGTCCTGCCCACACATAAAGAACTTTTGGTTGAAAGTGCAAGATTACATTTCCAAATTATGTAAAGTAAAACTGTCACTTGATCGTACTCTTGTTTAATTTTTATGACACAACCGAAGATGATGCTGGAGAAAATCCCAACAAACCTAGAGGTCTATCTTCATTAGCACACATCATTCTTATAGCCTCTAGAAAAACTATTTTTAATAAGTGGATATATCAAGCAATACCAACAGTGTCGGACGTTAAAGAAGAGATGACCCATCTATTCAATTTGGACAGACTGGAAGCTCTTACACATAAAGAGAAATGGACAAAGCATCTTTTTAAAATCTGGAAGGCATTCATAGTCGACTCTTTTACTACCAAAGAGAAGGGCGATCTGATGGAACACTTTAAGTATACAGGCTGGTACTGTACAGCCCAGCTTCAAGGCTCCTTGGGCAGATTGGAACTATCCAAATAATGCTCAATTTGTTCACCTTTACACAGTCAAAATGCGCATTTACATATTTTGAGGGAAATGGGACACCGGAGGTTGGCTGACGGGAGGGGGTAGAGTAAGGGTTGGGGGGGTTTTCTTTTAGGGGTTTTTGAATAATGGAGGCTATTGTTCATGGAATATATCTATGTTCTACTCTGCTATATGTTTTGTCCTCAGAAAGCAGGTAGCAAATCCCTGCTGGTTTGTACTTAAAATGCAAAATTCACAATAAAATCTGTTTAAAAAAATAATAAAAATAAATCCATCAAAAAGGATAGGATCTTTCAGGCAAGACTTGGATCTGTGTCATATAAGGTCCATGCCTATGACGTTATGTTTGTGACGATTTTTTTGTGACTACTCTTTTTTACGATATTGTGTAACATCGTTCAATGAAAATTCAATAAACAATCTTCAACAACGGCAGACTACCTGCGAAGTGATGACGGATCACATCATGGACAATCGTTAAGATGTCTGCTGAAGTCAATGGACTTTAGTAGAAATTAACTGTGACTGTTTACATGATCGTTCACGTATGTCGTCCTTTTTAGAATTTTGCAATTGTTAAAGATAGATCGGGGAAAGATCATACGTCTGATCCATCTTCATGTGGGTACCTAGCTTTACTCAGTAGTGACGGGACAAACCTTGTTCACTGAACTACCACACCTTCTCCAAAAGTTGCAGACTGACAATGGGTAAATAAGCACATGGTCGAAGGCAGACTTTATTGCATCATATATGTAATGTATAATTAAAACAAAAAGTAAAAAAAATTTACAAAAAAAGATATATTCCCTTTAAAAGTTTTCCTTCATACAAATCAGATATAACCCAGCGGCCTTGAGTGGATGGAATTTTGACTTCAGGGAATGGCAAATAGCTTTTAAAAAGCTATTAATGTTGCAGGTTTGGTCTCATTTCTTAGTTTATAGGATGAAGGTGCCCTGCACATATAATTTTACAGTGATGGTGCCCTGTACTTGGAATGAGATTCAATAGCAATTAAGGAGTGATCCTATCTGCGAGGAATAATTCATTAACTCCTTGCTCATGGGTTTTACTGGAGCATATTACAGCACAGAATATTCCTTGGATATTGATAGCTTTACTTCTATGACCGAGGGCTGAATAATCTGTAGTGCCCAATATGACTTTGAGCAATCCCGCAGGAAGAAAGTAGGGAGGGGTGACACTGACCAATTTCCTTTTGCAAAATATTATACAAAAACTAATAACACTTAGTGAAATTGAAATCCAATTACATCAACCAAGCAATGATCTACGAGCCCCTTTTGGCACATCATGAACGCCCCCTTGCCCATCCCCCATTACTGCTGTCATGAAAACTTGGGCACTGATTTCTGAGTCCAGCAACTGACAACTGCTAAAAGCAAAAGGTCTGATTTTAAAGCATGCCACTAATGGGGTTGATGAGACACCATGAGCTGACTGTTAACAGGGTCCCTGCAACCTAATTGGTCACTGAAGCCCCCAAACCTGGATGCCTTCCAGGCAACGATTGGCAAATCAATATCTGTTTATAACCCTGGAGGTGGCTCTTTACATGTAAACCAACCTCAGGATAGCCACCTCTATAAACAAAGGCACTGATTGGTCAGAGCCACTGGCCATTCTCATCCAGAAATTCCTAGTGCCAAGCCTCCCACCGCTATGTGAAATAACAGTCTTTTGCATTACAAGCAACAGATGGGCTTATGGCTCTGTTGAAAGTGGCTATCACAAGGTTTAACTAGAAACAGGGTAATACGTTTTTCTCTTGCTAGAGATGCAGTAGACTACCAGTGATCAGGGTCATGGGTGGTTTGTCACAAGCAATGCTTCCTTGCAACAACCTGCCCTGTGTGCAACAACTGGGATGCCCAAAGTAATGCTATCCCTAGTTTCTCACTAATCTAATACTTAGACAAGCCATGAACTGATTGGTCCAACTTAGTTCCTGGTATAACCTGATCGGATGCTGATCCAGGAATTTAATCAGTAGATGTAACAACGAGAAATTCAGACCATCTTTCCACAATAAATCTGATTGGAATCTACAGTAACTGCCACAGTGGTGTGTCTTTGGTGTGTTTTGTTACAAACATTTGATATATTTCACTGCTGCAGTGAGGTTTAACCACTTCAGGATCACAGTTTTTTTCCCCTTAAAAACCAAAACCACTTTCACATTTCAGCGCTCCTCTCATTCATGCAGCGATAGCTTTATTGCATCTGAATTGAATGCGAAGTGTGCAGAAAATCTATTTAGGTGCTGCACACTGAGCTGGTGGTCATTTCAGATGCAGCCATAGTGGTATGCGCTGGCGTTCTCCTCGCTGCTCAACAAAATGTAAGTTACACATTTTTTTACTTAGCTGCTCCCAAGGTTTTAAATTTAGGTTAGGTCACTTGCCCGGAGGTTTGCCTCACCGTGGCGCAAGTGTTTAGTATAATATACTTTGCATGCAAACCATATTGGAAGCTAAAGTTCCTCCTAGCTTAATAAATGTTAGCACTTGTCTTGGATTCAGGGCATGCATTTTTCAGTCTGACAGAGGCGGTGTATGCCTGTGCGATTAACCATTCAATTGCAACATGTGTTTAGGGATGCGCAGCCTTCCCCCCCACCTTTTCTTAACTTTGTAACTATGTAACTATCAAGTTAGCTGCTCACAGCCCCTCCTCCTGAGTTTCCTGTTTGCATAATAAGTAGTAGCAGATTTGCATCTGAATTGAATGCGAAGTGTGCAGAAAATCTATTTAGGTGCTGCACACTGAGCTGGTGGTCATTTCAGATGCAGCCTTAGTGGTATGCGCTGGCGTTCTCCTCGCTGTTCAACAAAATGTAAGTTACACATTTTTTTTGCTTAGCTGCTCCCAACGTTTTAAATTTAGGTTAGGTCACTTGCCCGGAGGTTTGCCTCACCGTGGCGCAAGTGTCTAGTATAATATACTTTGCATGCAAACCATATTGGAAGCTAAAGTTCCTCCTAGCTTAATACATGTTAGCACTTGTCTTGGATGCAGGGCATGCATTTTTCAGTCTGACAGAGGCGGTGTATGCCTGTGCGATTAACCATTCAATTGCAACATGTGTTTAAGGATGCTCAGCCTTTCCCCCCACCTTTTCTTAACTTTATTGTTACTTATCACACTGAAATTATCTATATATTGTTTTTTTCGCCGTAGTTTTTGCTATGAATTATTTTATTTTATATGCATTGTAAAGGGAATAATAAGGAAAAAAAGAAAAAATGATTATTTCTCAGTTTTCAGCCATTATAGTTTTAAAATAAAACATGCTTTGGTACATAAAAACCACACGTTTTATTTGCCCAATTGTCCCGGTTATTACAAGATTTAAATTGTGTCCCTAGTACAATGTATGGTGATAATATTTTATCTGGAAATAAAGGAGCATTTTTCCATTTAGGGATTTTTAATACTTTTTCACTCATTACAAGACTTTTTTTTTTTTTTGCAAAATTTACAGTGATATACTCTCATGACATCCATATTAGAAAAGTCCCTAAGGTAACTATTTATGTAAAAAAAATTAAATGTCATTTTTTTTAACAAGTGTTCTATTTCTGTAACTGTGGGGCAAGGGTTGGATGGGGGTAAAAGTAATAAAATAAAAAAATAATAATAATAAACTTTCTATGTAAAACAGTATACTGGTATAAATAGGTGTATTTTACTTTTTGGCCACAAGATGGTGTTACTGAGACCGTGTTTCTATTAATAGAACATGGAAGTGTCTGAGAGCTTGTGTGATGTTTACAAGCTCTCGGAAGACAGGGAACGGTGATCAGGATTGAGAATAAAAAGATTCTCACATCCTGATCACAGATGGAGGGGACTGCGATGGTGGATCGACGGAAAACAGCGCGGGGATCGTGAATGTGACGGTAAGGCAGCAGTACGCATATCTAACCCCCTGATCCGCACGTGAAGTTTAAAGGGGCGTAGATATGCGTACCAAGGATCCTAAGTGGTTAAAACAGTACAATGCCAACAATCCATTGGCTAGGAATTTACAATTTCCACAGTTTTCAGTGTTCTTCCTTCAAAATTGACTGAACACTGGTCATTGTTTTAGTGGGATGGCAGAAAACAAAAGACAGACTTGATTAAAATGACTGAAACTGCTAGTTATCGAGTGGCACAGGCAATCAGTGTATGGGCACCTTAATCTTAAGTAATCAAGCAACTTAACTTTAGTTCAAAGGCAGGGTTCACACTAATAAAAAATGGTGTGTGATCATACAGTAAAAGTCAGTGAAAACTGGCACTGCTGTTTGGAAACTGCAAAAATAGTGCAACAAATTACATCTTGCGGCATATATTTCTATTTCAGACGTTTTATTAAGGTTTTAACATAGTTAACAGAAACAGATACAGAATAGAATAGCTGTCTCACAGAAATACTGTGCATCACAAATGTTCAGGTCTGATTTAAAGAGAAGAATAGAAGAAAGAGGAAAAGAGATAAAGGAAAGAAGACAGAAAAAAGTTGAGAAATTAGGAGTCGCCTGGAGCGCCAGGGATACATTCCCACCCGGTTGCCATAATCTGTCTCCTTGCAGCATAAATTTGCACGCTGCATGCAAATTCTCATTGACTTTCATTAGCTACTCTGAAAGAAAGTATGCAAAAATGCAAATGAACGCAAATAGTGACCGGAAAATTCACATGCAAAAAAGGCTTAAAGAGAAATCCGACCAAGAATTGAACTTTATCCCAATGAGTAGCTGATACCCCCTTTTACATCATAAATCTATTCTTTTTCACAAACAGACCATCAGGGGACGCTGTATGACTGATATTTTGGTGAAACCCCTCCCACAAGAAGCTTTGAGTACCGTGGTACTTCTGGCAGTTTCCTGTCTGTAAACCTTGTTGCATTGTGGGAAATAGCTGTTTACAGCTGTTTACAACTGCCAAAAAAGCATGCAGCAGCTACATCCCCTTCCAACAGTAAAAATGTCACCATGTAATAAATGTCAGAATGTAAATTAGGGAGAGGAAAAATTTTACAATGGGCAAACACTATATAGTAGCAAATATATCGGCGCCAAGGGACAATGGAATCGCCGCTGAGAAGAACGATGTCCAAAAGTTCAGAAGTCAGGCATACATCAAAGGTCAGCGCAGGTTTAGAAAGTCATTGTATGTAGGGAATGGTAAATTCTTCACCACAATATATCAAATGCTCAGAGGTAGGTATCCGCCAAACATCAAAACTAGAAAAGGCTTACCAGCTCCCAACAACCCACATTATAAGGTTGTGAAATGGCTCATGTCACAGATAACGTCCAGGGAACATCAGACGTCGTGAAGATCCAGTAGACATCCGTATGGAGGTAAAGTATCAGGAATTTATATAGGAAAACAAAAACGGCAATATCTAAGCGTAACCCGTTTATTGGTGCCGCCTAGGGAAGGTAACAGGCGGCACCATTGTCTATTGATCTTCGATTGTAATTTTTACTGAGACAGCGCTCCTCTTGTTATGGTGTGCCACCTGTGAATCAAGAAAGACTGCACATAGTGTATTACTGGTAAATTAACATCATACTGAAACACCCAAAAAATGTGCGGTATGTGCTCCGTCAGTGCTCCACTGCAAGTGCCAATAATCCACAGGATCCCTTAAAAGATGTACGCTCACCAAACGTAGACCACCTCAAATCCAGGTGGGTCTAAAGCTTGGGTTCAACAACCAACGACTCAGCAACAGATGAAATCCAAAGGTTTTAATTCCAATACATTTGCAGAAGCGGGTGGCCCTTCTCCCGAACCGTTTGGGTGTTTCAGTATGATGTTAATTTACCAGTAATACACTATGTGCAGTCTTTCTTGATTCACAGGTGGCACACCATAACAAGAGGAGCGCTGTCTCAGTAAAAATTACAATAGACTTTAAAGTGGACTTGATAGATAGCGAACACTCTGAACATAGTCTGTGAAGTGAGAACCAGTGGGCGCAGTTTGCTATAATTACATCATTGATCTTCGATTGACCATTACATGCGCGCTAATCTTCTGGGGTTCCCTGTTTATGGGCCCCGTATGTGAGTTATCGTTTTTATGTCTACTGCCTTTTAAAGCAATTTTATCTAAATAAACGGGTTACGCTTAGATATTGCCGTTTTTGTTTTCCTATATAAATTCCTGAAACTTTACCTCCATACGGATGTCTACTGGATCTTCACGACGTCTGATGTTCCCTGGACGTTATCTGTGACATGAGCCATTTCACAACCTTATAATGTGGGTTGTTGGGAGCTGGTAAGCCTTTTCTAGTTTTGATGTTTGGCGGATACCTACCTCTGAGCATTTGATATATTGTGGTGAAGAATTTACCATTCCCTACATACAATGACCTTCTAAACCTGCACTGACCTTTGATGAATGGGCAAACACTGACTAAATCATTTATACATAATTATTGTAAATATGAAGCACTTTTTTTATTACATTATTTTCACTGGAGTTAATCTTTAACCCTCCTGGCGGTTTGCTAAAAAATCGCCAGGGGGCAGCAAATCTTTTTTTTTTAATTTTTTTTCATGTAGCGAGACAAAGTCTCGCTACATGATAGCCGCTGCTCAGCGGCATCCCCCAGCCCCTCCGATCGCCTCAGGCGATCGGCGATCAGGAGATCCCGTTCAAAGAACGGGATCTCCTGGAGGGCTTCCCCCGTCGCCATGGCGACAGGGCGGGATGACGTCACCGACGTCATCGACGTCAAAGGGGATTCCTATCCACCCCATAGAGCTGCCTGGCACTGATTGGCCAGGCAGCGCACGGGGTCTGGGGGGGGGGCGGCTGCGGCGCGACGGATAGCGGCGGATCGGCAGGTAGCGGCGGCGATCGGGCACTGCACGCAGCTAGCAAAGTGCTAGCTGCGTGCAGCAAAAAAAAAATTATGCAAATTGGCCCAGCGGGGCCTGAGCGGTGCCTTCCGGCGGCATAGCCCGAGCTCAGCTCAGGCTTACCGCCAGGAAGGTTAAGGTCTCTTCACTGATAAGTGTGAACCCTGCCTACTCTAACATTGACCTTGACTGTAGCACTGTCAAAGCATACTTTATTTTTTCCCTAATTAACTTCTCAAACGAACCCTAGCACTAATCTATTCCCTAAAGAGAGATTCCACTTTTGTTCTCTTTCAGTTTGTCTCTATATATTATAAGAATTAATGGAATTATCCAGCGTATCTGTTATTATGTGCTTATAACACATAAGCATTCCATAGTGCTTCTAACAAAAACTGATGGATAGAGTGTCAATAATTGCAGCCAGTCACTGGATTAGTCCAGGTGTTAATATTTATTTATAAAGCTCAAAGATTAGCGACAATGACTATTGCCCTGAGCTATTAGCTTATTAGCAATTAGTTAGTTGCTCCAGGGGTAAAAAAGGAATTTCTAGACAGTCGTATGACAACTATGCACCTAACAAAGTATCGTTGCCATGGTTGCAAAGAAAAGCAATTTGAGGTTACTATCCGTTTTAGGGATCCTTGGTTGGCTACAAATTGTAATGGAAATACAATTTTAAGCAAATAAAATTCAAAGAGATTCATACAGCACTCATTTATTTCTTTATTTATTGTAATTTTTTTCCTAAAAATTGAATTTCCTCAAATAAATCTGAACAAAACGTTCCCCTTCTTAAGCCAATATCTGCCGTATTTTCTATATACCTAAAAACATAATTTTACTATTGCGCAGTGTCACATGCTGACCAGAGCTGCAGAATATGCTGTCCATATTTCATGGGACTGCCATCCTGCAATGTTTAAATTCTTGGAACATAAGATGCACAGCTGACTGATATCTGACAGCTGCACCAGGCACCAAAGGGTTATATAAACCTCTGCTGTTTCCCTGCTAGAACTTTGTTTACACTTAGTCCCCTTTCACACCAGGGTCCATATGCAATTAACTTTTTTTCTGAGTTTTCTCCTAAGAGATCATTTTCCATCTTCTATTTTGAATAACTTTTTAGCACTTTGAAATCGAAAAACTTCCAAAAAGTAGGTGAAATGTACTATCCAAACTATTTATGTATTTTCTTTCTTGCTGGTGATTTAAAAGTCATTCAACTGACAAATTTGAAAATATCACTTTTAAGAAAACTCAGGAGAAAAAGTTAATTACATATGTGCCTCTGTCCATTGCGGACAAAATAATCGCATTGAAATGTGCTGAATATGAATTTCAATGGGGCCTTTTATGCTAATCAGTTGTGGTGTGGTAAATCCCTATGGGGCAAGCCTGCAGTGTGTTACCATAGAATGCGTGTGACTCGGGCTGCTGTGCAAACATAACAGTGGCCCCACAAGACACAATACACTTATACAATTTTACAGTAATTCAATAAAAAGGATTAATTTTACAGAAAATTAAAAGCTTTTTTATATTCGTTTGCGAATTCTGCGAACAAATTTCCCATATATATATATATATATATATATATATATGACTGATATCTGACAGCTGTATATACAGTACAGACCAAAAGTTTGGACACACCTTCTCATTCAAAGAGTTTTCTTTTTCATGACTATGAACATTGTATATTCACACTGAAGGCATCCAAACTATGAATTAACACATGTGGAATTGTAGTACATAACCAAAAAGTGTGAAACAACTGAAATATGTCATATTCTAGGTTCTTCAAAGTAGCCACCTTTTGCTTTGATTACTGCTTTGCACACTCTTGGCATTCTCTTGATGAGCTCCAAGAGGTTGTCACCTGAAATGGTTTTCACTTCACAGGTGTGCCCTGTTAGGTTTAATAAGTGGAATTTCTTGCCTTATAATAAATGGGGTTGGGACCATCAGTTGCGTTGTGGAGAAGTCAGGTGGATACACAGCTGATAGTCCTACTGAATAGACTGTTTGTCACGATTGGTGTCAGCAAGTACAAAGATCTGATTCTTTGGTGATCTGCAGTATCACCAAACAATACAGATACTATATCTGATTATAGGGTGATCTGCAGAATCACCAATAATGCAAATATAGCAACACTGAGGAAGATCGTGACCTTAGTCACACTTTATTGCACTGTGTGTAGTGATTGGTGCAAACAGTAAGTACTGATGGGTTTAACACTACCTCACCAGAGGAGCTGGTGGGTACTAACAGTACTGAGCCCCTCACCAGAGACAAGGGCTCTCTGGTGGGAGTAGAGTGGTCAGACTAATCGAGTTGGCAACAGGCAGGCAGATACAGGACAGAATCGTAAGGCAGAGAAGAAACTGTATAACAGGCAGAGTCGGCAACAATATCAGATGGGCTAAAGTACAGAATCACTGAGCAGAGAGAGATAACAGTTAACAGGCAGAGTAGGCAACAGGATCAGATGGGCAAAGGTACAGAATCACTAAGAGTAAGAATAGTCAGAACGAGCCAGAGTCATAAACAAATACAGTAATAATGCACAATCCTAACACTGTGTGAAATTCCCGGTTTCCTTCCGGATCAAAGCACACCAGATCTAATTAAGGTCTGAGCGCTAACACGAAGTGATCGCAACAGCAGACGAGTTGCCACTGAATCCGACGTGCTTAAGAAGCGGAGGAGACCCTCGAGGCACGCCCACCACACTCAACCAATCAGCAGCGGCGAGCGTGCCCTCTGACGTCAGCCGACCGGCCGGTGAGCTGACGCGCCTCCTCCTGGCATAAAGATCCTGACGGTGAGCGCGCACACGCGCTAATGCACCCCTGTGAGCAGCAGAGACACCCGCCTCGGCGTGCTAGACGCCCGAGGTGCAGGGAGACTGGCAGGCATAGAACCAGAAGTAGCTGCGGTGGTAATGCCATCCACCGCAGCTGACATGTCACTATTCATTACACTGTTAGAATTTGTATTATGGCAAGAAAAAAGCAGCTAAGTAAAGAAAAATGAGTGGCCATCATTACTTAAAGAAATGAAGGTCAGTCAGTCCGAAAAATTGGGAAAACTTTGAAAGTGTCCCCAAGTGTAGTCTCAAAAACCATCAAACGCTACAAAGAAACTAGCTCACATGCTGACCGCCCCAGGAAAGGAAGACCAAGAGTCACCTCTGCTGCGGAGGATAATTTCATCCGAGTCACCAGCCTCAGAAATCACAGGTTAACAGCAGCTCAGATTAGAGACCAGGTCAATGCCACACAGAGTTCTAGCAGCAGACACATCTCTAGAACAACTGTTAACGTCCTGAGCGGTATGCCGACACTGTGTCGGGCAAGGAAAACTTGCTGAAAGCGGTATGCCCGACACAGTGTCGGGCATGATGCTCAGGAGATTTTCTAAAAAACTGTGGCCACCCGGAGTAACTTAGCTAGCTATAGGGGAGGCAGGGCATGTTAGCTAGCTATAGATGTCCTAGATTTAGTGTTGTCCCCCCAGTGATTGCCCCCCTTTAGTGATATTCCCCCCTCCCTCTGCAGCAATAGTGCCTGAAAGGATCTCCCCCCGCTGCAGCTGCATACTTCCATGTCTGCCTCGCTCCCTCCCTCCGCAGCCATGCGGGTGACCGGTGCTGATGCTCACTGTGTTTATTGCCTGGCTGCACTGATCACACCATCAGCTCCTCCTACGTGTCCACAGTAAACCGGGGAGTGCGGCTTGATGACGTCATCAAGCCGCGCCCCGGTACTGTGAACCGGAAAGATCGGAGCTGGTGGTGTGATCAGCGCTGGCGACAGGCACTAGTGAGTATCAGCACCGGTCACTGGCATGAAGGAAGGGAGTGAGCGCAAACGAGAGAAAGAGACAAGAAAGTAGGCAGCAGCAGCGGGAGATCATTTCAGGCAGGATCGCTGTGAAGGTAGGGAGGAGGAGGGGATCATGTACTAGGGGCATGCATGTAAAGCTAGCTAACTTATACTGAGACACATATGGCTAAAACACTTATACTGGGACACCTATGGCTAACCTATACTGTGCCATCTATGGCTAAATAACTTGTACTGGGACACCTATGGCTAACCTATACTGACACCTATGGCTAAATAACTTATACTGGGACACCTATGGCTAACTTTTACAGTGACACCTATGGCTAGCTAACTCCCCCCTCATATGTGACTAATCACAAATGTAATTCGATCTCTCAGCTTCATCAGCTGACTGCCTCCGCAGAGCAGTTAATTTGTTAACACAGGATGTTAACCCTATGTCTGCTTCCATGCAAGCAGGAAGTAGAGACATTGCAGAATTATTGCAAGATTTGTATCAGCTGTAACAACAAAATGTTTTTCTTTAAAGGTTATTATACTGTTGCTTATCTTTTAGAGCAGAGAGGACGTTCTGAGTTCAGAACCTTTAACTATTCTCAACTCTCATCCTAATCAATAAACCTGACTAGCTGGACTGTGTACAGATGTATGACTTACAGGACTGGCTAAACAGAAATATTTGAGGTAGGTAAGACTTATCGCATATATTGTAAATAGCTGCTTGCCTGGATTTCACTTTCTTCTTTATACATCTATCTGTTCAGTAACAGATTTGTATATCAAGAGTCGGGCTAGTATCCGCAAAACTGGCTGCTTGTCAGCGTCTCCGCACTGATATATAAGTTAACATTGCACTCAAGGGTCTGACGTTCCCCATCCATTTATTAAGGAGAGATTAAGCTTCCATAGAGCAAGTCCCAGGCAGGATTCTGCAGTGGTTTAATTCACAGTCCTGCTGTTCTAACAAGTCATGCCCAGAAATGTACTGGCCTCCTCCTGAACTTTATTCCACAATAAAAGTACTTTGATTTAAAGAGTCAGCCGATGCGCTTTGCATACAAAGCGAGAAGCGCAATAACTTCTGCAATGAAATGCGTGCAAGGAAATGAAGAGCTGTAAACTCCTAATTAATTATTGGATGGTCATTCCTGTATTAAGCAAAATTTAGTGTTGAGTAGAGTCTATGCGCTACAATTCCACGCTTCTCCAACTTTGCATAGGGTCACTTACATAAATTAATGAATTACTACGCTTGAAAGGATAAGAATATTTGGTGGACTATACTACTGCAATTAGAAATCTATTTTTCTTTTCTATGAAAGTTTTTTTTTCCTGTGAAAGATTGTTTTGTCGATGACCTTTACAGTTAAACATTTCCACTACAACTTCTAACAACATGACACCAGAGCTGGTCAGCAGGTTGCAAGCGTGCCTGTAAAACAGCTGCAATTAAATTCAAGCACAATTATAGCTGGGTGTGATGATCCGCTCAGCTGGCTGCACAGACAGACAGCTGTTTGTCCATTCCTCTAGTCTGTGGGCTGCAGGTCTCTGGAACAGAAACCTGTCTTTCCATTGCAAGTTTCTGGTCTGTTCTCTTGCTGGGGAATTTGCATACATTCGTTATGCAAATCCCCTACCTGCCTTCTTTGATGACTGGCACTATAAGAGCTTTATGTTTCCCAGAAGGCTTTGCTGGTCATTTCCCTTCCATGGTCTGTTCCTGATGGACACTGCTGGAGTGTCAGCCATTGCTATCTAGTATAGTTAATTCCTGGGGGTTGCTTTAGGCTCCCCTTCTAGCCCAGTCAGGTTGTATTATCTGTATTGCCTGTTCTGTCTTGTCTTGCCTGTTGCCATTGTCCTGTCCCAACGGTGGTCGACAGGAAATGGTTCTGATCTCTGTTCTTGGAGTATAGCTGGTGCAGCGGTTGCTACCAGCTATCTCTTCTGTTCTGTCTCCTGGGATCGCGCTAGCTACTTTTCGCTAGCGCTGGGGATCCTTTTGTTCTGTCTTCTGGGATCGCGCTAGCCACTTTTCGCTAGCGCTGTGGAGCCTTCTGTTCTGTCTCCTGGGATCGCGCTGGCCACTTTTCGCTAGCGCTGGGGATCCTTCTGTTCTGCTACTCTGTACCTGGGTCGCGCTAGCCACTTTTCGCTAGTGCTGTGGATCCTATCTCTCGCTTGTCCCTGTTTTCGTGTGTCTGTCTTGTCTGCTACGCTTGCTGGAGGCTCGGTGAGGTAACCGTTAAGCAAGCGCTCGCGTCCTCTGTTTCATGTTTGTCTGTCGATGGTTAGTTAGGCGTGCTTGTCTCTATTGTGCTTATCACGTGGAGACCGCGCATAACCGCGTGCACTGTTGCGAATGAGTGCGGTGTTCGCGGTTAGCTAGCGTTTGTTATTTTCCGCATCTTCTCATTGTATTATTTGCTGTGCCTTTGCTACCCTCGTATTCTATTCTGATCTGCCTTGTGTCACGTCTGGCGATCGCACCTCTCGCGATCGCGTTCCTATTTCATATCTGCTGTTGTGTGTGCGCGGTCGCGGGGTGGCGACTGGATTGGCGCACACACATACAACCTGTCCCTTTGCTCGCTCTCATTCGCAATCGCCTCTCTTGCGATTGCGTTCTGCGCTTCGTACAATTCCTGTCTGGCACTTGTGGAGGTACAGAGGATTGGTTCCTTTGCACTCCCCAGCGCCATCTGCCGACAGGAATTTTCCTCTACAGGTGCGTAGCACCTTTTGCTGGGTGCCTGCAAATATACACTTGTGGAGGATTTCCGCCGTGTCAGCGCACGCGTTGTGTGCTGATCACGGAGAAAGTTCCACAATCGTTACACTGGGACTATGAAGCAGCATAACCGCTACTCGTATCTGCTATAAAGTTTGGTATCAGTACTCTAGTGGATAAACTATCGGTTATGCTGTATTTTATCCGCTACATAATACACAACACGCTCCATTTAGCCATTAGTTGCCAGGGTCAAGCGCCCTTCCATTGGAAAATAATGCAACCGAATGGGAGCGTTTATGGCCATAAGTGTGTTAGTGGTTGACACGTGGTGCAGTTACCGGCCAGTAAAAAAAAACCACAGCATGTAGCATCCAGGAAGCACATGCAGTGGTCGCCACAACTGCTGGACACTGGATCGGCTGACATGTGGTAAAGTACGCTGCTGTCAGCCATTCGTGAAGAAGAGCCCATAAAGTAAACCTGTAGAGAAAAGAAATGCCCAATATGGGTACTTACCTTAACAGAGGGAAGCCTCTAGAGGATCCGTCATCGCCCTCCTCCTTGCTGTGTCAGTGCTGTGCCCTAAGGTGCGTACACACATGCGACTATAGTCGTTTGTAACGATCGTTCCCCGATCTTTACCAACGACGATCGTTACAAAAAACGAACCAACGACTATTAAGGCAAACGACGAACGAGGCAAATCGCTACAAAACAAAGTTCTGTCTTGGCGGATTTTTACCACCGACGATCGTTAGCAAAAGTGGTACATCGTTGGAAACGATCGTTCGTACCAGGCTGGACATGCGTATTTCACTTTTTCACCAAGGAACTTTACAATTTTATGCGCAGGCGCATTAAGTGCTTTTACGTGGTGTAACGTTCGTTCTAACGATGTGATCGTTACACACTTTTTACAACTAACTTTACTTCGGTCGTTCTTTCGTCAATTAAAAGTTCGTTCGTCGTCCTCAACGAACGATCGTTGTCGCATGTGTGTACGTAGCATTAGCAAGGAGCCAAACGGGCTTGGCTTTTTACACCGAGTTCAAGTGGCAGCTCCATGCTACTACGCAGGTGTGACGGCTGTATAGGTTTTTCCATAAATGCCCTCACAGAAAACTGGAACTTACATTTGTATTGTAGGATTCCCAGGCCTGTGGGTGATGGGGGTGGCAACCACTACCAGTTGTTGCAGATAAAAAGAATGCTTGTTCTCGGGTTTTGAAGGTATGGATAAGAAGCGCAAAAACGCTGTGCTTGTAAACGCATGCGGCGAATAAGTGCCAAGTATGCAAGTATGTGCACAAGTCAAAAAATGATGTACATGTGCATGCATCTGTTACGGTCTGCTATTAGATGCTGCCGCTGCAAGGACAAGTATGCAGCACAGGTTGGTGCTCCTCCAATTTCTTCCTTTCTTTTAACTGCTTGTAATCAGGCACATGGGAAGCTCTTAAAGGAACTCAGAGATCAAATAAATAAAAAAAATTATACATACCTGGGGCTTCCTCCAGCCCCATACGCACATATTGCTCCCACGCCGCCGCCCTCCGCTGCCCGCAGCTACGAGAACTGGGTCTTGACATCGGAACCAGTCTACGCAGGAGAAGTGCACCCTCTACGTATCTCTCCAGAGTCTGTTGGAGAGATACGCAAACTGCGCATTTTTCTTTCGCTAGACTAGCTCCGACTGACGGCAGTGATGGGTTTTCGTAGCTGCGGGCAGAGGAGGACGGCGGCGTGGGAGCCATTGGAGCGAATGGGGCTGGAGGAAGCCCAAGGTATGTATGATTTTTTTTATTTTTTGATCTCTGGTACACTTAAAGGGCCACATAAAATGGTATGGTGGGTCGGATTGGGCTGTAGGCCTTGAATTTGATACCTGCATGCACTTTTTTGCCATAGATGACATTTGAGTTTCATCCCACTTTAATAAATTAGACCCAATATTTTATGACTTAATTATAAAATATTGATTATATTTAATTATAAAATGAGATTATATATTAAGTTATACTATAAGTTATCTTCAGCTTTTGTCACCACATTTATTACTGTATCTGGTAAACTAGAAACAATCCATTTATTTTATAAAAATTCTGACTGAGGATCAGTGGCATACCTATTTGACACCTAGTGCTGATTGTTCACCGATTTTTTTGATGGGAGGGTTGACAGGTTGGGGCGCCAAGCATGTGCCTGCAATTTTGGGGGATTTTTGAGGAAAAGGAGTCATCATGATGTGGACAGAGCTGACCGAAACTTTGTACTCTATACAGTGCTGCATAAGATGGCAGTGCCACTGGCTTCTACAACAGCAGACTCCCTGCATTATTAATTAATTGCTCTGATCAGGATACATAATCAATTGTCCAGGAATCGATGCTGAAAAAACAGGCGCCTCCGGATACTCGTAACGGCTCAAGCAGGCACACACTTAACCTAAGGAAGCGGCTAACGTCGAGAAACGCGTTGTCACTGTGCTGTTCGCAACTAATAAATGAAATTATATTTTAATCCTTTTACAAACGTTTATCCATTTCTTTTAAGAATAACCGCTTTGGAGAATTTTAATTATATTTAGTCAAATTGGGCATCTCCTATCATCCAAACTTAATCAATTGTCCAGGGCACTCTGGTATTACAGCAGCCAGTGCATGTAGCTAGTAATGACAGGCAACTTCTGAAGCACTAAACACATCCTGCCACATCTCCCTACTAATGTCCCAGGTGCAGCACAGCAATCATTCTCTCTACTCACCCTGCTGCTCTGCACATTCACTCACTGCAGGATGTGTGTAGAGTGCGAGGAAACACATTGCTCACAGTACAGGAAGGGGGTGGGGTGCTACATCTACTGCCGGAAGTAGTACAGTCCCCTGCACTGCCTGCTGCTATTTTCCCAAATGTAGCCCAAACTGTGAAAAAAGGTCCCAGGTGGAAGAAAACAGTGACTGAGCACCACAACCATGACTACACCCGGTGCTGTGAGCACCTGCAGCCTTATGGTAGGTATGCCACAGCTGAGGGTAATTCATGTGACTCATCTGATGAGGTGACTGTTTAGCATCTGAATGGCTGGTCAAAATCATGTAAAAATATCTCACTTCTGTTTGTCTGTTTATTTTAGGCTAAAATGAAAGCAGAAGTGAGGCAAAATCACATGATTGATTTTTAAGCATCTGACAGGCTTGTCAACATCACCTGACAAAACTGATCATATACTTCCCCTTGAGGAGAACTTCTGTAGAATAAAATTGATTCGCTTTACGTGGCTTAAAAATATGAATTGTCAGAACTTCCCGTGCTTTCTGTGTTCTTGCATATTCTTTATTTCATGCTAGTTAAATGTGACCGGAGGCAATTGCCGGATAATGTGTAAAGAAATTACAGTTTTATATATCACAAGCTATCTTACGTTTTAAGCATAATGCCTTGAAACGTGTGCTGCCAGAGCCGATTCTCCTCAACATTTATATTGAGCAGCAATCAATGTCTTTCTCTTGGGTTAGTAAAAGCTCTTAAGGAATCTTTTCCAGTGGTATTAATCTCATATCCAGAGCTACTCTTTCCTGATTTACCTGGCCGTAGCCGCGATTGCCAAAGGATTGTAATATGTTTAAGTCTCCTTTGAAGCTGAAGTGCTTCATCCATCATTGTTTTTAGTTCCTTTCTGATATAGTATATTTTGCTATTTGTCTTTCCTGAAAATAGAAAGGCAATATAGTCATCCATTCATCATCTTTTCAATGTGTCTTCCAGTCTGTTTTCTTTGCTGTCTTTTCAGTCTTAACTTGTCGGAATTGTTATTCATTTTATCTGTTCTCATGTGCATCTGGGTTTGTGTCATTTTCATTGCGTGACATTGGATCCATCCCTTCTTTGGAGGATATTAGGCTGCGTTATTCATGGGAAAGCATTTCACTTCAGAGTGGAGTATAGAATGGGCGCCCAACTAATTGAATTATTTTGCTTTTTCATTTTTTAGAGCCCTTTCATATTGCTGAGCTGTAGGCTGGCGATTCCATCAACTTTTTGCTACAGTCTATACAGGCCTAATTCTGCTCCCGGAAGCTACAGAGGGATAATTATTAGAGGCATAATTGTTGCCATAGAAGCTACATTGGAGCTCAGGAGTAGGTTACCCACAATGCACCTTTACTTTTCACTACCCTTTTCATTTCTTTGTGTACTCCCCATTGTGTTGCCACTGGAAACCCAGGGGGAAAGGAGATGGGGGATCTAAAACTAGGTAATGCAGAGCATGAAGGGAGGCTGTGCTGGGTATATGCTTCAAGTCAGCCCAATATGCTGACTTTATAGCACAGAACTCATCTGAATGCCATGATGTCACTGACCACAGGATCACGCAGCTAAAGTACTGTCACTTTTATCAGTGCACTGGAAAGTCATAATGCTCACCACAACTTCTCTGCAGGCCTTGCATCTGCGAGTACTGCAGTACTGGGCCCCATTGGTAGTCATGTGTATATAATATCTGTTGTGGTGATAACTGTACATTGTCAGTGGGTAGGTGTTGCAACGGGTATATTTTACTAGTCCATATAATGCATGCATTATATTGGCCTCTGAGGAAGCTTTTAAAGCGAAACAGCTGTCAGGCATCCCTCACCCCCACTGTGTACCCTGGTGCCACCGTGGATTAAAGGTACTTTCTCTTTGCAACAATTAGTGCCTCTCCTACTCTTTCTTCAGTACATGCATTGACTGCTTCTGAGCGCACACTTGGGCATGAAGTACACAATCCGGTGAAACCAGTGTCACTTTAGCCAGCATCTAGTGCCAGGCTCTCTTCTCCAATTTACTGCATGCATGAGCAGTGACTGCATATACAGTGGTGTGAAAAACTATTTGCCCCCTTCCTGATATCTTATTCTTTTGCATGTTTGTCACACTTACATGTTTCTGCTCATCAAAAACCGTTAACTATTAGTCAAAGATAACATAATTGAACACAAAATGCAGTTTTAAATGATGGTTTTTATTATTTAGTGAGAAAAAAACCCTCAAAACCTACATGGCCCTGTGTGAAAAAGAAATTGCCCCCTGAACCTAATAACTGGTTGGGCCACCCTTAGCAGCAATAACTGCAATCAAGCGTATGTAATAACTTGCAACGAGTCTTTTACAGCGCTCTGGAGGACTTTTGGCCCACTCATCTTTGCAGAATTGTTGTAATTCAGCTTTATTTGAGGGTTTTCTAGCATGAACCGCCTTTTTAAGGTCATGCCACAACATCTCAATAGGATTCAGGTCAGGACTTTGACTAGGCCACTCCAAAGTCTTCATTTTGTTTTTCTTCAGCCATTCAGAGGTGGATTTGCTGGTGTGTTTTGGGTCATTGTCCTGCTGCAGCACCCAAGATCGCTACAGCTTGAGTTGACGAACAGATGGCCGGACATTCTCCTTCAGGATTTTTTGGTAGACAGTAGAATTCATGGTTCCATCTATCACAGCAAGCCTTCCAGGTCCGGAAGCAGCAAAACAACCCAAGACCATCACACTACCACCACCATATTTTACTGCTGGTATGATGTTCTTTTGCTGAAATGCTGTGTTACTTCTACGCCAGATGTAACGGGACACGCACCTTCCAAAAAGTTCAACTTTTCTCTCGTCGGTGCACAAGGTATTTTCACAAAAGTCTTGGCAATCATTGAGATGTTTTTTTAGCAAAATTAAGACGAGCCTTAATGTTCTTTTTGCTTAAAAGTGGTTTGTGCCTTGGATATCTTCCATGCAGGCCGTTTTTGCCCAGTCTCTTTCTTATGGTGGAGTCGTGAACACTGACCTTAATTGAGGCAAGTGAGGCCTGCAGTTCTTTAGATGTTGTCCTGGGGTCTTTTGTGGCCTCTCGGATGAGTTTTCTCTGCGCTCTTGGGGTAATTTTGGTCGGCCGGCCACTCCTGGGAAGGTTCATCACTGTTCCATGTGTTTGCCATTTGTGGATAATGGCTCTCACTGTGGTTTGCTGGAGTCCCAAAGCTTTAGAAATGGCTTTATAACATTTACCAGACTGATAGATTTCAATTACAGTACTTTTGTTCTCATTTGTTCCTGAATTTCTTTGGATCTTGGCATGATGTCTAGCTTTTGAGGTGCTTTTGGTCTACTTCTCTGTCAGATAGCTCCTATTTAAGTGATTTCTTGATTGAAACAGGTGTGGCAGTAATCAGGCCTGGGGGTGACTACAGAAATTGAACTCAGGTGTAATAAACCACCTTTAAGTTATTTTTTAACAAGTAGGGGGCAATCACTTTTTCACACAGGGCCATGTAGATTTGGAGTTTTTTTTCTCACTAAATAATAAAAACCATCATTTAAAACTGCATTTTGTGTTCAATTAGGTTATCTTTGACTAATAGTTAACAGTTTTTGATGAGCAGAAACATTTAAGTGTGACAAACATGCAAAAGAATAAGAAATCAGGAAGGGGGGCAAATAGTTTTTCACACCACTGTATCTCATCTAATCACACCTACATGAATTGGCAGAAAACAGAGCTATCATTCAAATGGGCAGCACGGTGTTGTAGTGGTTAGCGCTCTCGACTTGCAGCGCTGGGTTCCCGGTTTGAATCCCAGCCAGGTCAACATCTTCAAAGAGTTTGTATGTTCTCCCCGTGTCTGCGTAGGTTTCCTCTGGGCACTCCGGTTTCCTCCCACATTCCAAAAACATACAGATAAGTTAATTGGCTTCTCCCTAAATTGGCCTGAAATTATGATACATGCACTACACAATACATACATAGACATATGACTGTGGTAGGGACTAGATTGTGAGCCCCTCTGAGGGACAGTTAGTGACAAGACTATATACTCTGTACAGCACTGCATAATATGTTGGTGCTATATAAATACTTAAATAAATAAATACATAAATAGAATGTGCTTAGGCCTGTAAGCCCCATCAACATTTTGCTATGTGCCACTCTGTCTATCTGCAATCTATGCCTCAGGGAAATGGTGTTGCTAACTGCTCAGAATTCCATGGAAAATGTAACTGCATGTGATTTTTCTCTATTTATCCAAAATCTCCCACCTCTAATGCACCATTTCAGGACAGTGTGTGGAGCCTTGCATATGTATTTCCTTATAAAGAATGCCAATTGCCTGGCCGTCCTGCTAATACTCCGTCTGATCGATATTCCATAGAAGTGAATAAAAAAATTGGTCAAAAATCAGATTGGACATGTTGGAAATAACTGATCTGACAGTAAATCTGCCAGAAAACCCCATAGTGTGTACCTAGAGTTACAGTATGTAGTAAAAATCTGACAGGTTATGGATTAGTCCATCTCCTCATGGGGGATTCATAGCTGTCCCTTTATCAGAGGCAGTGAAGTAGTAGTTGGGCCCTCTTACAGCTCTGCCCCCCCCCCTGCAGTCACATAGGCTGCTCCCCTGCAGTTGCTCAGTCCAACAGCCAATTGTAAGCAAGCAAGTAGGGAGGCAAGCCAACATCCTTGTATAGATTCTTTCCAGGGAGTGATTTTGGAATACATAAAGGAAATCCTGTAATGTGGCTGACTTTATCCTGTAGATTGTCTTTTTGTTCAGACAAGAATGTATTTTTACTGGGTAAAAAGTCATGCACCTCAAGTATATTGAATTTATTGACAATAGCTTAACTTGTCTTTTCAAACTTCAATTTGAAAGCAATTTTAAGTTTTTTAGATAACTTTTTAATGTTATTTTTTATATACTAATCAGTAAACATCACTATTTAAATGCAATTGCAAGCTTAGGGACAACTACCTAGCTTTGTTTGTTTAAATATATATATATATATATATATATATATATATATATATATATATATATATATATATATATATATATATATATATATATATATATATGCTTAAAGTTCTTTATACAAGAATAGAACTCTATATACCATGTTTAAGTATAAAGCTATATTTGTGGGCACCATACACTGTGCAATCTCAAGATAACAATTATCGATGGAGGATAAAATCTACAGAAGAAGAGTGGCTATATTGATATGGACTTGTTTCACTAAAGGAACTTTGACAATGTATATTGGATGATGGACAACAACTGTATATATATGCTTTATCTAAATTTTATATCAATATAATTTTATGAAATTCAAAAGATGAGTGTTGCGTATTTTTTCCAGAGGTAAACCTGTTAACCTATAAATATTCCGTTTATAGTGAGCTATGCGTACACTGCTGGCTAATATAGGCTGGCCCTTTGATTAGTTGATAATCATTTAAGGCAGATTTCGATAAGATATTTGACAAAACGTGTGAAAGGTCACTCAGTCAGACCCTTTTTGTCGAGAAATCAGAGATATGTAAAGAGGAAATGTGTTCTCTATGTTCCTACAGCATTCAAGAGAGTATTGAGAACGCCTTTAAAAATAAATTAACCTACAGTTAAGGTTTTAAATATTTAAACTACTAGCAGATACTAGAAGGAATACATATGAAATAATACAATAACACCACTGAAAGAAATTGCATAAACAGATGTAACATCACACTGAAGTTTTAATTACGGTAGTAAAATAGCTAGGATAACAAGATGAGGCAATCGCTGCCGAATTCATTAAATTGTCAGATTACCTGCTAAAAGTTATGCTATGTGTTCCAGGAAAAAAACGTTTTGTATGATTTTGATTGCTATCTGTGTCCTGAAAGAAAAGAACTATTCAGGGGCTTACCTAGACATCACTGGGCCCCCCCACGAAACTTTGGATGGGCCCCCCCCCCCGCAAAACTTTGGATGGGCCATTACCCCCCCTCACCTCCCTAGCTTTCTACACAGGAAAACTAAGGACCAATGTGTTTTTCCCATGCAGATAAAAACACTTAGACTTAAAGGAAATGTCAGGCAATATATGCTACCCCCAGATCTACTTACCCAGGGCTTCCTCCAGCCCCTTGCAGCCGACAAGTCCCTCGTTGCAGCTCTGCTCCCAGTACATACATACACACACAGCCGTATTATTTTACTACATGAGAGCGCATGCTATATGGAGGAACAACAATGACATGCTGTAGTATTTACTGTAACTTTGGCAAAACATTCAGAATGTCACTGATTGATACTGTCATTACGGGATCTTGGACTCCATATTACACAACAAGCACTCAGGGCCCTTTTCCACTAGCGGCGTTTGCGATGCTGAATCGCAAAAACGCAAACCGCTAGCGATTTTACAATCGCTACGGTTTGCTTTTTAACATGGGAATCGCGGTAGGTCATTTCCACTACCGCGATTCGTTTTTGCGGGGAACGCGAACGCGCGGCGGAGCGATAATTGCCGCGATTTTGCTATGCAGTGCATAGCATAGCAAAATCGCGGCCGCAAACGTCGGGGGAATCGCCGGTTTTGCGATTCAGCAATCGCTAGCGTTCAGCGTGAACGCTAGCGATTGCAGGTGGAAAAGGGCCCTAAATGAGGCAGCAACAGTCAGACATCAATCTTACCCACTCCATTGTGTTGTAAAAGTAATAAGACACCATAAGGTCATTAGCCTGTGTGTGATAAGAATCTATGAATCTCTTTGGAGGGACTGCTGAATAAGGGACAGTCTACAACTTTTTTTTTTAAATGTGACTCCTTTGTTTGTAAGGTTGTACATGAAGTCATCAGAACTTTGCAGCAGTGAGAGACGGTAGTTTTCTACGAACCCTAGGGAGCAGGGACAGTGTACAAATTCCAAAGTGTGTATGATTCCTTATCTGTGTGGTGGACACATGCAGTCAATATAACAATGGTGCGAGAGCAAAATACGTTTTTTCTTTCCATGCCCTTAGTTGTCAGTCTCTCAAACTTTTCAGCCCATGGGCCCCCTGTGGCTTCCTGGCCCCCCTGCGGAGGCATCCCTTGCAGGGTCTATGGTTACGCCCCTGGAACTATTCCTCTCTTACACCATTAATACCACAGGACATTAGGGGAGATATCCGGAAAGGGGCACAACCAGCAATACAGCTCAGATAAATGTTCTAACCATTTGCTATTGTATCTAAAACTCTGGGGTTGATTCTTAAAGCAAACCTGAAGATTAAAAGTCAAAATAAACATACACACGTCATACTTACCTCTCGTGTAGTCTACTCATTAATCTCTTTCTCCTCTCCTGGATTCTGTTTGTCCACTGTGATCAGTGGAATTCTCCATTCTCCATTTTGAAAATGGCCATTTCCCAATAACAGCTTCTTGGTCAGCACACTGCTTAACTGTAATATCGCCAACTTGAGCCATAGGGAAACAGACATTACCTTGCTCATCAGTTGTCCTTTCAGTTATAACTGACAATTACTGATATATACCTGACAGCAACTGATGTAACTCAGTTATGACAAAATATTGTCAGAACTGGAGGGAATTGTTGTAAGAAGAAAATGGTGAGCTTCTGAGAGGAACTGGTGACGAGGTAAGCGTGCTATATTCATTTGCAGGTACATCATATATTTATTTTAAATAATTTTACTCGGTTCAAGTTCAAAGGCAGCTACAAGATAACTGGAGCAAAAGTACAGCAGTTGCCTAGAAGCAACCAATCAGGTTACATGTGTTAAAAAAAAACACTTTGCTTTGAGTCATCGAACAGCATTGGTGGAAGTGGGGGGAAGCTATGTATGTTAAACAAACACCCATTAGGCTGCAATCACTGGACCCAAGATCTTTGAACTATGATGTCCTGCTCATTGGGTGTGCTTTTGGCTGCCTGTTGGGTGAGTTTACACAGCATACTGATACTCATCCCCACTCAGACTGTCAAATGGCAATGAGTGAAGTCTTTTTTAAAGAATCTATTTATGAAAAGGTTTTAGATTTTAACCTTGCTCCACATCACTCATTGCTCGTTGTAGCACTTTGCAAGAAGAAGCATCAGCCTGTTTACTACAGCCCAAAGTCCTTTTTGTGCTTGAAGACTGTCACTTTATGTGTTTGTGCTTCAGCGGTGGGTTCTCCATTAGCTGTTTAGGGGCACATGACATTGGAAATATCTTGTGGGCTGGCTGACCATTGTTAGAATGAGAATTTATACTTCCCCCGACTGGGGGAAAAAAATGACTGAAACTGGTAACACCAAAGCTCAGCCCCTTGAGTGGGAGGGCCTTGCATTTGTTGTCGATCGATCTGGAGATCCTCAACCACCCCTGTAGACTTTAGCAACCTGAAAGGATGTTGTTTCTATGAAGCAATGTGACAGTGCACTAGCAATGTGCTTCATTGCAAGTTTATAAACAGATTTTAGATGGAGTTCCCTTTTAACTTTTGCACAGTTTTATGGGTTGGAGAACAGACGTATGAAAACCTGTTTCTAAGAGATTCACTTGTGGCTTCTTAATGAGGTAAAGAAGCTCGTGGGTGAGAGATACAGTACAAGGGTAAAAGGGATAGAGAAGAAACAACTTTTATGATAAAGAAATTACACAGCTTGACAACATCAGCTTTCCAATTTTCCTTACGGCATTAACAGCCCTCACTTCAGCGTGTGCTGCTGTGTTTTCCCTTTAGTTGAGCATCAAGCTAATAGCTGCACAGCATGGTGGAGAGGCTGCAGCACAGAAGAGGCGCTGACATCAATACGTTCCCTGAGGAAATTCTGCTAGGGGCTGAGTGACAAGTGACGGGCAGCACTCACGCGTGCCTCATCTCACAATGTGGGCCTATCTGATCCCCTGTCTGCTATGCCCTCTGTTCTGCCCTTTCAGCTACAAACACAAATGCTTCCCACATTTACTGCAAGCAGTTAATGGTAGTAAATCAAAGCACGACAACAGCGTTATGACAATTCCATAGGCAGAAACCCATGCTCCTATAAGTTTAATCAAAAGGCAATGCAGCAGGTTATGTGCCTGTTGGCCATACACAGTGGTTGCCATTGTGTAGGTGGAGACACTATTTAGTTCACTAGGAACTGGCTATTTAAAGGGGCACTAT
Organism: Hyperolius riggenbachi; assembly: GCF_040937935.1. Classification (NCBI taxonomy): domain Eukaryota; kingdom Metazoa; phylum Chordata; class Amphibia; order Anura; family Hyperoliidae; genus Hyperolius; species Hyperolius riggenbachi. Next base: position 244,450,269 of record NC_090652.1, on the reverse strand, counting down.
GATGAAACACTAACATTTAAATTCATGTGCACACATAAGTATAAGATGCATGTTTACCCTAAGTAAAATGCACTGTATATGACTTTCTTTCCAGGTAGCTGTCACTCATAGTAAGTATTTACTGATTGTTCTTGTGGACAGGATTTGGACTAGTCTATCTGCTCATTGGGTTTTCTTAATGTGTGCAATGATGAGATAAACATGTGTATGTACAGTGCAAAACATATTAATAACCATACAGTTTATCTTTTTTTTTTATTTTTCTTCCTGAAAGAGTTAATGTTCAGGCATGTGAGTGACAGCTTCTGTCTTGTCCGTACCTTGTCAGGAATATACTAAAACCTCACTGATAAGCAAATTACGGCCATTAAAGTTTTCCTGACAGAATATGACTTCTGAGGGCAGGGGTCAATAGTTCATGTATTTTAACTCTGGGACCCTTAATAGACTGCCATTGAGCAGAGACAGTGAAATATTCAATCTACTTTGTAAATGTTTACAAACAAAATAAAACCATGGGATATCTAAAAAAAAGGTCATTTTTAGGGGTAGGAGGAAAAATTGTTTGTCTTACCAGTTTGTTTGTAACTCGGGTTCACTTTAAGGCTGGTACCACACTTTCTTGAAATAGCATGGGATTTTGCGCAATGCAATGCAATGCAATCACATAATGATTTTCAATTACGATGAGTGCATTCGTTCAGAAGTCTGCGGTTTTCCTACAATGATTTATGTGCTCATAAAAACCGGAAACCCGGCAGCATAAAATTGCAATGTGGATGTGGTGGCAGCAGTCTATGGTGGGGTATATTTGTAAAATTATGTACAGAAAACCCTGGGTGTTTTCTTTGGACTCAAGTGTGGTCTTTCCCTAATGTTCAAATACACTTTCTTGCTCACTCCAACTGCCAGAATAGTGTGTGAGCAAATAGGCCGGCTATTCAACATCTTTGCAGAGATCATTTCAAAGAATGAAGGAAACCTTTGTCCTCCCCCCCCCCCCCATGAGAGGGACTGGACCAAAACCACTTAGTAACAGGTAAGAACCTCAGATTAAAAACACTTATGGTAAGTCACAGTTACATAGAAACAAAGTCAATTACAGTCCATTTTAGTCTTGAACAAATGTAAATGTAACCTGCACCCCCAAAGCCCACATAGCCCTTAAGGGGAGGTTCGTTTGATTCGAGTTTTCTAAAGCTGGGTGCTCAGTGCGTTTTAAGAAAGAGCAACAAGTAGACAGCCAAGAGTCCTGAGCACCTAAGGTTCAGTGATGCATATGGGGAACAAAGGCAGGTTCATTTGGTCCCACTGTTGCACAAATCACTAAAAACCTGAAGTTGGCCATGATGCCATGTCAGAGCATACAAACCAGCCAGAATGCTCTTATTAGCCTCTGCTAGCTCTGAAAGCACCACATGAGCATCAGGACTGGACCATGGAACAATGGAAGAAAGTGGCCTGATTAATTACATTTTCTTTGGCTTCCAAATTTTTCAGATTTTTAGCTAATGAGCATTTGTGAAAAGTGTTGAAAAAATAAATCTGATCCTTACTGCACGCCTTACGCAACTTAAAGGATCTTCCGCTCATGTTTTGGTGCCAAATATCTCAAAACATGTTCAGAAGTATTGTGAAGAACATATGTGGGGTAGAGTTGATTAGCTCTTTCTGCTCAAAATACACAATGTTAGGCTGGTGCATTTTCAGGACCTTAGTGTACCCAAGTGTATTTTACATTATTATACAGTATATGTGGTCATTTTCACAAGTGGTCATATATGGTAGCATCTTGTGTGATTAGACCAGAGGGCTTTTATAAATGCAATAAAACATATATAAAACTTGTTAAAACAAGCTACACAGAAAGTAGAAATCACTGTCACTGGTCCTCCCCTCCCTATATGTTTCATAAGACAACATCTGCCTTCTCAAGAGGTATCGTCTTAGGGAATGCAATAGAAAATGAATAGTTCTCTCCACTAGGACAGAAAAGCGGTAATTCTAATACATAAGAAGTACAGTTCTTAGTGGTTACCAAGGCAGCAAGCATAGTATTAGGTCTTAATAGCACTTTATGTATGCTAACATTAGGCATGATAAAGCAAACAGGATTATTTCTACTAAAATTACATATATATACTTTTTATAAAACGAAACCCCCACCCCCCTCCAAAAAAATTAAAATTAAAATCCATATTCAAGGGTGAATGAAAAAGTCCAACATTAGTGGATGTCCTGGAACATGAGGAACCCGTCAGTGTGTACCTAGATGGGAGAGTAAGCCAAAACTACTCTCCCTCGCTGTCCACAATTCTTGCCTGCCCCTTGCTCTGTCTGAACAGCAGGATGATGCAACCCAAACAGCTGCAGCAGCCCCTTACTGCAATTGACTCTTTTTAGTCATGTGATCAAACCTCTAAGCCAATATTCTCAGCTTAAAAGCCCCATTTCACACGAGAAAGGTAGCATTTGAGCACTTAGAGCTCATTGGTAATATTTTTAGACATATGCCTAAAGATGGTCCCATATGCAAAACAGAAAATAAAGTATTTGTTTATGCAGAATTTCAAACAAGTACAGTTATTTACCATTTCCGGACCGCGCTAGTTGAAATCTACTTCCTGCTGGTGGCTGTGTGGGTCTGACAGGACGTAGATTTCAACATCCTCGCCTTGCGGTCCTGCAGCTCCCGCCGCTCTGCCTCGCCACAGCCCACTCACCCTGCCGCCAGCATGACGGCAGAGCTCTTTGAGCCTGTCAGGATCTGCTTTCATTGGCTCCTCACTGCGTAATCACTGTGAGCCAATCCTATTGGCTTACTTTGATGACAGGGTCAGAGAGAGGAGCCTGTGGCGATGGGCAGTGGCGTAGCTAAGGAGTTATGGGCCCCAATGCAAGTTTTACAATGGGGCCCCCCAAGCACTCTATACATAACAATTGATACGGCGCACAAAAACCTGCCAATGGCAACTACAGTGTCTGAGGTGCCAGAAGGTGATGGGGAACAGTTTGTTAATGATTACCACTATTCAAAGTATCTATAGAAGTGATTATTATAAGCACAGTACCAATAGAGAGCTAGTACTGTAGTTGAGGGAGGGCCCTTCGGGGCCCCTCTGGCCCAAGGGCCTGATGCGGTGGCTACCTCTGCAACCCCTATTGCTACGCCCCTGGCGATGGGAGAGTGGCGTGACCAGCGGGTCTGTGCAGCAATTCGTCAGAAAGCCCCGTTTTGCGATACCAATAGTCTTTGGTCCTTAAGGGGCCAGAGACTGCTGGTAATGAAAAGGGTTAAAGCAAAAGAAAATGCTACTTTTTTTTGTATATATTTTAAACTGTTGGAGCCTCAGCCTAAGTACCAGAGGAGCAAGCTACAGACTGATTATTACCAATTATTTCCTCTAAGCAAAAATGTTTTACAGCAATATATTGGCTCTATTGTGTTCAGCACAATGCACAATGCATACAGTATATGTATTATTTTGTATTGTCTGTTGTAGTCCCGGTACAGAGGTATGCCATCCATGAAATGGACAGGAACATACCGCTGTCACAGAACTGCAGTGGACATGTGTGAAAGGGTCCATGCAAAACATGATCCGCTCCACTTGTGTATTGCATGTTTGGTGCGCTATAGCACAATGCAATGGGTGCAATGTGAGCCATGCCTTTTGTTGCAGTATTTCCTTCTAAAACTCATCTGCAAACGAGTAAGGAATGAGAGAGGGAAGATTTCAGCATCTAGAGACTTACCTCATACAAAGGAAGACATATGTTGTCTATCCATTCTAACTGCAGTCTCGGAAGTTCATCTTTCCTGTTACGGTCAAAAATGGCCTGTTGAACAAAATACAATTATATTTATGTATTTATTTCCACAAGCTTCATACAGTAATCAATATTTATGAGAGTGAAATTCATTGTGCCTAGACTTCAGTGGAGAAAGTTTATTTTATGTAAAGGATAACTGTACTATTTTAACCATGAATTTTATTTTAATGGAAGTAGGTAATGCAGTTTATTCTAAATAAAGTCTTACTGAAGGTGTTAGCTTGAGTTCTGATCTTTCTCGATCTCCTTGTTCAAAGAACTCATTGGTAACCAATTCCGCCACCTGAAAAAAAAACACAACACAAAAACTAATAACTGAATTATGTACTTTTATTTCACCTTTTAAAACAATGCTTAGGGGTAATATTTGTCTCCTCTCTCTCCATTATTCCTCACATTCACTCCCTAACTAGCTCCTGTCATCTCCAACTCAAAAACATACCACATATCCGACCTTTTCTCACTCAGGACACAACTAAAATGTTAATACATGCTCTTATAATATCTTGTCTGGACTATAGTAACATACTACTTTGTGGACTACCAGGTAACAGACTGGCACTGCTCCGATCTGTACTGAACTCTGCTGCTCGTCTCATTCCGCTTTCTTCTCCTTCTTCCTCTGTTGCTTATCTCTGTCAAACTCTTCATTGGCTACCAATTAACCAGAGGATCCAGTTCAAACTCTTAACTCTAATTCACAAAGTGCTCCACAATCTCTCTCCTGTGTACATCTTGTCACTAGTTTCCAGATACCAACCAAACCGCAATCTCAGATCTGCACATGACCTTCTATTATCCTCCACTAGAATCGCCTTCTCACATTCACGTATACAAGATTTTGCACATGCTTCACCCCTCCTCTGGAATCCTTTGCCACAACACATCCATCACTTCCCAAACTTTGATAAGTTTAAACATGCCCTCAAAACTCACTTTTTCTGTCAAGCATACGCTCTACCTTATGCCAGTTCACCTGATGACCTCTGGCAAAGTTGTACTTCTTACCAGATAAAATAAAACACACTGCCTCCAGGTATGAATATTGTATACAACCCACCTCTTGTTTCCTCCCTGTTCCTTTAGCTTGTAAGTTGCAAGGGCAGGGCTATCTCACCCTTTTGTGTTTTCGATTTTGTTACACATTTATTAATATTAATTATGTCACTGTTATAACCAATTCTGTATTGTGTACCAACTCTGTATTTTGTATATTGGTGTATACCATTGTCTGTATTATTTTGAACCCCGTGTTGGTTTCTTACTTTGCACAGCGCCACAGAATATGTTGGTGCTTTATAAAGCAATAGTAATAAAAACTAGTTTTTTTCTCATTATGTGGAGTAATAAATTAAATTAATGCACTTGCACAACACCATGGATGATATAGGGGAGTGGGGGGGGGGGGAGGTTGTGTTGCCCATGCTGGCCAATCAGATACCAGCTCTCATTTTAGTGCTGCCCACTGAAACATAAAGATAAGGTAAGACATTACCAAATTGCTGGCTTTGGCAATTAATAACTTTTCTTAGTTGCCCTCAATTTCTTTCGATATGAATAAGCATTCTTAGTATTTATGATGTGTATGTAAACTTTTTTACGGTTATCATTAAGAACGTCATTTCAGATGTGTATGTTCTTTACACATTACTGCCATCAGATGTGTGCTAGCTTCTCATATGCACAAAATGCAGTTATATGCCCTGACTTGTGAAAAGTAATGCCAAGGAACTATAAGAACAGCAACCAGTAAATTCTCTAACTGTATTCTTTAACCTCTTGACTGCTATGGACCACAACTCTACTTCTCTTTGTTTCGCTAGTCACGAAGCAGTCTCACTGTGCCTTTATGAGAACCTTCTGCTGAAAATGTAAATATGCTGGGCTCAGTCTGATTGTTCCGGCTTCCACTATTGCTGCTAATCAGTATTCTTTGTATTCATTCATATTACCCTCGGGATGTGACGGCCAGCGAAGACATTTGACTGAATAAGTGGAAAGCCCTCAAATTTAAAAACTATGCAGGAACTGATTCATCATTGTCAGGATGTGACAGTGCCTGAGGTAGCTCCATAGGGCAGCAATAGGAGCTGTCTGAAAGATGGCGAGGAACGGAACAGAGGAGATTACAATACCCAATTTACATTGCAATTCTAGACATTCTCATACAGCTATATTGCATAGAGGCAGAGCATTGCACTGTTCCTGTACCAGGGCTCACAAACATCTACTTTCCCCGTCCATAAATATTACACTCAGGAAGACATCACTGCCGTGTGAAAGAGGACCACTTGTGTTTAAATGACACATTTTGCATTATTTTCTGTGTAATAAACAATAAAATAGCAAGAAGAACCAAGTACAATAGCCCATAGCAATCCATCAGTCATGTTTGAAGTGTTTTACCCTAGTCACATGTTTTGTGTATACATATGGTGCCCACATTGACAAGGAAATCTGGGCCTCTAGATAATCTCCTATACACATTCCTGACCTCCACAGATTAGGCTCTTCTCAGTGTTACTATGAAACAAAACTTGCAGGTAACATAAAACCTTTCTTCATGATTATTTTTGTGCCCCTCTATGAAACACTAAGAAGACTCCCCACCAACCCACATGCTACCTTCCCCCTTATACTCAGACGATTCCCTGAGGTTTCATGATGACATTATGTTGGTGCTTCTGACTGAGACTGCATTGGCTTCTGCACTGGCACTGCATCATCACAGTGGCTCTACTTACTGGTTGGGCGGGGGATACATGTTAGAACCACTAATCTCACCCTTACTTATTTATTGGTGGGAGGGCACCCCATTCTCATATTGGCACAGGGATTTCTGGGATGGGTTGAAGGAAGCTGAGAATACGAGACTGCACAATGTGGGTCCTTTGCCAAGGAGATTCCAGTCTGTCCAAGTGAATGATGCAGTCAATTGCCCCCCAAAGTTGAGGACCCTTCAAGGTGAATATATACATGATTTCATTTTTTTTAAATATTGCCTTGAGTTTCCATTTGAGGTGCACCCAAACTTTCATTTTCTTTTTACACTGCATATACTCTGGGACAAAAGTATGTATGTGTACATATGCATTTTGAACTTTAGAGTTTTTCATCATAGTGCCCCTTTAGGCAGAAATAATTATTCAGAAACATAGGTAAGCTGTTCCTCACCAGTCAGACCACACACACCAGCTAACAGTGTTGTGTGCCAGTAGCATGTGAATGTCACCTAACACAAAACTCCCAGTGTGGCTGATTAGCTGAGTTTCTACACCCAAAATAATCATTCACAAGCCTGACTGTGCAGCTGTTGCACCTGTAAACTGCTATTGTCTGCCTGGGTCAAACAGGATTCCCCACACTTATCTTATTGACTTGTGAGTGTCCTTTGTAAGCCACCACCACAGATGAGAGACCCTGGTTTAAATGATTCTCAAAAGACTTTGTGTAGCTGTTCTACCACTTGCTATTGGGTTGCTCACAGATACAAAATCAGTATTATAATTTTCTGAAAGCAAAATAAAGAGTACTGATTCCCCTCTTCAGGCACAGATACCTAATGTACTACTGTATACTGTTTTCAAAAGCTTCTATGGAAGAGCCCAATATTATGCTGGATCTACACTTATATCTGACAGATCAACAAAATCGAAATACTTGTAAGTGATGCATGTACTCAGCTTCTGCTTTCAGTGGTAAAGGTAATGCCCTCCCTGTAAAACATGTTTCCATTAATCATGTGAATCTTCTCAGAGTTAAAGCAGAGTTTTCCTTACGGTCACGGTCAGCAGAGTCTGCTGTTAGATATGTGCGCATGGTTGGCTAATATATGAGGGTTGTCTGGAAACTAACAGCCATTTTTAATTAATCAACTGAAGAAACATTTTATTTTAGGGTAGAAGGAAATGTGGGTGTCCACTAGCTGCAGAACTTTGGGTGCCCCCATAGGGGCCCAGTGAATTATTGGGTGCCCTCGACTCCCGATAGTTAACTGGGTGCTGTGGGTGCCCAAATTTCTGCTGCTTACCAGTAATTTAATGGGCCCCTATGGCGGAGGTAAAAAATTATCGCGTTTGCAGGGTTTTTTTTGCGTCAGCGGGAAGGTTAGGTGTGGGTGGTTAAGGTTAGGCCGGAGGGGAGGGGGGGGGGTTGTGGTGTTTAAGCTTAGGCATTGGTAGTGGGTGGTTCAGTGTAAGAATAGGCTTGTCAAATAATGATCTTTATTACTGATATTTTACTATCATTTTTACACTTTAATAGTAAAATATTGGTAAATTTACCGATATTCTACTATCGGTATTACTGAGAGCCCAAATTTTTGGGCACCCTTTTTTGACGCACGCTATTTTAGATGCACAAGCCCTTATTCAATTCACTTTTTCTTCTATATTTTATGGTAGGAGATATTTTTCTATCTTCTATTTACAATAACTTTTCAGAACTCTGCAATTGAAAATCTGCAAACTAGCCCACGTCCATGATCTGTTCATCACTAATGCTTTCACCTTCCTGGGGCTCACTGAGACATGGCTAACCCCATCTGATACTGTGTATCCAGCTGCCCTTTCATACGGTGGCCTCAAGTTTAGCCACACACCTAGATCGGGTGACAAATAGTGTTGGGCGAACAGTGTTCGCCACTGTTCGGGTTCTGCAGAACATCACCCTGTTCGGGTGATGTTCGGGTTCGGCCGAACACCTGATGGTGTTCGGCCAAACTGTTCGGCCATATGGCCGAACTAAGAGCGCATGGCCGAACGTTACCCGAACGTTCGGCTAGCGCTGTGATTGGCCGAACGGGTCACGTGTAGTGTTGGGCGAACATCTAGATGTTCGGGTTCGGGCCGAACATGGCCGCGATGTTCGGGTGTTCGAGCCGAACTCCGAACATGATGGAAGTCAATAGGGACCCGAACTTTCGTGCTTTGTAAAGCCTCCTTGTATGCTACATACCCCAAATTTACAGGGTATATGCACCTTGGGAGTGGGTACAAGAGGAAAAAAAATTAGCAAAAAGAGCTTATAGTTTTTGAGAAAATCGATTTTAAAGTTTCAAAGGGAAAACTGTCTTTTAAATGCGGGAAATGTCTGTTTTCTTTGCACAGGTAACATGCTTTTTGTCGGCATGCAGTCATAAATGTAATACATATAAGAGGTTCCAGGAAAAGGGACCGGTAACGCTAACCCAGCAGCAGCACACGTGATGGAACAGGAGGAGGGTGGCGCAGGAGGAGAAGGCCACGCTTTGAGACACAACAACCCAGGCCTTGCATGAGGACAAGAAGCGTGCGGATAGCAATTTGCGTTTTATCGCCATGCAGTCATAAATTTAATACAGATGAGAGGTTCAATAAACAGGGACCGGAAACGCTAACCCATCACAGATGTTCATTGTTCATGTTACTTGGTTGGGGTCCGGGAGTGTTGCGTAGTCGTTTCCAATCCAGGATTGATTCATTTTAATTTGAGTCAGACGGTCTGCATTTTCTGTGGAGAGGCGGATACGCCGATCTGTGACGATGCCTCCGGCAGCACTAAAACAGCGTTCCGACATAACGCTGGCTGCCGGGCAAGCCAGCACCTCTATTGCGTACATTGCTAGTTTGTGCCAGGTGTCTAGCTTCGATACCCAATAGTTGAAGGGTGCAGATGGATTGTTCAACACAGCTATGCCATCTGACATGTAGTCCTTGACCATCTTCTCCAGGCGATCGGTGTTGGAGGTGGATCTGCACGCTTGCTGTTCTGTGTGCTGCTGCATGGGTGTCAGAAAATTTTCCCACTCCAAGGACACTGCCGATACCATTCCCTTTTGGGCACTAGCTACGGCTTGTGTTGTTTGCTGCCCTCCTGGTCGTCCTGGGTTTGCGGAAGTCAGTCTGTCGGCGAACAACTGGCTAGAGGAGGGGGAGGATGTCAATCTCCACTTTAAAGTCTCCACAAGGGCCTGCTGGTATTCTTCCATTTTGACCTGTCGGACTCTTTCTTCAAGCAGTTTTGGAACATTGTGTTTGTACCGTGGATCCAGAAGGGTATAAACCCAGTAATTGGTGTTGTCCAGAATGCGCACAATGCGTGGGTCGCGTTCAATGCAGTCCTAGGCCGAAGAGGTCATAGCCTAGGGTCACAAAAACCTGTTTATTTGGGCTATTTCAATGGTAGTGATGGTGACGTACATAAATCTCAGCCATGGCCGTTAGCAACGTCTGAATTTCACGAAATGTCTCATGCAGGTAGAAGACATATTGTTAGACTTGGATTCCAAAGATGGGGTCCCTACATCTCTGCAAACCAGAGTTACAGGGGTCCAAAATTGGTAAAATCCCCCATAGGCTTTCATTGGGCCTCCTATTTACAGTTCCAAAATCTCACATCTTTTCAAAGGGCAATTGATCAGCAGTGGCAAATTTTCTAGCATTGTAGGGACCCTTAAGGGGGAACATGACTGGTGAGTTTCGGGCCCCTAGGCCGAAGAGGTCATAGCCTAGGGTCACAAAAACCTGTTTATTTGGGTTATTTCAATGGTAGTGATGGTGACGTACATAAATCTCAGCCATGGCCGTTAGCAACGTCTGAATTTCACGAAATGTCTCATGCAGGTAGAAGACATATTGTTAGACTTGGATTCCAAAGATTAGGTCCCTACATCTCTGCAAACCAGAGTTACAGGGGTCCAAAATTGGTAAAATCCCCCATAGACTTTCATTGCCTCCCTATTTCACTTTCCAAAATCTCACATCTTTTCAAAGGGCAATGGCTCAGCAGTACCAAATTTTCTAGCATTGTAGGGACCCTTAGGGGGAACATGACTGGTGAGTTTCGGGCCCCTAGGCCAAAGAGGTCATAGCCTAGGGTCACAAAAACCTGTTTATTTGGGCTATTTCAATCGTAGTGATGGTGACGTACATAAATCTCAGCTATGGCCGTTAGCAACGTCTGAATTTCACGAAATGTCTTATGCAGGTAGAAGACATATTGTTAGACTTGGATTCCAAAGATGGGGTCCCTACATCTCTGCAAACCAGAGTTACAGGGGTCCAAAATTGGTAAAATCCCCCATAGACTTTCATTGCCTCCCTATTTCACTTTCCAAAATCTCACATCTTTTCAAAGGGCAATGGCTCAGCAGTACCAAATTTTCTAGCATTGTAGGGACCCTTAGGGGGATCATGACTGGTGAGTTTTGCCACTGCTGAGCCATTGCCCTTTGAAATGGTGTGAGATTTTGGAACGGTAAATAGTAGGCCCAATGAAAGCCTATGGGGGATTTTACCAATTTTGGACCCCTGTAACTCTGGTTTGCAGAGATGTAGGGACCCCATCTTTGGAATCCAAGTCTAACAATATGTCTTCTACCTGCATGAGACATTTCGTGAAATTCAGACGTTGCTAACGGCCATAGCTGAGATTTATGTACGTCACCATCACTACCATTGAAATAGCCCAAATAAACAGGTTTTTGTGACCCTAGGCTATGACCTCTTTGGCCTAGGGGCCCGAAACTCACCAGTCATGTTCCCCCTAAGGGTCCCTACAATGCTAGAAAATTTGGTACTGCTGAGCCATTGCCCTTTGAAAAGATGTGAGATTTTGGAAAGTGAAATAGGGAGGCAATGAAAGTCTATGGGGGATTTTACCAATTTTGGACCCCTGTAACTCTAGTTTGCAGAGATGTAGGGACCCCATCTTTGGAATCCAAGTCTAACAATATGTCTTCTACCTGCATGAGACATTTCGTGAAATTCAGACGTTGCTAACGGCCATAGCTGAGATTTATGTACGTCACCATCACTACCATTGAAATAGCCCAAATAAACAGGTTTTTGTGACCCTAGGCTATGACCTCTTTGGCCTAGGGGCCCGAAACTCACCAGTCATGTTCCCCCTAAGGGTCCCTACAATGCTAGAAAATTTGGTACTGCTGAGCCATTGCCCTTTGAAAAGATGTGAGATTTTGGAAAGTGAAATAGGGAGGCAATGAAAGTCTATGGGGGATTTTACCAATTTTGGACCCCTGTAACTCTGGTTTGCAGAGATGTAGGGACCCAATCTTTGGAATCCAAGTCTAACAATATGTCTTCTACCTGCATGAGACATTTCGTGAAATTCAGACGTTGCTAACGGCCATGGCTGAGATTTATGTACGTCACCATCACTACCATTGAAATAGCCCAAATAAACAGGTTTTTGTGACCCTAGGCTATGACCTCTTCGGCCTAGGACTGCATTGAACGCGACCCAGGCATTGTGCGCATTCTGGACAACACCAATTACTGGGTTTATACCCTTCTGGATCCACGGTACAAACACAATGTTCCAAAACTGCTTGAAGAAAGAGTCCGACAGGTCAAAATGGAAGAATACCAGCAGGCCCTTGTGGAGACTTTAAAGAGGAGATTGACATCCTCCCCCTCCTCTAGCCAGTTGTACGCCGACAGACTGACTTCCGCAAACCCAGGACGACCAGGAGGGCAGCAAACAACACAAGCCGCAGCTAGTGCCCAAAAGGGAATGGTATCGGCAGTGTCCTTGGAGTGGGAAAATTTTCTGACACCCATGCAGCAGCACACAGAACAGCAAGCGTGCAGATCCACCTCCAACACCGATCGCCTGGAGAAGATGGTCAAGGACTACATGTCAGATGGCATAGCTGTGTTGAACAATCCATCTGCACCCTTCAACTATTGGGTATCGAAGCTAGACACCTGGCACAAACTAGCAATGTACGCAATAGAGGTGCTGGCTTGCCCGGCAGCCAGCGTTATGTCGGAACGCTGTTTTAGTGCTGCCGGAGGCATCGTCACAGATCGGCGTATCCGCCTCTCCACAGAAAATGCAGACCGTCTGACTCAAATTAAAATGAATCAATCCTGGATTGGAAACGACTACGCAACACTCCCGGACCCCAACCAAGTAACATGAACAATGAACATCTGTGATGGGTTAGCGTTTCCGGTCCCTGTTTATTGAACCTCTCATCTGTATTAAATTTATGACTGCATGGCGACAAAACGCAAATTGCTATCCGCACGCTTCTTGTCCTCATGCAAGGCCTGGGTTGTTGTGTCTCAAAGCGTGGCCTTCTCCTCCTGCGCCACCCTCCTCCTGTTCCATCACGTGTGCTGCTGCTGGGTTAGCGTTACCGGTCCCTTTTCCTGGAACCTCTTATATGTATTACATTTATGACTGCATGCCGACAAAAAGCATGTTACCTGTGCAAAGAAAACAGACATTTCCCGCATTTAAAAGACAGTTTTCCCTTTGAAACTTTAAAATCGATTTTCTCAAAAACTATAAGCTCTTTTTGCTAAATTTTTTTTTCCTCTTGTACCCACTCCCAAGGTGCACATACCCTGTAAATTTGGGGTATGTAGCATGTAAGGAGGCTTTACAAAGCACAAAAGTTCGGGTCCCCATTGACTTCCATTATGTTCGGAGTTCGGCTCGAACACCCGAACATCGCGGCCATGTTCGGCCTGTTCGGCCCGAACCCGAACATCTAGGTGTTCGCCCAACACTAGTGACAAACATGGGGGTGGGGTGGGAATTCTTCTTTCTGAACACTGCTCCTTTACACCGCTTGCACCTGCACCTTCGCTGGCTTTCTCTTCCTTTGAGGCTCATGCTGTCCGCATCTACTCCCCTCACCATTTCCAGGTTGCTGTCATCTACCGTCCTCCTGGACCAGCCTCCACCTTCATTGACCACTTTTCAACATGGCTTCTCCACTTTCTATCCACTGACATTCCTTCCATCATCATTGGGGACTTTAACATCCCAATAGACACTAACTGTTCCACTACCACAAAATTCCTCTCACTCACCTCATCCTATGACCTCTCCCAATGGTCCTCAACCTCCACCCACAAAGATGGCCACACTTTGGACCTAGTTTTTACCCGGCTCTGTCCAGTTTCCACATTTAATAACTCTTTATTCCCCCTTTCAGATCACAATCTCATAACGTTTACAATCAGCCCCTCCCTGCCTCCTCCAGCTACTGTAGTGCAGCCATCACGCTTATGCAGGAATTATCGCAACCTCGACCTCTGCTCCCTAGCTGATTCTCTAAAACCCCTGGGCTCCCTGTCATCCTACACCGACCCTGAGTCAGCATCCATCTACTACTCCACCACAGTCTCTGCTGCCATGAACACAGCCGCCCCTCTCACCAACTTCAGCCCCCGCCGCATCAACAGACAGCCCTGGCTGACTGAACCACTCAAACAACTGAAAAGACAGTCCAGGGCAGCAGAACGGCAGTGGAGGAAAAGCTCCAACGCAGATGACTTTGCCCACTATAAAAACACGCTGCTCCAGCTCAGGGACGCTCTCTCACTTGCAAAGCAGTCATACTTCTCTATACTTATTTCTTCACAATCCCATAACCCTAAACAACTTTTTAACACCTTCAACTCTCTTCTCCACCCCCCGCCTCCCCCTACAACCACAAGCTTGTCTGCAGAGGACTTTGCAGCATATTTTGTGAGCAAAATTGAAACGCTACAGAACAGCTTTCAAAAGCAACCCTCTTCACCGGTCCAATCACCTCTTCCTTTTTCCTCTCTGCCCGGCAGCTCCCCTACTATTAACTATCCCTCCCCACATAACCACTCACCCACTCAAACCCCCTCCCTGCTAACAACCTTCTCTGCCTTAACTGAACAGCATCTTTCTTCACTAATCTCTAAAGCTCATCTTACTACATGTGCCTCAGACCCTATTCCCTCTCATCTTATCCCCCAGCTCTCCTCCCCCCTCATTCCTGCTTTAACAACACTGTTTAACCTTTCCATCTCAACTGGCATTTTCCCTTCTTCATTTAAACAAGCTATTATAACGCCACTAATCTAAAAAACTCTCTTTAGACTCTACTGCCCTTTCTAATTACCGCCCAGTCTCTCTCCTTCCCTTTGCCTCCAAACTGCTGGAACGCCACATTTACTCAGAGTTGTCTAACTTTCTCTCTGCTAATTCCCTGTTGGACCCCTTCCAGTCTGGCTTCCGCCCTCAACACTCTACGGAAACCGTTCTCACTAAGGTTGCCAATGACCTCCTAGTTGCTAAAGCCAAAGGCAGATTTTCGGTACTAATACTCCTAGATCTGTCCTCTGCCTTCGACACTGTTGATCATACCCTGCTTCTCCAGACCCTCTCAACACTGGGAATCAAGGGCTTAGCACACTCCTGGCTCAACTCTTACCTGTCTGGACGTTCTTTCATGGTCTCCTATGCCAATACCAACTCCTCTCCACGCCCACTGTCTGTGGGAGTACCACAAGGGTCCGTCCTCTGACCCCTCCTCTTTTCCATTTACACCCATGGCCTGGGACAGATAATAAGCTCTTTTGGGTTTCAATACCACCTCTATGCTGATGACACCCAAATTTATTGTTCTGCCCCAGACCTCTCCACACTACTATCAAAAGTCCCCAAATGTCTATCCGCTGTATCTACATTTATGTCATCCCGCTTCCTTAAACTCAATATGAGCAAAACGGAGATTGTAATATTTCCACCTTCGCTCTCTGTTCCACCTCCCATTGTCACAATCAATGTAGAGAACACCCCAATAGCATCAACCCCCAAAGCTCGTTGCCTAGGGGTAACTCTGGACTCTGAGCTCTCCTTTAAACCACATATTAACACTTTAACTACCTCCTGCTACTTCCATCTCAAAAACATTTCCAGAATCCGTCCCTTCCTTTCACAAGAAGCAACTAAAATGCTTGTGCATGCCCTAATCATCTCCCGTCTTGACTACTGCAACACCCTACTCTGTGGTCTACCAAAAAGCAGACTGGCACCTCTCCAATCCCTACTAAACTCTGCGGCCCGTCTCATCCACCTCTCTTCTAGATCCTCTGAGGCAGCCCCTCTCTGCCAATCTCTCCATTGGTTACCAGTTGCCCAGAGGATCCAGTTTAAACTTCTCACACTTGCATACAAAGCTCTACACAAGCTATCGCCTCCATACATTTCCTCTTTAATCTCCAGATACCTCCCCGCTCGGACCCTCCGTTCCTCACAGGAGACCCTTTTGTCCTCCAGCCTAGTCACCTCCTCTCACTCTCGCATCCAAGACTTCTCACGGGCGGTCCCTCTCCTTTGGAACTCTCTCCCTCAGCCGATTCGTCATGCCACGAGTCTGGAAACCTTTAAACGTACTCTGAAAACACACCTGTTCAGACAAGCCTATAATTTGCTATTGGCAGCACTGAAGGCACACTGGCTCACCAACTAATCCTTATGTTTCCTTCCCCTTTGTTTCCTCCCCACTACCCTCTAGATTGTAAGCTCGCAAGGGCAGGGACCTCCTCCTAGTGTTTCTCATACTGCTATAATTTTAACATATGTATATGTACCAACTACATATCAAATATGTATGTATCTGTATTTACTCTATTCAATGTCATGACTGTACAGTGTCTTGTATTTCTTATGTATATTTGTTCCCCATTATTTGTTTGTACTATGTACAGCGCTACGGAAGATGTTGGCGCTATATAAATAAAAAATAATAAAAAAATAATAATAAAAGTACCAAAAGTAGGTGGAAAAGTACTGTCAAAATGTTCTTGCTTGCTGGCAGCTTAACCACTTGCCGACCGCGCACTCATACCGCGCGTCGGCAAAGTGGCAGCTGCAGGACCAGCGACGCAGTTCTGCGTCGCCGGCTGCAAGGTAATTAATCAGGAAGCAGCCGCTCGCGCGAGCGGCTGCTTCCTGTCAATTCACGGCGGGGGGCTCCGTGAATAGCCTGCGGGCCGCCGATCGCGGCTCGCAGGCTAAATGTAAACACAAGCGGAAATAATCAGCTTTGTTTACATCCGTACAACGCAGCTAACAGTAGCAGCGTTGTACCAGATCAGCGATCCCCGGCCAATCAGCGGCCGGGGATCGCTGTCACATGACAGGCAGGAGCCTGTTAGAGGCTGCACAGGACAGATCCGTTCCTGTGCAGCCTCGGATCTCCGGGGAAGGGAGGGAGGAGAGGGAGGGGGGAATTTCGCCGCGGAGGGGGGCTTTGAGGTGCCCCCCCCCGCAACACCCAGGCAGGCAGGAGCGATCAGACCCCCCCAGCACATCATCCCCCTAGTGGGGAAAAAAGGGGGGCGATCTGGTCACTCTGCCTGCACCCTGATCTGTGCTGGGGGCTGTAGAGCCCACCCAGCAGAGATCAGCTAAAACAGTGCTGGTCCTTAAGGGGGGGGTAAAGGGTGGGTCCTCAAGTGGTTAAAGAAAACCTCTGAGTTTCTAAATATAAAAAACATACCTCGGGAGGGTGAACCCTCTGGATCCTAATAAAGGCTTCCCCCGTCCTCCTATGCCATCTCGATCCAACGATGGCAGTCCGGAACAATTAAAAACAATACCTGTGCCTTGCTTGCGCTGGCGCAATAGACGGTTTCTGCTCAGGATCCAGCAGAAATAGCCGAGCCCAATCACGTCCCTTCTACGGCGCAGGGGGTTTGTGTAGTAGTACGCAAGTACAGTGTACCCGATCGGGCTCAGCTCTTTCCACCGGACGCGTAGAGAAGCTGTGCGAGTGCGAGTGCACGGAGCAGCAACAAGCAGACTTTCGGGGAGCCAGCGCTGGATCCCCTCTGCTGAGGAGGACGAGTGAAGCCTCTTTAGGATCCAGAGGCTTCCCCCTGTCAAGGTAAGTACCACCTAGGAACACTTTTCTCCCTTCAGGTACATTTTAAAAGGCATTTTATTGATAAGGTGTGAAAATATCACCTAGGAAAAAAGTTTGGGGGAAAGTAAATTGAATAAGGGCCACGTATCTTCTGATTATTTCTCCACATAACCACCTCCTTTATATAAGCATTTGTCATATCTTTTTACAAGGTTATCCCTTACCACTTATGGGTTGGAGAAATAGGTGCATGTTGACGCTGCTGAACATACAGTTACTGCCATTCTGCAGATAGTGAAGGGGAGACCTAACAGATGCAAGTTAAATTACACAGAAAGAATACCTTGCATGACAGATAGCCAATAGCTATCACTTTCTGGACAACCCTCCTATATATACTTTATATACCCAACCCCTGCTATATAATGGGTACAAACCAAAACTTGGTGCAATTGATCCTTCAGAGAACACTGATGCTATTGTATAAACAGTTATCACTTAAACAGCTGTATTCTGTATATACACAGAAATATTCTATGACACCACGTCCTCTATGATAAAGGTTAAATCTCTACGGCAGCGTTTTGTAAGTCATGTCATATTGTAATATTGCCCCATCAGCATGTTCCTCCCCTATCGAGTAATAAATCAACACTTGCCTGTCTTGAGATCTCCCATGGTTTGGTTGCAGCTCCAAGGTCACATGCTGTCATTAGCATTGATCTGAAAAAGAGAGGTGGATCAAAGCAAACATACTGCAAACATACTAAGCTAGCGTCCTCTACCCGCACTGACGTGATATATCATCATATCCATATGGTGTCTTCCGTACCTGTGTCTATATTACAAGGAGTTATTGAACTCCAACAGGGAAAAAATGACCATTTAGAATTGATTAATGTTGGTGAATACCTTATACTGATGTTCACCATCTCTGCTAAATCCACAATGGCTAATTCCTTTCCGAGGTTAATATACAGTATAATTATTAAAATATCTATGTTCCCCTCTAAACACTACTAGGATATTTAATAATGCGAGGCAAATATCAGAAATAGAATGTAAAATTCACCAACCCATACTTTACCCTTAAGCAGTTTTGAGCAGCCACAATAATGATGGTTCCTATAGCTTTCTATGCTTTGCACATTGCAATTTTTCCAATTACATTTAAAACAATTGAATCCAACATTGAAATACTTTTTATCCATAATGAAACTTTATGAAGGGAAGTGCAAACCCAAAAGGTGCTAAGTAGCTGGCTTTGCTGTGATCTTCCCATCTCGTAGTATTTTCGGAGCTGGGACTGCTTGATCCAGATACATGGTGCTCAAGCCCAGTACCAAAAAGGCATTCACTCCAAGAAGATCAAGCTGGTGCGCTGGAACACTCGATGTTGTGGGTCAGCTGTACACCCACTAGATTTTTGGCTAAGAAGGCTGGTGTTAAAACACACCTGAACCAGGAAAAAAGGGTGATTTTGACTTACATGGGGTCCCTTTAAGCCTCCCATAGTCCTCAAAGTGGATCCGAGATAAACTTTTACTAATTGCATTATTTTGTTCCTTTCATATAGTTTATAGGGCATTCCTCAAGCCAAATACTTTTTTTAAATGGTTTTAATACCCGAATTCCCTATAAAGTAAACAAGTCTCGCCCACAGCTCATCCAGTACCTAGGCACTCTGAGACCGATGTAGCAAGGGCTTATGGGAGCTCAGTCTGAGCAGGAGGAGGAGGTTACTATCCAGAGATTTCAGAGGCAGAGGGGAGGAGAGGGGAATGAAGTTTTCACAGGCTGAGGGGTGGAGATGTAGAGCAGCTTGCCTGTGTAATGATCACAAGCACAACATGGCTGTTCTCATTGTATCACAGGAAGAAGTAATCATATTCTGTTGAAGTTGTCTGCAGATAGATTTGCTGTGTAAACTATCTAAACTTTAAAGAGAACCCGAGGTGGGTTTGAAGAATATTATCTGCATACAGAGGCTGGATCTGCCTCTACAGCCCAGCCTCTGTTGCTATCCCAAACCCCCCTAAGGTCCCCTTGCACTCTGCAACCCCTCATAAATCACAGCCACGCTGCTGACAAACAGCTTGTCAGAGCTGGCTGTGTTTATCTCTATAGTGTCAGTCTGCTGCTCTCCCCGCCTCCTGCAGAACTCCAGTCCCCGCCTGCATCCCTTCCCTCCCTGCTGATTGGAAGGAAGGGACGGAGGCAGGGACTGGAGCTATGCAGGAGGCGGGGGAGCAGCTGAGACTGACACTACAGATGTAAACACAGCCTCACAGCACGGCTGTGATTTATGAGGGATTGCAGAGTGCAGGGGGACCTTAGTGGGGTTTGGGATAGCAACAGAGGCTGGGCTGTATAGGCAGATCCAGCCTCTGTATGCAGATAACATTCTTTAAACACACCTCGTGTTCTCTTTAAATAAGATATACAGTATAGACAAGTTACTTGTTATAGTTAGTTTTTCATCTCAAATCCGCTTTAACCTCCATGGCATTCAATTTCCCCAGGATTTCCGTGAAAAAAGTGCTTCAATTAATTTCAAATCATTTTCAAGCTTCTTTTTTTGTAATCATTTTTTTATATTAAGTAAGTAAAGTAAAGAAGTTTTAAATCAGGATGATACCATTTATTGGCTAACTAAAAATGAATAAAAATAAGCAAGCTTTCGGCCTTGCAGCCTTCCTCGGGCTTATATCCTGTTAGTTTGCAGGCTGGTGGTACAGACAGCTTTATACATGCAACATCAAAAGGGAAAATAGATCTTTTTTTCAAGCATAAATACATGTCATTAAGATGCCTTAATTCAAACAGACCATCTCAATGGGGTTAGAGGTTGTTAGCTAAGATAAGGATCCTTGTTTATGGCCCATACTCACGGGCAACTTTTTGGCATGTCGCTAGCACACGGGAGCGTGTGCGCGACATGCCGGCGACAGCTCGTCGCCAGGTCCCTCCGCATACACACGGCGGAGGGACCTGCCAACTGACGCGGCGGAAGCTGTCGCTGTTTGTCCCTCCTCCCGCCGGAAGCGCCGTCTATTTGCAATTATGTTGCTGTCGCTAGTCCGCGTACTCACGCGGACTAGCGACAGTTGCGGCGGCGACTGTCGCCAGGCTATTGACCGCGGCAATCGCCTGGCGACATCAGCGACGGGCGACAGTTAGCGGTGCGCGCCCATGCAACGCCGCATACTCACGGGCGACCTGTCACCGCAACGCGCGCGCGCCACATGTTGCGGCGACAATTGTAGCCGTGAGTATGGGCCATTACTCGATGCTCACAGACCTGGGATTAGGATTGACCCAGAGGTATCGTAAATTCTTACCTTACCTAACAACCTCTAACCCCATTGAGATGGTCTGTTTGAATTAAGGCATCTTAATGACATGTATTTATGCTTGAAAAAAATATCTGTTTTCCATTTTGATGTTGCATGTATAAAGCTGTCTGTACCACCAGCCTGCAAAAACCAGCCGGCCGAAAGCTTGCTTATTTTTATTCATTTTTAGTTAGCCAATAAATGGTATCATCCTGATTTAAAACTTCTTGCTTTTACTGATGGCTAAGGGCTCTTTCACATTAGGGCAGACTTTGTGCATTAACGTTAACCAAGGTAAGATAAAAGGCATTGACTTTCATTTTACCTTTCACACTCGACGCTGCGTTTCGATGCGTTGCGGTTCCGACGCACCTGGGCGCAGTTTTTCCTCCAACGCACCCGCGACCCGGCGTTTTCCGTCGGGTTTAATTATCAGCTACTGCCGCTCATTGCGTCGCACCCCAGATACCCGACGAGACGCCACAGGCAGACAACGCGTGCAAGAGTACGGCTCCTGCTCGCGTTGTCTGATGTGAAAGAGCCCTAACACGGTACAATACCCTACTGCTACTACTAGGTAAGTAAGTAACTAATCAGCAACATGATGATTTAGTTACTTTATAGCTACATGTGAGAAGCCTGCAACAACATGGCTCTGTATTGTGTAGTTATAAAGCAGCTGTGGCAGAGAGAGACGGAAGGCTGATAGCAGTTAATAGAGAGCAGGGAGCAGCCAACCCGTCACATCCCCATCAGGAACAGCTGATTTAATGATGCAGATCAGTTGTGTAGAAGTTTTGCTGTCCCTATTAAATAACGGATGGTGGGTATAATTGAACTGCATAATTTTCGCTATAGTGCCTGTTTAAGCATGAATTTAAGAAATACTTATTTCAGTGAATTTCACTGTAAGGGTAACTTTTCATTCACTTTCTTTGAATCATCCCCATTCATTGACATAGTGACCTGAATTGTACTACACCTGTAGCTACACCAGTAGCCTTCACAATATCTGCCATTGAGTTTAGTTTGCATGTAGTCTACATTCCCAAATCATTCTCCATTTCATCTGACTGTATTCCATTTAAAGCATATGAACGGCAACCTATGGCCTCAGAATATAGCTCTACATCCATGTTAATGGCTCAGTATGGCATTTTGACAAGATATTTTTGCAATTTGTATAATCTCTGTTGAGTTTTTACTAATTCTTAGCAATTTTATAATTGGCAAAAATGTCTACAATTCTTTCTGTTCAGTTTCCCAAGAAATTCATGAAAAGATTATAGATAACCGGCCTCATTGCAATACTGTTAACTTGAATCCATATTGGATATGTTTATTTTACATGTACCCTTCATACTGTCATGTCTTCTACCAGTGTTTAAAGTGGGCCTAAACGCTTGCAAAGGACAGAAGGAAAGCATAGAGAAATACACCCTGTATGTATTTAGAGAGTTTAGCCTGTCTAATTCACCCTCATTTGTGTCTCATCACAAGTTGTAATTTGATCTCTCCCCTGTGTAACCTGTCTGTCATGGCAGATAAGCTCATTTGAAAGCACAGGACATTAACAATATGTCTACTTCCATGAATCAGGAAGTAGAAACAGTACAGATTTATTGCAGGATTTGTATCAGCTGTAACAAAGAAATGTTTTTCTTTAAAGGTTATTATGTTGTTGCATATCTTTTAGAGCAGAGAGGAAGTTCTGAGTTCAGCTCCACTTTAAAGTCCTTTTATCTTTTGCTAGGTTATTAAGAGAACTGGGCAAAACTAAGAAAAATAAAAAATCTAAATAGTTACATCAGATTCAGTAGCATTCCATAGATAAGATGTTAAGTGAACATTCTCCAGCATAAATGGATATGTTTTGTCACCTTGGCTATGGTGTATTTCTATTTTACTTGTACACAGTGCAGAACAGCCTGAGCAAGCTCAGCATCAATCTTTATTTCTTATTTTTACCTAAATGTATCCTTGTGATTCTTAACATTCCAGTTGTAGTCTCCTTTACTGACCAGTTCGAAAAACTCATTTCGTTTCCTGAAAAACAAAGAACATGGGCAGGTTAATGGGATCAGAGATGTAAAAATAGAGATTTTTATAGGATGTGATGTTATGAGATTTCTTTGCCACTTGTGCTTGACAATGTTATCATGACAATTTATCAAGATGGATCAGACTTTGGCTTCAATGTAACACAATGCCCTCCCTGTGCAGACCCTGAGCAAGGAAGAAAAAATCACCATTCAACTCTACAGTATACACCAGTAAAAAGCTTAGTAACATATTCAGGATCTAGTTGATATTCATTAAACACCACTGTAATATTGTTAAGGGCAGGCTGGCCCTTTAAAGGTCAATCAAACGCCAAATGGATCAAGGTAAATTCTCAAAACAATCATGTTAGTGTAATTTGTATTACCTTTTGAACTGAACATTTCAAACTTAAAAACTAACTGTGTAGCTGTGCTTACTTGCAGCTGTGCACATATCCCTTATTTATTTTTAAGTATTTATATAGTGCTGACATATTACGGAGCGCTGTACAGAGTATATTGTCTTGTCACTAACTGTCCCTCAGAGGAGCTCACAATCTAATCCCTACCACAGTCACATGTCTATGTATGTATTGTTTAGTGTATGTATCGTAGTCTAGGGCCCATTTAGGGGGAAGCAAACTAACTTATCTGTATGTTTTGGGGATGTGGGAGGAAAACAGAGTGCTCAGAGAAAACCCACACAGAAACGGGGAGAACATACAAACTCCTTGCAAATGTAGACCTGCCTTTGATTCGAACCGGGGAGAGCGCTAACCACTACGCCATCGTGCTCAGGATTAAAGACAACCTGAATTGATAATACATAGGAAAGAACAGCAGCATTTGGAATTTAAGTGGAATGCATTAAAGTCAACAAGGAAAGCAGTGAGTGTAAAAACAAACTTAAAGTGAGTGTAAAGACAAAAAAAAACAAAAACCAGTTAGATGCTTACCTATGGACAGGGAAGGCACTGGATCCTATACAGCCTTCCCTGTCCTCTCTTGTACCCCTCGTTCAAGCTCTGTCACCCCCATTTATTTTGCTGCCTCGGGCGGCTTCAGAAGCACTCAGGTACCCAAGTGCTTCAGAAGACGCGTGGTTCCATACTGCGCATGCACGAGTGTGTGCATAATTGCGCTCACGCATGGGCAGTACAGAGCTGCCCATCTTTGGAAGCACTCGGGGATGCGAGTGCTTCTGAAGCCTCCCAAGGGCTCACAGACATGTATTCGACCAATTGGTTGAGTACACACAACAGGGTGACAACCCTGAAACGAGGGAAGCAAGAGAAGAAAGGGAAGGCTCTATAGGATCCAGAGCCTTCCCTGTCCATAGTTAAAAAGACTCCCTCTGGGGGATACTGACCTCAGGAGGGGAAAGCCTCATGGTCCCAATTAGGCTTCCCCGACCTTTGTAGATAACAGGAATCCAGCTCTGGCTCCCCCGAATCCTCCCCCGACAAGCGAGGATTTATTTACCTTGCCGGGATCCAGCGCAGGCGCAATAGCCCAAATTCTATCCGCTCTACTGACCAGGTGCAAAAGGACTTGTGCCTGCGCAGTAGAGCAGATCGATCGGGTTCGGCTATTTCCGCCTTAACCCGAATGAAGAGTGGCTAGTGCGTCTGCGCAGGATCACGGTAGGTAAATATTTACCTCGCCACACTTCGGGGGACCCTGGCACTTGAACGGAGGGGCGGAGGAATCTTTGTTAGGATCCAGAGGCTTCCCTCTCCCAATTTCGGTATACCCCAGAAGGGTTTTTTTTTTCATTACAGGTGTTCTTTACGTATCTGACTTTTTTTTCCTTTTGCTTTTACATTTATTGTAACATGTGGTGTTGTGAAGTCAATAGATAAGGTGGCAGATGCTACACGGCTGTAAGCACAAGCCCAAACCACCTGTCTTTCTACGGTAAATAGGATTTTCCTGGAGTCTCACACTCTTATTTTAATTTTAAAGATTAAAAGTATATATTTGAAGAGCAAATTTTACAATTATCATCTACTGCTTTTCTTTGTGCTTATTTATTATAAGCCTGGGTAGCAACACCCCAATCAAGAGTACTCATGCTGATTCTTGTTCACTGCTGAAAACACATACAGGGACAGGCAAGCATCAGAACTGGACCATGGAGCAATGGAAGAAGGTGGACTGGTCTGATGAACATGGCCTGGAGATTGGCCATCACATTATCACAACTGCTTTACTTTCCAGTAGATTTTGAGAGAGAGAGTGTGGCACATACTGACACTCACCGTACCTCCACTGCACTGTATTGGTGGGGGCATAGCTGTTAAAGTGGATCCGAGATGAACTTTTACTCCTTGCATAATTGTGTTCCTTACATATAGTTTATAGGGCATTCTTCAAGCCAAATACTTGTTTTGTTTTAATACCCTAATTTCCGATAAACTAAACAAACCACACCCACAGCTTCTTCAGAGTGCCTTGGCGCTTGCAAAGGATTGTGGGATTTCAGTCTGGGCAGGTGAAAAAGGTGTTACTAGCTATAGATTTCAGAGGCAGAGTTTTCACAATCTGAGAGCTGCAGTGCAGATACAGATCAGTTGCCTGTGTAAGGGCTGGTTCAGACGGACGTTCAGAGGCGTTGCGTTCGTTGGCGTTGCGTTCGTGATGCGTTCAGGCTTTCAGCAGCGTTCGCGTTGCGTTCGCATGCGGTCGCGTTTTTTCTTCCCCTAGGGGGACATTACCCGTCGTGGTTAACCGCCCCTGCAAGCTACATGTAGCTTCCAGGGGCTCCTTGAACGCCAGGGAAAATCGGGAGCCGAACGCCGCGTTCGTGTAAACGCGCGTAAAAGCTTGGTACAAACGCTCCCATTCACTTGAATGGGAGCGTTTAACGCCAAGCCCCAAACGCTGGCAGTAGACGCTGCACAAACATCCGTCTGAACCAGCCCTAATGGAGGAGATAAGAGTGGAGTTTTCACAGAATATGCAGATTAGCATGCCTAGATACAGATAAGCTTGCCTGTGTGTGTAATTGTGTAATAGTGACAAGCAGAAAACATGTCTGCTCCCATTGTATCACAGGAAAAAATATTAATATACTGTTGAAGCTGTTTGAAGATAGATTTGCTGTGTAAACTATCTAAACTTTAGATAAGATATATAGACAAGTTACTTGTTATATTTAGTTTTTCATCTCGGATCCGCTTTAAAGACACTCACACCTCCTCTCATTGTCTCCTATAAGAGGGGCATGGCTACTACAGCCCCTCTCCCTTCCCCAGGCAGTGTATTGTGCAATGCAGAGGTTGTCTTACGTACCACACAGATCACTTATGATGTGGCAGATGAGGTTGTAGGAGCTGGGAGGGAGTGTAGGCAGCCCACCACTGACCCTCCATGAAATGTTTTTCAATGAAGCAAAGTATGGCCAGTGTGAATTGGTGGTAACTGGATTGCCTGGCTTCCAAACTGGTGTGGGGAGTAGCGCTCATTTGTAATATTTAATCTTTTCTTGATTAAAACATTCTTTTAATTGTTCCCTGGTGCTTAGTGGCCCTCCTTTCCTTCCCTATACACTTCCCTGGTGTTTAGTTGTCCTCCCTCTCCATACAGTTTCCTGGTTTCTAGTGCCCCCCCTCCCCTATACAGTCCCATGGTGTCTAGTGCCCCCCTCCCTCCCCTATACAGTTCCCTGGTGTCTAGTGCCCCCCCCCTCCCCTATACAGTTCCCTGGTGTCTAGTAGCCCCCTTCCCTCCCCTATACAGTCCCCTGGTGTCTAAGGACACCCCTCCCTCCCCTATACAGTTTCACTAGTGTCTATTGCTTTCCCCCTCCCTCCCCCATATGGCTTTCCTAGTGATTTAGGGCTTCACCTCCAATCTAGCTTCCCTGGTGGTCTAGAGTGGGCCAAACATAATGCAAAGTGGTGAAACCACTTGGGGGCAAATTTGATTACTCTGTGGGCCAGATTTGGCCTGTGGGCCAGAGTTTGACATGTATGCTATAGCTATGCAATCTTTACTGACATGCAACACATCAAGCCCTTTCTTGACCTTACAAAGGTTTCAATCAAACCATCAGGTGAACTTCTAAACCAATATCACATTTCTATTTCTGATTAATAAGTTAAATATTTCACGAATGCCTTAAAACAAAAAAACAAAAAAAAACTTCAAGAATATTTTAATACCAACTATAATAAAGAAATAAAAAAATCCTAATTAATTGCCTTTAAATTGTTTACTTGATATATTTTTCAGTGTGATGAATTAGTTGATATTAAATAAATATCAATGTAACAAAACCAATATCAATGTAACAACACCAAGAAAAAAAATAATTTAGTGTTTGAAATTATGGACTTCCCAAGATTGAACTTTTGACAAAATATAATTCAAGATACTGGCACACAGAGCAGAACCATTCATGGAGTATTAAATCTAAACCACAGTACTTTATATTCCATTAATCACAATACTCAGAGCTTCGATGGAGTCATTTGAAGTTTTGTGGTACCTCTTTTACAAAATCAATTATCTGAACTTTTACAAAGAAAAGGCAATTTGTCATTTGGACTTTTATATCACCTGGCTCGGGGTATTCCACTGGTGATAATTTGCAAGTCTAATAATAGCACGAAAAGGGCACGGAATGACGTATGGAGATGTTAATTGCAAGTGGTGGTTTAAAACTAATGATTTACAATCACCAGTGCTGTAATTAAAAAAGAAACCAATTCAGCCAAGTGTGGCTTGATAAAACTGGTAAGATTTCTTTTTAGTGATGTTTCGCTATTCTGTGTTTTCAATTACTTACTTAAAATAATTACTTATAAAGTATCTGTCGTTCTCACTGTCGTACCTTGGCATGTTTTTATTATTATTTTCCAGAGATAACCCCTCAAATTCAATAAGGCGACACAGTTGCTTGTGGTCCTATATGACCTCTAACAACTTCAAGCTTATGTTCATTAGAAAAAGATGGATTTTCCATCATCATGCCTACTGTGGGTTCAGGTCTAAAGATAGTCTTGCTTTCCACAACTTAAAGCCCATCTAAAGTCAAAAAGTTGATGAATTGTATAACAATATATACTGCATTGGAATCACTGAATAGCCGTTCAGTTAGTTAGTTAGTTGATACTTTAATGCATACTTTATTCGTCAGCTAATCTTTGACTTTTTGTTATGCAGACCTCAGATACCTTTCCTAGTTCTTGTTGAGGAGAAAATGCTATTATATGCTATTTGTCAGTTAACTGCCCACTCAATAATGGAGATGATTACAGACCAGGTTATTTGGGTGCCGAGATCAGCAGATAGACACCAATGTGAAGCATAGGTATTGGGTGCCTAATCTGGACTCTAGTACCCAATTGATTACAGTAGTAGACAGCTACAATGTAGGGATGATTTACACTAGCTGATCATCTATCTGTAGACGATCAGCTAGTGCTTAGGATATTTAAGAGCAGCAAGCCATTGCACTGCGGGAGGGTGTGCTAGCTAGCAGGACCATACGTTAGGGGGGTTAGTGTTAGCTAGTGGGACCATATGGGGTTAGTGTTAACTAGTAGGACCGCAGTATGGAGTGTGAGAATAGGGCACTGGGTCAGTCTATAGTTATATTACCGATATTGCTACTATTGGCAGTACCCAAAGCCAAACTCACTCAATGGTGCCTCAATATGTACTCAGATAATTAATACTAATGAGGTGGGCAGCAACAGAGCTCTGCTGTCAGCCAGCATGAGTGTAAATAAAGATTCTGTGTCTGCTATCAAGAATCAAGGGAAATGTAGTTCAAGTAAGACTGATTGCTATTAGCTAGTGACGTTTACAAGATATAGAACTTAAAGGATAGCTACTGCAAAAAACAGTAAAATACAAAATACGTACTTATAAAATGTAGATTTCTTTCAGAGTAAAATGACTATAAATTACCCTTTTCCTATGTTGCTATCACTTAGAGTGAGTAGAGAAAATCTGAAAGGTGTTGGACTCGTTCATCTGCTCATGGGGGATTATCAGGTGTTTGCTTAATTACAAAAGAATTTACTAAATGGCAGTTGCTCAATCCAACTGTGAAAATACAGCTGGACTGAGATGGACTAGACCAAAATCTGTCAGTTTAACTACCTACTATGAGTGACAGCAATATGCAACAAAATTAATCAACAGTGCATCGTACTAGTTTTACTACCTACTGTGGACAGTAGTACTACCTACGAATCAGCAAATAAGACTGAATGAATCTACACATAAGCCTTATTTGCTGATATGTCAATACTGACTCTCTCAGAAACAACTCAAGGTGAACTGCTTACTTTAAGGGGGTTAAGCATCCCCATATATTTAAACACAAGGAGCATTTCTCTTTTTGTCTTTCTCTCTATGGCTGCTGGCTGATATTGGGGCCACTTTATACCGTAGTCCACCTATGTCTTCTGGCAGATACTGATAGCCATTAATGACTTCTGGACGATATTAGGGGCCAACTATGACTCCTGGCTGATATTGGGGGCCATCTATGAATGCTTACCAATACTGGGGCCACATATGACTGCTGGGCAATATTAGGAGCCGCCAAAGACATCTGGATGATGGGGGGGCATCTATGACTGCTGGCTGATATTGGGGCCCACCTATGCCTATTGGCAGATCATGGGGTCACCTAAGTCTGCTGGCAGATACTGAAGGCCACATATGACTGTTGGTCAAGATATTGGCTTTTTAGGGAAAGGCACAATGTTGACAGTTTTGTAAAGCGCTAGGAACCACAGGAAGTGTCACAGATAGTTTGAAATACTGTGCATTTGTAAAATGTCTGTAAACAGTGGTGCTAGATGGTCTGCCCAGTATTTCAAGAAAGCAAGATCTGGTGTTGTCAGAAGTAACTGTTTTCTCTCACTTGAAATCCACTTTAAAAGATCAAACTGGTTCTTCTGTCCTTGAATTGTAGCTTTTCTCCATGTTCTTCTGTGTTTTCCAATTCCAATTCAAACTCCTGACCAAAGGACACTGTAGTTCACTTTCATCCCTAAAAATTGTACTTAAAAATTAAGAGTGGCAGTTTTAGAATTATCACTGTACATACATGCTGATTGGATCCTGATTTTGGGGAGGAGAGGGGACACGTTAATGTTCATACTGTGGGGACATCAATAGACGTTCCATCAAGGTTGGCTGTTAGTGATGACTAACGACCACCAAAACCTTATTATAGATTGTCAGGCAACATGATCACAAGTGAAACTAGAGTGGTTCAGGCATACATACATACCTACATACATGCATCACAGCCCCCCTTTTACCTTTCTGTGCTCCCTGCAATCCTCTCCTTAAATATTCAACTGGGACACCCATGGACAAAGAAGGAAGAGGTAGTCTTTTTCCTCTGTCCATGCCTGGTCTGTCCTACTTGACGCATCTTTTCCCCTAAGCTTCTATTCCTTTCTGCCCAGTTGCTGCCCATTCATGCTTGCTCCCGATAAAAGTGTTTTGTGTGTATGCATTGGGCAAACGTGAGTCCTGTGCTGAAGAATGGCATTCAGTGCTTCTGAAAGCACTGACCCAGAAGCAGTTCTGGGGTGGTGCCATTTTTGAAAATGGAAGATTTTCTACCAGAGACAGCAGCTGAGCAGAGCCAGGGAGGAACAAGAAACCTTGACAGACTGATTCACCGGAAGGTAAGTATTAAGAAAAGATGTTTATGTCACAGGGTTCTTTTTTTCCGAATCAGTGGTACTTTAAAGGACAACTGAAGTGAGAGTGATATGGAGGCTGCCATGTTTATTTCCATTTAAGCAATACCAGTTGCCTGGCAGCCCTGCTGACCTTCTGCCTCTAACACTTTCAGCCATAGACCATGAACAAGCATGCAGCAGATCAGGTGTTTCTGACATCATTGTCAGATCTGACAGATTGGCTGCATGCTTGTTTCTGGAGTTATTCAGACACTTCTGCAACCAAACAGACCAGCAGGGCTGCCAGGCAACTAGTATTGTTTAAAAAGAAATAAACATGGCAGCCTCCATATTCTTCTCACTTCAGTTGTCCTTTAAAGTTCAGCCTAATAATTTAATATACATGCTATAAAGCTGGTTGTTTATATATGAACATATATGGATACACTTGAGAGGAAAGTAGAATATCCAGTGATAATACAAATGGTTCTCACGCCTGACCAATCTTCAGGAGTCAGCGAGCACCCCTCCCCACCACCCTTCCCCCCATGTCATATCCGCCACCTTCAAAGGGAATTCATTTGTGTCTGTGGTTGGCTGGTTCCAGACACTGAGACGCTGGGTTATTTTACATGTACATATAGGGGATGGAAGCAAAGACAGCCAATATGAGATAATAAATCTGCGGTCTTATGATGAAATGGACATGTTGTATGTTTGTAAGGAACTGCAACTTTCAGGGATCTTGAAAAGCTGCTCTCATCTGTGAGCCGGTTTACACTGTAGCCAGTGAACCTGTGCACAAATCACATTTGTCAGGCCCATCTGGCAGCCTCTGACATTTAAAATGAGCATGGCTCATTTGTACCAAATTGCAAGCAGCCTCGGAACAGTCTCACTCCGCACAAAAATGACTAATCTGGTGGCACAAAGTATGTCTCCTGTGCCTTGTGTCTAGCCGTGTAAACAAGCTTGCAGAATGAAAGTATTAACCCGCGTACAGCTCGTTACTTCGTTTATAAAAACCTGAGATTCGGAGAGATTTTTCTTGATGTGTTAGAGTGTCTCTTACCTTCAAATGGAAAACAGTATGGGAGATATTCATAACATTTGCACCAGCTGACAACTAGAAAATTGTGTTTTACTACAAAAATGCTTGTCTACCAGTTATAGACAAAATAGTAAACAGTGTCAAAACAATAATAAAAAAAAAGTATAAATATAATACAAACTCCACCCCCTTCTAAATCACCTAAAAGAGAACTATAAGAGAAATGAATGGGGTTTTAAGGTGATGTGTGTCCAGGCAGCCATAGCTTTCAATCAAGCACATTTATGTTTAACAAGTGTTTAATATGTATACTGTGGTTCACTTTATTATCTTTTAACCACTTTACCCCCGCACGTACGTATTTCTCCGTCCCTTTTTCCATCCTTTAACCCCCAGGGACGGAGAAATACGTACTTTCCGCGCTCCCGCCGCTGTCCGTGCTCCCGCTCGTAAACACGCCGCCCGCCGCTAGTAAACACGCCGCCGCCCGCTTGCCCGAAGATCAATGAACGGGAAAATCCATTCCCGTTCGTTGATCTCAGCCCCGCAATGATCCGCTGCCGCTCGGCTGAGCAGCGCGACCATTGTGGGAAAAAAAAAAGTTCTCAGCCTCTTTCTACTTCCTGCAAGCGTCCTTCCGGACACTTGCAGGTCGCATAAACAAAATGTTACTGTGGCCATCTTGTGGCCAAATAGTAAAACTACATACAAAGCATTTTTTACATAGAAATAAATTAGTTTAACACACAAAATTAACCCTTTACCTCCCACACTGCCCATTTTTTTTTCTTATAATTAAAAAAAAAATAAAAAATTACAATAAAAAAAAAAATACATAAATAGTTACCTTAGGGACTGAACTTTTTAAATATTTATGTCAAGAGGGTATAACACTGTTACTTTATAAACTATGGGCTTGTAATTAGGGATGGACGCAAAACTGAAAAAAATGCACCTTTATTTCCAATTAAAATATTGGCGCCAAACATTGTGATAGGGACATAATTTAAATGGTTTTATAACCGGGACAAAGGGGCAAATACATTTCATGGGTTTTAATCACAGTAGCATGCATTATTTAAAAACTATAAAGGCCAAAAACTGAAAAACAATAATTTTTTCCCCACGTTTTTTCCTATTTTCCCATTAAAACACATTTAGAATAAAATAATTCTTGGCATAATGTCCCATCTAAAGAAAGCCTAATTGGTGGCGAAAAAAACAAGATATAGTTCATTTCATTGCGATAAGTAATGATAAAGTTATAGATGAATGAATGGAAGGAGCGCTGAAAGGTGAAAATTGCTCTGGTGGTCAGGGGGTAAAACCCCTCAGTTGGGAAGTGGTTAATAATAAAAAAAAAGTGCAATTATAATTTATAAACAAGCATCCCAGATAAATATATCAGAAAAAATACACAAAGCTTGAAATGAGCAGAACTTTTACAAAATGCCCCTAGGTGGTTCCAGTGGCAGCAAATAGCAAGTAGACATTGTTCTATTATTTTGGTGTGTACTTTGACAATAAGGTTGCTTTGACTGGCAATCTGGAAAACTCATATCTATTTGTACTTGTGATGATCACTAAGTTAAATACTTAGTACACTCAATATATGGTGATACGAATATGTTGACACCACCAAGTCATGTTACACAGCCTACCTGACCAACGAGTCATGTTACACAGCCTACCTGACTACCAAGTCAAGTTACACAGCCTACCTGACTACCAAGTCATGTTACACAGCCTACCTGACCAATGAGTCATGTTACACAGCCTACCTGACCTCTGGGTCGTGTTACTCAGCCTACCTGACCACCGGGTCATGTTACACAGCCTACCTGACCAACGAGTCATCTTACACAGCCTACCTGACTACCAAGTCATGTTACACAGCCTGCCTGATCACCGGGTCATGTTACACAGCCTCCCTGACCGCTGGGTCGTGTTACTCAGCCTACCTGACCACCGAGCCATGTTACACAGCCTGCCTGATCACAGAGTCATGTTACACAGCCTACCTGACCACCGAGCCATGTTACACAGCCTGCCTGACCACAAGGTCATTTTACATAGCCTGCCTGATCACCGGGTCATGTTACTCAGCCTGCCTGATCACCGGGTCATGTTACACAGCCTACCTGACCACCGAGCCATGTTACACAGCCTGCCTGACCACAAGGTCATGTTAGACAGCCTGCCTGATCACCGGGTCATGTTACACAGCCTGCATGATCACCGGGTCATGTTACACATGACCCGGAAGTGACGTCAACCACTAGAGCAAGGAGTATGCGGTGGAACGCACGGAAGAAGGTATGTATCTGCCCCCTGCTGCCCACACTGTAACTAGCTGGAGGGGAGCGCAGAGGGGAGAGCCCCGAGGTGAGGGAGGGGGGGGGGGGACTTTCCCTCTCCCCGCCAACTGTGGCCAAGGCTTTCCCCTCATGCTGCCACCCCTCCAGCCCCCACAAAACGGCCCGAGCGGGCCCCGGGGGGGGGCCCGGGTCCCCCCACGAGAGCAGGGGCTGCAGGGCCTATTGTTACGCCAGTGCACTGATCTCTACAACTTTCATATTCACAAACGAGCTCTGTCTTCTAAAGCTTATTATCTCAAGTGTCTGTCAATGTATTTTACTTTTTCTCTGCAGAGGAAAGTTCAAAAGTTCACTAGCCTGCTCTGTAAAATCATTTAGAATGCTGAGTAGTTTGTAAACTGCAAATATTAGAGAATGATGCAATGTTATTAAAAAAAAAAAACACTATGTAACTGAAAATAAAAATATGACAATATTTTCTTTGCTACTAATGTTCTATTAATTATCCATACTACACAAGCAATTCATTATATCATATTTTTTCCGCTTCAGTGTCTTTTTAATGTTACAGTATTCTCAGCAGTTATTTAGTGGTAATTAGGACCAGGGTAAGGGAGATGCTGGAGCAGCGGTGTAGAGAAGCAACCAGAGAAGCAGTGGAGGGCAGAGTAGTAGAGACTGGAACAGCCAGGTTGGTGAAATGCTGTGAACTGGTTGTGTGCCTGGATGACAAGGAAACCAGGTCAAAGATAATTGGTTGGCAATACTACCATAATGTCCACAGCCCCAGAGTTCCCTCTGCATGTGCTAGATTCCAAGTTGAGAATGACTGCTGTAAACATCACTTTAACATTTAAAACTGAGGTTTAGGCATTTTCAATCTCAAAAGCATAAGGTTTAACCTTCCATAAATATAGCTGCCTATTTATTTGACTGTCCCTTTTTATCATAACACGTTCATAAAAAAGTAGTAAGTAGGACCTGGTGATCAGTGCTGCAAATCAGTTACTTTAACCTAAAGTGGTGATCAGAATCTCAATTCACTTGAATGAAAGTGATCAGAATTCACAACTGTTAGATCACATTACAACTGCTGTTTTAGAAGACGCAAGTCATCCGTTGACTTTCATTGCTACTGCTTACTGCTAATATCTACAGTGGTTGGCACAGTGGCATGGTGGATAGCATGCTTGCCTCGCAGTGCTAAAGCGCAAGTTTGAATCTTGACAAGGAAGATACCTGCACAGAGTGTGTTTGTCCTCCATGTGTTTGCATGGTTTTTCTCCAAAATACCAAAAACATACTATATATAAATACATAATAAAATTAATAATAAAAAAGGGGTGATCTACAAGAGGCGCATTGAATAGGGTGTTTGATATAAACACCTCCGTTCTCCTTTCTTCTCTATCACATACATCACAATTAACGTGGTAAAGGATTTTTGGCAATGATTTCCTAGGAGAAAACGTAGGTAAAAAAAATTGATTTTGGATCAGTCCTATTAACTTATATCCTAAAATTATGTTTTTTAAAGGGGTATATCATGCTGTTTTTCCAATGACATTTTTGTATCAATAAAGGTTTTGCAGTACGAACATGTAGGGCCACTTGGTTTTATTACTATAACTGACTACCATTTTCCCAGGTTGGCCCACCTCGTTTGAGTAGTGCACTGCTAATTAGAAAAGCTGGCTGCCCATATTATTTATATTCATAACTTATATTCTCCTAATCAGATTTTACCTTTCTTAATTTCTGGGCAATGAAGATGTTTGCTGATTTTTTGTTACTGCACTTTGCCTGTTATCTTAATAGGGACTTGATGTATTGAGCGTTCTCAAGGAAATACTCATTGTTTTTTAAAGCAGCCAATCAGAATCCTTGTTTTCTCTGTGTTTTGAGAAAGACAGTCACAGTATGATTGGCTACATTGAGCAACGAGGAAGTTTTCCTTAGCATACTGTTCAAGATACAAGCCCTATGAGAACAACTGAACATACATTTAAATAAGGATAAGCCAGTAAATGTCTGAAAGATAATCATAGGCATATATTATGGTATTGGTAATAACACCAAGCTAGACCATCTCTTCCCTGCAGCTATCAAATTTATATTCTTTCTTAAACAGTTAACAAGGCTGGGAATGGATTTCAGTGATGGCATTCTTCCTGAACCATAGGCTTGTAAACACAATGGGGAGCCATTAGGATTCATGTAGCTGGGAATCTTGCCCTTAACATCCACACATAAATGGGCTGCTGGCTGCCTGCGCTCATGCCCATCTGTCTAGCGGGCACTGTGCCTGATCACAATGTGTGCCGCTGTCTCACTGAGGCACAGAGAAAAGCTGAGCGATAATGTATCAGAAAGCTGTCTGGAATGTGCAGAAGATTAGATCATCTATTACTTCAAATACATCTCCCAATTTTCCAGGGCATTCCTATGGCAGAGCACTTGGAGAATATTTTAAGCATGGTGACTTCTGATGGAGATAACTTTCTCCCATATCCTGGTCCAGATGGCTTCCAGTATCTGTGGGTACCAGTGCAGTGATCCAGAATCTACATCACATTGACTTCCCAGCTTCTACAATGCTAAACACAGTGAAGATAGTGAGGTGTGAGTAATTAGTACTGGGATGAGGGATGTAGAACAAACAGGATTACCTGCTTATTCTCAGTTGCGTAAGACTTATGCTGGGCATGCACGGCTCGATTTTGCCGCTCGATTCTCGCGCTCGATCATTTTGCAGCTCGATTCCGCAGTCAATTCTCTTGTCTTCCTCTCGTTTTTCTTATTTTTTTCCATTCACTTCAATCCGGAATCGAGCAGCGAAACGATCGAGCGAGAGATCGGACATGTCAGAAATAATCTATCGAGCCATCTTAATGGCTCATAATCGAGCTGTATATCCCCAGCATTAGGGATGCCTAGGTGGCTGTTGATAAAGCACAACTGCAGTGAGAGGAATATGGAGGCTGACATATTTCATTCCTTTTGAGCAATTCAAACTGCCTGCCTCTACTTTTACCCATAGACCCTGAACAAGCATGTAGATCAGGTGCACCACTGATTGAAGTCTGTGTAGATTAGCTTGTTTATCTGTTATTCAGACAATAGTGCAGCCAAAGAGATCAGCAGGGCTGCCAGCCAACAGGTATTGCTAAAAAGAAAATAAATATGGGAGCCTCCATATCCTTCTCACTTTATGTTCCCATTAAAGTGGTAGTTATTATACCAATGTAATGTAAAAATTGTAAAATTTAAAATACATGTGAACACATACAGATAAGAAGTTGGTTTCTTCCAGAGTAAAATTAGCCATAAAAGAAAAGCTATACTTTTCTCCCATCTTGCAGTCACTTACAGTAGGTAGTAGAAATATGGCAGAACCGACATGTTTTAGTCTCAACATTCTCAGCATGGTCTTTATTTTTTATAAATACACCCCTTGAAACAGAATTATATAAAGATCCTGACAGCCTCCCTGTTCCTTGAAAAGCCCTGAGAATCCCCTATGAGGAGATTGGCTAGTCCAAAACCTATCATACTTCTACTGCCTACTGAAAATGACAGCAACATAAGAAAAAACTTATGGCTCATTTTACTCTGGAAGAAATGTACTTCTTATTCGTATGTATTTACATGAACCGGTATTTAACATTTTACACTGCTCCCCTCTGTGCTCTGGCAGCATTTAGTGGGGTTGTCCTTTTAAAGAAAATCTGTAACTACAAAAAGTTCCCCTGGGGGGTACTCACCTCGGTAGGGGAAAGCCTTCAGATCCGATCGAGGTTTCCCCCGTCCTCCTGTGTCCCACGGTGGTCTCGCTGTGCCCCTCTGAACAGCGGGGATGTAAATATTTACCTCCCCGGCTCCAGCGCAGGCGCAGTATCCGCTCTCCGCTCAGAGATAGGCAGAAATACTCGATCCCTGTTGGCCCGCTCTACTGCGCAGGTGCAACTCTCCTGCGCCTGCGTAGTAGAGCGCACCCGACCAAGATCGGATATTTCCGCCTATCTCCGTATGGTTTGCAGCAACAGCACCACCTCTGGAGCCAGGAAAGGCAAATACATCAGCGCTTATCAGTGCTTGTCAGCCTTGTCGAGGGAGGATTCCGGGACACTTCGGGGGAGCCAGCGCTGGACAGCCTGCAGCTACAGCGGAGGGGGAAGCCTCACTGGGACACTGAGTCTTCAATCTACCAAGGTGTGTACCCCCCAGGGGACCTTTTTTTGTTACAGAGTCTCTTTAAAGCAGGTTTTGTGGGAGAGGAAATTAAAGGGCTGAGATCCCGGGGAAGCAAAAATTCTTCTTGTGTTATTTGTGTTTTTGT
Organism: Hyperolius riggenbachi; assembly: GCF_040937935.1. Taxonomy (NCBI): domain Eukaryota; kingdom Metazoa; phylum Chordata; class Amphibia; order Anura; family Hyperoliidae; genus Hyperolius; species Hyperolius riggenbachi. Next base: position 244,412,044 of record NC_090652.1, on the reverse strand, counting down.
TTCCTTTGCAGGATATGGGCAATATCTCATCTTATTCCCCCTCTGTCACCAATTCTATCACTAACCTTCCCCCTTTTTATGCCTAGCATTAACCTCCTACTCCAATCCTAATTTTCCCCTCTTGACTTCTAACATTATCCTCCCCCCCTCCACTCCTAATTCTATCCTTCCACTGGCTGCTGCCGATTTATGAGTTCTGAAAGGAACAACATCCCTGCCACTGCGACTGTCCAGCTATATCATAGCTAAGCGGCTGCGCTAAATTTAAGATCGGCTATCCTTTGCCAAGGTTCAGGTTCCTGCTTCCCACAAGTTATATTATGGGTATGTCTAGCTGAGACATAGCACCCACTGCACCAAAACCTCCTGCTTTGTCTGGGGAACCCAGTGTAAATAATGCGGGGGAAAGAAGGTCAGGAGGCAGTGGATGGGGTGGAGGAGAGCAGCATAAAATTTGCTTTAGTGACACCACTGCCTATTCCATTAACTACTTCTACGTATTAAAGATAGTCTAAGATTTGTCAAACCAATGTAAAGCACCATCTGAATTTGTAATACTGAACTTCGTACAATGACCAGTGTTTTACTCCAATGTGGATTCTTTAGGGTGGAGCAAGGTGACCTCCAACATGGTCTACATTGAGGCATTGGTGCGTTTTCACAGTAGTTATACTGCAAAAAATTACTTCAGCCAGTCCAAAGCAAAACATGCTCGCTACAAAAATTCCAGAATACTAATGTGATCCCATCAGAAGTTGCTAAAAAGTTGTCATCAAATGCAACAATTTTATCAGCAGCTTAAAGTAAACCAGAGATCTGATAGACCTCCCACGCATGCGCAGAAGACGCAGACTAGACCCGACTGAGCCTGTTACCGGGGCTGATCGTGGCTGAACGGCAGACCGCAGGAGGATAGCATGGAACTCTGACGTGTTTATGCTGCTGGAGGAAGCCACGGGTGACTATCAAATCTCAGATCTCTCGTACACTTTAAGGGCTGGTTCAGATGGATGGCTTTGTGGGGACTCGTCTAGCCAATGCTAAATGCTACTCTGCTGCCGCACAGAAAAGCATTTGTCATCGGTTTGCATCGGTTCCCATGAGGGTCAAAGTGAGAGGCATGTGGAGGCTGCCATAATTATTTCCTTTTAAGCAATACCAGTTGCCTGGCAGCCCTGCATATCCTCTGCCTCTAATACTCTTAGTCATAGACCCTGAACAAGCATGCAGCAGATCTGATGTTCCCGACATTATTGTCATATCTGACAAGATTAGCTGCACGTTTGTTTCTGGTGTAATTTTGACACTACTGCAGCCAAATAGATCAGAACAGATGCGTAACTAGAGGGGTGCAGGCATGGCTTGTGCCATGGGCGCCCATGCACCCATGGGCGCCATGCCTGCCCCATGCCACCATTGTACTGTCTGCCGCTGTGCCTGCGCCCCCCTCCCGCAATGCTCCGATGCGTCCGATGAATGATTGCTGCCCCTCCGCCGCCTGAGCATCCTCTTTACAGCCAGTATCAGACCTCCGATCAGCGCGTAAGCAGAGACAGAGTAGGACGCACACTCTTTGCGTCTGGTGTACGCCAAATGCGGAAGTGACTAATGACGTCACTTCCGCATTTGAAGTACACCGGGCGCGAGTAGAGTGTGTTCTTCTATGCCTCCACTGTCGCGCTGATCGGAGGTCTGATACTGGCTGTAAAGAGGATGCTCAGGCGGCGGAGGGGCAGCAATCATTCATCGGACTCATCGGAGGACTGGTTGCCGACAGGTAACACCTAACGAGCACCCAGCCCATGCCTGCACCCAGCCCAAGCCTGCACCCAGCCCATGCCTGCACCCAGCCCAAGCCTGCACCCAGCCCATGCCTGCACCCAGCCCAAGCCTGCACCCAGCCCATGCCTGCACCCAGCCCATGCCTGCACCCAGCCCAAGCCTGCACCCAGCCCATGCCTGCACCCAGCCCAAGCCTGCACCCAGCCCATGCCTGCACCCAGCCCAAGCCTGCACCCAGCCCATGCCTGCACCCAGCCCAAGCCTGCACCCAGCCCAAGCCTGCACCCAGCCCAAGCCTGCACCCAGCCCATGCCTGCACCCAGCCCATGCCTGCACCCAGCCCATGCCTGCACCCAGCCCATGCCTGCACCCAGCCCAAGCCTGCACCCAGCCCATGCCTGCACCCAGCCCATGCCTGCACCCAACCCAAGCCTGCACCCAGCCCAAGCCTGCACCCAGCCCAAGCCTGCACCCAGCCCAAGCCTGCACCCAGCCCATGCCTGCACCCAGCCCATGCCTGCACCCAGCCCATGCCTGCACCCAGCCCAAGCCTGCACCCAGCCCATGCCTGCACCCAGCCCATGCCTGCACCCAGCCCATGCCTGCACCCAGCCCATGCCTGCACCCAGCCCATGCCTGCACCCAACCCATGCCTGCACCCAACCCAAGCCTGCACCCAGCCCAAGCCTGCACCCAGCCCATGCCTGCACCCAGCCCATGCCTGCACCCAGCCCATGCCTGCACCCAGCCCATGCCTGCACCCAACCCAAGCCTGCACCCAGCCCAAGCCTGCGCCCAGCCCATGCCTGCACCCAGCCCAAGCCTGCACCCAGCCCATGCCTGCACCCAGCCCAAGCCTGCACCCAGCCCATGCCTGCACCCAGCCCATGCCTGCACCCAGCCCAAGCCTGCACCCAGCCCAAGCCTGCACCCAGCCCAAGCCTGCACCCAGCCCAAGCCTGCACCCAGCCCATGCCTGCACCCAGCCCATGCCTGCACCCAGCCCATGCCTGCACCCAGCCCAAGCCTGCACCCAGCCCAAGCCTGCACCCAGCCCATGCCTGCACCCAGCCCATGCCTGCACCCAGCCCAAGCCTGCACCCAGCCCATGCCTGCACCCAGCCCATGCCTGCACCCAGCCCATGCCTGCACCCAGCCCATGCCTGCACCCAGCCCATGCCTGCACCCAACCCAAGCCTGCACCCTGCACCCAGCCCAAGCCTGCACCCAGCCCAAGCCTGCACCCAGCCCATGCCTGCACCCAGCCCATGCCTGCACCCAGCCCATGCCTGCACCCTGCCCATGCCTGCACCCTGCACCCAGCCCATGCCTGCACCCAGCCCATGCCTGCACCCTGCACCCAGCCCATGCCTGCACCCAGCCCAAGCCTGCACCCAGCCCATGCCTGCACCCAGCCCATGCCTGCACCCAGCCCATGCCTGCACCCAGCCCATGCCTGCACCCAGCCCATGCCTGCACCCAGCCCAAGCCTGCACCCAGCCCATGCCTGCACCCAGCCCATGCCTGCACCCAGCCCATGCCTGCACCCAGCCCATGCCTGCACCCAGCCCAAGCCTGCACCCAGCCCAAGCCTGCACCCAGCCCAAGCCTGCACCCAGCCCATGCCTGCACCCAGCCCATGCCTGCACCCAGCCCATGCCTGCACCCAGCCCATGCCTGCACCCAGCCCATGCCTGCACCCAGCCCATGCCTGCACCCAGCCCATGCCTGCACCCAGCCCATGCCTGCACCCAGCCCAAGCCTGCACCCAGCCCTAGAAAGCCATCACCTTACGCTAGGCAGCAGTCTGCCCCCAGGCAGCACCCTACCACAGCCTGCACCATGCCTCAGGCAGCCAGCATCCTGCCCCAGCCAGCTCCCTGCATACAGCCCTCAGCAAGCACACTGCGCCCAGCCAGCAATTGGGGGACAGCTCTAATATCACGGGGATACAAATTGCTACCTAATACTAATATATATGTGCACATGGCTACTTAATTATTTTATCTGGGGAACATGGCTACTTATTTATTAATGCAGGGTGGACTTGGCTACGCAATATTCTTATCTCAACACACCTGGGACCTGCCTATTTAATTTGTTTGTTGTGAAACACCTGGCTATTTAACTATTTTATTTGGAGGTGTGTGACAATTTTATTATTTTATCTGGATGATGGCTTGTGGATCTGTGGATCTATGTATCCTGGGGGCGGGGGGGGGCATTTTAAACTCTGGTATTTGGGTAATCCAGTTGCTTACCTCTAGTATCTAGGGACACATTTGTCTCATCTCAGTGGTGCAGGCTGCAGAGAAAAGCTAAACTGCCTCTTTGGCAGTATTGAATTGTAGTCTCTCATCTCTTATTGGACTGGAACCTTTCAACCTGCCTGAGAGACCTTTCAACCAATAAACGGGGGGGGGGGGGGGGGGGGGGAGAGGGGGGGGCGCAATTTCAGTCTTTGCCATAGGCGCCATATTACCCAGATACGCCTCTGGATCAGAAGGGCTGACAGGCAACTGGTATTGTTTAATAGGAAATAAATATGGCAGCCTCCATATTCTTCCCACTTCAGTTGTCCTTTAAAAGTTTAGGATGGACACTGGTAGCTGTCCGTCTGATCCAGATTTTATTTCTTTTGGCTATTGAATTTTGCATGAAAACACTAGTCTTTAAGGCTCTTTATTAAAGTTCATTTTGGGGGTTTATTATGAAGTCTGCATTCAGTTTGGAGCAGGTACCCTAGCATTCTCTGTGCTGTACATGCACACATGGAGTCTGTGCCTCTGTGCACATCACACGAAAGACAGTGGTTACGTTCAGTAGAAATTCTTCTCATATTCCTAAGAAGGAGTTTATTTTCGGCACACTTGACTATTTCATGTGTTTACCACAGAAGGGCTCCTGGGAGATTCCAAATCTATTTAAACTTCCCATGATTGATACGGAGCAACTCAAATTAAGTCACCACGATGTACAATATTAATGGCAGTAAGAACCGGAATATAAGTGGCTATCTCACGCACGAAAACAAACATGCTATTTTAGGAGGTATTGGTTCCAACAGAAAAAAACAGCACTGGAATTCGGTAAAAAAAATTGCAGTGCTTTAAACACCCCTTTACTTCAGATAACTATGACATCATGGTTGATTCACAAAATGTATCTTATGAACTATCTCTATGTGGGGTTGATTCACTTAAAGCGGGTATAATTGCTGTGTGGAGATAGCACATGGCCATGCTACCGGTACTTACGCCAGCAGAGCAGTTCACGTTGCAGAATTAGCGCAAACTGCAGTACCTGTGTAATGCAACTGTTGCTACGGTAATGAGTGTTATGCTACTTACATAATGCAGGTTACCATAGCAACACTCATTACACAGGAACCATGGGTTGTGCTAACTGCGCTTGCATGTGCTACTCTGCTTGCGTAAGCACCAGTAACATTTCCTATCTGTGCACAGAAATTTTAAAGGCTTTTAGTGACTCAACCATCTTATCTGTCAGATCTCATGAATAATCACTCCTTGGGGGCTGATTCACAAAGCTTATACTATGAATTTTTCACCTGAAATACAAAGAGAGACAATTCATGAGATAAAATAGATGAGAGATAAATCGGGAGGTGACATATAAGGAGGTTTATTCTCAAAACTTGTGTTAGAATCATCTTTCCTTATCTGTTTATCTCATGACTCATCTCTCCATGGGGTTGGTTCACCAAACAGCAGTAATACTGCCATGCACAGACTGCACACAGCAATATTACCCTAACTACCGACGGCAGGTGCCGTAAGTTACTCTATTAGCGTGACCCGCAGTACAAGAGTAGCATGACCGTTGCTACAGCAATCAGCGTCACCAACGTTAACGCTCGAGTATCACGGGTATTTTTCTCAACATTTTCTCCTAGGTGATATTTTCACATCTTATAAATAAAATGCCTTTCAAGCCACCAGCAAGCAAGAAAATACTTAGAATAATTTTGGCAGTACATTTTCACCTACTTTTTGGTACTTTTTCAATGTCAGAGTGCTGAAAAATAGAAAAATAAAAAATTATCTCCTAGGAAAAAAACGTATCTCTTAATTTATCTCTCTCCATCTTGTCTGTTTTAACTCATTAACATTTTCTCCATTTAGTTGAAGTAAAAACAAAGTAAGGTGAGATATGTTTATCAATATCATTATCTGCATGTTTAAATCAGAGACATGCTCAATACAGTTATGAGTAAACTGTTACAGTATTTTTCTCTTTTTTTCCCCATAATTGGTTCCTACTCCTTGTTTTTTTTTTTTTTGTATGAATAATAGCAATGTTGTTGGTGATGTCAGCACAGGGGCGTCTCACCCACCAGGCAAGTATAGGCGGTTGCCTGGGGCGCCATGAGGTGGTGAGGCGCCATGAGGTGGTGAGGAGCATTCCCCCGCCGCTGCTACCGTGACCATGTTTTTTTTTTGTATTATATTATCTCCCGACTCCCCGGTGCTCAGCACGCTACCATGTGCTCAGCAGTGCCTCCACCTCCACTTCTCCCCAGCCAATAGAGCAATCAATACTGCTCTTCTCTGCCAGGCTCCTTCTTTAAAGCCGTGCCCCTTCTTCTCAGTAGCCACACAGGTAAAGTGTTTATCCCGTGTTGCCCAGCCTTTAACTCCGCCCCACGCCAGTCAAACCAGGAGCCAGCGGCCAGCCAGCTTATGCCCCCGACAGTCTGACCCCCTACCTGTGTCACTGGCTGCACACAGACACTGGAGCGAGACAGCCAGGGGACAGATGCAGTCACAGAGAGAAGAATGTGATGTGTCCCTGTTGGAGCCCCGCCCCCGCACAAGACAGCAACACAGTCCGGGAGAAGGGAAGTTTTTGCTCCAGAGTAGTGATGGGAATTCCGGCTCTTTTCAGAGAATCGACTCTTCTGAATCGGCTCCCATTAAAGAGCCGGCTCTTACGGCTCTGAATCGGCTCTTCATTAAATATCACTAAACACCACTCAGAATCGGAGTAAAAGCCCCGCCCCCGTCTCCATGACAATTCCAGACTGCTTCTCTGACTGGGGCAATCCCTCCTGCTACTGCTCTGCTCCGCCCCATACACTCCTACAAGCTGCAAGAGGAGGACTACATCTCCCAACATGCCTCAGCGCCCTTTATTGCAGAGCAAAGCAGAGCTCTGTGGGGCGGCTGAGGCATCGGCTCTTTCAAAACTGAGAACCGGCTCTTGTCGTTCGCAGCAAAGAGCAGGCTCTTAGAGCCGGCTCGTTCGCGAACGACCCATCACTACTCCAGAGATGATAAGCTGCATGCACAGGCAGAAGAGAAGGTATGCAGGCAGGCTGCTAAGAACACTTCCTGTCCTGTGTGCAGACTCCCAGTACTGTTATAACTGCTAGAATGTGCCCTGCTCTTTTGATACTAGAGTTTTCTTTGAAAGCTGGTTAGGCTGTAGGCTGGTAAAGCTGTAAACCTGTGCTTTAGTGCTGTGCTGTCTCTCCCTCTCCCCTCTCTGTTCCTCTGCCCCCTCTTCCATCTTATGCTGTCTCTACCCCTCTCTGTTCCTCTGCACTCTCTTCCATCTTATGCTGTCTCTCCCTCTCCCCTCTGTTTCTCTGCACCCTCTTCCATCTTATGCTGTCTATCCCTCCTCCTCTCTGTTCCTCTACCCCCCTCTTACATCTTATGCTGCCTCTCCCTCTCTACTCTTTCCCTCTGCTCGGATTACGTGTTTTCTCGGGTGAAACGCTTCCGCATTACGATTATTTTCTGACAACGCTGTCCCATTACGATTATTTTCTGGTGAAACACTGCTGCCCTATGATTAATTTCTGGTGAAATGCTGCTGCAATAAGTGTATTTTCTGGTGAAACGCTGCCACCTTACGAATATTTTCCAGTGAACTGCTGCTGCAATAAGTGTATTTTCTGGTGAAACACTGCTACATTACGATTATTTTCTGGTGAATTATGATTCTGAATTACGATAATTACTATTATTTTCTGATGAAACACTGCCACATTATGATTATTTTCTGGTGAAACGATGCTGCATTAAGATTATTTTCCTGGGGGGGGGGGGGGGGGGGGGCGCCACAGGTTTTCTCGCCTGGAGTGACAAAATGACTAGAGGCACCCCTGTGTCAGCACCATGAAATACTACATTTTGTATAGCACTTACGTCCTATCAGCCTCAAAACACTTGAGAGCTGCAGCCTCTTAAGGCACTTTCAGTAGGCCATGCAGAACATTATGGAGTCATGCCCGAGGACTCCTAACTGATTAGGCATTGACTCCAGGCAGGATTCAAACCCAGCTCTCATATATCAAAGATGGTGCCCTAACTAGAACCATATCCAGCCTCTACAATGCAGAAAGCATTATTTTCAACTAGATGTACTGTGTGGCACCTCAAACATCAGCGGAGCAAAACACATGTCAGAAAGGATCACTAATAACTGTTCTGTTTGTACGAGATTGGCTTAAAGTGTACCTGAGTCGGGTATAAATTGAGATACTCACCTAGAGAGAGGTAAGTCCCCCCCTCCCCAAAGAGAAAGGTAAGTATCCCTCCCCAGAAGATTGTTGCTAATTATATCGGGGTTGCACAGCTCCTCTTCTAGCTGCGCAGTAGCTGCATGAGCCCGCCTGAGCAGTAAGCTGGAGCCGCGAGCTCCATGCTGCTGCCCATGCGTGGCTGTGCTCGCGTGTCTACTGTGGGGCCACGCTGCAATAAGAGGAGCTGTGTGGCACCGATGTGGAGAGGGGGGGTGCTCAGCAAGGAAGGGGGGCATCCGACCACCGTGGTAAGCTTCAATAGGATCCTGAGGCTTCCCTCTCTTCAGGTGAGTATCTTATTTTGATCCCAAGATTCAGCTTGGGGTTGCTTTAAATGTCCCATCCTAGTTTAAAGTAGCCACAAAAGCTACCGGTAATAAGCTATTCCGTTCAGAATAAGAGATACGCTTTTTAGAGATAGTTAGTGAGATGCAAATAATTTCAGCTTGCCTGCAAATTTCATACAAATTGTATGCAGCTTCAAACTGGACCAATCGGCTAATAATTTGCATTTAAGCCAAAATTACTTGCATCTCATATGTACATGAAATTAAAATGTGTGTATTCAGTTTAATATCTTGTGTGTAGATTAACCCTAACCTGAAATCTTCAGCACATTTTCCATGTATTCAGCAAACATTTTGCATTTTTGGTAGCCCATGTTTCATAATATTATACGTCCTAATGATCTCTCCCAATGTGGAAAGCTCCTAAAGCCTGATACACACATCTCATTTTGATTGGCCAACCATTGGCCAACTTTACCACCTCCACAAAGTATGAGAGCTTACCACCTGCACACTCTGTGCATAGTATTCAAAGTCTGTTGGCCCTCATAGTACATGGAGCAGTTGGTAAAGGTGGCTTGTGATTGGCCAATCAAAAGTGGATGTGTGTACCAGGCTTAACTAGGGCTGGTCAATGAGATTCAAATCATTTCTCCTTGCATTCAAATATCATCTAAATGATATGCAGCTTGAAACTGGATAAAAGAACAACTTCCTGTCATTGTTTATTGGTTCAAGTTCAAGCTGCATAACGTTTACATAAAATTAGAAAGCAAGGAGAAATGATTTGCATCTCATTGACTATCCCTACTAACCTGTATATCTGGGTCAGATTTACTTTTAATATCAAGTATGTCAGTAAAAATGTCGTACTGTAGCTGATGGGTGACACCAGAATTGTCCGCTCATTCTCCATATTTTATCGCTGCCCCTTGAGTCATGGGGGTCCAACTTAAGCTGAATACTCACCTGAAGATGGATTGGGAAACCTTACAGCGAGGCCTCCCGACAAACGAGGTTCCCTAATCCATCTTCCTACCCGCGGGAACACGCGAGGGGTGTGAACAGGAAGTGAAATGATCGTGGTAGTTTGTGCGGGAGTCGTCGGGGATCTTAACCTCTTGAGGACCACAGTGCTAAACCCCCCTATAGACCATGCCATATTTAGTAAAATTGGCCACTGCAGCTTTAAGGCCAAGCTGCAGGGCCGCACAACACAGCACACAACTGATTCCCCCCCCCCTTTTCTCCCCACCAACAGAGCTCTCTGTTGGTGGGGTCTGATCGCTCCACAGTTGTTGTTTTTTTTACAAATATTTATTACTATTTATTTTAATTAAATAAAGGTAATTTTTGGAGTTTTTTCCCCTCTCCCTACCGCACACCCCCCGCCACCCAATCACGGCGATCGACTGTCATAGGCTTGAGCCATGGGAGTCGATCGCTCTCTGGTGCCCCAGGGGGACAGCCGTGTCCCCAGTACAGCGCTGCCGTGGATCGCAGAGCTGTACTTAGTAGAAAGACGGTGGTTTTTGCCGTCTAACAGTTTCCCAAGCAGCGATCGCCCCCTAAAGTGTAGATGCGCTTGCAGCCTGCAGTAGCCGGCTCCAGGACCTAATGCCAATTGACGTTAGGCGGTCCTGGGGCTGCTGCCACGGCCACGCCCATTGGCATGAGGCGGTCGTTAGGTAGTTAAAGATCCGATCCACCGTGATGGTCAAAATCGCAGTGCGTTGCAAAACATCGTTTGGTTATCATGCGCACGTACCCACGTCATAAGATCGTGGAAACAATCGCTAGTTGCACAGAAATTGTTGGTTGTCGAATAAATCACGTGCAGTTGCGACGTTGGTACAAGCCTTACAGGTGCTTCCTCATAACAAAGCCCAAAATAGTCAGTATTGTCATGTTTGCCTTTCTTTTCCAGAAAGGAATATATTTCGCAGCGGTGGTTTAGGTGCATGTGTGTAACCGGGAACACTTTACAACAATGAATAATCTGATGCCAACTAAACGATGATTTGGCACTGGCATAATCCAAGTGTGTAATGTAAAAACCAGTGAGATGACAAGCAGGCTGTCTCAGCATATATCAAATCGCTGCAATTTTCAGACTGATTTTACAGATTTTTTTTTCTTCATTACTCCAGCTAATACAAAGATTACTGGGATAAAATGAGAGAGGCTTATGCTGCGTGGCCGGGGCGAACTGAAATGTGACACAAATGCATATTACAAATGTCGCTAATAGGATTCAAAGTCATAAGCGCAAAACAAAATGAATTTCTCTTATTCAGATTCATGGCATGAAGAGGACATTAAGTGCCTCGGAGGGGGAGAAACGCTGAAATGAAAGAAGCATGGATATCTCACATTAACTAGCGCCTCGATTTTCATCAGAGTCATTGGAATGCACAGGCGAGCAAACTGTGAAAAGACGCTTCCCTTTGAAATGCTGCCAGTGTCAATAAAAATTCAAAGTTAGGTCACCCTCTCGGTATACCTGATACTTGTAATGCACACGAAGGTGACCTGGTAGCTTGCCAGTCTAGAGGCTTGTTGCTGTAACTGAAAGGCATGCGTGTGGTCTTAGAAACTGGAGGAGACAAACTGTGCGTACTTAGTAACCTGAGAGAATAGGCAGCATACATGCTTGTGAATTAGTTCTGGTCAGACCCAGATTTATATCACAGGAGCCTATAGGCACAGATGATCTGGCACCCTAGACTTCACCCTTTATGAACCCACCGGAAGTGTTCTGGCTGGCTGTGACACTCCCCTACTTCCCCCGCCCAGCATGGGTAGCCACAGGTGCCCCTTCGTATTAGGTAGCCAGAGGTACTCTCATTATTAAGTAGCTAGAGGTGCCCACAAGTGTTAGGTAGCTAGAGGTGGCCCCAGCTGAAGGGAGATCTTGCCAATCGGGTGAGTAAATTCTTATTTATGCTCTACTCGGGACTCTGCATAAGGAAGGAGGAGACAATCAGGATTGAGTCCCTTTTCAAACATCAGGCCCCTGAAGGCGCAAACACTCACTGCCTCATGGAAAATCTGGCCCTGGTGCATGGAGGCTTGTTACCCGTATGGGCAGATGCAATCCTACTGCACAACCTACTGTTAACCATATATATATATATATATATTGTGTGTGTGTGTGTGTGTGTGTGTGTGTGTGTGTGTGTGTGTGTGTGTGTGTGTGTGTATATATATATAGTTTGCTCTGCTTGCACGGTCTTCCTACATCTGCTGCTCTGCCTTCAGTTGCGTCAATCTCTGCAGATCTCCACCTCTCCCCGCCCCCTCAGTGAAAGAAGACTGAGAGGGGCGGGGAGAGGCAGCGATCAGCGGGGATTTGCACGAGTAGCTACAGCGCAAAGCTCTGCCTCTACCAGGAAACGCTCCCTGAATTTTGCCCCGGGGTTTTGGGGGGTTTATTTCCATAACTGTGAGTTCAGATGCTATGACCTATCTGTTAGAACATATTGCTAGAAGGTAATTTTACCTTTATTACTGGGTCTCCGGATCCAATAAAATTGCTTAGCATTATACTGCATTATACACACATTTGATTAAGTACTTCGGGGTCTAATGTTTTGATCTTGTTGTATAGAAGGAAGGCCACAACAACCCAGTCAGAGCAGGGCACCCGGAACACAAGTCTATCCCACCCAGGCTATGCAGTGACGTTCACTGTTGGCACATGAGGCATCTCCCCAGTGCTTTGAACTTCTTTCTTTTATTAAAAAACACTTTCAGGAAAAATGTTTTATTGTAGTTAAAATTTTGTATAAAAAAGGGTAAAAAAGTTATGAGGAATCAGGTTTTCTGTCTGTGTCTCCGACAGAACAATTTTACTTCGCTATTTGTCCCTTGGACCTCCTTGGACCTTTGTGGGCAGGGCCAGATTTACCATAAGGCACTATAGGCACGTGCCTACAGGCGCCTGATGGTGGAAAGGCGGCTAACTCCCATCTTCGAGCGCCTCCCTCCCTCCTTCCCTATGCAAAGTCCTGATGAGAATGTAAATGAGAGGTTACTCACTCTGCTCAAAAGAGCTCTCCCTTCAGGCAGGGGCACCTCTAGCTACCTAATACTTGGGGGCACCTCTAGCTACTTAATATTGAGGGTACTTCTGACTACCTAACACTAAGGGGCACCTATAGCTACCTATGACAGGCAAGGGAAGTAAGGGAGGAGTGACAGCTGGGACAGCCAACACACTTGCAGTGCGGTTTGGCAGGGTTTGTAGGGCAAAGTCTAAAGTGCCAGGACATCTGTGCCTATAGGCTTCTGTGAGGTAAATCCGGGCCTGTGTGTGGGTTTGATTTAAAAACTGCTAGATCCAAACAAAGGAAATGAAAGGCTGTGATAAAATCTAAATGACAATAAAAACACTTGGAAATTAACTATTTTGGTGCACACCCTTCTAGAAGAGACATAAGTAAAACCAGTAAGCTCCAAGGAGGGGAGCAGTTGAAAAAGTTGCGGCCAAAAATGGGTGCAATTGTTATTTATCGATATATGTGGGCGCAATTGTTATTTATCTTAAAGCGGTTTAAAACCCTGACATAATATTCAATAAAAACATGTTTACCTACTTTTTATATGCCGTACGGTTATCATGTTTGCTTTTGTGCATAAGTATTATTATTCATTTAGAAGTTATAGGTTTCCAAAAGTACAGTTTTTGCTTTGTCAGCTGACTTTGCATCTTATTAATAACTGGTTTTATCCGTTGCTGTTTTGCAGGCAGACATGCTATCAGTGTCTCTCTGTCTCCAGCAGCTTCTCTGCAGTCAGAGAATGTGTCACATTCCTCACTTGTTATCTTGTGTTTACTTAAATGTATCATTATCTAAAGTTCGGATGGGTCTGCAATTCACTGCACTCAACTTTCAAGCTCTGTGTGTAACCCTTCAAATGCTGGTCTAGTAAAAAAAAAAATGCTGGTTGCATATAATATGCTGTAAATAATGTTTTAGAGCAAAGATGAAATGCAGGGTTATATTTCACTTTAATAAAGAAAGCCGTTACGCTATTTAGCGACCGGCTGCAATTAAACAGAATTTGATCGTATTATTGTTAGCGGGGGTGTTAAAGTTATGCACCACTAGAGGGGTCTTAGGGTTAGACACCACCAGGGGGGTCCTAGGTTTAGGCACCACCAGGGGGGTCTTAAAGTTAGGCACCACCAGGGGGGACGTAAGGTTAGGCACTACCAGGGTGGTGTTAGGGTTATGCACCACCAGGGGGGGTCTTAGGGTTAGGCACCACCAGGGTGGTCTTAGGGTTAGGCACCACGGGGGGGGGGGGGGGGGGGGGGGGCGACGACTTAGGGTTAGGCACCACCAGGGTGGATTTAGGGGTTATGCACCACCAGGGGGATCGTAGGGTTAGGCACCACCAGGGGGGCTTAGGATTAGGCACCACCAGGCGGGGTCTTAGGGTTAGGCACCACCAGGGTGGTTTTAGGGTTATGCACCACCAGGAGGGTCTTAGGGTTAGGAACCACCAGGGTGGTCTTAGGGTTAGGCACCACCAGGGGGATCTTAGTGTTAGGCACCACCAGGGGAGGGTTCTGTGTGAGAGTAGGGAGAGGTTAGGTTCTAGCTAGGCTCAATATTATTGATAAATTTACCAATAATGTAATACTGCAATGAAATTGTTATTTACCCTTTTTGTTATCATTTTTGTTACTTAACGTTGCGCTAAAATTGTTATTTACCGATATTGCTAGTAATATCGGTATTTATTGTCGCGCCTAAATTTTCTCACGACTTTTTCAAATGTATGCTTTACTGTGCCGCCATTAATTCTATATGCATATAACTGTAGAAGAAGCCAGGCTGGGTGTGTAGAAGGTAGACAAACTTTATGTTTATACACACAGGCACGAAGACACAGGGCGTAATTACTGGAGAATAAGGCAGATTGCATTCAATTTAATTCAATTTATTTATTTAATTACTAACAAAGACAACAGTGAAAAGTCTGCTATACATTCCTCAAAATGATGTATTCTTTACGTCACAATGATAGATGATGATCAAGATGCAATGTATATGTGTATGTATCTCTCTCTCTTTGCAATCAGTGAGACATAAGCTCAGTCTATTGAGTGGCCACCATAAACCTAAATCATCATTCCTGTTATGACATTATGGCACAAACTAAAAGTTACCAATATTTAGGAAAGAAGAATGCTGAACTTGCACATACTGCACACTCCAGGATCACTTCTGCAGCGGTATCTCAAGGGACTCCTACTGACATTGGATATATCCCTTTTAAATGTAGCCAATATTACATCAATGGCTAATTAAAATACTTCCATGCACGTCTTCTAATCCATCAATTGACTACTAATCTCATGCTAATTTCTGACATTCAGCAGTATGAAAGCAAAGTGATTTATTGAAGGATGCCATAAAATGAAACATACTTGTAGAGCCACAGACAGTGTAGATTCATTGTGCAGCCCCAATAAGACAAATACATCCCAAGCTAGCATACTTAAGCCAGATACATTCTTAAAGTGAACCTGAGGTGAAAATAAACCGATGAGATAAACAATTATATCTGTCCTCTTTTATTTTATGTTTAAAAACTTAAAAAGTACAATTAATTTTTTATTGTCTCTGCTCAATGACACAGTCTTTCAAGTGTCAGTGTGTCGCTCCTCTCTCTGCATCCCCATTTCCCTTTTCAGAGTGTTTTATTTATGTAGTTAAGACTTGTGGCATAGACAAGGATTCCGGAATGCCAAATGTCTGCTTACAACCCATGCGCAGCAGCACGCCCATTACAACTGCCTGCACTGAGCCAAAATGGGCAGCTAATTAAAGGGCTAAGCAACTTTTTATTATTGTTGGCCACTTTTAATTATTGTTGTTACTATTTTATGATTGTGAATTTATATAGCACTGACAATTTCTGCATTGTCTTATCCAACCGTGCATCACTGATCCTCACAAGAGGGATGAGTTTCTGCCATTGCCAAGGACAGTTGCCACATTATTAGTCAAGAAGTAGTAGCAGTGGTTATGTGATCTTTACGGCTTCCATTGAAATAATGGTACAGTATTTAGTTTTTTTTGTTTTATAACTTTACACCATTAAAATAGTGTAGTTGGAGAGCATAGAATTGATACAATTGTTGACTGAACATGGACTTTTAAGGTGGCCATACATCTATAGATTAGGCAGCCGACATAACATCCAATTTGATAATTATTAGCAAATCGGATGAAAATCGGTGCTGCCAAAAGCATGCCCAATTGACGATACGACCAATTTCAGGCTGAGATTTGTTGCATCTATCGATTGGACATGCTGGCACTATATATTCACCTTTACATTTACACACACAACAAATTATCTTGAAAAGAAGGTGTTTCTGTGCAGTAGACTGCTAATGCCAGTTATATTGCTCAGCAGCACTCCCTGCTGTTTGAGTGCATTATACAGATGGAATAAGCATAAAGGCCTCCCAACATATACTATCAAATCATACACTCTCAGTTTCTATCCAGCACTAGGACAGAAGCTCACATTATGACGTAGTGACTACAGGAATCACTGTAACCCTCACGCTGCAGAATAAAAAGAAAAAAAAACTGTACCAGAAAACTACCAATCGGACAAATTAAAACACTACATTGTGCCGTCTACGTAATTGTTCCTAGATAAAACAGCTCCTGGGTTCAGCTTTAATAGCAGCAATATGCAGACGCTTCACAGTATAATCCTGCTGTTTCAGAGGGTTTTTTTTGTAATAATAACATCTCAATATAAAAACAGGTATTCAGGTCTGTGTTGTCTTGCCCTGAGTCTCATACGTCAGAAGAGTGAAGCATCCCACCCTTTACTGGATGTGTAACAGAGCAGATGCCAAAAACATCATGTGATCTGAGCTTCACAACCAAACTCAAAGCTGAACAAGGCAAATTCTTAAAGTAATCATGCTGATTAGTGGAAATAAAAAGGATTACATTTGGAACGGAACTTTCCCAATTCAAGAACCCATTGTGCAGCTGCCAGGGCCGGATTTCTGGGAAGGCCACAGCGGCCCTGGACTTGGGCGGTTGCAGCCCAATGTGGGCACCTGAACATGAAAGAGGGGTTGCTACATATGAAAGAGGAGGCTGAAAATGGGGAGCAACACATGAAAAGGGAAAATTGATGCCCAAGGAAGCTGTCTGTAAATGAGAGGGGCTACAGTACATGTAGTATACACATGAAAGAGGGGCGCATGGAATGGGAGGAGTGCTGATGCACATGAAAGGTGAGGCACAACATACTTGGTCTAGGGGCACAAAAGTATAAATCCGGCCTTGGCAGCTGTGCTTGCCTGCAGCAATGCACCTAACCATACAGAGAGAAGATCTTTAGGGCCACTCCCGTTTTCAGCCTAAGGTCTTTACACTGCTCAACATCTACTTTCTGTGAACTCCAAGTCCGCATTATTACATAAATAACATATGGTTTCAACTGTAATGGAGGTCATAACAGTACAGCTGTTTCCTATACCAACCCTGTGCGCTGCATCCCTGCATGCCAGAAATCCACTGGTTTTGACTGCTCAGTGCTACACTCCCTGCTGTTTCCACCTAGGCCAATTATATGAATGCGAGGGCAAAGAGGGAGATTGGGTGATTGATACATGTGTCATGTCTCCTCCCAGAAGTGAGAGGCTGCAGAATGACATCGGAGGTAGAACCCAAGAGTGAAGCCCACGTACAGGGCTTGCTGGGGCCCAAAGACCATATAGAAAGGCAAGTAAGGCACTGAGTTTAGGTACGCTTTAAAACTTGTGCCAGATGTCACAGAAGAAAACTCAAGAAGATTTCACACTCTTGGTCATTGATCAGCCTTTCTATTCTTGCCCTCACTGGCAATAGTTATAGAATGGAGGGTGATAAAACAGTGTATGAGGAATGCCTGAAATACACACCATATGCCAACTAGGGTTGTCAAATCATCCCTTTAAGTATGGACACATATTAGATATGCAGGTTGTGGGACAACTTACTCATAATCAGTGCCAAAACTACATCGAACTAGCCTCAAGACCTGTATAATTCATGTGTCAGTAATTAAAGGAATGAAATGGCAACACATATGGCCCAATCCACTGTTTTCTCCTACGTTTTCTCTTCACATCTTATCAATAAAATGCCTACTAAGCCACCAGCGAGCAAGAAAATACTCGGAATAACTTTGAGGCCACTACAAAACCATACCGCCAATCGCAATCGCTGGCGTTTTTAATGAGCGGTTTGTAAGTGATTTCATGAGCAATTGCTAATGATTTTGGTAGCGTTTTTAAAAAGTGTCAGCTTTTTGTCAGTGATTGTGCAGTGATTAGTGTTTTTAATTCTGATTGGTCCTTTTAATTAATTTTTATTTTTTACAATGTGCAGTAATGTAAAAACGCTAGCAAAATCGCTCTGTGTAGGTTTTGACAAGCGATTATGCCAACATTTATATACTTTACATTGCTAACGATAATCGCTAAAAATGCTGCATGTCCTGCGTTTGCAATTTTGGTAATCGCAATCGTTCCAGTGGAATTTCGCCCATCCATTAACATTGGCTGAGCATTTCGGGAAATCACAAAATCGCCCTAGTGGGTTTGAGCCCTGACAGTACTTTTCACCTACTTTTTTTTTATCAATTTCAGAGTGCTGGAAAATTATTTTCACCAGAAGAAGGAAAATACTATCCTAGGAGAAAACTGAGGAGAAAAAAGTGAATTGGATTGAGTCCTGGGAGTTAGCTAGCCCAAAAGTTCTAACAAAATAAAAACAGACATTTTTTACAACTCATGTCAGGAAGTAGACTTACCGCAGACTGGTGAATAAGCTCTTTAAAAATACACATAAAAATAGGACATTCGTTATATTGTTAAGCTGTGTGGTGTACACGGTAGTTGGAATGAAGGGCCAGAGTGCCCTTCTATTATAAAGACATTTATTGAGAATACAGCAATAAAAGTGGGCATACATACTCAAAATGAAGCGTGATGTCGGTGGCCAGGATGGACTGCTTGAGAAGCTGCATGAGGTCGCTGTACTGCTGCGAGGACAGGTTGCTGAAAATGTTGTGCCCCTGCAACACAAAAGCTACAAAAAATAAATAACTAATGATACAGGATGAACGTCAGCTTCTGGACAGTAATGGCGTGCTATTGATACACAGTAAACAGCATAGGGCTGCATTTAAGGTGGGTGGTCAATAGTGTGTGATGAATAGCTGACAAGTTGGCCATGCTGAAGAAATCTCTTACACAGCAGTCTTAGAATCTGTGTGAATGCTATTGACCTTGGCTCAGAACAACATTTAAAGTGTACCTGTCTTGCTTACAACGCTATGAATACATATTACATTGAATCACAAACTCCAGGGGAAAACATGTTTTGAAATTTTTACTAGTGTCTGTGTCTCCTGAGACCTCCACTTAAAGTCCCTCTTTAGTCAAAAATGTGTTTTTCTTCAGTACACACAAGGGTAAAGTTGTACACAAATGTAGACAAATACAAATATTCACAGTTGTCTTTCTGCAGCTACAGGTTCTGTGGTTACTGGTCATTTTTTACCTGCTGAACTATATAATTACAGTCCACCACACTGCCTTCCAAGATGGCTGGCTCCATTGTGGTCTATGGAGGGGGCGTGGCACAGGCTGCCACTTCCTCTCAAACTGCCTTCTGTGGATCATAGGTAAGCTGCAACTCATCCTTCATCTCACTGTGATCTATGGTAAGGAGAACTTTGTGCTTGAAAGTCGGGCACTCAAACAGTGCAAGAACCTGTCTGTCAAAAGTTTTAGTGCACAACAACGTGCATCATGTGATCAGGCAAATGAATCAAATCATAAAACGTATTATATACACATACATTTGGTATCCCAGACTTGCAGCCAGTGGATGGCAATCTGAGCAAAGCCAGCATCACCGTTAAAACTCATTTATTTCACAAATAGACACGAAGAGAAGAAGGATTAGATTACACACTGTAGACAAACTCCAATAGTCTATACTACAAATTTCCAACCTGTCCACTGTATTTATGTGTGTCCGTCCACACGTCCTGGAAATGCCCCCTCCCGCCAAGCCTTGCTGTGATTGGCCGTGGCGCTAAATGGCTGGCGTGCACACGCGGAAGGATGGCTTGCAGTGCCTTATTTTAAAAATAAAATGTTGCTCTAAATATACTTTTAAAGCTCTGAATAAAGGTACTCATACACTATACAACTGCATCACTACAGTACAGAGCACTTGGGGAGGGGTAGAGAGGTTGGGGGAAGGGCCCTGTACACAGGACCCTGCTGAACGCTGAGTAGGGATGGTCTACAAGACTTTGTACGATTCCTTATCAGTGGACGAGCAGATGCAGTCATTAGAACAATTGTGCAGAAAGTTTATTCTCTCCGTGCCCTTAGTTGCCAGTCTCTCAGGACAGGGAAAATAGATTTCTCACCCCATGGGGCCCCCTGTGACTTCTGGGCCCCCCTGCAGCTACATCCCTTCCAGGGTCTATTGTTACGCCCCTGCAGCCAAGTCTTATAAAACATTTGCACAGGAATTCAGCATTGCCAATTCAGCCTCCCAGGTAGTCAGAAAAAAATTATGGAAACATGGTTTATGTGCAAAGCAGAAAAATGTGTGCATTGCAAATGATATTACACATTGAAAAAAAACTACCAAAAAACACCTGAGTCTGATACAGCTTTAGCGTTATGCTCTCTGCTCTGCTTAGCTTTGTATACTTGACTGTGATCATTCCTCTACAGCAGAAATGAAAATCTGACATACTAGATTAATATTGTTTAACAATGGCGATGTGTAGGCAATTCTAGATAAGGGAACAAACACATAAATGCTGTCATGTATGAAGATCTTACTGAAGCAAAGAATGCACATATATTGTAAGCTGTGCAGCCACTGGGAAACACATCACTCCTTGCTGAATGCTGCTGAATGCTCATTAGCATAGCAGACATACTTGAAACATTGGAATCCCTATCTCATCTACAGAAAAACAATTGCATGATCATAAAGCTATACAGCTCAGAATAAGCCAGGTGTGAGTCTGTATTCAGGATAAAACAGCTTCACACAAGGTTATGTAGAAATGTGCTGCCAACAACCTAGTGACTGAACCAAAGGCTGTAAATCCTGACAGCCAATGAAATTTCAGAATACTATTATATCAACCCCAATCAGCTCCCGCTCATATACAAGTTACTATATTTGCTATGTTACACTTGCTGCTTTGGCCACCTCATTAATAATGATGCTTGTGTCTGTGGGAACTCACGCAGAAGCATGTGATCAGTTTAGTCAGGTCACAGACTAGTAAGGCCCTGATTTGCTGGTCATAATCATGTGCTGCTAAAACAGGAGGTAATCACAGTGAATGAGAGCTTTGTAAATCTATCAGCTCATCAGACTCTTCTCCATTTCTCCATATGTTCTCTAACAGTGCTCCTCAACCCTACCCTCAAAGCCCACCAACAGCAGAGATAATCAGCCAGCTCTGCTGAGAAACCAATAACTCCACCTGTGTATGTATGTGGTATCTTGCAGATCATGCACTGTTGGTGGACCTTGAGGACAGAGTTGGGGAACTCTGATCTAATATTTTAAGTTTTTTTTTAATACTTCTATTATACTTACTTCAGGGGCACTTTTTTTTTCTAAAGTTGGCCACTAACGGTCCAATTTCTAGCGAAAAATCGTTCGAGCGATCAAAAATTCTGATCGGACGAAAAATCGTTCACTACACCATCAACTAACCAATCATTGCTTCCTATCTATCATGACCACCAAGAAAATCCAAATTTTCGTTCGACGAAAATTCATTCGGGCGACATTTTTTTCACTCGTTCATAAACGATTGTGTCCACCAATAAAGATTATTTACAACCAATCCGATCAGAATTTCTGATCGCTCTAACGATTTTCCACTAGAAATTGGACCGTTAGTGGCCAGCTTTACAAGTGTTTAACTAAAATTGCCATTTTGCAACACATGCACACATATCAGTCAGTCCATACCTTCCAACTTTTTGAGATAAGAATGGACACTATAAGACATGCCCATGACACACCTCTAACCACACCCCCACCATGCCCCTCGTCATACTTATCAATTAATTTAGAATTAAAAGATGTAGTATTATCTGGTCCTTTCTATCATCAATAGTTTTTATTAATTTTAACATTTGAGAATAAGAAATATATCAATATACGGTAACTAATGGGAATTACATTTACAGCCAAACCCATTTTTCAGTAGAAAAAATACAGATATTAACATAGAGCAGTACATCAGTCCTGAAAGAGGGACAAATAATGAAGAAAGAGGGACAGATGGATTTGGTTCCCCCAAGAGGGACTGTCCTTCCAAAAGAGGGGCAACTGGGTGCTATGGTCAGTCTGATAGGCTAGTCTGATAGTCATTAGTCAGCAGAGAATCACTCTCCCTTTGTAGGACCATGTGACTAATGTCACTAAAAGACAACATTTTTTATATGATAAAGTATTTAAAATAATGTCCCTTTAATTATTTTCTTCTTTTTTCACTTCCTGTTCACAATCTCTGTGATTGGCTCACAGTGATCAGGAGGTCAGGAGCCAATGAAAACAGCTCCTGACCGAGTCACAGAGCTGGCAGGGATGGGCTTTTGCGACCCGTACACTGGATCACGTGGCATTAAAACGACACCACATCAGGCTTAGGCTGCCACAAGTGTGGCATAGTTTTATCTACGGCCGGTCCCAAACTGGTTAAAATATAAGGGCTGAACTGAAACATTAGGGTAAAAAATGTGAGTCCTAAATTACCAAATGTCAGTAAAAAATAATTGAATTGAAGGACCACTATAATTAGAAATTGTAATACTTTTTTTTTCCCTATACAGCTATCCTTTACATATGGTAGTAAAAACCAACAGCTCTGACAGATTTTGGACTAGTCTATCTCCTCATGGGGGATTCTATAGCCTTGTACACACACTAGACTGTTCTCCACAGTGGCTAAGTGATGCGTTCTTTGTCTATGAAGAAGGCAGAAGGCGCAACAATGTTGGGTATGATAGAGTGGCTTCTGGCAGCTGGGTAAGGAGGGAAACAATGGACTCAACTGCTGATTGTTGCTTATCAGATCATTAACCAACCTTGGCAGACCTTGTTGGACATCTGCACACATAGCTCCTGCTCCTCCCCATCCCTTCATCCACCTGACACCACACACACCCTTGCCATTTATGCATAGGCTTCTGTGCGTAAATGCTCATATCCTAGCAGCTATGGAATGTACTGCATGTGATGACATCATCACCACGCATCCATCTGAAAATGGCGCCTGTGAATAATGGCGCACAGTGTTGCCGCTAATCCGTTTGCCGCTTATCGCTATTTAACATTAAAGCCTTATTGTTATTTAGCGTTAAAGCCTTATCGTTATTTTGCGTTAACACACAGAACCCTCTCTGTACCTACAGTGGAGGAAATAATTATTTGACCCCTCACTGATTTTGTAAATTTGTCCAAAGACAAAGAAATGAAAAGTCTCAGAACAGTATCATTTCAATGGTAGGTTTATTTTAACAGTGGCAGATAGCACATCAAAAGGAAAATCGAAAAAATAACCTTAAATAAAAGATAGCAACTGATTTGCATTTCATTGAGTGAAATAAGTTTTTGAACCCCTACCAACCGTTAAGAGTTCTGGCTCCCACAGAGTGGTTAGACACTTCTACTCAATTAGTCACCCTCCTTAAGGACACCTGTCTTAACTAGTCACCTGTATAAAAGACACCTGTCCACAGAATCAATAAATCAAGCAGACTCCAAACTCTCCAACATGGGAAAGACCAAACAGTGGCCAAGCTAAAGAGCTGTGGGCCCCAATGCAAGTTTTACAATGGGGCCCCCCAAGTACTCTATACCGAACAATTGATACGGGGCACCAAAACCTGCCAAGGACAACCACACTGTCAGAGGTGCAAGAAGGGGATGGGAAGCAGTTTGTTAATGATCACCACTATTCAAAGCATCTATATAAGTGATTATTATGAGCACAGAACCAATAGAGAGCTAATACTGCAGATGAGGGAGGGCCCTTCGGGGCCCCTCTGGCCCAAGGGCCCCGATGCAGTCGCTACCTCTGCACCCCCTATTGCTACGCCCCTGAGACCAAAGAGCTGTCCAAGGATGTCAGAGACAAAATTGTAGACCTGCACAAGGCTGGAATGGGCTACAAAACCATTAGCAAGAAGCTGGGAGAGAAGGTGACAACTGTTGGTGCGATTGTTCGAAAATGGAAGGAGCACAAAATGACCATCAATCGACCTCGCTCTGGGGCTCCACGCACGATCTCACCTCGTGGGGTGTCAATGGTTCTGAGAAAGGTGAAAAAGCATCCTAGAACTACACGGGAGGAGTTAGTGAATGACCCCAAATTAGCAGGGACCACAGTCACCAAGAAAACCATTGGAAATACATTACACCACAATGGATTAAAATCCTGCAGGGCTCGCAAGGTTCCCCTGCTCAAGAAGGCACATGTGCAGGCCCATCTGAAGTTTGCCAATGAACACCTGAATGATTCTGTGAGTGACTGGGAGAAGGTGCTGTGGTCTGATGAGACCAAAATAGAGCTCTTTGGCATTAACTCAACTCGCTGTGTTTGGAGGAAGAAAAATGCTGCCTATGAACCCCAAAACACCGTCCCCACCGTCAAGCATGGGGGTGGAAACATTTTGTTTTTCTGCTAAGGGCACAGGACAACTTAATCGCATTAACGGGAAAATGGACGGAGCCATGTATCGTGAAATCCTGAACGACAACCTCCTTCCCTCTGCCAGGAAACTGAAAATGGGTCGTGGATGAGTGTTCCAGCACGGCAATGACCCAAAACATACAGCAAAGGCAACAAAGGAGTGGCTCAAGAAGAAGCACATTAAGGTCATGGAGTGGCCTAGTCAGTCTCCGGACCTTAATCCAATAGAAAACCTATGGAGGGAGCTCAAGCTCAGAGTTGCACAGAGACAGCCTCGAAACCTTAGGGATTTAGAGATGATCTGCAAAGAGGAGTGGACCAACATTCCTCCTAAAATGTGTGCAAACTTGGTCATCAATTACAAGAATTGTTTGACCTCTGTGCTTGCAAACAAGGGTTTTTCCACTAAGTATTTTATTGTTAGAGGGTTCAAAAACGTATTTCACTCAATGAAATGCAAATCAGTCGCTATCTTTTATTTAAGGTTATTTTTTCGATTTTCCTTTTGATGTGCTATCTTCCACTGTTAAAATAAACCTACCATTGAAATGATACTGTTCTGAGACTTTTCATTTCTTTGTCATTGGACAAACTTACAAAATCAGTGAGTGGTCAAATAATTATTTCCTCCACTGTATCCCTAACCCCTAGACCCCCTGGTGGTGCCTAACCCTAACCACCCCCTGGTGGTGCCTAACCCTAACCACCCCCCTGGTGGTGCCTAACCCTAACCACCCCACTGGTGGTGCCTAACCCTAACCACCCCCCTGGTGGTGCCTAACCCTAACCACCCCCCTGGTGGTGCCTAACCCCTAGACCCCTGGTGGTGCCTAACCCTAACCACCCCCTGGAGGTGCCTAACCCTAACCACCCCCCTGGTGGTGCCTAACCCTGACCACCCCACTGGTGGTGTATATTGTACTGTAACTACTCTCACACAGAATCCTCCCTGTACCTAACCCTAACCACCCCCTTGGTGGTGCCTAACCCTAAACCCCCCTGGTGGTGCCTAACCCTAAGTTCCCCCCCCCCTCCAGTGGTGCCTAACCCTAACCTTGACAGTGTTACATTAAATCCATTCACCGTTTTGCAGTTAAATAACGTCTGCAGTTTGGCTTATGTAGGGTGCTATTGATAAATAACGTTACTGTGGGCCACTATTGATAAATAACGTTAGTGTGTGCCACTATTGATAAATAACGTTAGTGTGTGCCACTATTGGTAAATAACATTAGTGTGTGCCGTTTTTCTTCTTTTTTTCCCCTGTGCGCCATCATTATGCAGTACTAACGATAAATAGCGATAAGCGTATCTTTTTAATGCGGCGCCATTTTTATGCATAGGGGCTGTGCGCCATTATTCACTGATCCCATCACCACATGTAGGGACACAAGAAGCAGAGCGGGAGAAGTGGATAAGGCTAGTGCTTTCATAGGGGCAACGTAGGCAACTTCCTAGTGCCACAGAGCCTGTAGAGAACTCCAAGTCTCCCCCCTTAAAGGGCATCATTATTGAGGTGCAGAGGTGGGGGGACAAAGACCACCTATTACCATTATATGTGGGGCACAAAGGTGTCTAGTATTACTATATGGGGTAAGGAAGGGAAAAAAGCCACCCAATACCATATAGGGATGGTGAAACAAAAGGCCACCTAATACCAGTATACATGGGGCAGAGTATACTGAGAGCCCATGGTCATTTTTGTCCAGGGTCTCATTTCACCTAAAACCAGAAGGAATGTTGCAACTGCTGGGTGGTAGCAGAGAGCAACAATAGTTACTGCATCCTAACTACCTTTACCTAATATAAAGCCTAACACTAACTTCCCTGTACTCATTTCCCTAACCTATCAATAGCAATTCTGGCTCAAAAGAATAATTTCATAAGGCAGGATACTTTTTCTAAATGGCACACAGAAAGTGATAGCCAGGCTGAATCCTTCCCACTTATTCCAAATATAAAAAAGTTGTGGCTGGATCAGCATTCATTCAGGGAACATCCAGTCAGCATGGCAGTGTACATGTGCAGGAATGCAGAAACATTCAAGCACATGAACATCATCTAGGCTGCCCTTCACGGACTCTTCACTCTTCAGCAGATCAGGCCCTTTGATTGCTCTGCCACCTAGTGGTGAATACTGTACATCTCATCATATCTTGTAAAGTGTTCTTGTTCAGTAACTGTGGTTATTACTGTGCACAATACAATACAATAACGTTACTATTAAAACTGCTAGATAAATGTAGTGTTACTTTTTTGTATAAACATTATCTTTGTCAATGTGCTATGCAATATTACTGATTTTCTTTAGTTTTGTTAAAGTTACATTGAGAGACACCATGGAAATGTGCGTATAGGAAGGAACATGTCTAAAGCCCCATAGATCACACTCTATAATTGCAATTTGAGGTTTTCTTAAAGAAAACCTGAAGTGAGAGGGATATGGAGGCTGCCATATTTATTTCCTTTTAAACAATACCAGTTACCTGGAAGTCCTGCTGATCTCTTTGGTTGCAGTAGTGTCTGAGTCACACACCTGAAACAAGCATGCAGCTAATCTAGTCAAACATCTGTTCTGCATGCTTGTTCAGGGTCTATGGCTAAAAGTATTGGAGGCCGAGGATCAGTAAGATAGTCAATTTGCATTGTTTAAACAGAAATAAATATGGCAGCCTCCATATTGTTCTCACTTCAGGTATCCTTTAAGTGCAATTAAAAAAAAAAACTTCCATATGGAATTATCAAGAGGCTTATGAGAAAATTTAGTTCCAGGAAATGAAAGAGTGAACATTTCAGATTTATTTATTTTTTCAAAGTGATCTTATGACAATACAGGAGACTATCATTGAAACTGAACCCTGGAGCTCTGCTGTGAGCTGGACTTATTATTTATTCTCTCTATAATGCATTCTCTCTATATGTACAGTATATTTCTATAGTAAATTAGTACCACAGTCATGAGACACTAGAGGATAGGCATATTCTAAGAATGCACACCAGAGAAGGGAAACAGGAGTGTCAACAAAATAGTATGTTAGGGGAAATCTCCCTAATGAGGACACAGGACAGGGTCTAACCAGGGGCGTTGCTAGCAGTGGCGTAGCAATAGTGGTTGCAGAGGTTGCAACCGCATCGGGCCCTGTTTGGCCACCACTCAACAACAGTATTATCTTTTTTATTGGTCCTATGCTAGTTGTAATCACTTTTATAGATGCATTGAATAGTAGTAATCATTAACACACTGTTTGCCATCCCTTTCTTGCACCTCTGGCACTGTAGTTGTCCTTGACAGGTTTTGGTGTGCCGTATCATTTTGGTATGTATAGAGTGCTTAGGGGGGCCCAATGTAAACTTGCACTGCGGCCCATAGGTCCTTAGCTATGTCACTGGTTGCTAGCCCCAAAGATCAGTAGCACGTGTCCCTGGATCTATTCTGGGGTGCCCTGGATGTCCCCTAGGCAGAGTGAGCTGTGATGCCTCAATGGCGGGCATGCTGGGAGCTGTGGTGCATCATTTGGGGATATACTGGGTGCTGTGGAACAATGCTGGGCACTGTCATGTCTTTATAGGGGTATGCAGGGAGCTGTGGTTTTTCTATGGGGGCATGCTGGGAGTTGTGGTGCCTGAATAGAAGGCCCGTGGGAGCATAGAAGGAGGTCCACTAGAAGGTCAGGGAATGCTATGGGGGGACTGGCAGCAGGCCAGCTCGCCCAGCAGTAAGCCAGACCAGCCAGAACAGAAGGAAGGTAGATCTGCCTAATTATGGTTAAGTGGCACTGCCTATTTATGTGATATGCTGATTTTTTTTTTCTATTAATGGAGAGGTGGGGCTTCATCCAACATTTTTCTGGGCAGGCCTAGTTAGGCCTCGTTTACATCTATGTAGCGCAGATGGCCGTGCGATCGGAACACAACGTGCATGATCTCACACCATCTGCGCCGCTATGTGCTGCGCTGCTGTGCTGATCCCATTCATTACAGCGAATGGGTCAGCTCTGCGCTTGCAGGCAGAATGCATGCAGCAGTATGCAAGCACATCATAGCGCATCGTACTGCTGTGCAGCCCATATGATGTGAACAGCAGAAAGGCTGTCTATGACATTCTGCCATTCTTGTGTGTTGCACATCATACGCGCTTCCAAATGCGCACGAAAGCGTGTATGTTGTGTATGAGCCCTTAGACTGCTGATAAGTTCATGTAAATTTGGCTCCACCCATGACCACACCCACATTATGTTGCATGGCCACACCCATCTTCCAGCTGGCGTTCCCAAAAGTGCCCCGGATCTCTTGGGATCCTAGTAACGTTCTTGGGTCTAATCCAGTTGAAGTCATCCTACTACAGTGCACCTCCTAACAAGGGGTATGCATTATATTCAGAATTTATACTGGTAACATCATCATATACAGTATGTACTTTTAACGCAAGAAGAGAACAAGGTACTTATTACAGGCAAAACTGAGCAACCATTGTCAACTTATAGGAGGCCGAGTGACTGCTGTCAAGTTAGGACAAACTGAAAAACCTAATAACCACTGGAGCACTGCCCGTTAGTCTACAGCTAGCAGTAAAAATCTGACACATCTGAGAGGTTTTAAACTAGTCCATCTCCTCATGGGGGATTTTCAGGGCAACTGGTATTGTTAACGACTTGAGGACTAAAGGTTTACACCCCCTTAGTGACCAGGCAATTTTTCACAATACAGCACACTGCAGCTTTATCGATATATTGCACAGCCATACAACTTACCACCCAAATTAATCTAACCTCCTTTTCTTTTCCCTAACAGGGCTTTCTTGTGGTGGTCTCTGATCGCTGCTGCGATTGTTAGGTTTTTTTTATTTTAAAAAAAAAAAAAGAGCTTTTTTCTTTTTAAATTAATGCAGTCCCCCCTCCCTCCCCTTAATTGGCCCTAGGCTGTGATCTGTACTCTTCACCTCCTCTCATAGGCATCAGCCTATGCAATGGATTTGCTTGGATGCCGCCCAGAGGGGCAGCTAAGTGTCCCCTGTACAGCGTTGTGCTAGATAACAGCGTTTTATAGATGTAATCGAACACGTTTTTTTCCAGTTAACATCGAAGGGAACGATCGCACGTGCGCGTGAGTGTTCCCTGCTAATCCCCGCCCACCGCTCTTGAAGCCAAATGGTATTAGGCAGTCCTGGGGTTTCCACCTCCAGGAGGGAATTAAAAATGAAATAAATAACCAAAGTGGGAATACATTATCATTTAAAGGAAGCCTAAAGGTAAGTTTAAAAAGGAGTTTCACTTATCTGAGGCTTCTACCAACCCTACCCCCTGCAGCTGTCCTGTGCCCTCGCTGCAAGGGCACGGGACGGCTACAGGGGGGTGGTAGAAGCCCCAGGCGAGTACAACTGATTTTTTATTCCTGGCTTAAGTGTCCCTTTAACAAAGGTGGCAAAGCCTGGGCCCCAGCCAGACCTGGAATGTGCAGCCTGCAAATAAGGCCTTTGCCATGTATTTAGGTGTCCCGGACTGGCTTGTCTCTGTGAAAATGGTGTTACACTTTACAGGGCACAATTTTTACTTTGAATATCCTATCAAGTTTAAGCCTTAAAAATGTTCTCAAACATGATTGGGTATCTGAAGTACACACAGGCAAAGCATTTTTTAAATTAACTGAACCCAGAGCATTATTGCTGATTTACCCCCGCAGGTTTCTATATGAGACTCTGGGAAGCATTCCAGTCAGGATCTCAGTGGCCACATAAACATTGTTGATAAAGTGAAATACATTCTGGACAAAGCTCCTAATAGATTTGCCTCAGCCTGGCTGGAAAAAGCCCAAGAAAAGAATTGGGAGCTGATTGCTGAAAGCAGCAATCAGTTTGGCCAAAATCCCGATTCCTTTATGAGCCACATTTTTAATCCTCAAATAACGCTTAGTGTTTAGCCATTATAAAATGGTGTAGCAACCTCATTAATTTTTGTTAACGTTCATGAATGCCGGTGTCCAGTCTGCAGGCAGCTGAAAGCCAATGAAGCGCAGTCACTGGGGAGGCCAAGAGACGGGCCACACAGATCAATGGGATGGCTGCCTTCTACTTGCTGACTGGTGCACTGCACTGAAAAGGTGAAATAGCAATCTGGGCAATGCTTGATTCATCCAGCCCCCATCCTGCTGTTTATATTTCTCAATAGGTTGCGACAGGTACCCACAGACATGAGATGTCATCTGGCCAGTGATCGGGAGCCACGCCGAGGATGTGGCTGAGTTCTGTGATCTGAACTATCACTGCGCCACGCTGCTGCTGACACTGAGTATTAAAGGGAAACACCGCTTTCATTGAAAACTTCTACAGACCTAGCAAATTCCCAGACATGCTTATAAACCAAGCTGAGGCAACATCCAAAATCAACCGAACATGGATAGACACACCAGATCGCCCTCAGTTAGCTGCAACAATTCCTGTTTCTTAGGCCCGGTTCACATTGGCTTAGAAACAAACGGTTTAGCGGACCGTAGTGGAATGGCCCAATGTTAACCAATGGATTTGTTTGGCCGCTTCGAAAGGACCTGTTTGTTCTGTTCTGCTGCACTGACTACAAGTTTGGGTCTGGAGTGATGTTTTTTCTGCATCTATGGAGGCGTCACATGGACCTCCTTGTAACGGAATGGAGGGTCACGGATCGAAAACTGATGCCTTTAAAAACTGATTTGCATTACAATCATTGGTATAAGTCACATTAAATTGCAAGGTGTATAAGACATGGGGGCACTTATACACCTCTTATGTTTCCCATGGTGTATGGACAGGGATTTTAGCAGACAGCGAGGTGACCTGTAGTGTTTGTTACAAGTTGCTACAAATATCAAGGCCCCACAAGACGTTTTGGTAATTTAATATTATTTAAAAGTATCTTTTCATTTCATTTTACAGCCACTACATAAGAATACGTAATTTACGCTACACACAATTTGGTGCATATTGTGATCTATTTCCGATTGGATGCACTGTTGTTATTAAAGGCTGCAATCTTCTCACAGAGATTTGTTCACTGCCTTCCTCCTTGCTGCATGGACAGTGAGATGATGCCATCCAACAATCAGCAGCAACTGTAACCGTAGGCAGCCACACAATAATAGATTGCCACCCAATATGGCAAAAAGATAGATCACTTCCTGATCAGAATCTGACCAGAAATGGATCTATTCCTTCCACACACAGCACGTCGATTTTAAATAGATTTTAATGTGACATTATTTGAAAATCAGTTGAACTGCAGCATTGCACTGCTATGCTATGGAATATTTGGCAGGAATTGATCGAAATTATGATTGGTCGAATATGTTGGGGCACAGATTTCTGGTACATTCGAAGAGGGTGACTGAGTCTGTCTGGAATCAACCTGGAAAATCGTGTAAGTATGTATGTAAAAGTATGTGGCTACTTTAAAATAAAACTGAGATGTTTTGTGTGGGCCTATTTATACTTACCTGGGGCTTACTTCAGCCCCATGAGGTGCTTGGGGTCCCTCCCCGTCTTCTCTGAAATCATCCCAGTAATCAGGCTGGCTCGGCCATGTGCACACCTGAGTCACACTCCCACAGCTGGGAGCGTTTTGCTCCTGCACAGAAGTACTGTGCAGATGCAGAACGCTTCCGGGCATGGGAGTGAGGTGCACCCAAGCTGCGCATGCAGAGAAGCACATGATTGGCCGCATTACTAGGGGAGGAAATACCTCATTGGGCTGGAGGAAGCTCCAGGTAAGTATAAATAGGCCCCCACACACCATCTTTATGACAAAGCCTCATTTAGCATAAAAACAGTAATTTTATTTAGCTATTCAAGATTTTTTTAGATGTCTGCATGTAGCTGGGCTTTAAAGGACAACTGAAGGACAACTGAAGTGGGAAGAAGGAGGTTTATTTACTTTTAAACAATACCAGTTGCCTGGCAGCCCTGCTGATATATGGCTGCAGTAGTGTCTGAATCACACCGCAACCAAGCATGCAACAAATCTTGTCAGGTCTGACAATAATGTCAGAAACATCTGATCTGCATATGCTTGTTTAGGGGCTATGGCTAAATTATTTAGAGGCAGTAGGTCAGCAGGATAGCCAGGCAACCGGTATTGCTTAAAATAAATATTGAGCTTTAAAATGAACCTGAGGTGAAAAAAAAAACGGATGAGATAGACAATTGTATGTATTCTCCTACTCCTAAAATCAACTTTTTTAGATATCCTATGGTTTTATTTTATACTAGCCGACCCGCGGTGTAGAATACGCTGCATAGGGGGTAGCGGGCAGGGAGGGGGTATTGGGCACAGTGGCGGGGAGGGTGGTCGGACCCCCCCCCTCCCTCACCTGAATCTCCCATGTGCGCACCCCCTCCAGCTTAAGCTCAGCAGAACCCCCCCTCCCTCACCTGGGTCCCTCATGTGTGCTTCCCCTGCAGCTGAAGCTCAGCAGAACCCCCCCTACCTCACCTGGGTCCCCCATGTGCGCTTCCCCTGCAGCTTAAGCTCAGCAGAACCCTCCCCTCCCTCACCTGGGTCCCTCATGTGCGCTTCCCCTGCAGCTTAAGCTCAGCAGAACCCCCCTCCCTCACCTGGGTCCCCCATGTGCGCTTCCCCTGCAGCTTAAGCTCAGCAGGACCCCCCCCTCCCTCACCTGGGTCCCCCATGTGCGCTTCCCCTGCAGCTTAAGCTCAGCAGGACCCCCCTCCCTCACCTGGGTCCCCCATGTGCGCTCCCCTCCAGCTTAAGCTCAGCAGCAGCCGCTGCTATAAGTAAGAGGCAGCGGGCGGGGATGACTCACCTCTTCCGCGTTCCACTGTCGTCACTTCCTGCAATGCCGCCCACTGTATTGTAATTGGAGGCATTGCAGGAAGTGACGACAGTGGAACGCACGCTGGAAGGCGGAAGAAGCGAGTCATCCCCACCTACTGCCTCTTACGAATAGCAGCGGCTGCTGCTGAACTTAAAGGGGAACTTCAGCCTAAACAAACATACTGTAATTAAGTTACATTAGTTATGTTAATTAGAATAGATAGGTAATATAATTTTTTTACCCACCCTGTTTTAAAAGAACAAGCAAATGTTTGTGATTCATGGGGGCTGCCATCTTTGTCATGAGGGCAGCCATCTTTTTGGTTGAAAGGAGGTGACAAGGAGCAGGAGACACAGTTCCAACTGTCCTGTGTCCTGATAACCCCTCCCAGCTGCACATGCTAGGCTTCAAATGTCAAATTCAAAATGTAAAAAAGAAAAAATTTGCACCAAAACAGCAGAACAAGAGCAACAACATCAGAAATCCCATCATACTTTGCACAGCATCAGGGGAAAAAAGCCCGGGCAGTTTTCTTCTGTGCAGCTAAAAATAAGGCTTGGATAAGAGAAACAAAGTTCTGATGCTGTGAAACTGTTAAAGAAACACCAGGCCTTTTCAGTGCTGCTGAGTCGATTTTTAGTCCGGAGGTTCACTTTAAAGGAACACTATCGATCTACATATTTTTTTCAATTGAGATAGGAATTGTTTGGGAAGTGCTGCTAAGTACTGGTGTATACATTTCACTGGCAACCTCTTTGTTTACTGTTATCAAAATACTTTCAAACTTTACTGATGCCAAAACTGACGGCAGAATAAGCCATGAGGAGAGGGGAAATTCCCCTCACACTTGATCAGCTAACCCTGTGTGTAACTCTGTGAGAGAGAGAGAAAGAGAAAGCTCACAGCTTTTGTCACAGCTTTTCATACTGTTTTTGCTTTCTGAGAAAAATACTCTGTAGTCTGATATGCAACACTGGCTGTGCATTGAAGCAGACACCCCTTCTGCAATTGATTTGTCCCAATATAGCTAAATCCTACTCTCAATAAATTAAAGCTTTTCCCTCTGATATTTAACATGAAAAGTAGGAAAATGTTTACACAGCTACTTAGACATTATTTGTGCATTGTAATTTTAGAACACTTGGGCATTGATAGTATTCCTTTAAGCTAGAGGGGGAGCGCAGATGGGGGACCCAGGTGAGGGAGGGGGGTGTCCGACCCTCTCCCCGCCGTTGTGCCCAATACCCCCTTCCTGCCTGCTACCCCCTCCAGCTCGGAGGCAAGTCTAGGACCGCCCCTGGGGGCAGGGCGCTACGTCTTATTCATGCTTGGACCGCCCCTTCTTCTTGCTTGGCGCGGCCCTGGGGGCAGGGCGCTACTTCTTCTTCTTGCTTGAGGCACTTACTCTATTATATATACAGGATCTTCTCAAAAAATTAGCATATTGTGATAAAGTTCATTATTTTCTGTAATGTACTGATAAACATTAGACTTTCATATATGTTAGATTCAAATACACACAACTGAAGTAGTTCAAGCCTTTTATTGTTTTAATATTGATGATTTTGGCATACAGCTCATGAAAACCCTAATTTCCTATCTCAAAAAATTAGCATATTTCATCCGACCAATAAAAGAAAAGTGTTTTTAAAACAAAAAAGGTCAACCTTCAAATAATTATGTTCAGTTATGCACTCAATACTTGGTCGGGAATCCTTTGCAGAAATGACTGCTTCAATGCGGCGTGGCATGGAGGCAATCAGCCCGTGGCACTGCTCAGGTGTTATGGAGGCCCAAGATGCTTCGATAGCGGCCTTAAGCTCATTCAGAGTGTTGGGTCTTGCGTTTCTCAACTTTCTCTTAACAATATCCCACAGATTCTCTATGGGGTTCAGGTCAGGAGAGTTGGCAGACCAATTGAGCACAGTAATACCATGGTCAGTAAACCATTTAGTAGTGGTTTTGGCACTGTGAGCAGGTGCCAGGTCGTGCTGAAAAATTAAATCTTCATCTCCATAAAGCTTTTCAGCAGATGGAAGCATGAAGTGCTCCAAAATCTCCTGATAGCTAGCTGCATTGACCCTGCCCTTGATAAAACACAGTGGACCAACACCAGCAGCTGACATGGCACCCCAGACCATCACTGACTGTGGGTACTTGACACTGGACTTCAGGCATTTTGGCATTTCCCTCTCCCCAGTCTTCCTCCAGACTCTGGCACCTTGATTTCCGAATGACATGTAAAAGTTGCTTTCATCCGAAAAAAGTACTTTGGACCACTGAGCAACAGTTCAGTGCTGCTTCTCTGTAGCTCAGGTCAGGCGCTTCTGCCGCTGTTTCTGGTTCAAAATTGGGTTCATGCTTCCATCTGCTGAAAAGCTTTATGGAGATGAAGATTTCATTTTTCAGCACGACCTGGCACCTGCTCACAGTGCCAAAACCACTGGTAAATGGTTTACTGACCATGGTATTACTGTGCTCAATTGGCCTGCCAACTCTCCTGACCTGAACCCCATAGAGAATCTGTGGGATATTGTGAAGAGAAGGTTGAGAGACGCAAGACCCAACACTCTGGATGAGCTTAAGGCCGCTATCGAAGCATCCTGGGCCTCCATAACACCTGATCAGTGCCTCAGGCTGATTGCCTTCATGCCACGCCGCATTGAAGCAGTTTATTCTGCAAAAGGATTCCCGACCAAGTATTGAGTGCACAACTGAACATAATTATTTGAAGGTTGACTTTTTTTTGTTTTAAAAACACTTTTCTTTTATTGGTCGGATGAAATATGCTAATTTTTTGAGATAGGAAATTTGGATTTTCATGAGCTGTATGCCAAAATCATCAATAAGAAAAACAATAAAAGGCTTGAACTACTTCAGTTGTGTGTATTTGAATCTAAAATATATGAAAGTCTAATGTTTATCAGTACATTACAGAAAATAATGAACTTTATCACAATATGCTATTTTTTTGAGAAGATCCTGTATAGATAGATAGATAGATAGATAGATAGATAGATAGATAGATAGATAGATAGATAGATAGATAGATTTAAACATGTATAAATTTGATTTAATGTTTTATTGCCTTTGTTCAATGGCAGTCTATTAAATGTCCCAGAATTAAAATACATGAACTATTTACCTTTTTCTATCTCTCCCTTCACTCAGAAGTTGTATTCTAACAGAAAAACATTTATGACTGTACTTTTCATATTGGTGATGTTTACTACATTTCTGAAGAGGTACCAAAAGACAGGAGCTGTCACTTGCATGCCTAAAAATGCACTTTTTTAGGCAGCAAAATAAAAAAGATAAACAGCCTGGTTATCAATATGCTTTGCTCTGTACAAACACGTTTATCTTGACTCGGGTACACATTAAAGAGAACCTAAACTGAGAAGGATATGGATTTTTCCTTTCAAAATAATACCAGTTACCTGACTCTCCTGCTAATCCTGTGTCTCTAATATTTTCAGCCACGGCCCCTGAACAAGCATGCAGATCAGGTGCTCTGACTGAAGTCAGACTGGATTAGCTGCATGCTTGTTTCAGGCTTGTGATCCACTTACTACTGCAGCCAAAGAGATCAGCAGGACGGCCAAGCAACTGGTATTGTTTAAAAGGAAACATCCACATCCCTCTCAGTTTAGGTTTCCTAACACTGTTATAAATGTTTGGGAATATTGAATGAGATACATTTCATGCAAATTTGGACATGTGGCAATGTAAAGCACAAAATATTGCACGCACATAGTGCAAAAAACTTTTCTAACTAACTTAGAGGTTAGTGAATTATAAGGTAAGTAGTGTACACCTTGAAACTTGTGTAAAACATTCCTTAAAGTGGACATGCGCTCAGAACTTCCTCTCTGCTCTAAAACATTAGGAACAGTATGATAACCATTAGGGAGAAAAATGTCTTTATTACAATGTACAGAAATCCTAAAAAAGCCCTAAAAAATGTACAGGTCGACCTTTCAGGGAGCACAGAAAGGGTTAAAGCGTCTGTGCAGAGGAGCTCTGAGTCACAGCTACTCAGGGCCGGGCCAAGGCATAGGCTGGAGAGGCTCCAGCCTCAGGGCGCAGTGTAGGAGGGGGCGCACAATTCATTCGGCTGTCATTCCTAATTGTGTTTGAAGCAGAAAGAAATAAGAAAAGGAGATACATGGAAGTGACTACAAGCCAGATAACTAGAGATTAAGGTGTTGGAGGCCCTGGGGTGCCTCTTAGTCTAATAGCAATCAGTGTGTGACGGCTGGGGTGGAGGAATGGAGGGGCGCACTTTGGTGTCTCAGCCTTGGGTGCTGGAGGACCTTGTCCCGGCTCTGCAGCTACTGATGATAACACATTCCTACAGATAATTGCACTGAACTGTAGCTAAATAAACACAACTCGGTGTAGCAGATTTCTACAGCATTTCTATGCGGAATGAAAACTTTTCAGTCTGTTCTATGCAAGAGCTTTGGTGTACTTTAATGCACTAATAACCTTTAGGATCCTTCCACACTGAGGTATATGCGGCGCGCTGTGTAAAAAAAAATGGGTGTGGCCATGAGGTGAGTGGGCGTGGCCATGGGTGGGGACCGTTAGATAGTGAGTGACAGGGACCCCGTTAGATAGTGAGTGGCAGGGACCCCCGTTAGATAGTGAGTGGCAGGGACCCCCGTTAGATAGTGAGTGGAAGGGACCCCCGTTAGATAGTGAGTGAAAGGGACCCCCGTTAGATAGTGAGTGACAGGGACTCCCGTTAGATAGTGAGTGACAGGGACCCCCGTTAGATAGTGAGTGACAGGGAGCCCGTTAGATAGTGAGTGACAGGGACCCCAGTTAGTGAGTGACAGGGACCCTAGTTAGATAGTGAGTGAAAGGGACCCCCGTTAGATAGTGAGTGACAGGGACCCCCGTTAGATAGTGAGTGACAGGGACCCCGTTAGATAGTGAGTGGCAGGGACCCCCGTTAGATAGTGAGTGAAAGGGACCCCAGTTAGATAGTGAGTGAAAGGGACCCCCGTTAGATAGTGAGTGACAGGGACTCCCGTTACATAGTGAGTGACAGGGACCCCCGTTAGATAGTGAGTGACAGGGACCCCTCTTAGATAGTGAGTGACAAGGACCCCTTTAGATAGTGAGTGACAGGGACCCCCGTTAGATAGTGACAGGGACCTCTGTTAGATAGTGAGTGACAGGGACCCCCGTTAGATAGTGACAAGTGCCCCCCATTAGTTAGTGAGTGACAAGGACCCCCCTCACCTCGCAGTCAGCAGACCTCGATCAGCGGGCGACCCGACCAGATAGAGCGGGCGCCGGATGCACCACGCTGTATATGCGGAAGTGATGTCACTTCCGCATATCAGCGGTGTACGCTAGGTCCTAGCGCCCGCTCTATCTGGTCGCCCGCTGATTGAGGTCTGACGCTCTGGCCGCGGGGACAGCTGGGGGGGGTCAGCGGCGGCCAGGAGGGGGCAGCGGGCAGTGCCGGGAATCCCTGGGAAAGAGATCCGGGGCACCCCAGGACAGATTTGGGGCACGTGCCCCCCAAAATAGGGCTAGCGACGCCCCTGCTCCACATCATAACGAGCAACTAGCTAACTGAGCACAACTGGCCACACCGCTTCCAGGACTAAATGCTCACACGTCTAGCATGCTGAAAAGGCCTTGCAATGGGTTACGGGGCTGACTAATGATACAATCTTACAATACCGTGTATTCACTCAGTTTACCCTCCAACTACATAGATATGGTAAGATTGGACAAAAAAAGATTCTATCGTTCTATCGTTAGTGAACACCTTTACTATAATCTGGTTTTACTCCCCGACTACTAGGATTTTTTCTCTGTAACAAGACAATGGTCTCAATTCACTAAGATCATGCTAGAGATAATAAGGCAAGATAAAACTTACCTCCACACGTGAGAGAGTTATCTTACCTCTTCATTCCTTAAGTTACCTCTCCTGTAGTTAATTTACCTCCTCTGTAGTTAATTTACCTCCTCTGTAGTTAATTTACCTCCTCTGTAGTTATTTTCACATGCAGCTAATTAACAGCCTGTCTTTAACTCTGGAGTTATTTTAAGGATTGGAGAGTTAATTTAAAGACAAAAGAGTTAACTTTAGGCTTGCCTGAGGTAAAATGTTTCCTGAATACTACATGCCTTATCACCATGGTAACAACTCTAGAAGAGTTATTAAAGACAGGAGATAAGTTTAGTGAATTGAGGCCAATGAAAATGGAACTGAATTGCTTTAAAGGGAACCAGTTGTCGGACTCTCCTGCTGATCCTGTGTCTCTAATACTTTTAGCCACAGCCCCTCAACAAGCATGCAGATCAGGTGCTCTGACTGAAGTCAGACTGGATTAGCTGCATGCTTGTTTCAGGTGTGTGATTCAACCACTACTGCAGCCAAAGAGATCAGCAGGACAGCCAAGCAACTGGTATTGTTTAAAATACAACATCCATATCCCTCTCAGTTAAAGGAAGCTTAGCAAAATTTGGAAGATGCCAGTACAGACCCCCTTTTAACTGATGCCTAATCCTGGTTGTTGTCCTGATATTGACCTACAACCGGTTAATTTCTTGAGTGTTAAATATGGGATAATAATGGACAGTTGCTGTTTCCAATTTATATTCCTTGATAGCATATCTGATTTCAGCAGATACTGGTGGTGTAGTAGGTACACTAGAGATACACTCAGAGTTTGATTGTTGTGTCTGTGTGGGTTTCCACTGGGCACTCCAGTTTCCTCCCACATCCCAAAAACACACAGATATATGTATTGGTTCCCCCCAAATTCACCTTAGCCTTCAATAGGAACATAAGACTATGGCTCTTATTCAATTCACTTTTTCTAAGTTTTCTCTTAGCTGATATTTTCACACCTTATCAATAAAACACATTTTAAGCCATCACCAAGCAAGAAACAAACTAGAATATATTCTGACAGTACTTTTTCTTCTCCTTTTAGGTACTTTTTAATTGCAGGGTGCTGAACAGTATTTTAACAGAAGATGAAAAATGATCTAAGGGAAAACTTTGGAGAAAAAGCGAACTGAACAAAGGCCCATGACTTCAGTAGAGATTACACTGGTAGTAGAGATAAGCTCCTTTGAGGGGCATTTAGTGACATGACTATATATACTTTATATTGTGCAGTACTGATCTCAAAATTGATCAGAAGAAGATCGGACATGCTGGAAATTATCAATTGATGAGTCAATTTGGTGTGTATAAGCCCCTCAGTCTGCTAAGCTAACAGTTTCTGCTAGATTCTCTTGTCCTCCAAAGTTCACCATGCCCAATGGGCAGCAACCTGCTAGTACTCTATAAAGCATAGTGTAGCAGAAAAAGGATTAAAGTGGATCCGAGATAAACTTTTACTCATTGCATAATTGTGTTCCTTTCATATAGTTTATAGAGCATTCCTCAAGCCAAATACTTTTTTTGCTTTGTTTTAATACTTTAATTCATTATGAATTAAACATACCTCACTCACAGCTTTTTCACAGTGCCTTGGCACTGTAGCAAGGGCTCATGTGAGCTCAGTCTGGGCAGGAGGAGGAGGTGGCTACTAGCCAGAGATTTCGGAGGCAGAGGGGAGGAGGAGAGGGGACAGAATTTGTCACAGGCTGAAGGCTGGAGATGCTATCACTTTGCCTGTGTGTAATGTGACAAACAAAACATGGCTGCTGTCATTGTATCACAGGAATAAATAATCATAAACTGTTGAAGCTGTTTGCAGCTAGATTTGCTGTGTAAACTATCTAAACTTTAGATAAGATATATAGACAAGTTACTTGTTAGAGTTAGTTTTTCATCTCCGATCCGCTTTAAGATGAAATGAGGCCCTATGAAAGATAGCAGTTTTTGCCCACCGCTGGTGATCACCTGGCTTTTTTAGTAAGATTTGGTGGGGAGTAGAGTTCACCAGGCCCCCTAGACTCTCTCCAGGCCTTAGGCAACTGCCTAGGTTTGCCTTGTGGATTATCCGGCTCTGCTGTGTAGGATGTCAGTGCTATATAAATATGAAAATAATTTAAAGGGGCCACAACCCTAAAATTTACTGAACCTCCTTACCTTTTTGACCACCAAGTATTTATGTGGTGTGTGTGTGTGTGTGTGTGTGTGTATGTGTGTGTGTGTGTGTGTGTGTGTGTGTATACAGTACATAGCCCCGTGCTATTTATAGTGGAAGCGTGCACATTCTGCATTGTAACATCACTCCTGCTTTATGAGGGGGAAAATGACAGCAGTCTTTCCTGACAAGCCCTGGTAATTGTCTTGCTGTCACCCAGGCCAGTCACCACCAGGAGGGCGGCTGCTTTACAGCATGTGGCTCCATATCCAGCTTGTATGTCCCTGGCTGCGGTGTAGGCCTTTGGCTTCATCCCAGATGCTGACACAGGTCCAGCACCGACACTTCATTAGAAGTGCAGCTCCTCATACTGGGAATACACAGCCGATCAGCCGTAAAACACATCATTTCTTTAAGTGTCGCTTTAGCACTGCATCCCAGCAGACTAATGTATTGTCCTATTAGCTTCTTATTTGTGTGATGCATTGCTCCCACTGCTATCTATGTAAATTCCTACTTTTATCAGCCCGTGGTGGCAGTGCCGCTGTTTTAAATCAATTGGAACATTTGCACTAAATAACTCTCAGCCATTTGATTCCCTGGAGCAGTTTTGCATAAATGTAATGTTTACGGGTTTAATGCAGCGAAGGGAAACAAAAGATCTCTGCCATGATTAAACAGTATGTGATGTGTAGACGGATCAGTAGAAGGTTTAAGATGAAATAATAAGCCTACAAATAAACTGAAAGGGCTTCTGGAGATGAATACATTACATGGCTCGAGAAGAAATGACTGTCACTATGTGATGCAAATTGAGGCTCAATCTATTGAGGCTGCTGCCACCTTCTGGTGAAAACAGATAGCTTTCTGTAAACTGGCATAGATAAAGGTTTCAGTTATCAAAACCTAAAGCTTTAAATGATACTAGCCAACCCGCGGCGTAGCATACACCGCATAAGGGGGTAGAGGGTAGGAAGGGGGTATTGGACACAGCGGCGGGGAGGGGGGTTGGACCCCCCCTCACCTGGGTCCCCCATGTGTGCTCCCACTCCAGCTTAAGCTCAGCAGGACCTCCCTCACCTGGGTCACCATGTGCATTCTCCCTGCAGCTTAAGCTCAGCAAGACCCCCCCTCCCTCACCTGGGTCCCCCATGTGCGCTCCCCCTGCAGCTTAAGCTCAGCAGAACCTCCCTCCCTCACCTGGGTCCCCCATGTGCGCTCCCCCTCCAGCTTAAGCTCAGCAGAACCCCCCTCCCTCACCTGGGTCCCCCATGTGCGCTCCCCCTCCAGCTTAAGCTCAGCAGAACCCCCCTCCCTCACCTGGGTACCCCATGTGCACTCCCCCTGCAGCTTAAGCTCAGCAGAACCTCCCTCCCTCACCTGGGTCCCCCATGTGCGCTCCCCCTGCAGCTTAAGCTCAGCAGGACCCCCCCCCTCCCTCACCTGGGTCCCCCATGTGCGCTTCCCCTGCAGCTTAAGCTCAGCAGGACCCCCCCTCCCTCACCTGGGTCCCCCATGTGCCCCCCACCTGCAGCTTAAGCTCAGCAGGACCCCCCTCCTTCACCTGTGTCCCCCATATGCACTCCCCTGCAGCTTAAGCTCAGCAGGACCCCCTCCCTTACCTGGGTCCCCCATGTGCGCTCCCCCTCCAGCTTAAGCTCAGCAGAACCCCCTCCCTCACCTGGGTACCCCATGTGCACTCCCCCTGCAGCTTAAGCTCAGCAGAACCCCCCTCCCTCACCTGGGTCCCCCATGTGCGCTCCCCCTGCAGCTTAAGCTCAGCAGGACCCCCCTCCTTCACCTGTGTCCCCCATATGCACTCCCCTGCAGCTTAAGCTCAGCAGGACCCCCTCCCTTACCTGGGACCCCCATGTGC
Source organism: Hyperolius riggenbachi (assembly GCF_040937935.1). Taxonomy (NCBI): domain Eukaryota; kingdom Metazoa; phylum Chordata; class Amphibia; order Anura; family Hyperoliidae; genus Hyperolius; species Hyperolius riggenbachi. Next base: position 244,368,883 of record NC_090652.1, on the reverse strand, counting down.
GCTCCCCCTCCAGCTTAAGCTCAGCAGCAGCCGCCACTATTAGTAAGAGGCAGTGGGCAGGGATGACTTACCTCTTCCACATGCCAGCGTGCATTCCACTGTCGTCACTTCCTGCAATGCTACCCACTGTATTGGAGTAATTTGCCTTCTTAAAACAGAAGGAAATCTGCAATAATTCAGCTATAAGTGATCATTTGTGGTTACCCACAATGCACTGCTACTAAATATGCAAATTATCCTTTTTCACTCTTGGTAAGCCAAGCAAGCATCCAGAACCGCTGGTGTATAGCAAGCATAAAACTTTATGTTTTACAGTCATATCTACCCCACATGAAGACAGCCTGTTTCTGACTTTTGGTCCTCATCAGTACTTGGCAGGGATTAATATGGCTGTATGAGACAGGGCTCAAACCAGTACAACAAAGTTACCAAGCAGCTCAGGGCGACCCAAACCACTCGGAATGTATAGGTGGATAAAAGGGACCAAAAATACCTCCTACTAAAAAAAAACAAAGCTTGGTGTAATTTGCCTTCTTAAAACAGAAGGAAATCTGCAATAATTCAGCTATAAGTGAACATCTGTGGTTACCCACAATGCACTGCTACTAAATATGCAAATGATCCCTTTTCACCCCTGGCAAGTCAAGCAAGCATCTAGAACTGCTGGTGTATAGCAAGCCTATAGCTTTAAATTTCACACAGTCATAGCAAACCCACATGTGACAGCCTATTTCAGACTTTTAGTCCTCATCAGTACACAGCAGGGATTGATATGGCTTTATGAGATAGGGCTTGGACCAGTACAACAGAGTAACCAAGCAGCTCAGGGTGACCCAAACTACTAAGAATGTATAGGGGAATAAAAGGGACCACAAAGCCCTCCTACTAAAAAAAGCAAAGCTTGGTGTAATTTGCCTTCATAAAACAGAAGCAAATCTGCAATAATTCAGCTATAAGTGAACATTTGTGGTTACCCACAATGCACTGCTACTGAATATGCAAATTATCCCTCTTCGCCCTTGGATTGATATGGCACTACTTCTTCTTCTTGCTTGGACCAGCCCCTTCTTCTTGCTTGGACCGGCCCTGGGGGCAGGGCGCTACTTCTTCTTCTTGCTTGAAGGTTGAGGCTCTTACTCAATTATATATATATATAGATATGATAACTTTACATACCTCCCAACTTTTTGAAATGAGAAAGAGGGACACTTAAGCCACACCCCTGATCACACCCCCATCACACCCCTAGTTACGTTTACCATAAAGATTTCATAAGAAAAAGATGTTGTTTTATAATTCAAACCACACCAGTCCTTTCTATCCTGGTTTATTTTCCTTCATATTAACATTTTACAATTAGTAATATATCAATTTAAAGGATTGGAATAAAGTTTAGAGTCAATCAAACACATTTTTTAGAAGATAAATATATATATTTACATAGAAAGAGGGACAAAGTCCTGAAAAAGGGGCCAAATGAGGAGGAAAGAGGGACAGAGGGACAGGGCTCCCAAAGAGGGACTGTCCCTCCAAAAGAGGGACAGCTGGGAGCTATGAACTTATGTCCCTGTGTGTTATTCATAACCAGTGCAGGGGAAGGTGCAAGTATGAATGAAATGATATATTGTAATGAGGGTCTACTCACTCTCCTGTACTCAAGTTCAACAGTGCACTAAATGCAACTTTTACAATTTTTATAGATGTACAGTAGTTAAAAATCAGAGGACAAAATGTTAAAGTTTTTCATTGAGGGTCCTTCTACACTTGGCGTGATGCGAATTCCACGTGGCAAAATGGCACACTATTTACACACACTTTAGTATATGCAGCAGATAGCATCAATGGGGAAATTGGACGCAACCTGCCTTCACAAAGTCTCAACCTTTAATCCCATGTATACTGCTGGACGGGAAGCACTTTATCTTAAAATCTGCATCTGCGCTGCACGCGCGCCAAAAACTCATAATCTGCAATCAACTTATATTACTTCCAGTGCCGCGCACGACGCGCATTAACGCACAGCAGCTTCTGCTTCAGCAAGAGCACTTCCTGTGTATCGCAGGAAGTGCAACATGTTAGGTGGATGTGACGCAATGCAGTAAATGTAAAAGAGGCCTAAAATTAACCTTCAACCATAAATGTGGTGCAGTAACACTGAGATGTGTAGTCATTACTTCTCCATTTAGCATTGTACGGTTATCATCAAAACAATAGCAGATAATATGAAAAGAGCAATAAACAGAAACTGGACTTTCCTGACTCTGAGTTCCTGTGCCTATGTTGTCTGCCCCTCAATGGCACAGTAGTGGTAACCATTAAGATCTATACTTCTTATACTTCAGACCTGCCTCTTACAAGTAGTCTTGGTCATATTTAAGAGAACTCATGGAGAAGCATGTGATCAGTTGATAGATTTGCAAAGCTTTGATTTGCTGGGATCACATTCATCTTTAGCGCATGATCATGCCTAGCAAATCAGATACTTGCATATCTAACACCTGCGCAAACTTATCACATGCCTCTCCATGAGTTCTCCTAGACATGACCACTACTACTTACAAGTGACCACTGTTACTATTGAGAACAGACATCATATGATGTAGAACAGTTTTTCTTAACAGTAATATAGCATGTACCCCTTTATTAATGACTGTGCTAGTCAAGTCCCCTGTCATGTGTAACATCTTCTCAAATAACCCTTGACACATTTATTTGTCAAGAGTACTCTGGAATTTAGTATGAGATCTGGAGCCCCCCTGTCAGCACTTTTTCAGCACTTACCGATTGCCCGAGTTTGGCATAGCGCTGCAACAGTGGAACAGTGGAGTTTGTATATATAGGTTTTGTTTTTTTTTATCTCAAAACTTACTATAATGGATGGACTAGGATCAGTGCAAGTACCCCTGAATCCAGCAAAATTCCCCTCTGGGGTCTGCACACCATGTTTTGAGAACCTAAGATGTAGAGGACAGCATGGAGCTATGGAAACTTTTAAGGCTAAATAGGTTTTAATGACAAGCACCATTCGCTCTAAAACACAAAGATAATCTTTTCACTACACCGCTACGGGAAAGAATGGTGGCCAAAAAATAGAGGGGTGCGGTCACAGTGATGGCTAGAAATGATTAATGAGATGCTAATAATTCCAGGTCTGCCTGCAAATTCCATGCAAACTGTTTGTGGCTTAGAACTGAGCCAATCAAATGCACCCCTTATCAACGTTGGCTGTCCCAGCTCCTACCGTAGCAGCATATAATTTGCAAAGAACTTGCATGCGAGCTGGAATTATTTGCATCTCATCTCTAGCGGTGGGAGGAGATGATAAATGAGGGGTAATTTAATTGCAGGAGAATTCATCTGGAAAGTACAAGTTAGAGGCAACAACTGGGCCTTACAAAGCTTGGCAACTCTCTTCCCATCTAAATATACTTTAGGCCTGGGACCCACTGGCAGAGCTTTTCAAAGTGTTTGTGATTTAAAAAGCCCTAGCTAATGCAATGCAATGGGGGATTAAAAAAAAAAATCAAATCCCTCAAGCGGTATCACACCCATAGCGTTACATTAGTATTTCAAATTAGAAATCAGAAAAGCACTGCTAGAGGGTTTCAGGCCGTACAGACACTGCAGATGTGCCTAATAGATACACCAGTCAACCACACCATTTAACCCACTGTCAGGTGATTAAAACAGAGATGGTTAGAGTGTCTTCAAAAAAGCATGCCGTGAGTGTTCCTGTTATGCAGTGGTTACTATCTACCAAAAATCATCCAAGGAAAAGCAATAGGGTCATGGCTGTCCAAGGATCATTGATACCTGTGAGGAGTGAAGGTGAGTGGAGGCTAGCCTTTTTTTTCTGATTCCTGATGATTGAAAAACGTCATGTTAGCCATAACACCATTGCAGAGAAATGTTGAAAATGCACACTGCAATGCAGCGCTCTCTGTATGGGGCAGTATATCTCATGCCCACTGCTAAAGGCACTTACAACAGGTATGTGTTAGTGTCAGAACCGTCACAACAGAGCAGTGGAAGAAGGTGGCCTGCTGTAAAGAATCATATTTTCTTTAGGTCACCTGGATGTCAGTTTCACACATACCACCTACCTAAAGCTTGTTGGAGGCCACATATACCTCTCCATGGCAACAATGCATTATGGCATGGTGGCACTGCAGCAGTACAATGTGGTGTGACCTCTTGGGACCGTTGTGGTGCGATTGCAGAACAATTGCACTGCACCAAACGGTGTCAAGTGCTAAAGGGGCCTTAAAGGGTTCCTGAGATAGGGCCACAGGGATAAAATATACATACCTGGGGCTTCCTCCAGCCCCCTCTAGCCTTATCGCTCCCACATCGTCCTCTTCTGACTGCACGTTCGCCCACTACTGACCCCAGAAAATATGTCAGTCGGGGCCAGTTGGTGCATGCGCAGTCCGACGCAGTAGTAAACACAGACGCTGATTGCTCCCAGCGTCGTGAATGCGGAGGGAGAACATGCGGTGCAGTTGGCCCCAGACCAGAGGACTTTCCAGGGCCAATTACAGGCAAATGGGAAGACAGAAGAGGATGGCATGAGAGTGATCAGGCTGGAGGAAGCCCCAGGTATGTATATTTTATTCCTGTGGCCCCTCAGGGTCACTTTAAGTCCTTTTTCATGAGGGATTTTTATGTTTTGTTTTTCCTTGCTTTCTGTTTTTATCTGCTTTTCTCTTCAGGTTCCCCACCTGACTTATATTTTTCTCCTCTTCACTTTCATTTTTAAATGTTTTTCTTTATTCTCTATCTTTTCTTTATTTGCAAACCATAATGAAATACCAAGCCCAATGCAAAGAACCTTGTGTTGAAGCCTATCCATTATGGGTCGGGCTTTATACGTTAATTAGTACTTGTTGCTGTGTTTTTGTAAATAAAAAAAAAAAAAAAATTCCCTCATGACAAAGGACTTAATACCTCTTTTACACTTGACACCAGGGCCTGATTTACCATACAGCACTGTAGGCACGTGCCTACAGGCGCCTGATGATGGAAAGGCGGCTCACTTCCCTCCCTTCTTCCCTATGCAGAGTCCTGATGAGAGTGTAAATGAGAGGTTACTCCCCCTGCTCTCGGCATTCCATTGTTGAAATCTCCCTTCAGTCAGGGGCACCTCTACCTGCTTAATACAGAGGCTCCTCTAATGCTTATTTGGGGGCACCTCTAGCTACTTAGGATAGTAGCTCTGTCTACCTAATACTAAAGGGCACCTGTGGCTACCTATGATGGGCATTGAAGTTAAGGAGAAGTAACAGCTGGTCCAGCCAACACACTTGCGGTGCAATTCGGCGGGAGTTTGTAGGTTCATGGAGTGCAAAATCTAAGGTGCCAGGTCACCTGTGCCTATCAGCTCCTGTGAGGCAAATCCGGGCCTGCTTGACACAATTTTTTTGTGTTCTGCAATCGCACCACCACAGTCCTGAAAGGTCGCACTGCATGGTACAGCTTCAGTGCAACCATACAGTGAAGCGTACTTTACAATGAAAGTATGCCTCACTTCCGGGTTAAACGCGCACAACACACTGCAACTCTTGCGTCGTCACGAAGGGTCCGCCAAAACACTCCACAATGCGATCACTATCATATACCCATAGGACTATCACTGCTTCTGGGATGCGGCAGTTTTGTGCGATGCGACTGAACATTGTAAGTGTAAATGGGGCCTAAAGGATCCCCTACAGTAGGTGAAGTACTAAGCCTGATGAAATCAGTGGACAGTCCAAAAAAAAACAAAAAACTATTTATGCCACATCATCCGTCACAGAGACCACCATATAGGAGTAATAATTTATGCCACATCATCCGTCACAGAGACCACCATATGGGAGTGTCGCTAATCGTTAAAGAGGAACCGTGGTGAAAGTAACATAGTTAATATACATATATACATTTTGACACTATTCATTTATAAATCATTCAGTCAGTGTAAAATCTTTCTTCTCCCTGATTTACATTCTAACATTTATTACAGGTGGTGACATCTTTAGTCCTGCCAGATGATCCCTGTGAAATGTTCATTGACGGCGAGATCTATGCTTGGCAGTTGGAAACAGCCATTATTTCCCACAATGCAACAAGGTTCATAGACAGGGAACTGTCAGGGCCATGGCTCAGGCATCATGATATTTTGGGGTTTCACCACAATATCAGCCATACTGATGTCCATGGTAATCTATTAGAGTAAAGGTAAAGATTTTTCATGGTAAAAGGGGTATCAGCTACTGATTGGGATGAAGTTCAATCCTGGGTTAAAGTGCCTCTTAACAGTGCATTCGTCTGCATATGGAGTAACAAACTCCTACACAGTGCAGCTACTTGCTTGTTTCTAGGCAGATCATACTCCACAATTAGAAGGTGTAAATATTCCTCACCTCATGGAATGAATGCATCACTGCAGTGCATTAGCAAACCTGCAGCAGGGACAGGGTGAATATATCAATCTATGGGCCATTTGGAGAGATGAGAATTCAAAGTGTACGTGGCCTGGCTTTAAAGCTTACCTGGTCTGACATGTGGCATGTTAAGATAAATACCGGTACATGGGTTCATATAGTAGTACGACTATATAGAATTTGCCTGTATTCACGTTTTATTTATTTCTTATTTGCAAGAGTTAATAGATCTGTGCTTTATGTATGCAAATAAGGCAGTCAAACTGCAGTGAAATGCAGACGCTGGACGAATCTGGGGGGGGGGCAGGCGGGTCTCTTGCCCCAGGCGCAGTTTGTTGAATTCTTAAAAAGGCGGCAAAATGAATGGCAGTTTAGGTGCCAAAACCTGACCATTAGGCGCAAAAACCTGACCTTGCCCCAGGCGCAACTTGGTCTAGATCCGTCCCTGCGCTGCCCTTAGGTCTAGATGCATGAAGTATACTGCTTGGAAGGCTGACAGTAAGTGGCATAGCAATAGGGGATGCAGAGGTTGTGACCGCACCTGGGCCCTTGAGCAAGAGGGCCCCTCCTTCAACCACAGTATTGGTCCTGAGCTGGTAATAATCACTTCTACAGATGCTTTAAAGTGTAACTGTTGGTCATAAAATTCTTTATTTTTATCTGGTAAACAAATACAGTAATAAGAATGCTAACCAGGCAATCCAAAAGTTAAAATCACTATTACTTTTCTTGTTGATAAATGATCATTCCCCAGTTTACCTGACTCTTTTTTGGTACACACAAAACTTGGTACGCACAAAGGAAATTGCAGGGCATGCTGGGTTGTTCTTTTTTACTTCTCTACTTTCCCCTCAGACTTACCTAATGCAGCCTGATTGGCTGAAGCATCTTTCCCTCCTGTTTCCCCTCCCACACCTCTGTTCCTCTCTGATTGGCCAACATTTCTCATGCTGAGACAATGTACTTTCTATAGTGGAGGGCGAGCAATGCATACACAATCAGGCAGAGGATAGTAAGGGAGGAAATGACATCATGATTGGCTTCAAAATAGCCACAGTTAAAATGGGAAATGCTAAGAAGGATTTTCTGTTTTTTTTTACTGTAGAAAAATCACTAAAATCAAAACGTGGACAGTGCAATACATATGTTATGTAAGCAGAGCAAGTATTTATCTACTTATATATTTGTTTTTTTTTGTCTGAGATAGTATGGCTGACAGCTCCTCTTTAAATAGTAGTAATCCATAACAAATGGTTCCCCATCCCAGTCTTGCATCTCTGACACTGAGGTTGTCCTTGGCAGGTTTTAGTGTGCCATATTAATTGTTATGTACAGAATGCTTGGGGGGCCTAATGTAAAACTTGCACTGGGGCCCATAGCCTCTTAGCTAATAAAAAAAAAAACAACAAAAAAACAGGAAAATGAATAATAAATAAATAAATATTTGTATATATAAAAAAAGCATTGGGGTAGCGATCAGACCCGAGCTCTGTTGGTGGGGAGAAAAGGTGTGTGTGTGTGTGTGTGTGTGTGTGTGTGTGTGGGGGGGGGGGGGGGATAACTTTGTGCTGCGTTGTGTGGCCCTGCAGCGAGGCCTTAAAGCTGCAGTGGCCCATTTTATAAAAAAATGGCCTGGTCTTTAGGGGGGTTTAAGCCCATGGTCCTCAAGTGGTTAACACCTGCTCTTCCTCTCTTTAACCTGTTAGCAGCCCTGCATGCATTATCTTAAAGAGAAACTCCGACCAAGAATTGAACTTTATCCCAATCAGTAGCTGATATCCCCTTTTACATGAGAAATCTATACCTTTTCACAAACAGACCATCAGGGGACGCTGCATGACTGATATTGTGGTGAAACTCCTCCCACAAGAAATTCTGAGTACGTACTCTTGGCAGTTTCCTGTCTGTGAACCTTGCTGCATTGTGGGAAATAGCTGTTTACAGCTGTTTCCAACTGCTAAAAAAACATGCAGCAGCTACATCACCTGCCAACAGTAAAAATGTCACCATGTAATAAATGTCAGAATGTAAATCAGGGATTTAAAAGATTTTACAATGGGCAAACACTGACTAAATCATTTATACATAATTATTGTAAAAATGAAGTACTTTTTTATTACATTATTTTCACTGGAGTTCCTCTTTAAGTTAGATAATGCATTCTTGGGCGTCTTCTGCCCGGAATATATTGTTTAATTGCCTGATGCAGTTATGCAGAGTGGCACAGGGAGCTTTCATATTTATCTGTCCTGGGCAGCTGGATGGGCTTCTTCTCGTCATCCACCCATGGTGCTGTACTCTCTGCATCCTCTTCTGAGTTCCGATCACATGATATGACATGTAATCGTAACCCATCCCGGGATACGATCACATCATATCATGTGATCGGAACCGAGAAGAAGATGCTGGCATTGCAGCGCCGCCAGTGGAGGAGAGGAGAAGCCGATCCAGCTGTCGGGACAGGTAAATATGAAAGCTCCCTGCGCCGCTCTGCATAACCTGCCAGGCTGGGGAAGACACACTTCCCATGTGGCAGAGAAAAAACGGCCCTGCAGGGCACATATAGTTTTGCTATATGTGGCTGCTAAAGGATTAAGCAGCCACATATAGCAAAGAGGGTCTCTCCAGGAACAGCACAGCTATATTTGTTTGTGATTTCCAGAGTACTGTATATGTAACACCAAGCCATATATTGTTCCCACGGTTTCCACAAGTGTCCTAAAAATGTTACAGCAGCTGCAGACTGAAATATAGTCTTTACTGGTGCTCAGTTATAAAATGACTTGTATGGAGGTGTAAAAAGCTAGAAAGATTTTTTTAGGAAAGTAGCGTAACCCTTTAGAAAAGAGTAAGGTTGGTGGAACATTTATCGTATTCCAATATTGCCCCCCCCCTCCCCAACACACACATTGTAGATTAGATTAAATTAAATTGAATATTAAAGAGTAACTGTAGTGAAATAACGTAATAAATAAAATTGCTTATTTTTATTGATAAATGATTTTGTCTGTGTTTGTCCACTGTAAAATCTTTCCTCTACCTGATTTACATTCTGTAATATATTACAGGTGGCCACATATTTAGTCCTGGCAGGTGAGTCCTCTGCGGAATGTTGTGTTTCTGAGAGTTCCAAAGCCAGTACAAAATATACCTGGTCTCCCAGAATGCTCTGGAGGGTGGGGAGGAGGGATTCCACAAAGCTAATCAGCACAGGCTACACGTCACAGGGAGGGCGGCGCTACATACCAATATACATCAATGTACAGCTATAAGAAGGGTTTGTGGTGCTAAAACCAGGAAAATTACCATAAAAGTGGGTATTCTGAATAATTTACTGCATTCTACTATATGTCCCTACAGTGTCTCTTTAACCTCCTGAGCGATAATCCCGAGCTGAGCTCGGGGTATATCGCGCAGGAGGATTTCTCAGGCCCTGGTGGGCCGATTTGCATAATTTTTTTTGTTACACGCAGCTAGCACTTTGCTAGCTGCGTGTAACTTCCGATCGCCGCCGATCCGCCGCTACCAGCCGTGCAGCCCCCCCCCTCCCCGACCCCTTGCGCAGCCTGGCCAATCAGTGCCAGGCAGCGCTGAGGGGTGGATCGGGACTCCCTCTGACGTCACAACATCCATGACGTCGGTGACGTCATCCCGCCCCGTCGCCATGGCGACCGGGTAAGCCCAGCAGGAAATCCCGTTCTGAACGGGATTTCCTGCTTACTCTGATCGTCGAAGGCTGGGGGGATGCCGCTGCGCTGCGGCTATCATGTAGCGAGCCCTGGGCTCGCTACATGATTTAAAAAATAAAAAATTTTAAAAAATGGTGCTGCGCCACCTCCTGGGCGATATAATTCTATCGCCCAGAGGGTTAAATGGCAAATATAAACCACTTCATAGCTAGCATCACAATATTTTATTATTACAGGCTATTATTCTAATTTAATTTCTTTTTACATTTATGTAATAATAAATATTAAAGCCTTTGATTTATATATATTTTTTTGTTTTGTTCACCTCTGTGGTACTGAAAAAAAAGATTTCTGTTGGTTTTCTGCAGTGGAAACCTTATATCGTATTTCCATGGATTTACAGCTACTTGGAATTTTGGCATCACTAGTCAACTTTAACAGTCTCCTGCTTGTTTTGTAGCCATCTTGTTTCCCTGTTTACAGTGTGACAATGATCTATTAAATATATACCTAACTATTAAAATATGCAGTTTGATGCTACAAAACTATGACCTTATTTCACGGTTAAACAGGCTACAGAGTAAATATATTTCATAGGTTTATTCATAGGTATATTTTATGAAGCGCAAATCATCGATCATTATGTGCTGCACTGGTTAATATTATGATACAAGGAAGTGTTACATTACTGTTTGGGTTTTCTTTGCCGCATCCAACAGTGCCGCCTTGTGTTCATTTGATGCAAATACATGTTGAGAAAAGTTACAAAAAAGAAGGCTGAGATTTTTTTTAGATCACATAGATGGCAATGCAGCAGGTGAACCACAGGTCAACCCAAAGAAACCATTGAAGAAGGTGGTTGTATTACACACCTGTACTGCACAAATGAAACACAAGTTTGGCCCAGTTTGTGGTGGGACAAGGGTGGACCCATTTAGGGGGGTTAGGATATATAAACACTGTTTGGATTGTGTTAAATGTTATTATTACGAACCAAGTTTAAGGCTTCACAAGTTTAAGGCTTTACTCACTATCACCTGCTAGCCTTGATAATGCATATATTTCAAAGCGCCGCAAGATAAAATGGACGTGAGCTTTACCGATAAAAAATGATCGTTGTAAAGGGCGCAGGAAATAGCCATTAGTTTGAATATCAGTAAATGTATCGATAGTGTACTACTTAATTCATATAGTAAAATATATGTAATATTTGCTGATATTTGACTATGACCTAACATCTCCCTACTCTCACACAGAACCCCCCAGTGGTGCCTAACCTTAAGACCCTCCCTGGTGGTGCCTAAACCCCCCCCCCCCCGGTGGTGCCTAACCCTACCCCCCCCCCCAACCTTTTGTCCCCCATCTACCGAAAAGCAGCAATATGCGCCAAACAAAGTAAATTTCAGAGGTAATGATTTCAAATATTGGTGCCCGGTTCCACAAGCTCAGGCGCCCAGGATTCTATTGAACGCCGATATTTGAAATTATTACTGCTGATTATTATTTACCTTTTTTGACACATATTGCAGCCATTATAAAAGCTGCGACTTGTGGCAAAGAAGGTACATTTCGGCACCCAGAGGCACCTGATAGTAGCCGCGATCTGTGCCCAAATTTCTTTTCTTTGCCGCTCATCGCGGCTCATATAATATGTGCCTATGGTGTTTTGCTGGGTTTTTTTTACCAAAGGGCTCCTGCGCCATTTTCAGGGAACGGTATAAGTGAGGTGGTGGCATTTACACCAGGGAACTGTAAAGGGGGGGGCACTAGACACCAGGGAATCTGATCAACACTAATAAAATGCTTGACAACAACTTTGCACAACTGTGTACCAAGAAGTTGACCATTGCTTTCAAATGTCCCTCCTTAAAGAGAACCTGTACTGAGTAAAAATATTTCAAATAAACACATGAGGTAACTTTAAATGAACATTACATAGTTACCTTGCCATAAGTTCCTCTCAGAAGCTCACCATTTTCTTCTGACAATAATCCCTTCCAGTTCTGACAATATTTTGTCAGATCTGAAATATATCAGTTGCTGTCAGTAAAATATCAGTTGCTGTCAGTTATAGCTGAAAGGAAAACTGATATGCCCGGTAATGTCCATGTTTCCCTATGGCTCAAGTGGGCGATGTTACAGTTTAACTGTGTGCTGACCAGAAAGCTGTTATGGGTAATGGCCATTTTCAAAATGGAGGACGGAAAATTCCCTTGATCACAGTGAACAAATAGGACGTGGGACAGGAGAAAGACACTGAGAAGTAGACTACATGGAAGGTAAGTATGACTTGTGTATGCTTATTTTGACTTTTAATTGTCAGTTCAGGTTTTCTTTAAGGACCAATGCACAGATCTATGTAAATATATATATATTTTTCTACTGAAAAATGTGTTAAATTGACTCAAAACTTTACTCCCATCCTTATTCGGAAACTGTATACAGTATTTCCTATTTTTTCAATGTTAACATGGAGGAAAAGTAATGATGATATAAAGGGCCAGTGATGATAATGCTTTATGGAGGCGTAACTACAGCAGGAGCAGTTCCTGCAGTCACAAGGGAGCCCAGGACTGTGGGAGGCTCCAAATTCTTACACACACCAATACAGAGGCTAACAGGCAAGTGTCCAAATGTGTTTTAAGGTGGGTAGGGGGTATGGTGACTGCACTTATTATAGAGGAGGGAGGTGGTTGAGGGAGTGCAATTATAACAGCCACACTTGACATGGGTGTGGTGTAGAGATACAGTCAGGGCCGGACGGATTTACCGTAAGGCACCGTAGGCATGTACCTACAGGCGCCTGATGAGGGAAAGGCGGCTCACTCCCCTCCTCCTTCCCTATGCATGAGTCCCGAGCGTGAATGTGAGGTTACTCACTCAGCTCTCGGCATTCCACTGACAAGATTCCCCTTCAGTCGGGGGCACCTCTAGCTACATAATACTGAGATTACCTCTGGTTACATAATGCTAAGGGAAACCTGTAGCTACAAAGGGAAGTAATGGATAAGTGACAGCTGGGCAAGCCAGCACACTTGTGGTGCAGTTCAGCAGAGGTTTGTAGGTTCATGGTGGGCAAAGTCTAGGGTGCCAGGACATCTGTGCCTATAGGCTCCAGTTATGTAAATCCGGGCCTGGATACAGTACTGTATACTGATCACACTTGCCATAGAGACAAGGAGGGGGATACGCTGAACACACTTGTTATGCTAGAAGGAGGGGTTAGATATGCTGGTCACATTTGTTATGGGGTGTGGAAATACTCTGGCCACACATGTTATAGAGGAGAAAGGAAGGAGATCCGATTTAAACACCTCATCTGGATACCTTTAAAATGTTTTTAATTTTTCATGTAAATCACTTCCCCTTAAAAACTACTATCTCACGTGGCCTGTCAGGTGCATCCTACCAGAGTTTTATTTATCTGCAGCAGTTTTGTTTCCAGACTTTGTACTTTCACTCGGAAGACAGGCTATTCTGTGAGTGTGGCATGTAGCTGTAAGCCTAGTTATACTTTTGCTACTACCTACATTATTCTTAGCAACTGAATTATCGCTTTGAAAAGATGTGTGGTTGGGGAGCTTAGTCTTATTTTGTATTTCAATGTTAAAATCTACAGTATATTTTAGATATTACTTGTACCAGGTAAATGTGGACATTTTTTAATGTTACTCAACTTACCATACAAAGATATGTTGAACTATTGATCTTGTTATCTATTCGCTGCACTTTGATGTGTTTCTCAGCCACAAAGATGTTTTACTAACTCTAATTACCGTACTTTTCAGACTATAGGACGCTCCTGACCTTAAGATGCACCTAGGTTTAGAGGTCAAAACCAGGGGGAAAAATATCTACTAAACCTGTGAAGGTGAAGGGACATCTTGTGGATTATGCTCCCTTGTGTTGTCCTCTGCGCCCCTATGTCCGCCTTTGTCCCCCTTGAGTCCTCCTCTATGCCCCTTTGTATCCCCCTTGTGTCCTATTCTATGCCCCTTTGTGTCCCCCTGTGTGCTCCATTTGTCTCCTTTGTGTCCTCCTCTGCATGGGCACAGTGTAGGGAGTCCCCAACATTGCAGCAGGTTGGAAGTTCGTATTGCCAGGCGTTCACAAGTCAGGAAATTCCCTGCAAGACGCAGTGACTTTTCTTCCCCACTTTTGGGAGAAGAAAATTGAGTCTTATAGTCCAAAAAATACAGTAGCAATCAGGCTAAGGGCCCACTAGCAACGCTTTACAGGAGATCACAAACTGACCACGATTCCCAAATTGCGGAAATGCCACAATTTCAATCGAGATTCCCGGAATAATCATGTATCGGCTTTGCAGCCAATTTATTCAATCGATCTGGGATCGCTCCCAAAATACTGCCTGCAGCATTTGCTATGGTGGGTCAATTGCAACACTGCCAGTGCAACCAACCCCAGAAAGTCAGGCTACGTTCACACAGTTCGAGTTGCCCATCCTGGAAAATAAGGACAGTACGCAACAGTGTTGAAAAGCAGAATCACACATTATGAGTGTGATGTGACACATACAGTGAGGCATACAGTACATAAAAGTATGCTTTACAGCAATGGTGCACGTCAGCCAGTGAATTCACAGAGCGCTGCGTGTTGTTCAGACAGAATCCACTGACAATCTGACAAGCAATTGTGAACCTGCATCACACTATAATTGCATTGTGTTGTGATATGATTGTATTGTCCATAGTGAGGCAATGCAGCGGATGTGGTGTCCAACAGCAGGACAAATGCCATGGATAACCCATGAAAATAAAGTAATGTAGCCTAGTTCTAAATAGGATTGGGCCTTACGCTACATACACTTGTTTATCACATGAACTCACATCTATTCAGGAACAGCTTAATTAGTACATGTATTTGTCAACTGTCTTAGATATAAGTATTAACGAGACAAAGTGATATACCTCTCTGTGTCCTATGATGATGCCCTGCGGCACTAATGCCGACCTATTCTACAGAGTTAAGGTGACTCCATACTGTGACCCATTTCTGCTGAAATCTATAGTAAAAGTTAGTAGCTGCCCACAGTCCAGAGAGACTATGTAAATTATTAATGATCACCTTAAGCCATCGTTAACCTCCTTTCTGGAGAGGCCATTTAAATTGATAACCAAATGCAAACTCATTTTAACAAAAGACATTAAATGATATACTGTAACCCCCAAAATGCATTCTACCTCTGTCTGCATAAAAACAAACAAAAGTAAATGTGATAGAAATTGGAGGGAAGGTGTATAAGCGCCATCTGGTGGTTAAGATAAATAAAGCACCATTCTCCTTGTTATGTGTTATTTATACTGTAAAAAGGGATGCAGTGAAGTGAATCTGTCTTATCTTGAAAGATGTAAATGTATCTTATACATATAAATGTACACTTGAAGTAAATTACCTGTGTGGACTTGAAATCAGAATTTCACATGAGCAGAACCACTTCTGGCCTAAGCCATTATCAAAGCTGAAAATGGCATTCTGCTTATAAACTAAGTTGTCATTGGGCCAGAGACCATAAATGATCCTGCAAAACCAGCTCGATGTTACAAAAAAAAAATCCGTTACTGTGGCAAGAAATTGCACCCTTAACGAGACACTGAAGCGAAAAAAAATATATGATATAATGATTGGTATGTGTAGTACGGCTAAGAAATAAAACATTAGTAGCACATATATGAGTATAATACTGTTTCCAGTACAGGAAGAGTTCAGAAACAAAACTGCTGCTCTAATCTATGCAAACAAGCCATTAAGCCACTTTCGAAGTTGCAGAGAGTTCTGACTTCTGAAGCCTGTTATCTCAACTGTTAGTAACTATATTGTTTTTTCTTCAGCACAGTACAGGTCAATAGTTCACTGGGCTGCTCTGCAAAATCATTTAGAATGCTGAGTAGTGGGTAAACTGCTAATATTAGAGAATGATGCAATGTTATAAAAAACATTATATAACTGAAAATAAAAAATAGGAGAATATTTTCTTTGCTTCCAATGTTCTAGTAGTAATTAGCCCTACTACACAATCAATTCATTATATCATAATTTTTTTTTCGCTTCAGTGTCTCTTTAAAGGACAACTGTAGTGAGAGGTATGTGGAGGCTGCCATAACTTCCTTTTAAGCAATACCAGTTGCCTGGCTACCCTGCTGATCCTCTGCCTCCAATACTTTTAGCCATAGCCCCTGAACAAGCATGCAGCAGTTTAGGTGTTTCTGACATTATTGTTAGATCTGAGAAGATTAGTTGCATGCTTGGTTCTGGTCTGATTCAGACAATACTGCAGTTAAATAGATCAGCAGGGCAGCCAGGCAACTGGTACTGCTTAAAAGGAAATGAATATGGCAGCCTCCATATATCACTTCAGTTGTCCTTTAAGCTGGCCAATAAAGGTCCAATTTTTAGTGAAGGATCGTTCCAGCAATCAGTTAAACGAGATCAGAAATAAAATGTCTTAATATGTTAGTGAACACCACCCACAAAAAATCTGTACTTCCTATCCATCACGACAAATTAGAAATTAATATTTTTCGCATTGACAAAATTGCTGTCGAACAATCATTTTTAAAATCATTGGCAGTCAAATGGGGATACCCAGGGACTTAATTTTCTGCCAATCCAATCACTACTCTGCCGATCCGATCGCTCAAACAATTCTTCACTAAAAATTGCACCATTAGTGGCCACCTTTACCTGGGTCATATCAGACCACAGCAATGGCTGCTGAATGGTTGAAGTATGTGAATGCGTGATAGAAGTTGTGCACGCACACATAGGAAATCCTGTAATTTCTATGATTAATTTTAAAACATTAACCACCTGGCAGGGACGTTCCTAGGATCCTAATAGGCACTCCAGCCAGAAGATGGGTGTGGCCATGCATTGGAATGTGGGTGTGGTTATGGGTGGAGCCAAATGTACATGAACTTAACAGTGGTCGAAGTAGGCCTGCCCAGCAAAATGTTGGATGAAGCCCTCCTCTCCATTAATACAAAACAAAAATGCAGCATATAACATGAATAAAGTTATCTGGCTTCTGTTCTGGCTGGTCTGGCTTTCTGCTGAGTAAGCTGCCAGTCCCCCCATAGCATTCCATGGCCTTCTAGTGGACCCCCACCTCTTCTCCCACGCACCTCCCATTGAGGCACCTCAACTCCCAGCATGCTCCCATAGAAGAACCACAGCTCCCTGCATGCCCCCATAAAGGCATCACAGCATCTAGCATGGCATCACAGCACCCAATATGCCTACATAGATAGAGTGACCAGACGTCCCGGATTGCCCGGGACGCGTCCCGGATTCAGGGTCCGCTGTCCCAGGCAGCATGAGGTCCCGGGAAACGTCCTGCTTTTAGTAGCGTCTGGACACTCTATCCTCATGAACTGGCAGCGGCGTCTATAGACGCCGTGCCAGTTCATTGCCCGCAGCCCTGCTCCAGCCTCCTTAGTCTTCCGGTGTTTTGACACCGGCAGGCGAGCAGGGCTATGGCAAGATGGCTGCCAAAGCCCTGTACTGGAGACTATTTGGGCTTGATTCACAAAGCGGTGCTAACCTACTTAGCACGTCTAAAGTCTTTAGACGTGCTAACCAGGGTGCTAAGTAGGTTAGCACCGAATTTCTGAATCAGATAATTCGGTGCTAACCTACTTAGCACCCTGGTTAGCACGTCTAAAGACTTTAGACGTGCTAAGTAGGTTAGCACTGCTTTGTGAATAGTCTCCATACCCCCACTGCTGTGCTGTGGTGCTATGCTGGGTGCTATGGTTCCTCTATGGGGCATGCCGGGTGCTGTAATGTCATGCTGTGTGCTGTGGTGCCATGCTGGGTGCTGTGTAGTGCCATGCTGGGTGCTGTGGTGACTCTACTCTGCTTGGGGGACATGCTGGGCACCACAGAATAGATCTGGGGCACGTGCCACTGATCTTTGGGGCTAGCAACACCCCTGCCACCTGACCATGCACAGTTAAATCAACATAGAGTTTGTGGGTGAAGCAGTTGCTTTTGGTGCGCCCTTAGAGACTGCAATGTAAATTTGTGCCAATGGGGTAGCAGGGGTTTAAAGTACTACTGAACTGTATTTTACGACCTGTTAGGAAATAAAAAAGCCACTGCATAACTCACCTACTCCGGGTTCCTCTCGCTGCCTTTTCTGCCATGTCAGCTCTCCCATTCTGCTGCTGTCTTCTCATTTATGCCGACATTGTCACTGCTATGGCCCTAAAGTACTTCCGGGTCAGCACCATAGCAGTAAAAATGCCGGAATTTATGAGAGGACATGGTAGCAGAACGGAAGAGCTGACGGCGGAAATGATGGCGAAGGGAAATCGGAGTAATTGAGATCTGCTGTGGTTCTTTTTTTAATAGGTTGTTCGATTATGGCGGTACAAGTGGGCGTAATCAGGGGCATTCCTAGGGAGGATAACTGACACTTCCTCCCCACCCATATTCAATGTTCTAGTTAGTTGAAGATTTCGGCTGACTAGTGCGGGGACCCCTGGTGCTGTAACATATGTCACAGCACCTCACGCAAAACGGCACTAAGAGCATTCTAACCCCCTCTCAGTTCAGGGGTACTTTAATTTTGGCAACGGTGCTCGACCGTGAGAAAGCTAAACACGTATTTGGGGAGGGCACTCTGCTATGAGATGGCCAGGCACACAGAGTTACACATTGCCCAGCAAGCTCATGGTGAACTAGAACTAGGAGTGTTCGTGGGAGACCTCATTTGCTCACTTCAACCGGAATAATCGCAAATACTTTCTGTTTTAAGAAAGCAAATTTCTGTGTTTCCAAGTACACAGAGAAGCGGAGGAGACGACATACAGATTATATTAAGTTCAGTAACAGTGCAGTCTAACACAGATAGCAGGAAAAAATGCAAAAGGTAGATCCTTCCCTCAGTAGAGGGGAACATCTGGGTAATCTGGATGCTTCTGCAATACTGTTGCAGCCCACCCCTGCTCACCAGGACCCTCTTTTACTGTCCAGCAAGCCGCACTGCACAAGCACAATGACTGCCCGTGCCATAGCAACTCCCTGCTTCTGCACAGACGTGGGAAGTCTTTGCACCTGTGCAGGCAGTGTGTTTATACTGGTACACAGATGGGAGTGAGGCAGCACTCTTGTCAAATAGATTTGGAGGGTCCCATCACTGGAATGTGGGGGCGAGGAGGAGGGTAGGAGAAGCCTCTGGATTGGTCATCATTAATTTTCTAAAGCTTGCTCCAGTAATTAAAGCAAAGGTCTTAATGCTGCCAAAGATACCCAATCTATCGAACAATAACAGTACTATTTAAAAAAAAAACTTGTTAGATGCAGAGAAGGAACACAGTCTGTGTTTATGCTCCCCCTTCTTCCAGCTGTTTCTGGGAAACTGGGAAATTTCACTGGGAAAATGTAAACTGCTGCAGCCATTCTTACACTGTTAATGGTAGGGTTCTCTAACTTTGCACAGTTGGTCACTGGGTGACTGAGATTAATATTCAGAAAAGTAGGTGGAGCCTTCAACAGTCAATCAAAATTCACCTATTGATTTTCAAGGGGAATATTTCATTGCTGCCATTTTTGCACTGTTAATGGCACAAGCCTCAAACTTGGTACAGTTGGTCATTGGGTGACTGGGGTTCAAATGCAGAAAAGGGGGTGGAGCCACAGCCAATCAGATTTGTTTCATTTCGATGCAAATGATTAATGCCAAAGACCGCAAAGCTCACAAACTACAGTAGGTTATTGAGTAATTAAGTAATTGTGTGTTAGGGTTAGAAAAACACAAGCCAAATACATAACCGGGCAACGCCGGGTCAACAGCTAGTATGCAAATAATTTTAAGATAATGTAGAATTATGCAAATGTTACTGCAAATCTATGCATCTTGAAAATGGACTGATTAAATAGTTTCATTGCAAGCTTTGATTAGTCCATTCTACAACAGATTTTAAAAATCATTAGCATAATTCTCAATCATCTCAAGTTTATTTGCACCTCAGTAACATCCCTACTGACTACTATGGACTTTGGTTCGTGTAGATTTGGGCAAGATATTTAATACACGCAATGCAAACATACCTGGCTCTGGTGTTTAGTTTATTTAAAAAAATAGCTGGCAGCCAAAGGTTAATTACAGTTTTGTCAGTCTAAAATAGAAAGGACCTGCAAGTATACAGCTTCACATGAGCAAGAAGTCCCTTCCATAATGCATCACTGCAGTGCAGAATAGTGTGTACATGTGCAAATCATTATTCTGTGTCTCTGAAACACCAGGAATATATCCAGAACCACTGGTATATTTGACCAATGGCTGACAGACGTTTCAGGCTTGTTTGGTCTTTGCAACAATGCTAGTTATAGATTGTTATGACTCGCTGGTTAAAGAGGAGCTGTAGAGAAGATAACGTAATAAATAAAATTGCTTATTTTTTTAACAATATTTATTAATAATTATTTAGCCAATGTTGCCCATTGTAAAACCTTTCCTCTCCCTGGTTATGCATTCTGAAATGTATCACAGGTAGCAATATATTTGCGTACAGTCAAAAATGGCGTGAGGAAAAAATGGCGCACAGTGATAAATCTTTTAAAACGGTATTTATAGTTTTAAGGATATGCAGTAACTTTAAAACATTATTTATCGTTGGTCTGACCCCCGCCCCTCATGTCCTGCCGTGTCCCCCGGTTCTTGTCTTCTGCCTCCCCCGCCCCCCTTGCACGTCCAATTTTGTCCCCCAGTGGTTTCATCTCTGCCCCGGCCTGGAGTGTAATGCTACAACAGTCCTACCCACGCAGATCTTACGAACAGCTGGTAGATATATCTGCTCGCTGCCGCTGGAGACTTTCTGATCCACCAATCATGCGGGGGCGCTGCTCCAGAATCGCCAATCACCTCTGCTCCGTCTGCTAATTGGACACGATGGTCTCGGAGGCGGGAGCATTGGGTCCAATTAGCAGACGGAGCTGAGAAATGAGCAGCGGTGATTGGCGATTCTGGAGCAGCGCCCTCGCGTGATTGGTGGATCAGAAAGTCTCCAGCGGCAGCAAGCAGATACATCTACCAGCTGTTCGTAAGATCTGCGTGGGTAGGACTGTTGTAGCATTACACTCCAGGCTGGGGCAGAGATGAAATCACTGGGGGACAAAATTGGACGTGCAAGGGGGGCGGGGGAGGCAGAAGACAAGAACCCGGGGACACAGCAGGACATGAGGGGCGGGGGTCAGACCAACGATAAATAACGTTTTAAAGTTACTGCATATCCTTAAAACTATAAATACCGTTTTAAAAGATTTATCACTGTGCACTATTTTTCCCCACGCCATATTTTCCTGATCCAATATATTTGGTGCTGGCAGGAGATCTCTGCAAAAAAAAATAAAAGACGAAAAATCGAAAAAATCTCTGCAAAAAGTTTGGATACTGAGGGTTCTGAAGCCAGTACAAAATATACCTGATCTCCTAGAATGCACTGGGGGAGGGGGAGAATTCCACATAGTTATTCAGCCTAGGCTAAGCATCTGTGGGATAGAAGGCTTACATAGAATATACAGCAATATATAGCATAGAAAGTGTTACTGATGCTGAAGCCAGGAAAATTACTTAAAAGTGGGTTTCCTAAATAATTTACTGCATTCTACTAGATGTCGTTACAGTTCCTCTTTAACTGGTTACTCTGTACAATCTCTGGCTTAGTAATTAAGCCCTAAGTGAGTGCTAGTTTTAGCAGAGTGGTTGTGCAGTTACCATGAACTGTTATAAAATCAGTGTAACTTGGGAGCTATTATTTCATTCTTGAGCACAGAGTATAACCACTGAAATATTCATTTACTGTAGGTGACCCAGTGGAAGGTTTATTCTGATTTGTGGCTATAAATGACTGCAGGCTACATACGTAAATCCTATTAGAATATATTGTTACTCGCAAAGCCAGAATATCATCCCAGCTTCCAGAATTATATGTGGCTCTTAGAATGAACACCAGGACAAGAAGAAACTGCTGTGAAATGTGTCTCAACTTCCCAATTATCAGTGTACCTCGCTCTGAAGGATCATGACAGCGTGGTTGAAATGATGATGCTCCAAGGTGGCTGACGTTCCATAGAGCTGAGACAAAGCCGAGCCGCTCCTGGACAGGAGAGAGAAGAAAAGGCAGCATGTCAGTATAGTGGCACCTGTCACCGCAGCCTGTAATGTGTCACCACCCCGCCGCTTTCATTATCCCTGATAAGCCGTTTCATGGACTTGTACTGACTCATTGCTGTGCAATAACTTGGCTGAGCCACACTCAATACTGCCATTCAAACCTACAGAAAACTCGTATGCTATTGAGAATATTAATATGGTCCTCAGAGAGTGTAATTGTTATAATTTAAGTAGGCCTCAGTTATTTGGCCTGAGTTTAGGTAAAAGGCTTGGTTTGCAGAATATACCTTTAAGACAGGTTTCTCACAGAAGAGATGATGCAGTCAATTGCCAGGAATATGTCCCTGGTGGAAGGACATAGGTCTGAGCTGCCCCAGACCGTTAGTGGACAAAAAGGTAAACATAGCCAATATTTACCAAACATGGCATTCCTTGTAACTGGGGTAGAAAGCACTCGGAATATTAATTAAGTAGGTGTGTGTCATGACACCACAAGGGGTCAGAGCCAATTGTAGGTTTGGGGGGGTGGCTCAGATGATGTCACATTTCACTCTTTGGTGACCGGTATTAAAGGGGGTCACAGGCTGAAGAGAGACACTTCTTCTCTCTGCTGGCTTCCAACCTTTTACTCTTATTTATGTTTTGTCATCTTATATAACTGTATGTTGTATATTGTATGTTGTATATAGTAGATAGGCCTCCGGGCTATGTAGTATAGATGTAACGTAGTATAGACAGAAGATAACCTGATTACCATTCACCAGGAAGGTAAATGAGAAGCTGTATTGCAACGGACTTACTACAGAAGAATCTGCTTTGCTTATGTAACGAACTGTACTGTATATCTGTTTACTGAATAAACTCCTAAACTCTGAGGACGCCTGAGGAGTTCTATCTCCAATGCTGTTGCTGTGATGGGAGTCGTGTTTGCAGCTCCTGTTAATGAGTTGCTGGTGCCGAACAAAGGTGTTGTGTTGTTGCCCATAGCAACCAACGTATAGTTTCTTACATACATAGTCCTCAGACACTGCTATGGTTCACAGGGGGACATTTATCAAGAGTGTCTGAGACAAAATATTAGTAGGTTTTTAGAAATCCATGCAGAAATGTCTTAGACATATTAAGAAATCACCAAATAGTGAAGATTCCTTCTTAAACTGTTAGGAATAGGAGAAGTTAGGAAGGTTCCTCAGACAGTGCAGTGTGTGAGAGAAATTTCTGTTGCTGAGGTAACCATTACATCTGCTGTATTGCATCAATGCCCAGCACTGGAAGGGTTAAGCACAGAACAGCTTCACAGGACACCTGGCAGCAGGGGGGAGAAGCACTTCACAAATCATATCTAGCCTGTACTGCTGCACTATATGTAGAACTGCTATTAAACACTTCTTCTTGCACCTTTCTTAACTGTAGTGTAGCTCTAGAAATCTAAGTTAAACTGCCGCTATTAAGTAGTTTTTTAGAATTTTCTTATTATCATGCAGAACAGTTCCTCTGCTGGTTAGAACAGAAAAAACTGTTGGTAATGCTTTGATAAATCTGGCCCAAAGTCTCTGCTGTTATGGGTTTACACACAACAGACATGCTTTGTAAATAGATAATACAAACATTTCATTTGTATTCTAACGCTGACCATTAATAGTGTGATCATAAGTGAATGACCATGTTTTCAAACAGATTGTTTAGATCATATCATATGGAAACAGAAACTAACTGGCCCAAACGATCCTGGACGATCACATTAGTGATTCCCTAAAGGACAACTGAAGTGAGAGGAATATGGAGGCTGCTGCCATATTTATTTCCTTTTAAGCAATACCAGTTGCCTGGCTATCCCGCTGATCCTCTACCTCTAATACTTTTAGCCACAGCCCCTGAACAAGCATATGCACATAAGGTGTTTTTGACATTATTGTCAGATCTGACCAGATTAGCTGCATGCTTGATTATGGTGTGATTCAGACACTACTGCAGCCAAATAGACTAGCAGTGCTGCCAGGCAACTGATATTGCTTAAAATGAAATAAAGATGGCAGCTTCCATACACCTCTCACTTCAGTTGTCTTTTAACCACCTCGGGACTGGGCACTATGGCCACTTTAGGACCAGAACTGTCTGTGCCCTTTTAAGAAATGTGATTGTTGTGATTAGCTCACATCAATAACGGGGTCAGAAGCCAATGAAATTGTCTCCTTCCTGATATACAGAAGTTTTGTTGTCAGCCTGCCAGTAGAGCGAGTGGGTGTAGCAACGTGGAAAGCAGTGGGAATAGTGAGAGTAAGCGGACGGTGTGGTGGTGGTGATTGCAACCTACGCCTTGGTAGGAATAAGCAGCCACAAACAGGGCGTAGATGTCAATCACTGCCGTCCGGAAGCGGTTAAAAAACTGGTCAATCAACATGGCAGATTTTTTTCATATATACAATCTCAACTGGTTTTGAGTTTGGATTCTTTAATGCTGTGGATTGAACACAGTAAATATGACCTTTTCTTATAATCTGATCTTTTCGAAAATACAGTTGTTCCCTAAAAATCACACTGTTAATGGGTACCTAACGTTTAATGCCAATGTGGACTTACCCTTAAAGTGAACCCATATCAATAACTACACAGTGCCCCCCTAAGGGTATGGTTGCAGCATACTGTGCAGTCTCACCACCGTTTCTGTAGTGCTTGCTTTGAAAACCAATATGCAGAAAGCTCACTGGTCCAAATACAGTCTGTACTCCAAGCTGCACGGAGGCTGATGTACAATAAGTTGGGAAGGTATGGTGTGTGGCTATGGGAGCTGACTGTAAAGATACAGGCAGGAAAAGTTTTCTACAAACTCCATTATTAAAACGAGCTTTGTGAAAAGGGTGGTAAGGCTACATAGATGGGAATTGTATCAAGTTTAGCACAACCTGCTGAACGTGTGCCTGTAGTGAAAAAAGTGCCCCAAATGAGTACTTAGCTATGTAGAAGGAAGCCTCTGGATATTTCATCCTGCTTCTCCTCCCCATTCCAAGGGCTTGTCAATGGAGCTCGGCCACACTCCGCAGACTCAGACGGCTTTTCTTCTGAGCCAATACAGCTGTGCACATTTGCGTACAGCAGCGTCACGAATGTCTAAGGATCTCAGCGCAGTCGGGGGATGACATGGGAAGCCTCTGGAGGATACAGAGGTGTCCCTCTACCAAAGCAAGCATCTACATTTTTGTCCAACGGAGCGCACAGGTTTGCTTTAAAATGGATCTTTGCTCAAATTGTCTCCTCTACTCCAATACATTTTGGCATACAGTGACTACTACTAAGGATCACTGTAAGGGATGGGACGATCAATCTCTTCCTTTAGAACTGGTTCAGAGGAGTAACTAAAAATTATGTGCCCACCCCCACAACATTTTGATGGGGCCCCCCAATGTTCACAACCTTTATCTTGCCTCGCCTCCCCTCGGGGACCCTCACAGCCTGCGGGTCATAAAACAAGAGTGGACATCATAATGTTCACACCTATAACCACAAAAATACCTGATCCGAAGGTTGGGCACCTATATTGGAGGAAGTGGAGTAGTAGTTGGGCCCCCCTTACGTTTCTGGGATCCCCTGTGGACTCAGGGGCTGCTCCCCTGTAGTTACATCCCTGAACTGGTGCTTACAAAAAAACACACTGCTATAATAAAGGGGATGTTTTATCAACCACTTAATGACAAGCTGACTTATAAAAAAAAACATTCTGCTAGAGCCTCTTAACGGCTCCAGGCCATTTTTCTAAGTCAAGCTGTGCTGCTGCCGATGTGCACGTGCGTTCCCGTGCGTGTGCACGTGAAAATAGTGAGAGAAAAAAACATCATAGAAAAACACACCTTTATTTCCAAATACTATATTGTCACCATACTTGTACTAGGGACATAATTCAAATTTTGTGATAACCAGGACAAATAGGCAGATAAAATGTGTGGGTTTTATGCACAGTAGCAGTGTTTATATTAAAACTATAGGGGATGAAATTGGAGAAATAGTGTATTTTTTTCATTTTCTCCTTCATTTTCCCTTTAAAATGCATAGAAAATAAAGTAATTACTGAAAACAAATATCAACCCCAAAATGCCCAATTTGTGGTGAAAAAAACAAGGTATAGATCATTTCATTGTGATTAGTAGTGATTAAGCTATTGGCAAATGAAAGGGATGAGCACTGAAAGGTGAAAATCACTCTTGTGTTAGGGTAAAAACCCCTCTGGGGTGAAGTGGTTAAAAGGACAAAATATGGAGAACAATCTACTTTTCCAATACCACAGATTGTAATGATGATCTAGAGATAATATCATATTAGCAATTACCATGTGAAACTGTAAGGAATTTACTTATGCAAAGGAACATGGAGTAAGTTTATAGAGGTTGTTTTTTTTCTTCCTTCCCTTCCTTTGAATAAGCTAGGAATACTGAAAGTTAAAGAGGAACCGTAACGTCCTAATCTACTCAGCACCAGTGTGTAGACCATGCCCACTTTATAGATGAAAAACAAGTATCTCCTAGTAAAATAATATCAATTTACTTAGTTTTTGTAGCTTTAAGCAGGAAGCCACGCCCACCACACTAATTTCATCCGCGGATGTATATTAATTACCCTACTCGCATTGTCTTCTGGGTAGTGACGTTTAGAAACGTCACGCTCTCTCCTCCTATTTGAAAAAACAAACAAAACAGTCTCCTTCAACAAGAGACAGGCAGGAGAGCGAGCCGGCCACGCCCCCAAATCTCCGTCCAGTGAGCTGAGTGAGCAGTAGAGATGGGAAGTTCGGATCTTTTCAATGATCCGGATGATTCGAATCGGATCATTGAAAAGATCCGGATCTTTGATCCGAATCTCGGATCATTTTACTACCGGAAGCATTCGGGGGTGAAATGAACAGCAGGACAGGTCTGTGGACAGGAGAAGGGGAGGGGGGTGGACACACAGAGAAGGGGAGAAGATGGACAGAGGGCAGGGAGTGGACAGAGAAGGGAGGAGGGATGAGCAGAGAGCAGAAATGTTTGCACGTAATACCCACATGCTGAAGTCATATGCTTTACATATATTTCACCTATATGCTCATCTGTACACTTTGAAAGAAAAGGTCGCACAGTGAAAGAAAGCATTCCCAGAAGATAAGTGCAGCTGTTTAGTGCCGAGTGCAGGAGGATTATATTGCCTTTCAATCACATGTCTGCAAAGTTACTGAGCTGTGCTGAGCCAAAAGCTTCCAATGTGATCACTGTGCAGCACTACGGAACAGACAGCCTGTAATGGGCAGCACATTGCAGCCAGTATGTGTGCTCTACACATATCTGGCAGTGTCACCGATGTCCCCTCTCTCCCATCTACCTGTCTCCTTGCAAGGCTGGCTCCCATCCAACAGAGCGATCCCTGCTTCCAGGACCCCGCTGCCCGCTGAGAGGGGGCGTGTCGCTCCTGGCCCCGCCCCTTTTGCGATCCGAATCGTTCATTTTGATGATTCGGATGATCGACTCATAAAATAGATTCGGATCAAAGATCCGAATCGTTCATGATCCGGACAACACTAGTGAGCAGCGTGTATCAGCTCTGCTTCTCATACAAGCTGGCTGCTCTGCTTTGATCTGGCTACCCGCACTGCAGCTGCTCAATTCTATCCTCCTGACCCTTGTCTCCAGGCTGTCAGCAAACTAGATCCTGACCACAAACTCTGCCCCCCTGACTAGCAGTCTTCAGATTGGTGCAGCAGCCAGGGGGAACACTTGTTTGAAAGCTGCATACATTACATAGTGCATACAGCCAGGCTTCTTCCTGGTGGCAGAGCTGTTCTGCTAAGCCCTGCACCAGTATTGTGAGCCTGTCAGAGGCTGTGCATCTTGTTCAGCTCTCTCCTGCACACTCGTAGTAGATTGCAGAAGTTACTAAAGAGTAGGTATGGCTCAGCCTCACAACTCTCCTGACATCCTGACAAGATCACATTCCTGAGCTGAGCTATTCAGCAGCATTAGGCAGAGAGACCTCTGTTACCAGACTCTGCTAGGAATACAGAAGGCTGACTTTTCAGGAATGTAAATTGAGAGAGGTTTGTCATGTAGTGTTGATGAGGGAACCCCAGCATCCCTATAGATGTACATGCTTCTACCTGGGTGCACAGGCTGCTTGCTCTGCTTTTTTTTTTAACAAATCAACAACTGACACTGGTTTAGATGTTTGTTTTGTTCGTTAAAGTGTACCAGATATGGGAATAATGGGTGTATTTATACTTACCTGGAGCTTCCTCCAGCCCCATAAGCAGTGTGGGCTCCCTTGCCATACTCTCCTGCCACTGTGCTCAATTGTTACCCAGGTAATCTGGCAAGTCATGCACTTTTGTGCGTGCGCAGCCCAGTCATGCGCTCCTGCCACACTCCTGTGCCCAGCTGCAGGAGCATGAGACGGTGCACACGCAGCCGGCCAGATTACCTGGGCGATGCTGGATAGGATGGCGAAAGAGCCCACACACTTCATGGTGCTGGAAAAAGTCCCAGGTAAAAATAAATACACCCATTATTGTCATATCTGGTTTCCTGAGTACCTTAAAGTGAACCTAAAGCCGATAAAAAAAAATGAGATTAACTCACCTGGGGCCTCCCTCAGCCCCCTGCAGCCGATCGGTGCCCTCGCAGCTCCGCTCCGATGTCCCAGGACCCACCGGTGAGCACTTCCGGTTTCGCCGTCACCGGCCGACAGGCATGGGAACGCGAGTGATTGTTCGCGTTCCCAGCCTGTATATCGCCCCCTATGCTGCTATTGCGGCCAGGAGGCCGCAATAGCAGCATAGGGGACGATATACAGGCTGGGAACGCGAACAATCACTCGCGTTCCCATGCCTGTCGGCCGGTGACGGCGAAACCGGAAGTGCTCACCGGCGGGTCCTGGGACATCGGAGCGGAGCTGCGAGGGCACCGATCGGCTGCAGGGGGCTGAGGGAGGCCCCAGGTGAGTTAATCTCATTTTTTTTTATCGGCTTTAGGTTCACTTTAAACAAACCGTAAATTTGTAAGGTTTGTAAATTGTGTGGGCTTTTGTGGGGCAGCATGCATTTACGTACCTATGGGAGTTGCTTAGTAGCCCCCCTTCCCCATCCACATGGAAGCTTCCATCTTCTGTGTTCCTGTGCCAGAGGTTGAAATTCCCACAGTGATATTCTGTGCCCCTGGCAGCTGCAATGGAAGGTGTAGTTCATTGATGTGGTTACAGCTCCTGGATCATATCGCACCCTCCCAGCATCCATTATGGCTGCCAGGGACATAGGAAATCGCTGCAGTTCTCTGGCAAGGGGAGAGAGAAAATAGAGGACTCCATATAGACGGGCATGTGGGGGGGGGGGAGGATATTGTGTTTGCTGCACTTTCAAAAGCCCGCACAATTAGCAAACCTCCCTTAGGAAGAGGTTAGTTTAAAAATGTTTTTAAAAATTAGTGCATACTTCCATGGGGGGCACTAGACACCAGGGAACTGTATAAGGGGTGTGAGCACGCCGCTTGTTAAATTGAGGTGTGGTTAAAGGAAACCTAAAGTCCATAAAAAAAATGCAGTTTAACTTAACTGGGGCTTCTACCTGCCCCCTGCAGCCGCCCCGTGCCTGCGCGGTGACATACCGATCCGCTGGTACCCCACAGTGACCCAGTTTTGGTTTTTGGTCACTCAGTCCACTGCGCCTGTGTACTAGTAAACTACTCGAATTAGTGATTAAAATGAGGCTTAATTGCCTCAGGTGTGCGGCTGGGAGAGAGGAGGTTAGTAACCCATAAGTCCGTGGTCTTCAAAACATCTTGCACGTGTCCTATTGGACGCGTTGCAAGACTCACTATGCACCCTTCCTCCTTCAAGCCGGAATGGTTATTACCCCCTAACAGCGTCCTGGTCAGCACACTGTTAAACTGTAATATCACCCTACTTGAGCCATATGGAAACATGGACATTACCTTGCACATCCAGTTGTAACTGACAGCTGCTGATATATAACTGACAGCAACTATTATATTTCAGTTCTAACAAAATATTGTCAGAACAGAAAGGGATCACTGTAAGAAGAAAATGGTGAGCTTCTGAGAGGAACTGACGGTAAGGTTAGTATGTAATATTCATTTGCAGCTACGTCATGTGTTTATTTTAAATAATTTTACTCGCTTCAGGTTCCCTTTAAGATATGTATCCCCTCTCTGTCCCCCCAAAGAATACTATGACACAGGATTAGAGTGTGAGCTCCTCTGAGGACAGTCAGTGACATGACTATGTACTCTGTAATGTGCTGCAGAAGATGTCAGTGCTATATAAATACATAATAATAATATGGTAGGATTAGAGTGTGAGCTCCTCTGATGACAGTCAGTGACATAACTATGTACTCTGTAATGTGCTGCAGAAGATGTCAGTGCTATATAAATACATAATAATAATATGGTAGGATTAGAGTGTGAGCTTCTCTGAGGGCAGTCAGTGACATGACTATGTACTCTGTAATGTGCTGCAGAAGATGTCAGCGCTATATAAATACATCATAACAATAATATGGTAGGTCATTACACTATGACTATGGTAGGATTAGATTATGAGCTCCTCTGAGGACAGCCAGTGACATGACTATGTACTCTGTAATGTGCTGCAGGAGATGTAATACACAATGATTCAGGGACGTTTTCTGTGGATTATAGTGCTTGTGTGATCGCAATCGTTAAAAAATCGTAATAATGTAGTAAAAAATTTGCGTTTGCTGCAAAAAAAAAAAAAAAAAAAAAAATCAGCCGCAAAACGCTAGTGCTAATTTCTAGCATTTTGTGTGTGAATGGGCCCAATCAGTCCTACTCTGATGGCTGGCTCTCCAGACTGCTCCAGCATCACTACAGTACAAAGGAGGGGGGTGAAAAGGCTGGAGGCAGGGTGCTGTACTCAAGACCCTGCTGAATACTGAATAGGGGACTATCTACAAATCTTTGTATTTCTTAAAGCTAATGTGACCCCATATTAAAAAAAAAAAAAGTCAGTACTCACCTAAGACAGGGAGGCTCGGGTCCTAATAGGGCACTCCTCTCCTTCCTGGTGCCCTCCGTCTGCTCCTGGCTCCTCCGCTACGCGGTACTTCGGACTCGTTTCGAGACCCCAACAATGCGCGTCTCGAGGCTTCGGAAATGATTCGGGAGCCGAGTGCTTCCGAAGACGGGCCGCTCTACACTGCGCGCGCGCTCTCTATGATGCACTCGCATGTGCGCCACCTGTCTTCGGGAGGACTCGACTCCCGAAGTCCCCGCAGTTGCAGATGCGAATGGGGGAGACAGCGCAGCACGGAGGGCACCGGGAAAGGAGAGGGAAGGCTCATTAAGACCGAGCCTTCCTGTCCTTAGGTGAGTATCTGCCTTTTTTTCTTTTTTTTTTAATATGGGGTCACATTAGCTTTAACAGTGGACGAACAGATGCAGTCATTAGCACAATTGTGTAGGGGGCATAAAGCTTGTTTTATTGTGACTATACATCAGGCGGCCGATCGACCATCTGACTTCGATTATTATAATCAAATCGGATGAAAATTGCGCTGCCAAGTGCATGGCGATCAACAATGCAACCAATTTTAGCGTGAAATTGGTCACATTAGTCAATCAGAAATGCTGCAAATTGTCGGGATATCATGGTTGGTCGGGTGCATGGCGGTAAAGGCAAGTAAAAATGGGCTCTAGGTCTTGTTCCGGCTGCCGCAAGTGCGCATGTGCGCCGCCCGCTCCGTGCCCACCTCGCTCGCCCGCACCTGCCCACCTCGCTCGCCCGCACCTGCCCACTTCGCTCGCCCGCACCTGCCCACCTCGCTCGCTCGCCCCTGCCCACCTCGCTCGCTCGCCCATCCAGCTCCCTGGTCCCAGCTGTCAGTTACTGGGACACAGGGACAAAACTGTTGGACGCAGCGACAGAGTGGTTTTATTAGGTAGGATAAATGTGTGTATGTGTATTTACACACTACCTGTCCTCAGGGCTGTGGAGTTGGAGTCGGGGAGTCTGAGTCGGGGCAATTTTGGGTACCCGGAGTTTTAGTCGGAGTTGGTGGTTTCATAAACTGAGGAGTTGGAGTCGGAAGATTTTTGTACCGACTCCACAGCCCTGCCTGTCCTGTGTCGCAGTGACCGTCCTCTTCTGCATTCACTGCTACACTCCCCATACTTGCTGCCGGCGCATATCACTCTGACACGCGTGTGCGACGTTACGCTGGCCGGCATTTATAGGAAGGAGCGGTGGAAGACAGATACAGGACAGGTAATGTATAAATACACATACATGTACATACGTTTATACTTAGAGGAACAGCGGCAAGGCGGCGGGCTCGGCCGATTTCCAAGAGATTTCATGCTAAAATTGATCGGGAATTGGCCTGTGGTGTATGGGAAGCTGAAAGATCTCTCTAATCAGATTCGATTAGAGAGAGATCTGTCTCTTGGTTGAATCTGCCCATCATCGCCTGATGTGGGATCAGTGAATAATGGCGCACAGTGCCTATGCATAGAAATGGCGCCGCATTAAAAAGATACGCTTATCGCTATTTATCGTTAGTACTGCATAATAATGGCGCCCAGGGAAAAAAGAAGAAAAACGGCACACACTAACGTTATTTATCAATAGTGGCACACACTAACGTTATTTATCAATAGTGGCACACACTAACGTTATTTATCAATAGTGGCACACACTAACGTTATTTATCAATAGTGGCACACACTAACGTTATTTATCAATAGCGCCCTACATAAGCCAAACTGCAGAAGTTATTTAACTGCAAAATGATGAATGGATTTAATGTAACACTGTCAAGGTTAGGGTTAGGCACCACCAGGGGGGTGGTTAGGGTTAGGCACCACCAGGGGGGTGGTTAGGGTTAGGCACCACCAGGGGGGTGGTTAGGGTTAGGCACCACCAGGGGGGTGGTTAGGGTTAGGCACCACCAGGGGGGTGGTTAGGGTTAGGCACCACCAGGGGGGGGTTAGGGTTAGGCACCACCAGAGGGGTGGTTAGGGTTAGGCACCACCAGGGGGGGTTAGGGTTAGGCACCACCAGGGGGTTTAGGGGTTAGGGATAGGTACAGAGAGGGTTCTGTGTGTTAACGCTAAATAACAATAAGGCTTTAACGCTAAATAACAATAAGGCTTTAACGTTAAATAGCGATAAGCGGCAAACGGATTAGCGGCAACACTGTGCGCCATTATTCACAGGCGCCATTTTCAGATGGATGCGCCTGATGTATGGCTACCTTTAGTTTTCAGTCTCTCAAGACATGGAAAAGAAACTTTTTTTTTTTCTCGTGGACTGCCAGACAGCTCTGTGCTTCAGGGCCCTTTTCCACTGCAAAACGCAACTGCAAATGCATTTGCGGTTTTCCCAATTTTGATGTGCTTTTTTTGTGCGTTTTAATGCGTTTGCGTTTTCTGTTTTTCTGATTGGCAAGTGTTGTCTTGAAAATGGATACTAGTGGTTAAATCAATACAAAACGCAAAACGTATTTCTATGAGTTTTTCATGCGTTCCTATACTTTACATTGAAATGCAAAACGCATCATAATCGCACAGACATACATTCGCATTTTTTAAAAAAATCGGAACGCAGAAGTGGAAAAGGCCACCCAAGATTCTTATTTTAAGCAGGCTGCACTTCAGAATCAGCAAGCGCATGCGTTTTGAATTTCTGGCAAATATGCAGCTAGTGGAAAAGGGCCCTTATGCTGTAATGCCAGTGGTTTGAAACGCCTCTGCTATTCAGCTACATTACAATACAATGTTCAGCATCTCCAGGTCATTCCCTGTCTGCTTCTCTTTACACATGTGCATATTACACTTCCTGGGCTTCTGCAAATTATGTCAGTTAGGAAAAAAAAAAGCTTGGGGAAGGAGGGTGTAACAACCTTCACTGTGGGCGTGTTTTCAACTGCTAGGATGAAGAAAAAAAAAACTTGCTAATCCTGCCAGTAGTAAACAGGGATCCTCCCATGCTGCCTATGGCACTTTTACAGCACCTTGCTGACAGGGTTATGATATTTATTAGTCACTCCTACTTATCTATATACTTAAATCACTGTCATATACTGCTTTTTAAGGAATCTTTATTCCTTCTTACAGTTCCTCTTTAAGGACTGTGTTGGCATTTTTGTATTGGATGAACATGATGGGCGTATGTCCTTTTGAATAAACTTATATAACTGAAGGGACTAGGGAACACAGCAGCAACCCCCCCCCCCATCCGTATGAGCAGAGTAGAGGCACCACAGCACCCAGCAGGGCACCACACAGTACCCAGCATGCCCCACAGAGGCACCCAGCATGGCACCACAGCACCCAGCATGGCATTATGGTACCCAGCGTGCCCCATAGAGGCTACATAGAGGCTACACAGCACCCAGCATG
Source organism: Hyperolius riggenbachi (assembly GCF_040937935.1). Taxonomy (NCBI): domain Eukaryota; kingdom Metazoa; phylum Chordata; class Amphibia; order Anura; family Hyperoliidae; genus Hyperolius; species Hyperolius riggenbachi. Next base: position 244,334,241 of record NC_090652.1, on the reverse strand, counting down.
CCCCATAGAGGCACCGTAGCACCCAGAATGACTTTAGAGCACCCAGCCTGGCACCACAGAACACAGCAGTGGGGGTATGTTGGGTGCTATGGTGTCTCTATGTGGGCATATTGGGTGCTGTGATTCCATGCTAGGTGCTGTGATGCCTTTATGGGGGTATGCAGGGAGCTGTAGTTCTTCTATGGGGGCATCAATCGGAGGCCCGTAGGAGCATGGGAGGGGGTCCACTAGAAGGTCAGGGAATGCTATGGGGGGACTGGCAGCAGGCCAGCTCGCCCAGCAGAAAGCCAGACCAGCCAGCACAGAAGTCAGGTAAATGCCTATGTGTGACACTGCCCATTTGTGATATGCTGCATTTTTATGTTTTTCTTTTTTGTATTATGGAGATGGGAGACGGGAGCTTCATCTGACATTTTGCAGTCCTACTTAGACCGCTGTTAAGTTCATGTAAATTTGGCTCCACCCATGATCACACCCACATTGCATGGCCCCACCCATTTTTCAACTGGAGTGCCCAAAAGTGCCCCGGATCTCTTAGGATCATAGCAACGCCCCTGGTAAGAGCATAGAGTTGATGAGAGTTTCAGCATTCATCCCTCATGCAGGGAATTGCTGCTAGACTTACGACTTTGAGCTCTTTGCCTTGGGTACCTGAGTGGTCTTGAAACGTTGGTTTATGATTGTTCGAAATTGGATAATAAATTGATTTGTTCTAACTACCAGCCTTTTGGATAGTTTGTGTCGTATCAAGTGCTGCATAAATTGATTAAGACTGAAAAATTAAAGGTAATTTTTGTCAACTTAAAAAATAGCTTGTGTAACTCATATTTGTTACATCAGTTTGTAACTCGGGGCCATCAGATTTGGCCCTTAGGTTGTTTCCCCACTTTGCATTATGTTTGGCCCACTCTAGACCTCCTGAGAAGCTATATTGGAGGGTAATCCCTAGATCACCAGGGAAGCCATATGGGGAAGGGGACAGCACTAGATACCAGGTAACTGTATAGGAGAGGGAAGGGGGCCACTAGACACTAGGGAACTGTATAGGAGGAGGCCACTAGACACCAGGAAACTGTATAAGGGGAGGGAAGACCACTAAACATCAGGGAATTATGTAGATGAGGGAGAGAGGACCATTAAACATCAGGGAACTGTATAAGGGATGGAGGGGGCTATAGGACACCAGGGAACTTTATACAGGAATAAGGAGGCCACTAGACATTGAGGTTGGCCTGCGACTTGATCCCAGAGCTCAACTTCGGCCCACTTTGTATTTCAGTTGGAAATCCCTGCTTTAGACAGTCCAGAGGCTTGCTGCTACTGAGATAAATATTGTTTATCCTCTCCCCTTAATATTACAGGTTTGCTGTAAAGCGAAACTGAAGATATTGTTAAAACTAACAGTTTTCCTTACCTGGGGCTTTTGCAAGCCCCTTGCAACTGTCCTGTCCTGCGCCGGGCCTCCACGATCTTCCGTTCTCCCGCCACCAACTAGTTTCGGTTTCGCCGACGGGCCATTGCGCCTGCGCGGCTCTGGCCACGTGTATCCTGCTTCGCGTTCCAGTCCGCAATAGCGCTATTGCAGACTGGAACGCAAAAAAAGAAAACGCTTGGCAGGGCTGTGCAGGAGCACTGGCCCTTCGACTTACCAATCGAGAAACAAAACTAGCTGGCGGCGGGGAACAGAGGATCGTTGAGGAGCGCCGTGGGACAGGACGGCTGCAAGGGGTTTGCAGACGCCCCAGGTAAGTGAAAATGTTTGTTTTAATGATATCTTCAGTTCTGCTTTAAGTACACCAGACTGAGAACAGCTCTGCTGTGATGATGCAGAAAGTTTACCCTATACTGCTCTCCACAAATGATGCTATCAATAACGAACCAGCAGAATGGGTGGGCATGGACCCACAAGCCAACACTGAGACCGTTTGGAAAATTGACTGGTAGTGAGATTTACATTAGTTTCTCTTTTACTGTAAATTCAGTAGATAAATTAAATTTGGGGATTACAGCAGCTTTTCATTATAAAACAACTGCGTTACCATCAGATAAAAGATCGTTAGACTTGAACATCTTAAATGTAAAACTCTAGCTTGTATTTACTGCCTCCACCGAACAATAATGTTTAGAATAGCCCATCTATAAACAATGCTGGCTTCTAAAAAGGTTAATTGTGCTGGGACTGGTAAAACTGCTCGACAGAAGTGCACAATAGCAGGAAACCTCATTTATCATGTGCTGTTCCGCTCTCCCTGTAATTCAGCTAGTGTGTGGCTGAGCAGTGCTTGCATTGTAGCTGTGGCGCGCGACTCTACAGCACTGCAGAGGTTAGGGGCGACCACAGCTCCATCGTACGAGTGCCTAGAACATGGCAGAGAAGGAACTAAGGAATGTAATTATGAAATGGAGAATTGTGAGGAGGTGGAGAATAGGATTGGACTGTCACAAAAGATTTATGGGCCTTATGAATTCACTTCTGGATCCCAGCCTATGGTGACAAGATGGGTTTTCATTCCCCAGAAATGAGTGTAAGAGGTTACGCTAGGAAATGAATAGACTGAGCCTCCCTGGAGTGCTTCCTGCGAAGCTGCACAATCCTGATATTTGATCAGCCAGGCAGCTGTAATATGGCAGGGAGGCAAGAAGATGACACCCGTGGCAAAATGATCACTCTTCTTTAGGCTCTCCCATAAAAGTGTGAGAAATGTTTACTCCAAAGTGGACGGCTTTCAGTGGCGACAACTTTCTTGGACTTTTTCAAAAGGTCTCTAAAGTGGAACTTTTATGTCGTAAATGTGTTTCCTGAAACCACAGAGGACTTTATGATCCCAGAAATTTATTGAGAAACAGGTCAAATAGTTTTTAAGGATAAGCATACTTATTCTACATTTTTCCTTCTCAAAAAGGTATAAAAGCAGCCATTGATCAATAATGCAAATATACTTCATGATTGATTTGGATTCTGTAAAGGTGCATACACACCCTTGAATATGTCGCTGTTGGGGATCAGGACCTGATCCCCTTGGGCGACATCATTGAGCCAGCCTATAAACACGCATGTCAGACGTGTACCTAACAACACATTCTGTTGCTATGCTGGGGGAGGAGGAATGACAGAGCGGTGCGTGGGGGAGCAGCGTGCACAAAGGAGTTGTCCGTCACTCGGTTAAGTTGACCCGCCGGACGGTTCGCTTGCGGAGCGGGGGTTGGGGGCTACTATGCACAGGCTTGATTATCGGCTGAGTTGATCGATATATGCTGCCTCAATCCACTTTAGTCAAACGTGCGTACGAGCCTTAAGCAGTACTGAGAAGACAACAGGGCCCCATTGTTTACAAACTCTTGTGTCATGTCTGTTTTGTATGCATCCTTTTTTCCTTCCTTATTGAGGCTGGTAAGTAAAATAATACTACACTTAAAGTGGAACTAAATTCAGACTTTCCTCCCTGCTCTTTAAGATAAGCTACAACATAATATACTTTAGGGAAATGTTTTTTTTATTTGTTACAACTAGTAGAAATCCTAAAAAAAACACCCAAAGTGTTAATTTACTGCACATTCCTGGGAACACAGAAAGGGGTAACCTTAAAGGGAACCTGAACGGAAAGTCAAAATAACCATACACAGATCATACTTACCTCCTGTGTAGTCTACTAATCAATCGCTTTCTCCTCTCCTGCGCCCCACTTGTCCACTGTGATCAATGGATTTCTCTGTCCTCCATTATGAAAATGGCCATTACCCCATAACAGCTTTCTGGTTAGCACACTGTTAAACTGTAATATCACCCACTTAAAGAGGAACTCCAGTGAAAATAATGTAATAAAAAAGTGCTTAATTTGTACCATAATTATGTATAAATGATTTAGTCAGTGTTTGCTCATTGTAAAATCTTTCCTCTCCCAGATTCACATTCTGGCATGTATTACATGGTGACATTTTTACTGTGGGCAGGTTATGTACCTGTTTCTAGCTGTTCTGGCCTTGCAGACAGCTCTAAACAGCCATTTCCTGTCTGTGAACATTGTTACATTGTGGCAGTTTGCCCAGAGTACCATACGGTACCAGAGCCTCTTGTGGGAGGGGTTTCAGCACAAAATCAGTCATACAGCGCCCCCTGATGGTCTGTTTGTGAAAATCATTATATTTCACTTGTAAAAGGGGGTATCAGCTACTGATTGGGATAAAGTTAAATTCTTGGTCGGAGTTTCTCTTTAAGCCATAGGGAAATATGGACATTACCTTGAACATTCAGTTGTAACTTACAGCTGCTGATATATAACTGACAGCAACTGGTATATTTCAGTTCTGACAAAATATTGTCGGAACTGGAAGGGGTCACTGTAAGAATAAAATGGTGAGCTTCTGAGAGGAACTGACAATGAGGTAAGTATGTAATATCATTTGCAACTATGTCATGTCTCATGTGTTTATTTTAAATAATTTTAGTCGCTTCAGGTTCCTTTTTAAGTGCTTACATATTATCACAGAACCCCTGCACAGCTCAGGCATGCCCACAGCCCTGATTCTGATTTGCTGATAACTTGCTGATAATGGCTAATGAGACAGGCTGATCTCCCTAAACACACACAGAGTGCATTTCTTAGCAACTACAGTATATGTGTTTTCACTGTATGCTGTCTGTGTAAGTGTTTGGGTCTGCTTTAAAGCAGGACTCCAGCAATGTGTACTAGAAGGACACAATCAGCTTTACTTTGATAGCAGTAAAGATCTTACAAGATGGCTACCACCTCCCACCCCCCTGATAGCCAGCTTTACAGGGAGGGAAGAGGATTGGCTTTAAATGACATTGTCACCAGCCATTTACCCTTCTGATGAAAGTGACAGGGAAGATAGCCCTAAATATGCATTTGGGCAGTCACCAATAATCCAGAGGGATGGAAGATGAGAAGAAGAGCAAACTAGAAGAGCAGTAGGTGTCATTGTGAGCCTTGCTACAGTATGTGTGTTTCTGCTGATTAGTTTTAATTTTGCTTGGAGACTGGCTTCAAAGCAAGCATAACAGCAGGCTCAGTCAGGAAAACTTGCAGGCTGCTGTATCAGTTAAGAAAGTCATATGACCACTAGAGAAGCCACTGAAAGCATAGTGGGGAAAAGCAGAACTTTAGCCCTAGAAACCATAAGTTGATAGGTTAGACCAGACGAAACAGGTGATGTCATGAAACAGGTGGTGTCAGCCTTACTGCCGGCTGCATGGTGCCTGAGTTGGGAGCCGCTATAGCAGTGATGCCATAGTGTGTGCCCCACGCAAGGGTAATTTGAGGTTCTGGCAATTACCAGACCACAAACTACTTCTCCCTCCCAAACTGCTATGACTTGGAAGGGTTGCGCCCAACCATACATATGCAGAACAGACTGATCCGCAGAAGTAAATTATTACTGTTAGGTAAGTATGAGATGTTTTTCCCTAGGTTTGCAGTGATTTAACTATGAACATCTCGCTTACATGCCAGCAAAAGCAAATAAGCAGCGCACATGAAACATGTTGAGATGCACCAAAACTACCATTACATTTGGCTCGGCATACATGAAAAAAAAACAGCAGATGACCTAGAATCAGATCATCGTGCTTCATGAATTTTATGTGAATACTGCAATACTGTATTAACTTACTTGGCCTGGAAGGCATTGTTGGTTCCTCTGTGATCGAGATCATGACATAAGCATCCAACAAGCGCCGCCAAAATCTCAACTTCATTCAGAATTTCCTGGAATCCTGCTGTCTGGGGTTAAAAAAGACAAATAATGTAAAAACTGCATGTTACAAATATGAAAAGCACATTTTGATCTCTAATCTGTTTTGTTGTAATCAGGGGGTATGGCATGCTTTTGGTAAGCCATTTGTTGTTCCAAGTCTGCTCCTACTGGCCATAAGAAACCAATTTTAGAAGATGTGATAGTGATTCAAAGGGTGCTTCTTCTGAACATGTGAACCTGAACTCTTGTCTGGTGCTCCAATAGTAGCTTGTGGTAGCCGGAGAGAGAGGGCTCAGATCAACAAGTGGCTCAACAGCACAAGGTAATACCTCCAGTAATGTAGCAAAAAAACTGCTGATTTCTATTTTAAAGGTTACCGTACTTGATTGACAAGTGACATGGTGGGATAAACATATGTAAGTACAGACCCAATCCTACTTAGAATTAGTCTCTGTTCTTTTTTTTCTCACTTTAAAGATTAATAGTTCAGGGCTCTGGTCAGCGGGGGAATGTACTAACTCTAACTGATAACTAATTAGAGGTCATATAACTCCTGCATGGCTGAGAAACACTTTTGAGTGCATGGAATGGATACAAAAGTTCAGTAATTCAAGATTTGTCTGTATGAGACTTGAGACAGTGAAAATATTCAACATAGATTTTTGACTTTTAAGATCAATATAAAATTATGTGATTCCAGGAAAATCTTATTAGGACAATAGATACAATTGTTTATCTTATCAGTTTCACTTCACATTTGATTTAATCCTTTAATTTGTGCTACATCTAATTTTTTCATTCAGCACATTAACAGTGATCTACTTATAACCAGGAACATGCACAGATATACTTTATGTACACAGAAATGTTTTTTATTTTCACAGCTCAAACATGTGGCATACACAGCATCCCTAAATAAAAAGATTAGCATTTGCTTTATAAGCAAAAGACATTTAGAAAGGTATGGCAGCCCTGAATTCTGTTGGAGTTTCCTGGGATAGAGGAGGATACCCTTGGAAATGTGTGACTTTCTTGTTGGTCCAAGTGGAACTTTTTTTCCTTTTCTGTCTCTACTTTTTATTTCTCCACGGCAATCCAGAAATTTTGCTGGGTTGTTTTTGTTGTCCTGGACAACAATACACCCCGTTGTATTCTGTACTAAAGACCATAAATAGCTTGAAACTTTAACCCTGGAGTGGCACTGGGGTGACAGCAGTTTTGTACAATCACTGTCTCAAAGATGGCTACTGATTTTTTTTTTAAGCTTACAGCCTAGGAAAAGGACAGTTGTCCGGTTCAAGAGCCTTACATGTGTCCACAAGTCTTAGTTCCTTTTGAGGTACCTCTAAGCTGTACCTATTCACTTTGTATTGTATTGAATGTGTAATTGTACTATGTTTATGATTGCCATAATATCGTTAAGTTAATAACTATTGAAAACAAAAGTTTAAGCATTTGAGTGGGCTGCAGAAGGGAAAAAGGGCTGCAAATGAATGGGGAAGGCAAAGGCAGCACTTAGAAGGGAGAGATGCTGGACATGGGGCTGAACAAAGAAATGAACCGCTTACTAAGGTGGAGGAGTGTGTGTGTGCAGTGGCGTGTGTGTGTGTGTGTGTGTAGTGGCGTCGTGTGTGTGTCTGTACTTGAAATGAGACAGGTGTTGCCGCACATGGAAAGGCTGTGGAAAGTGGGGGAGTGCTGTTCAAGGAAGTATGGGGCAGTCTCACATAGAAGTGGGAAGCTAATAAGGATAAAGGTTGATGCAAAGAAGTGCAGTGCAATCGCCAATTTCTTCTTGATCTACACTAAAACCAATGAAATCTTAATGCCAGATGGATCGTTGAATAATTAGCGAACCTGTTCATAAGCAGTGTAATTACCACTTCCTGCAGCACAGACTTCCACAGCAGCAGACTGCAATCTTTAAAGAGCACATTGTCTGTGTCCAGCCCCTGCCCTGCAGAGAGCACATAGAAAGTTTCCTGGGCCTTATACAATCCATGAAGTGCATTGCAATTAGCATAACTTGCTTTATACATGCAACGTCTATGTTGCTTGCCTGTTACACAAGCAAAGTAGGCGTTGAATGCATAAAGCAAGTTACATTATTGGCATAACATGCTATGTAGCTTGCATACAGTTTGTGAATATACTCCATTATAACAGTATGAACGATGGATTTACTAAGCACCTCTTGCATTGTGGCTATCATCATCATCAGTCTTGGTTAGTTTTTGCAAAACACAAGACTAAAGTGTGTACAAAACTTTAACAACACAAAGGAACATTAATACTGGTATGTGCTACTGAAGCATCATGTCTAATCACAGCCCTGGTCTCGTGGCCTGGATAGCCTGCAGCTAGCAGCTCTGCCTCTCTGTCACAGCTATAAATGTTATAATAGCAAATCATTCTAGTGTCACTGGATTGCCAGACTTACATTACCAAGTGCCAAGCCTTCCAAATACAGCACCAAGTATTGCACTGATAGGTTAGACGATCAGAATGCAGAACCACAAATGCAATGCACATTCATTTTTATCATAATTTTCTAATAGATTGGTGCCCATTGGACATTTTGTAAAATAGTGTGATCATAGCTCTGCTACCAGATTATGGTACTTACCGTATATAATATCCTATCAACCTAATTGCAGGTTGGCTATCACCTGATTCAACGGTGGCTGGGGATGTTAGTGTCTGGCAGAGGAGAGGAGAGGTCAGTTAGGCAGAGGAGAGGTTGGTGTCAGGCAGAGGAGATGGGAGGTTAGTGTTAGGCAGAGGAGAGGGAAGGTTAGTGGTAGGCAGAGGAGAGGGGAGGCTAGTGGTAGGCAGAGGAGAGGGGAGGCTAGTGTTAGGCAGAGGAGATGGGAGGTTAGTGTTAGGCAGAGGAGAGGGGAGGCTAGTGGTAGGCAGAGGAGAGGGGAGGCTAGTGGTAGGCAGAGGAGAGGGGAGGTTAGTGTTAGACATTGGAGAGGGGAGGTTAGTGTAAAGGAGAGGAGAGGGGAGGTTAGTGTTAGGCAGCGAGATGAGAGGTTAGTGTTAGGCAGAGGAGGGGGCAGGTTAGTGTTAGGCAGAGGAGGGGGGAGGTTAGTGTTAGGCAGGGAGAGGAGAGGTTAGTGTTAGGCAGAGGAAAGGTTAGTGTTAGTGAGGGGAGGTTAGTGTTAGGCAGAGGTGAGGGGAGGTTAGTGATAGGCAGAGGGGAGGAGGGGTTAGTGTTAGGTAGAGGGGATGTTAGTGTTAGGCAAAGGCGAGGGGAGGTTAGTGTTAGGCAGAGGAGGGGGGAGGTTAGTGTTAGGCAGAGGAGGGGGGAGGTTAGTGTTAGGCAGAGGAGGGGGAAGGTTAGTGTTAGGTAGAGGAGGGGGAAGGTTAGTGTTAGGCAGAGGCGAGGGGAAGTTAGTCTTAGGCAGAGGAGAGGGGAGGTTAGTGTTAGGAAGAAAAGAGGTTAGTGTTAGACAGAGGAGACGGGAGGTTGATGTCTTAAGCCTGGTACACACGGTCCAATTTTGATTGGCCACAGGGGACGGGGGAGAGGAGAGGACATAAATCATAGGCTGCTATCAGAAGCTCATGTGATGCCTTTCGTCATTAAGACTTCATCAGGCTATTTCTGATAAAAGCCTATTACACATGGGCACAGACATCTATATCACAAATGTACAGTATGTTTGTGCTTCCTTTAAAGTGTAATTCCATTTTTTTTTTAGAAATAAATATATACAGTATGTCATTGATACACAATGTTACACTGTAGTTGGAAACACGATGCAGTCACAGAAAGAAGTACAACAATAAATGTCTAAAAACTGCCCAACACTAAACATGTTTAGCTATCTGCCAAAGTTGAACACCAAATGACGTAAGATAATAGACTTCAATGGGGAGGCGAACTTTGAAACTAGAAACATTTATGCTGGCCACAAAAGTGATGGAAAAGATGTTTCAAGAGGTCTAACATCTGAGTCTTTGCATGGATGAGTGGGATACACGCCAAAAGTCCCGGGGAAAAATCTGGATTTGACGGAAAGCAGCGGTTTAAGGGCAGAAATCACATTGCATGCTAAATTGGAGGCCTAAAGTGCTTTAAAACATCTTGCATGTGTATACATCAATCAGGGAGTGTGATTAGAGTACTGCTTCACACTGACACAACAAAATCACTGTGAAACGCACCGCAAACAGCTGTTTGTGTTGTGTCGGCCGTGCTGGACTGGTGCGCACCATGGCGAGAGTGCAGGCGATAGCGGTTTTAAAGCCCATATGGTCGCCAGGCTGAGGTAGCTCAATGACAGAACAACAGTGATTGTCCAGCTGATCGAATTTGGTCTGTCCACAATGAAGCACTGACCTTATTATCTTTGGTGTGCCACCCCCTGAGACACTCATATAGCTGGCGGTCATTGCTTCATTGTGATACACAAGCCCCTTCACCGCGGCAAGGTAATGATCACGAAGGGGAATTGACAAATGTACCTGCCTTTTGTTTTCTTGTTGCAGCCGCAGAGCAGCAAGAACAATTAGGCAGGCATGTACACGCACCAGAAAAATTATTATAGCGGCCGCTGCTAGCAGAGGCCTTAAAAATTCAGGAATCCGCCTGGTGTCCTGGACCCTGTTGGTGGTAGGCAGAGATGCTGTGAGGGGAGCGACTTAGTCTTGGGGCAGGCAGTCACACAGCGTGCAGGCAGAGATGCTGCGTGTGGGGACTGATTTAGTGTTCGGGCGGGCAGTAGCCCTCCGGGATCCATGCCTCATTCATTCTGATAAAGGTGAGGTACTGAACACTTTTGTGACTTAGGCGACTTCTCTTCTCAGTGACAATGCCTCCAGCTGCACTGAAGGTCCTTTCTGACAGGAGGCTTGAGGCAGGGCAAGACAGAAGTTGGATGGCAAATTGTGACAGCTCTGGCCACAGGTCAATCCTGCGCACCCAGTAGTCCATCACTGCTTATACTGATGATGGTTCTTTCTCTACCATTGTTAAAGAAAGCGTACGGCCGGGGAGTCAGGGTTCGATTCCGGTCTGGAGTTGGAGCCTGAAAAACGGCTACCACCACACATTCAAGGAAGGCAGCAAGCATGGCATGCAAGTCCCGAGGTAGTGGCAAAAAATAACAATACAGGAGGACTTTTGAGGCCCTGCTATATATGAGACAAATCAATTTTACATCCTTTAATGAGAATCTGTTATAGAAGGCAAGTCTGCCATCCATTCAAGTGAAAGGTATGCACTGACTGCCAGGTATAATACAATGTGCAGTCACAGATGCAGTGAAAGGTATGCAGTGACTGGTATTACAATACAATGTGCAGCTGTCACACAGGTGCAGTTAACAGGTATGCTCGGAGTGGTATATTACATAGCGTGCGCTCACACAGGTACTGTGAACAATTATGCAATGACTGGTATTACAAATGTGCACCTGTCACACACACACACAGGTACCGGACAGGTACAGTGACACTGCGTGCACTCACGTAGGTAGGTGGGTGCACTGTGAACAACAGGTAGGTATATGCAGTGATGTGTATTACAATGTGCACCTGTCACACACAGACAGGTACCGGGCAGGCACAGTGACACTGCGTGCGTTCACGTGGGTAGGTGGGTGCACTGTGAACAACAAGTAGTTATATGCAGTGATGGGTATTACAAATCTGCCCCTGGCACAGTAGTAATTACCACCAAGGGGCCAAAGGCCAGCTGCGACTGACTGACAGGGCTGTATATAATGCAAGTGAGCCACAAAAAAAAAAAAAGATCACAAGAACAAGATTAGCTCTCAAAAGAGCTGTTGAGGGGTGCTTTTTTAGCAATAAGAATCAGCAAGGAGCAAGCTAACAAGCCTACAAGAGCCTAACTAAGCTTTCCCTATGAGAGTCTGCATCAGCGAGTCCAATGCCTGACACTGCCTGCCTTTTATAAGGGGGGGGGGGGGGGGGGGGGGGGCTCCAGGAGGGAGTGTAGCATGATTGGCTACAATGTGCCTGCTGACTGTGATGTAGAGGGGCAAAGTTGACTCTAATGTTGCACTATGGGGGCAAATCGAACTTCCGGAAAAGGTTGCGGTTCTCCGCGAACGCGAACCACGGAAGTTCACCGGGAACTGTTCGCCGGCAAACCGTTCGGGCCATCTCTAGCCAAAGCCCCCTATGCTTCCTCCCTTCTACACTGAGTTGTACACGTACCCATCATTACCCTACCGATGAAGCAATGAAAAAGTATTACAAATGTGAGGCTACAGAAATAACCGCATGGGTCAGCCAGGATGACAGAGCATGCTCATACATTAATGTGTACAACATTTTTCTCCAGCCGCATGCAAATTTGTATTATTTTTGTGACTGCAGGTAGCACTTTAAGATCCCCTTCCTTTTGCTGCACAGAAAACTGAGCTGTTTCATTCAGAAATATCTGCTGATTTGTGACTCAGACAGATAATTGCAAAGCCAACAATACACATTAACTACGACTGGAGAGGGAGAGCAGAGGAAAAATATGCTTTACAGGAGTTCTGCTTCAGTTGTCCTATACAGATTGCTGGTGCAAGCAAATTAGATTTATTGGGATCAACAATATTTTACAGCAGGTCCCATGGGTGGGGGCGGCAAAATATTGATTCAAATAAATTTCGTTTTATGGCACCTGCAGTACAGAGGCGTGATTGATTCCACTCTTTGCATAAAGCCCAGGAGAGGAGCGCTGGTGCCCAGGATAATCACAGCAGCTCTCTGTGCAGGTGTGATAAAGTGACACTAACCATGGGGAACACTTTCATCCTCTCCTGGGACATAACTCTTCATACATTCCCATAGGGGTGGACAAACAAGGGTGAGTATTAGGCTTATTAAAGGTTCATTATTGAAAAATTCATATTGTATGTTGGATGAGTTATACTTTATTAAATTAATAATAAATAAAGTTTATTTCATACAGCCCATTCGTTTTCTTGCCCCTCTTTATCACATTAAAATCAATCTTTTCAAAATTGCTTCATTCTTTGAGGATCAGCACTATTCCACAGTGAAAGGCGTTGACTTAAAAATCTCCTGGCTGTGTGGCATACTTCAGCCATGACATCACTATATTTTTCTACCGAAATTTAAATTACTTAATTTTTAATTTTTACCCTTTCAAGCTAAGTACACACACTTTGTTAAACATGGCCGCGACAGCACCTAAGCACTGCCATGGTGAGAATCCAGTGATTGTCCAGGCATCACCAAATGTTTCCGGATCTTCGATGTTCAACCAACCCCCAAGTGCATTGTTCTCCTTGCTCACCAGAAGCCAATCCGTTTGATGCACCTTGTATCATTCCCCCCACCCTTCCTATAGCAGCAGGCGAGTTGCTAGCCTCCAGGGGCATAGCTAAAATCATGGGGCCTCATGAAAATGTTTTGATAGGGCAACGCCCTCAAAAAGAAACAAGGTACCCTTGTGCCCCAGGTAGCCCTCAAATATAGGGAGCTAGAGATAATTCCCTAGTTAAGGTAGCCCTCCAATATACAGTGGTGTGAAAAACTATTTGCCCCCTTCCTGATTTCTTATTCTTTTGCATGTTTGTCACACTTAAATGTTTCTGCTCATCAAAAACCGTTAACTATTAGTCAAAGATAACATGATTGAACACAAAATGCAGTTTTAAATGATGGTTTTTATTATTTAGTGAGAAAAAAAAACTCCAAATCTACATGGTCCTGTGTGAAAAAGTGATTGCCCCCCTAAAAATAACTTAACTGTGGTTTATCACACCTGAGTTCAATTTCTGTAGTCACCCCCAGGCCTGATTACTTCCACACCTGTTTCAATCAAGAAATCACTTAAATAGGAGCTATCGGACACAGAGAAGTAGACCAAAAGCACCTCAAAAGCTAGACATCATGCCAAGATCCAAAGAAATTCAGGAACAAATGAGAACAAAGTACTGTAATTGAGATCTATCAGTCTGGTAAAGGTTATAAAGCCATTTCTAAAGCTTTGGGACTCCAGCGAACCACAGTGAGAGCCATTATCCACAAATGGCAAAAACATGGAACAGTGATGAACCTTTCCAGGAGTGGCTGGCCGACCAAAATTACCCCAAGAGCGCAGAGAAAACTCATCCGAGAGGCCACAAAAGACCCCAGGACAACATCTAAAGAACTGCAGGCCTCACTTGCCTCAATTAAGGTCAGTGTTCATGACTCCACCATAAGAAAGAGACTGAGCAAAAACGGTCTGCATGGCAGAAATCCAAGGCGCAAACCACTTTTAAGCAAAAAGAACATTAAGGCTCATCTCAATTTTGCTAAAAAAAACATCTCAATGATTGGCAAGACTTTTGGGAAAATACCTTGTGCACCGACGAGACAAAAGTTGAACTTTTTGGAAGGTGCGTGTCCCGTTACATCTGGCGTAGAAGTAACACAGCATTTCAGCAAAAGAACATCATACCAACAGTAAAATATGGTGGTGGTAGTGTGATGGTCTGGGGTTGTTTTGCTGCTTCAGGACCTGGAAGGCTTGCTGTGATAGATGGAACCATGAATTCTACTGTCTACCAAAAAATCCTGAAGGAGAATGTCCGGCCATCTGTTTGTCAACTCAAGCTGAAGCGATCTTGGGTGCTGCAGCAGGACAATGACCCAAAACACACCAGCAAATCCACCTCTGAATGGCTGAAGAAAAACAAAATGAAGACTTTGGAATGGCCTAGTCAAAGTCCTGACCTGAATCCTATTGAGATATTGTGGCATGACCTTAAAAAGGCGGTTCATGCTAGAAAACCCTCAAATAAAGCTAAATTACAACAATTCTGCAAAGATAAGTGGGCCAAAATTCCTCCAGAGGGCTGTAAAAGACTCGTTGCAAGTTATCGCAAATGCTTGATTGCAGTTATTGCTGCTAAGGGTGGCCCAACCAGTTATTAGGTTCAGGGGGCAATTTCTTTTTCACACAGGGCCATGTAGGTTTTGAGTTATTTTTCTCACTAAATAATAAAAACCATCATTTAAAACTGCATTTTGTGTTCAATTATGTTATCTTTGACTAATAGTTAACGGTTTTTGATGAGCAGAAACATTTAAGTGTGACAAACATGCAAAAGAATAAGAAATCAGGAAGGGGGCAAATAGTTTTTCACACCACTGTATATGTAACCATATTAGCCCCCAAAATATACGTAGCCAGATAAGCCAAATAATCCTCCAAAGAACATGTAGCCAGGTATGTCCCTCAAAGTAGAGGTAGTCAGACTAAGCCCCAAAATACAGGTAGTTCGACTAGCCCCCCCCCCCCCCCCCCCAAAGTACAGGTAGCCAGATAAGCACCCTAAGTAGAGGTAGTCTGACTAGCTCCCCAAAATACAGGTAGTGCGACTAGCCCACCAAAGTACAGGTAGCCATACTAGCCCCCCCCCCCCAAAGTACAAGTAGCCAGATTATCTCACCCCCAAGTATAGGTAGGCAGAATATCCCCAACTCTAAGACTCCCCCCCCCAATCCCCCAGTATAGGTAGGCAGGCTACGCCTTTCCTCCCCTAAGTATAGGTGGGCAGAATATCTTCCCCAGTGTAGGCGCTGTACAGATTACCCCCAGTACAGGTATATATTTTGGGGTGGTAGGCAAATTGTGGTAGGCAGATTAGGGTAGGCAGGTAAGGGTAGCAGCCCCCCCTTCCTTTTGTACCATGCAGGGTGGCAATGGCAGCCTTCAGCAGCAGCCAGAACCCTCCTCATCTCTCTTGCTGTGGGGCAGAGGTTGGATGTATGTCATGCTGCCTGATTGGTCTCCGTCCTCTCCCATCCAGTTCAGCTGCAGAAGCCACTCCTACCTCCCTCCCTGATTGGAACTACAGAGTAATTGTCGGGTTCGGCAGTTCTCTGCCATCGAGCCACCAGTGGGCCCCATACCCTTACCGTTTGCTATGGCTGCTATGGCGATCCCTACATCAGTGCTAGCCTCTAGGTCAGTGCACATCTGTACAGAACTTGGCTCTGAATTGTCACCTGAGGGATCACATTCTGATCCCTTGGGTCATGTGTATGAAGAATTCACCTCCTACGCTGCACAAATTTACTCAGAATTCACCAGCTTAATTGTATCAGAGTGTTTTTGTTTTGTGATGCCACATACTCACTATTCAACAGCACATCATGCAGATCTATCCCTAAGGCACCTTTCCCATATTCGAGCTGTGGGAAAAACACTTGCATTTGTATGTGATTCTTTCCAATGCGGGAATTTGTCAGCAACCATGCGTTGTGATTCCACATTGATTCGTGACACATAGATGGGAATATCAGACAGTGCAGCCTATGCATTTTGATCTCCCTGCGGATCGCGTCGTTTCGTGTTAGCAAAATCTCGTCTGAAAACATCAATGTGGGGGAGTGGCCTAATAAGTCCAAGATGCAAGTAAAGCCTACTACACACATATAAGGACTGTCACCTACGAGGGATCGGGACAGGAGGGATCAAGCCTCGACAGTGCAAGGCTGTACAGATTTATTCTGTTGCTATGCAGCCCCTGAGAAGGGCCGATGGAGTGAAGCACGAGGAACGTCACATAACAGGCAGATTAACCTCCTCAGCAGTAAGCCCAAGCTGAGCTCGGGCTAAGCCGCCGCGGAGGATTTTTCAGCCCCTGGTGGGCCGATTTGAACGCTTTTTGCTTTGTTACACACAGCTAGCACTTTGCTAGCTGCATGTACAAGCCAATCGCCGCTGCTCCGTGCTGATTCCCCGCCTCCTGCTACGTTAGAGGGCCCCCCCCAAGTCCCCTTGCACAGCATGGCCAATCACCGCCAGGCTGAGCTATGGGGTGGTTCGTGACTCCCAGACGCCATGACGTGGATGACGTCACCCTGATCATCGCCATGGTGACAGGGGAAGCCAAACAGGAAATCCCGTTCTGAACAGGATTTCCTGTTTGCTCTGATCGCTGGAGGCAATCGGAAGGTGTGGGGGGATGCCGCTGCACAGCGGCTATCATGTAGCTAGCTCTAGGCTACCTACATGATTTAAATTTTTTTTTTTTTTTAAAAAGTGCTGCGCCACCATCCTGGCAGTTTTAATAGACCGCCAGAGAGGTTAAGTGGGGTGGACAATGCCCTTTGTCAGTGCTGTGAGTTCCGAAGCCAGTACAAAATATACTGGGTCTCCTAGAATGCTGTGGGAGAAGAATTCCCCATATCTAAGCAGCCTGGGCTAAACATTACTGAGAAGGCAGGGCTACATTCAACATACAGCAATATGTAGCTACAGGAAGTGTTTCTAGTTCTACTGCTGAAGCTAGGAAAATTACTGTAAAAGTGGATATCCTGAATAATGTACTGCATTTTACTATATGCCTTTTTGTCAGGGGCAAAAGCAGGATTTTTAAGGGGGGGGTTCCTGAAAGGTCCAGAAGCACGTATGTCCCGAGTGCTTCCGAATACAGGTGGCTCCATACTGCCCATGCACAAAAGTGCGCTGGCGTATTACGGAGCTGCCTATCTTTGGAAGTACTCAAGGACACTAGTGTTTCTGAGGGCTTCTGGTAGCAGCAAATGTGAACGGGGTACAGCGCTGGAACAACTCCCCAAGAGAGGAACAGGAGATAGACTTAGTTTGGACAATTCAGTGGAATATGCTACATAGTTTCACATAGTGCAAGCGATACCCATATGATGCAGGGATATATGCATCTGCGGAAGATGTCGGCGCTACATAAATACTAAATAATAATATTTTGCCTCACCAGGATTGCACTTTTATTTAGCTTTCCTGTAAGACAAGAACACACAGTCAGCTCTAGGGGAAGAGGGAAACAAAGGTGAATGAGGGAGGGTTGGTGCACACCAAGAGTGCTTCTGAGCGTTTTTCAAATCAACAGTGATTTGAAAAGCGCTTGGCTAATGTTACCCTATGCGGGTGTTCCCACAGCAGCGTTGTGATTTTTTCAAAATCGCAGGTATACTGCATGTAGCATGTTTTTGAGCAATTCATTCAAAAATCGCTCTGAAAATCACTTCACAAAATCACACTCACAAATTGCTAGCGATTGCTATTGTCATTTTGGCGTTGCACTAGCCCAGAGAGAGGAGTGGAGAAATTGAGAATAGCCTGAGATGGAGCAGAGAACTTATCTGTATTGAAGTCCCACATCACACAGGCTACTTGCCTGTAATCGGACTCCTGTCCCTGTCAGTCTCTCACACAAGTCAGAAAGAAGCCCTCCTGGAGTCTAGGGACTGTCAAAAACTTTTCAGCTTGTTATCCACACCTTATCCACACATGCAGTCATTATAACAATGGGGAGAGACCAGACAGATGTTTGCCCACAGACCCTGAGTCCAGGCAAGCTCTGCATCATGCTGTGCATATTTACCAGCTTGCCTGCACTCTAATTTCATCATGTCTGACACTTCTGTGCTGTGGAGAGTCCAGGACTCCATAATCAACATTCTCTCTGCAGGCTGCATCTTCTTGTGAGGGTTGTGAGGGAAGCTCGGCTGCCTCTCTCATTCTATTAGCTGGAGGGAGGCACCAGAAGTAAGAAGGGAGGGAGAATGAGGCTGTTTATATTATGCGGGCTTCCCTGGCTGAATACACAGCTCAGTGCAGGGGGAGGTTCCAGACACCCGGAATAGCCCCCTGAGTTCGCCAGTGTTTGTGGCTGGATTAACACTTAGAAGCGTTGAGTTTAGTTGATTTGCAGCATGCTTTATTTAATGGGATGCAACACAATTCAGCTCAACACAACACATGTACGTGTGAAGGAAGCCTAAGGGCTTGTTTCCACTACATGCAGATTGGATGCAGAATGGATGCAGAAAAACTGATTCCAATGAATGCCTATGGGCCTGTTTCCACTAAATGCAATTTTTCTGATGCAAATTTTCCCATAGGCATTCATTGGAGTCATTTTTTCTGCATCCATTCTGCATCCAATCTGCGTGTAGTGGAAACAGGCCCTAAAGGGAACTCTGGGCAGCAGAATTGTAGAGAGTGCAATGTGCTGTTTACCACGCCACTGTAGTGATATTGTGAACATACTGTAAAAGATTTTTGCAGTAACTTTCTTAAAGTAACAGCATTTTTTTACTGTATAGAAAACGGAATCTAATTAAACAATGTTTTCAGATCAATTAACATTTTCAAAAGACCTGTTACAGTTTGACTGACTTGATTGGCTATGAAGCTACTATTGAAATGGGATTTCTGGATCTTAACCACTTGCCGACCGCCCACAGCCCATGGGCGGCGGCAAAGTGGATGCCTTAAGGACCGCAATACGCCTTAGGGCGTTGCGTCCTTTTCCTATGTCGGGGGAGCGATCGCGTCATTGATGACGCGCGCTTCCCCCGGCAACTGGCTCCGCCCACCCGCCGTAACATCCCGCCGGCCATACGGAAGCGCCGGCGGGATGTTAACCCCGCGATCGCCGCTACAAAGTGTATAATACACTTTGTAATGTATACAAAGTGTATTATACAGGCTGCCTCCTGCCCTGGTGGTCCCAGTGTCCGAGAGACCACCAGGGCAGGCTGCAGCCACCCTAGTCTGCACCCAAACACACTGATCTGCCCCCCCCCCCGCCCACTGATCGCCCACAGCACCCCTCAGACCCCCCCTGCCCACCCCCCAGACCCCTGTTTGCACCCAATCACCCCCCTAATAACCCATCAATCACTCCCTGTCACTATCTGTCAACGCTATTTTTTTTTATTCCCCCCCCCTGCCCCCTGCCCCCTCCTGATCACCCCCCCCCACCCCTAAGATTCTCCCCAGGACCCCCCCCAGACCCCCCCCCCTGTGTACTGTATGCATCTATCCCCCCTGATAACCTGTCAATCACCCATCAATCACCCATCAATCACCCCCTGTCACTGCCACCCAACAATCAGCCCCTAACCTGCCCCTTGCGGGCAATCTGATCACCCACCCACACCAATAGATCGCCCGCAGATCCGATATCAGATCACCTCCCAAATCCATTGTTTACATCTATTCTCTCCTCTAAACACCCACTAATTACCCATCAATCACCCCCTATCACCACCTGTCACTTTTACCTATCAGATCAGACCCTAATCTGCCCCTTGCGGGCACCCAATCACCCGCCAACACGCTCAGATTGCCCTCTGACCCCCCCTTATCAATTCGCCAGTGCATTAATTACATCTGTTCTTCCCTGTAATAACCCACTGATCACCTGTCAATCACCTGCCAATCACCTATCACCCATCAATCACCCCCTGTCACCCCCTGTCACTGCCACCCATCAATCAGCCCCTAACCTGCCCCTTGCGAGCAATCTGATCACCCACCCACACCAATAGATCGCCCGCAGATCCGACATCAGATCACCTCCCAAATCCATTGTTTACATCTATTCTCTCCTCTAAACACCCACTAATCACCCATCAATCACCCCCTATCACCACCTGTCACTGTTACCTATCAGATCAGACCCTAATCTGCCCCTTGCGGGCACCCAATCACCCGCCCACACGCTCAGATTGCCCTCTGACCCCCCCTTATCAATTCACCAGTGCATTAATTACATCTGTTCTTCCCTGTAATAACCCACTGATCACCTGTCAATCACCTGCCAATCACCTATCACCCATCAATCACCCCCTGTCACTGCCACCCATCAATTAGCCCCTGTCATTGCCACCCATCAATCACCCCCTGTCACTGCCACCCATCAATCAGTCCCTAACCTGCCCCTTGCGGGCAATCTGATCACCCACCCACACCATCCGATCGCCTGCAGACCCGCAGTCAGATCACCTCCCAAGTGCATTGCATCTGTTCTCTCCTCTAAACACCCACTAATTACCCATCAATCACCCCCTGTCACTGCTACCCATCAGATTAGACCCCCATCTGCCCCTAGGGCACCCAATCACCCGCCCACACCCTCAGACCCCAGCCCTGATCACCTCGCCATTGCATTACTTGCATCTATTCCCCCCACTAATCACACCTTGAGACACCCATCAATCACCTCCTGTCACTACCTGTCACCCCCTAGCACACCTACCCATCAGATCAGGCCCTAATTTGCCCTGTGTGGGCTCCTGATCACTCGGCCAAACCCTCAGATCCCCTCAGACCTCCTTCCGATCACCTCCCCAGTGCATAGAGTGCATCTATTTTCCCCTCTAATCACCCCCTGAGACACCCATCAATCACCTCCTGTCACCCCCCTAGCACTCCTATCCATCAGATCAGGCCCAATACAACCTGTCATCTAAAAGGCCACCCTGCTTATGACCGGTTCCACAAAATTCGGCCCCTCATAGACCACCTGTCATCAAAATTTGCAGATGCTTATACCCCTGAACAGTCATTTTGAGACATTTGGTTTCCAGACTCCTCACGGTTTTGGGCCCGTAAAATGCCAGGGCGGTATAGGAACCCCACAAGTGACCCCATTTTAGAAAAAAGACACCCCAAGGTATTCTGTTAGGTGTATGACGAGTTCATAGAAGATTTTATATTTTGTCAAAAGTTAGCGGAAATTGATTTTTATTGGGTTTTTTTCACAAAGTGTCATTTTTCACTAAGTTGTGACTAAAAGTAAAATCTTCTATGACCTCGCCATACACCTAATGGAATACCTTGGGGTGTCTTCTTTCTAAAATGGGGTCACTTGTGGGGTTCCTATACTGCCCTGGCATTTTAGGGGCCCTAAACCGTGAGGAGTAGTCTAGAAAACAAATGCCTCAAAATGACCTGTGAATAGGACGTTGGGCCCCTTAGCGCACCTAGGCTGCAAAAAAAGTGTCACACGTGGTATCGCCGTACTCAGGAGAAGTAGTATAATGTGTTTTGGGGTGTATTTTTACACATACCCATGCTGGGTGGGAGAAATCTCTCTGTAAATGGACAATTGTGTGTAAAAAAAATCAAACAATTGTCATGTACAGAGATATTTCTCCCACCCAGCATGGGTATGTGTAAAAATACACCACAAAACACATTATACTTCTCCTGAGTACGCGGTACCACATGTGTGTGGCACTTTTTTACACCCGCAGTGCGCTGAGGGGCCCAAAGTCCAATGAGTACCTTTAGGATTTCACAGGTCATTTTGCGACATTTGGTTTCAAGACTACTCCTCACGGTTTAGGGCCCCTAAAATGCCAGGGCAGTATAGGAACCCCACAAATGACCCCATTCTAGAAAGGAGACACCCAAAGGTATTCAATTAGGTGTATGGCGAGCTCATAGAAGATTTTATTTTTTGTCACAAGTTAGCGGAATATGACACTTTGTGAAGAAAAACAATTCAAATCAATTTCCGCTAACTTGTGGCAAAAAATAAAATCTTCTATGAACTCACCATACTCCTAACGGAATACCTTGGGGTGTCTTCTTTGTAAAATGGGGTCATTAGTGGGGTTCCTATACTGCCCTGGCATTTTAGGGGCCCTAAACCGTGAGGAGTAGTCTTGAAACAAAAATGACCTGTGAAATCCTAAAGGTACTCATTGGACTTTGGGCCCCTTAGCGCAGTTAGGGTGCAAAAAAGTGCCACACATGTGGTATTGCCGTACTCGGGAGAAGTAGTATAATGTGTTTTGGGGTGTATTTTTACACATACCCATGCTGGGTGGGAGAAATACTTCTGTAAATGACAATCTTTTGATTTTTTTACACACAATTGTCCATTTACAGAGTTATTTCTCCCACCCAGCATGGGTATGTGTAAAAATACACCCCAAAACACATTGTACTACTTCTCCCGAGTACGGCGATACCACATGTGTGGCACTTTTTTGCACCCTAACTGCGCTAAAGGGCCCAAAGTCCAATGAGTACCTTTAGGATTCACAGGTCATTTTGCGGAATTTGATTTCCAGACTACTCCTCATGGTTTAGGGCCCCTAAAATGCCAGGGTAGTATAGGAACCCCACAAATGACCCCATTTTAGAAAGAAGACACCCAAAGGTATTCCGTTAGGAGTATGGTGAGTTCATAGAAGCTTTTATTTTTTTGTCACAAGTTAGCGGAAATTGATTTTAATTGTTTTTTCTTCACAAAGTGTCATGTTCCGCTAACTTGTGACAAAAAAAAAAAACTTCTATGAACTCACCATACTCCTAACGGAATACCTTGGGGTGTCTTCTTTCTAAAATGGGGTCATTTGTGGGGTTCCTATACTGCCCTGGCATTTTAGGGGCCCTAAACCATGAGGAGTAGTCTTGAAACCAAATGTCGCAAAATGACCTGTGAAATCCTAAAGGTACTCATTGGACTTTGGGCCCTTTAGCGCAGTTAGGGTGCAAAAAAGTGCCACACATGTGGCAGGGACCGGAGCTATGCAGGAGGCGGGGGAGCAGCTGAGACTGACACTACAGATGTAAACATAGCCTCACAGCAGGGCTGTGATTTATGAGGGATTGCAGAGTGCAGGGGGACCTTAGTGGGGTTTGGGATAGCAACAGAGGCTGGGCTGTATAGGCAGATCCAGCCTCTGTATGCAGATAACATTCTTTAAACACACCTCGGGTTCTCTTTAAGGGGTAGAAAGACTGTGGTCCTCAAGTGGTTAAACATGACCTACACAACTCTGCAGAATGTATGGCGCAGCAGAAGCTGTAATAAGACAGAGTTATAATTCACCAGTGAAGGATTTTAAAGTGAGTTATGAAGGTCATTCACTTACGGAGAAATGAATTGTGGGACATGGTGATAACCTACTTTTATGCATTGTGCCACAGGTAAAGCGAGGCTTTAATTATCCCATTTTATTCCCTAAATTTGAATGCATAATAAAATGAGCCAAGAAAATGCACAGATGAAGATAGTCATTTTACGGTACAGTGAAAAGATAGAAGAAAATGTTTATCTTTTCTGAAATCCATACTAATACACACATTTTGGGCATATACTCTATGGCTGCATATAAGTGGATTTATGACAATTTTTTCTTACTTTATAATTTTACTGCAGTTATAATTTATCTTGGTAACACAGACAAGGGGCCTGATTCACAAAGCGGTGCTAACAGTTAGCACCCTGGTGAAAAGCCCTTTATCACGCCTAAACTCAGTTTAGGCATGATAAGTTTAGGTGTGATAAGTTTAGGTGTGATAAGTTTAGGCATGATAAGTTTAGGTGTGATAAGTTTAGGCATGATAAGTTTAAGCACCAACTGCGTTAGCACCGCAGTGCACAGCTGATCAAAAGTTTTGCGCTAGCAAAGTCTGGTGCACTTCGCATAGAGTTTAATGGCGCTGCTTTGCGTGCGGGACTTTGCACGCTATCTACACTTGTCTAAACTTAGCATGCCTAAACTTATCACACCTAAACTTATCACACCTAAACTTATCACGCCTAAACTGGCTTTTCACCAGTGTGGTGCAAAGGTTATCATGCCTAAAGTCTTTTAGGCATGATAACTGAGTTATCACCGCTTTGTGAATCAGGCCCAAGGTCTCTATTGGGAACACTGACAGCAAAAAAAACCCTTTGGGTAGGGTTGGGACATCTGTGAACTGAGAGAAGAGTTCACTGGGGCCAGAAAAGAAGTAGTAATTTCAACAATAGGAATACTGACAAAAATCAACACCTGGCATCAGTTTTTAAAACTGCAATGGAAAATTGTGGTTGGAGTTTTACTTTATAGTAAAGTTGAAAGTCAGGTTCACTAAGTGACACAGGTGATGATACCGCATATCATTACTTCTAAAAGTGATGATCTGTGGCAAACTGGTGAAGATTGTGTCTGATACAAACACCATTATGCTTCATTTTAGCTTATGGCTATTTGGTGATAAATATAAATTGCTTATCAGCTAATTGACACTAAAAATATTGCAGTTATGGACAGGGCCGGATTTATGTAAAGGCCCCAAATGCCCGTGCCTTGGGTGGCAGCAGCCCACAGGGGAACCTGAACATAAAAGAGGAGTTGCTAAATCGGAAAAAAGAGGCTGAAAATGGGGAGCAACACATGGGAAAAAGGAAACTGATACCCAAGGGAGCTGTTCATAAAGAGAAGGGCTGCGGTACATGGAAACACATGGAAGAGAGGGCTGCACATGGAATGGGAGGGGCGCTGCTGCACATGAAAGGGAAGCCCCACCATACTTGGCTTAGGGGCACAAAAAGTATAAACCCAGCCTTGGCTATAGATTTAGGTAATCAATTTCTGCTGCTAATGAGGATCAAAAGCATACTAGAGGATTCGCCCCCAGGAGACGTGGGCGCAGGATACAGCCGGTATGGCTTATCCTGCTGCTGCACAAGTTCCCGGTGACGTTAATTACTATCTTCCCCCCTAGGTCGACGTGTATGGTGGGGAATGATGTAATTCGGCTTCCAGCTACTGCTGGAGGCCGAATTACAGTGTTTTAAAAGTAACTTCATCTCAGTCTTCTGACAATGCAGACGTTGCTCCCAGTGCGCCGCTATAGCTGTAATTCTTATTACGCGCCCAAGTCTCCTGCGCTGGATTACCAGTGTTCGGATCAAAAGTAAAGTGGCGATACCACATGGAAGTTGTGACTTTTTTAAGGCAGTTTCAGATAAACATTTTCTTTTGTTGTCCTTGAAAATTGTTTACTACTAACCAAGTGGCTCCCTGATTCCAGATCTGAGCAGCACTTTTGACCCGATGAAGCCATTAGGTTAGTGATAAAGATTTTAAAAAGATACAACATGATAATGTTTTGTTAAAACTTCTTTCCTTTCCTTTGTAGAGGGGAGACTCTGGATCCCATAGAGGCTTCTTGGTCCTCTCTGTGCCCTCAGTCCACCACTGTCCCCGTTGAAATTCTGCAAGTTCGAAACGACTTGAAAGGCTTCAGAAACACTCATGTCTCCTGCATGTGCGCAGTATGGACCGTGCATCTTCGCAAGTACTCAGGGACTCGAGTACTTCTGAAGCTTTCATGAGGACTCCCGATGGCATATTTGACGAGTTGATTGAATAAGTTAATAACAGAGGGAAAAGCAGTGCAACGAGGGTACAGAGACAGTGAAGGCTCTATGGGATCCAGAGCTTTCCCTCTACAAAGGTGGGGAACTACTTTTTTCAACGTTGCTTCAGTATGCACACGAGCTTCTTCTATCCTCATCTACAATTACCTCCTCACATTCACGTGTACAAGACTTCTCAAGTGCCTCACCCCTCCTATGGAATGCCCTTCCACAACACATCCGCCACTCTCCCACCTTTGAAATCTTTAAACGCTCCCTCAAAACCCACCTTTTCCGACAAGCATATTCTCTAGCTTAGGCCATGCACCCACTAAATAACCTAATTGCGCACTGCCTGTACATATACTGTATACATCCCCACCTCTTGTTTCCACCCCATTCCTTTAGATTGTAAGCTCGCAAGGGCAGGGCTCTCACCCTTTTGTGTCATGGACTGTTATTAATTTAATTGCTTGCACTCTGTTAGACATTTATACATTTTAGTCATCATGTTAAACCAAATTGTAATCAGCAGTGCTGTATCTTGTATCAGTGTTCATATTTGATGTATATCATTGTCTGTATCATTATGTATCCCTTGTTTGTTTTCTTACATTGTACAGCGCCATGGAATATGTTGGCGCTTTATAAATAAATAATAATAATATTAATAATAATATTACTTTAACAGGTCTTTCAAAAGTGGTTTATCTGACATCAGCTAATCAATGCATAAAACTGATCTGGTGATGGTTGGGGGTTTTTTTTCTGTGAAAGAGGAATCAGTTTTTAAATCAAACCTGTGAGGAAGGAAAATGTAAAAGTTAGATACTTACCTAAGTTGTGGGAAGCCTCTGGAGTCTGGACCATACAGAGGCTTCCTAGATCACCCTCCTCCAGCCCATAACTTTTGCCTAAAACCCTCTTCTTCTTCATGGACATGCTCCTTTGTATGGGCATATTTGAACACAGTCGGCGCATGCCCAGTAGAATTAAGCCGCTTGAGCACAAAGGAAAAAAGCCGCATGAGGGAATTTGTTCTTCTGGGCATGTGCAGACCATAGTTGCACATGCCCAGTTCAGATACACTTGTACACAGACAGAAGAATGGCTACAAGTGCATATTCAACAAGCTTTTCTTGAATATGTTCAGACGGTCCCACTGCTGTAATGGTAGGAAGCAGGAGAATCTGGGAAGCCTCTGAACTATCCAAAAGCATCCTACTACTGAAATAATTTTAATAAAAAATTTGCTTCAGGTACACTTTAAAGAGAACCCAAGCTGAAGCTCGGGTTCAGAAACACATACTTACCTAAGGAGAGGGAAGCCTCTGGAGCCTAATGAGGCTTCCCGCGGTGTCCTCTGGTTCCCCATTGCCACTCCTTCGGATCCTCCAGCTGATCGAGCCATGATCCTCTTCTGGTATGAACACGGCTATGCTGCTACCATGTAAGCACAGCCGATCCCACTAAGTAGTGTGGAGCAGCGTGTGCATGAGTGGCTCCTGCTTACTGCACAGGCATTGCCATACTTGCGCAGTATGGCCACGCAGTACGGAGCACGGCCCTGTTTAGATTACCGACAAGCAGGGCTGGATTACCGACCAGGCAACAGAAGCAGTCGCTTGGGGCCCCATTCAGAGTGAAAGGGGCCCCATCAGCACATAATCCAGCCCTCGCCATCCTGTGAAAGGACGCCGCCCGCTGCTGACTGTCTTTAGAGCCGGGCTCTCCTCCTGGGTCCCTCTCCTGCTACTGTACGCTCTGCCGCTGCCCGCTCCTCCCTCCCTTCCCACACAGAACCACAGCTGCAGTGGGCAGGAATGATAGCAGCAGATAACAAACGGCCACTGTCCAGGGCTTTCTGTTATTGCTAGGCTGGAGATGCAGGGGGAAAGTGCTGCCGCTGTGATATCTGGCACCCTCTTTACATGGGTGACCCTAGTGACAACGTCCCAGCCATTCATCTTTCCCTCTGCATGTTGGTGCTGCTATTCCGTGCATTGTGCACCCACAGAGGAAAGCGGGCTGTTGCCCATAGCAACCAGTAGAACGGCTGCCCCAGTGTGTCCGGCATGTTGCTGTTCACACAGCAGCTGCATCTTCTCATTATATTATGGGGGGGGGGGCCCAAATCAGTTACTTTGCTTAGGGCCCCATTTAGCCTTAATCCGGCTCTGCCGAAAAGCCCTTGGGCTTGATTCACAAAGCGGTGCTAACCTACTTAGCACGTCTAAAGTCTTTAGACGCGCTAACCAGGGTGCTAAGTAGGTTAGCACCGGATTTCTCAATCAGATCGTGCGCTAACTTTGCGCGCGTAAAGTGTTACGCGCGCAAAGTTTTACGCGCGCTAAGTCCCATAGGCTTTAATGGGCACTTGGCACGGTGCGCCCTGTGCTCTGTGCAGTACGCGCGTAAAGTTTTACGCGCATAAAGTTTTGCGCGCGTAAAGTTTTATGCGCGAAAAGCTTGTTTAGACGTGCTAAGGGGGTTTTCACAGGCGTGCTAACAGTTAGCACCGCTTTGTGAATCAAGCCCCTTGTCTGTGATCTTTGCAGGGTCCTTGAGAGGCAACAGCGGACTGGATTACCGTACACCGTGGGCGCCTCAGCAGGTTTCAGAGCTTCCTCCTTCTTAGGTAAGTATGTGAATTTGTACCCAAGTTTCAGCTGCGGTACACTTTCAGTATGATTCTTCCACGCACCTCACCTCCTCCACTGCTTTGTTGTATGAAACCCTGACTGCACTGTTTTAAAATTGTAATACCTAAACTGTTTAAAAAAAAACTAATAAGAAAAAAAACAATATGGACACTATTACAAAAAAAATCTTGAAATAAAATTGACTGAACGCCAGCGCATTTTCCCTTTAGCATAACTAACAGTTGTTGAGCTGCCATAGAGCGGCCATTTAGCAATACCGTGTCCTCCTCAGAAGCCTTGTAACTTTTACAGCTTCCTTGCAAGTTCCAGGCTTGGCCGTGATAGGCAAAGGTGGGAAGAGAGCCAAACAAGTGTAATTAAGACTCAATCCGTTAGTCACCGCTCTATGTCAAATTGTTTTCACACCTGTCAAATGATCATTGTTTCTGTTGGGCTGAGTCAGCGATTTTCTTATTGACTGATCCCAGGGACGGAGCATGAGAATTAATATTTTATGATGGCTGCATAGATATTTTATGCCCTCTGCACATCTCTGCTATCTCCACATGTCAGTTCTCCAGCTTGGCCTTGTAAATCAGGGGATACCCAATGACTGTAAAGCGGGAGGGGACAACAAAGCGTGAACACTACGGATGATAATTCATTTTGCAAACAGATGTTTCTTTATTCCTTATGTATGAGGATATGCATGAAGCTATTCCTTAGCTGGCTTTTTCTGGCCAGCTACATGCATCCTTAGAGAGGCTCCCCCACATCAAGCTGTCTGCAGACAAATTGCAGGAATGTAAAGTAACCATAACCCCTCGCATATACATATAACCACAGTCACACATGCTAGATGCACTTTCATGACCGCTGCAGCTTTGTTTTTCTTTACATATTCAGCTGTTCTAAGCAGCCCTTAAAGTAACCCCAATATAGGGTTACAAAAATCTAATCACGTGTAAGGCTTTGTATTATGTAGCCTTATTCGCAAATTTGTTTTTTTAGAACATTACTTCAGGGTTGTTTTAAGGAATGAGTTGAAGTGCTGGTGTACTTGTACTTACAAGTGCTTAAAATTTCTCAAACTGGGCCATGGCAAATGGACCTTTAAAGGGATACTGTAGGGGGGGTCGGGGGAAAATGAGTTGAACTTACCCGGGGCTTCGAACGGTCCCCAGCAGACATCCTGTGTTGGCGCAGCCACTCACCGATGCTCCGGCCCCGCCTCCGGTTCACTTCTGGAATTTCAGACTTTAAAGTCTGAAAACCACTGCGCCTGCGTTGCCGTGTCCTCGATCCTGCTGATGTCATCAAGAGCGCACAGCGCAGGCCCAGTATGGTCTGTGTCTGCACAGTACACTCCTGGTGACATCAGCGGGAGCGAGGACACGGGCGTGCAGGCGCAGTGGTTTTCTGACTTTAAAGTCAGAAATTCCAGAAGTGAACTGGAGGCGAGGCCGGAGCATCGGTGAGTGGCTGCGCCAACACAGGATGTCTGCGGGGGACCATTAGAAGCCCCGGGTAAGTTCAGCTCATTTTCCCCCGACCCCCCTACAGTATCCCTTTAAAGGATAACCGAGGTGACATGTGACATGATGAGATAGACATGTGTATGCACAGTGCCTAGCACACAAATAACTATGCTGCATTCCTTTTTCTGCCTGAAAGAGTTAAACATCAGGTATGCAAGTGACTGTCCTGGTCGGATCGGGTCGGACTGGGTCAGACTATAACATAACCCTCACTGATAAGTAATTACAGCCACAAAATACTTTCCTGTCAGCTTCTGAGAGCAGGAAAGAGATAAAAAGGGTCAATAATTCATGGATTTGAGCTCTGGCATACTTCAATGAAGGTGTCATTGAGCAAACAACGAAACAGTAAAAAACTAAAAACTAGATTTAAATATAAAATAAAATTGTGGGGTAGCTAAAAAAGTCATTTTAGGAGAAGAGGGATAGATACAATTGTTTTTCTTAACAGTTAATTTTCACCTTGGATGTCCTTTAAGTAATCCATTATTGCTGGCTGGGTAATGCAGGCACGCATAGGCAGGGCAGCTTTATGCTGTTGCTGGCTTATAACTCGTCCGGTTGGTCTGGTGATGTCATCTCCCTTAAAACGCTAATGGTGTAAAGTGAGGGTGCTATCTGCGGTGGTGGCGGAGAAGATCAGGAGGGCATGCGGTGGAGGGTAGTTCTTCTATATCTTCTGGTATAACAAGTGATCCAATCAACAATCATTGATTGAGGTAATTCCTAATGCTAGGGTCACACTTGGCAAAAGTCGCTGGAGTTTTTGCACATAATTCTTCCAAATGCAGTGCACCGGGAGCCGTTGTGCAGTTTTCCGCCACAGGAGAAAAAAAACCAGACACTGTTGCTTTTTATTGCACAACACATGCGATTCCCCTTTGCAGCCAGTCAGCTGTTCTCAGCTGGCTGCTGGCCAAGAAATGCAGATTAAACTGCGGGGGAAAACTCTGCCGTGCTGTTTTCCCACGGCCGCAGGTGTGACCTTACCCTAACTGTACATGGTTTATTGCAAGCTTTTAAAATGTTAAGGACCAGAGCCGTCCTTTCCCTGTTGTGCCCTGTGATTACTGTAATTGGCTCCTGACCAAGATGTGGAAGTTCTGCTGTCACTGAGACAGCAGAGCGAGCGCATATCTCCCAACTGTCCCTCTTTGGAAACCAAATCCTTCTGTCTCTCTTTCTCCCTCATTTGTCCCTTTTTCAGGACTGATGTATGGATTGATCTAAATACAGTATATGTACTTTTGTACTAAAAAAATTGTTTAATTATCTCCAACTTTATTTCCTCCTTTAAATGGATTTATATCTAAATGTTAAATGTTAATATAAAGAAAAACTAGTGAGGATATTACAACAACCATCATAAAAAATGCATATCAGGGGATAGCCACAATAGCCATTTTGCATGACCAAAATAAAGGTAATGGTTAGTCCATAGCCTTTGCCACAGCTGGGGCACAGATGCAATGATAACACTCACAGGTCGTAGGACAAAGCAGAATGTCAATAAGACAGCCAGTTACATGATCCCTAATTTACTTATTATGTGTATTAGGGAGGAAATGCTGCCTAATTATGTGTATTTTTAGGGGAAAAGGATGCCTAATTTTGTTTATTTTGAGGATAAGTCTGCTAAATGATGTGCTTTTTGGGGGAAACGCTGACATTTTTTTTTTATGAGGACATACTCTTTTTGGAGGAAACGCTGCCAAATTATGTGTATTTTTGGGGGAAACACTGTTTTTTTGGGAGGTAACGCTACCTAAGTATATTTTATGGGGAAATACTGCCAAATGATGTGCTTTTTTGGGGGAAACTCTTGCAAATAGGGTTTTTTTGTGAGTGATGGAAACACTGACATATTAACAAATCCCACTATTGATACAACGAGAACTCAGTGAATTTATAGTAGCTCGTCTTCCACAATGTAGTCTAAAAAAGATTTAGCCCTCCATGTCCATGAAGTTGGGCAGCAATCTTTAGATTGTAACTTGTAAGCGCTTACGGCAGGGCCCTCCCTTTGAATGAGTCATGGTATTGTCTGTATTACATATACCATTGCTTGTATTTTGTAATTATCTCTGTACTTTGCGCCACGTAAATTGCCACCGAGCATGATGACACTGTATAAATCTACAATAAAAGTAACTATTGTAGAAGCATCCTAGTGTGACCGTTTCAGGGTACTTAAAGGGAATGTCCGAGCTCATTAAAAATACCCATCTACTTACTGACTGCGCAGTACACTCCGGACAACGTGGACTTGATTGACAGTGGCGCTCGCGCAGTGAACGATGACCTCGCAAGGTCGGCCTTTGCACCCACGGGGACCCCGAGCCAGCGGCTGAGAGCGGAGCTGCGGTGTGAGATGTAGCGGCTGCCAGGGGCTGGAGGAAGGTCCAGGTAAGTAGATTTTTTTTTAATGAGCTCAGATATTTCTTTAAGTGATTATGTGTATTGCAGTGGTGAGATTTGCTCTGAGTTATACTACCTACTGTGAAAGCAAGATAGGAGAAAAGTTACTCATTGTGCGTTTAACTCTGGGGCAAATGTACTGTACATATTACCGTACATGTGTTTGTAAAAACAAAACAGAAGACACCAAGAGCCCAATAGTGCAATATTCTCTGGTAAGCTCAATATATAATGTAATGTCAAAGGTTCTTATACTCACAAAGGTGGGTTACCATCAGGTAACCACTTGACATGCAGGTGGGGAGTATTAGTACCTGACCCCACTCAGGTATAAAAAAAAAAAATTTGCTTTCCTAAAACAGAAAGAATTTGCGATAATTCAGGTTGGAGTGAGCTTGAGATGTCTCCCAGAGCAACACTGCTGAGTATAATCAAATTAACCATTGTACCCTTAGAAGCTAAACACACCTCCAGAACCGCTGGAATGCAATGATGTGTCAGCTTGTTAATTTGTACAGAGCCATAATAATCCAACATGCATACAGACTGTTTCGGATTGTTTGATCCTCATCAGTGCATGGCATGGATTAATTTGGCTCTATGGAGTAGGGCTTGTGAATCCGAGAGGCTCAGACTAACCAGCAAGCTCATGGTGACCCAGAACTCATTGGAGTGTGTAAGGGACTACAATGGTCCTAAAAGCCTGCTTACTAAGATGTTAAGAAAAACAAAATTTGCTTTCCTAAAACAGAAAGAATTTGCGATAATTCAGGTTGGAGTGAGCTTGAGATGTCTCCCAGAGCAACACTGCTGAATATATGCAAATTAACCATTGTACCCTTAGAAGCTAAACACACCTCCAGAACCGCTGGAATGCAATGATGTGTCAGCTTGTTAATTTGTACAGAGCCATAATAATCCAACATGCATACAGACTGTTTCGGATTGTTTGATCCTCATCAGTGCATGGTATGGATTAATTTGGCTCTATGGAGTAGGAGTAAAACTGGTTCAGGTCCATAAAGCGTGTGAGCGCCTCTGTCTGTCAGAGGCGCTCACACGCTTTATGGACCTGAACCAGTTTTATATGCTCCTGTACTGCCTGATGAAGCGGGATTGTTGACCGCGAAACACGTTGCGATTTTATGGAGCTGTGAATAAATTGTATATTTTTTACTCTGCATTTGAATATATGTCCACTACCAGAGGGAGGTAAGTCCACATTGACTTCCCTCTTTTTATCATTTTTAGAACATTGTTTTACTCTGCTTGGCGCCTCTGTTCGTACATATTACATGTGTGTAGTTTACTATTTTTTCCAGTAGTAATCTTTTAATTTTGAACTGTGATATAGCCACCAATCTTCACAAATTCATCTGTTTTGAATGCCACTACTGCAGATACTACTGCAGACAGATAGTTCAGACTTTGATGGTGGTTACTGTACGCTATGACTTTATAAAATGTTGCTAGCAGTGAAAGTTTGTGCAACTGGGTCAGACTGGCATTTACTTCCCACCTGTGGAGTGCTTAATGCTTGTTTGCTGGTGCAGCGTAGAAACCTATGGATTTCCACAGTTTTATGGTTCAGCTACTGAGACTGTTATTGTCAGCTTGTATGAAAATCCACATAGTAGTAGTGCACTGGCAAACTTACTTTTCCATTTTACTGCAAACGCTATTTTGGAGATGCAAAAACCCCAGTGAATCACATTTATACTACACAGTCTGTGACACTTTAAGGTGGCTTCAATCTAGATGCACATAATGGGTGCCAGCAGCGGTGGTGGTGAGTGAGGTTTGGCCTTTACAATACTGTCTCAATTTTATATCAGATTGCATCTGTGATTCCA
The DNA here is from genome assembly GCF_040937935.1 of Hyperolius riggenbachi. NCBI lineage: Eukaryota > Metazoa > Chordata > Amphibia > Anura > Hyperoliidae > Hyperolius > Hyperolius riggenbachi. The sequence continues at coordinate 244,300,168 of NC_090652.1, read as the reverse complement.
CATTTTAGATTTCATCATAAACCTCACACTTTAAAGGACACCTGAACTGAGAAGGATATGGAGGCTGCCATATTTATTTCCTTTTAACCTCCTCCCGACCGCCTAACGCCAATTGGCATCAGGAGGGTGGCAGCCCCAGGCTTATTCCTATGACAGCCGATCGCGGTGATTGGCTGGTGGGGGGAGGGAGGGGGAAAAGAAATAAATTAAAAAAGACATATTTTTATTAAAGAAACTCCGAGGAGTGCCTGAATTTAAAAGAATACACTTACCTGGGTCTTCTTCCAGCTCACCGTAGGCGGCGAGGTCCCGCGGCATCCTCCTGGCTCTTCTCGTTCAGCCTCCGCTGGCACCCGGTTATTGACGCAATGCATCATCACAGCGGCCGGCGTGACAGGTCTGCGCATGCGCGGGTTTTGACATGAGGCGGCCGGAGTGTTGACGCATTGCGTCAATAACAAGGAAGAGTCGGCCGACACCAGGCCCGGGGGTGTCGCCGGGTGACGAGGATAACGGGGGGCCAGCGGAGGCTGAACGAGAAGAGCCAGGAGGACGTCACGGGACCTCGCCGCCTACGGTGAGCTGGAAGAAGCCCCATGTAAGTGTATTGTTTTAAAATCGGGCACTCCTCGGAGTCCCTTTAAAAATACACAAATAAATAAATAAAAAGAAAAAAACACTGCCTGAAGCAGCGATCAGAGCCCACCAACAGAGATTTCTGTTGGTGGGCTCTGATCGCTGCTTCAGGCACCAGGCACCAGGTGGAGCCTAACCCTAAGACTCCCCTGGTGGTGCCTAACCCTAAGACCCCCCCCAGGTGGTGCCTAACCCTAAGACCCCAGAGGTGGTGCGTAACCAGAAAAAGGGGGGGGGGGGATTCATTTGTGTGCTAATCTGTATGGCTCTGCAGCAACCTATTAAAGCTGCAGAGCCCTGAATTGCAAAAAATAGCCTGAAGCCTACGGTCCTCAAGTGGTTAAACAATACCAGTTGCCTGGCATCCTGCTGATCTCTTTGGCTGTAGTAGTATCTGAATCACACACCTGAAACAAGCATGTGGCTAATCCAGTCAGACTTCAGTTAGAAACACCTGATCTGCATGCTTGTTCAGGGTCTATGGCTAAAAGTATTAGAGGCAGAGGATCAGCAGGACAGCCAGGCAATCTGCATTGTTTGAAAGGAAATGAATATGGCAACCTCCATATCCCTCTCAGTTCAGGTGTGCTTTCAGGAAAGTAATGAATGTAATTAATTATCATATCTAGTTATAGTATTTCCTACTTGTTAGAAACACAGTGCAAGGACTTGTGTTGGTATTTAGAGCACACACATTAGTCAAAAACTGCACTAAAGGGAGCTGAAATCTGTGCAATGTATATAGCTGAAGAAGAGAGTGTTGCTTTGTCCTTAAAACCATTTTTTATGTTAAATATCAAGAAATGTCAGGGTTGAATAATGAACCACTAGGACTATACTGTCTCAAAAACAGACAAAAACATCAAGAGAAATGTGGATCCTCAGCACTCACAGTTAACATGGCAAACATCAGCTGGCACACATTGAAGGCATGCCGCCAGTTGTGATAGAGGACCATCCGATAATTCTTCCTCACTGTCAGCAGCCACCTGCACAAGGTCTGTAAAACAGAAGGGGCATGAAGATGTGTTGTGCTGTGTGTGGCAGAAGATCTCATTACCAGTGTACAGAAGACCTCTGCCAGTACGGGGGAGGCTGGTACACAAGCCGAGCAGATGTTTACCTCGTAATCAATTTTAAACTTCTGAACCATTCCCAACTCCATGAACATTCTCAGAGCTGCTGTAATCATCTCGTCAACGTCCAGGGAGAAGTCATCAAAATGGATGTTGTCGATAGCCAGTTCTGACACCAAGGGGATGTTGGCTGCCTTGAATGATAGAGAACACAGTTACACACTGCTCCTACAAGAAATTGACTTTGTTGCTACACAGGATTTATTTTCATTTTATTTTCCAGGAAATGTTCCGTAATACATCAAAGTATGAGTGCTACTCTATACGGGAACCCTTGGTTTTTTTCATTTTGTGGTTTCCTTGGAATTTAGTATCAGTTAGGGCCCGTTTCCACTAGAGCGAATCCGCATGCGTTGTCTGCATGCGGATTCGCATAACCAATACAAGTGGATGAGACTGTTTCCACTTGTCAGTTTTTTGGTGCGTTTTTCTGTGCAGGATTTTTCTGCACGGTAGGGCCTGCAGAATTCGCCTGCGTGTGGAATGCAGGCGATTCGCAGGCAATGTATTTAATAGGGGAAATCGCAAATGCGTTTTTTGCCGCGATTTCGCGTGCGAATTCGCACTAAAACTAATGTACATTGAGCCAGGCAGTGACATGGTTAAAATCGCTTAAAGCCTGCCTATGCGAAATCGCATGCGAAATCGCGGCAAAAATCGCATGCGGAATCGAATCCGCATGCGATTTTGTCAGCGGTGGAATCCCAGCGATTCGCACCGCACTAGTGGAAACGGGCCCTAATGGGAGCTGATGCTCATTCTGGCAGCTTGATAACATTTGATTTCACTTACACAACATAGGATGCATTAAAAAACAAAGAGAGAAAAGACTGAGCTGAAAAACTAAACTGAAGAGATTAGCTTTTGTGACTATCTGTACTATACATGCGTGTGAAAATAGGCTGTAAAGTGAGGTCTTGTCTATCAGCAATACAAGGAGTAGTTTTATTTGATAATATTAATTGATAATAATCTACAAAGTGCATAAGCAGAAAAAACTCAAAGAGGAACTTTACCAAAAAATAGTGGTAGGAAGAAAAAAATAAACAATATATTGCCAATTGAGAGGTTAAAGGGAATCTGAAGGGAAAATAAACGTATGATATAATGAATTGTATGTGTAGTACATCTAAGAAATACAACATTAGCAGCACAGATATGAGTCTGATATGTTTCCAGTCCAGGAAGAGTTAAGAAACTTCAGTTGTTATCTATGCAAAAGAGCTTCACTGAACTCTGCGACCCAAAAGTGATGGACAGCACTGTCTTTTGAAGCTCTTATCTCAACCTGTCTCTCATTGTTTCTTGTTTGTTTATGGTTTTCCTGCGGGGAAAGTTAAAAAGGTCATTAGCTCTGCTCTGTGAAATCATTTAAAATGCTGAGTGTAATGTGTCAATTGCACATATTAGAGAATGATGCAATGTTATAAAAAAGCTATATAACTGAAAATAAAAATATGAGATTATCTGTAATCATCTGTACTACAAATAGAATTAATGATAACATAAGTTTTATTTTGCTTCAGTGTCACTTTAAGAAATAGAAGATAGATCAAGAAATGATTGACATTTGCAATGTTATTTGTTCACAATGAGCCTGTTAGTCATCATTTTACTAAAAAAAAGACAAAGAAATAGGGAAGTTTAAAAAAAAAAAACTAACATAAATATTTGTAAAAAAACAAAAATAAACACTTTGGGGGATCAGACCCCACCAAAAGTAAGCTCTGTTGGTGGGGAGAAAGGTGGTGGGGGGGGGGGAAATCGCGTCTATTTGAAAAGGGCGCCTGGAAAAAAGGGCGCCTGGTGTAGCCCATATATGTCAAATTCGGCTACAGAAAGGGCGCCTGGTGTAGCCCATGTATTTCAAATTCGGCTACAAAAATGGTACCTGGTGTAGCCCATATATGCCAAATTCGACTACAAAGGGCGCCTGATGTAGCCCATATATGTCAAATTCTGCTACAAAAGGCACCTGGTATAGCCCATATATGCCAAATTCGGCTACAAAAGGGCCTGGTGTAGCCCATATATGTCAACTTCTGCTACAAAGGGCACCTGGTATAGCCCATATATGCCAAATTTGGCTACAAAGGGTGCCTGGTGTAGCCAAAAAAGCTAGTTTTAGTTTATAAAAAGGATGCTATTATAGGCAAAATTTGTTGGGCTATAAAAGGGCTCTAGCTATGGCTGAGAAAAGTGATTACTATGACCTAACTTCTCCCTACTCTCACACAGAACCCTCCCCTAACACCCCCTGGTGGTGCCTAACCCTAAGACCCTCCCAGGTGGTGCCTAACCCTAAGACTCCCCTGGTGGTGCCTAACCCTAAGACTCCCCTGGTGGTGCCCAACCCTAAGACTCCCCTGGTGCTGCCTAACCCTAAGACTCTCCTGGTGGTGCCTAACCCTAAGACCCCCCCAGGTGGTGCCTAACCCTAACCCCCCCAGGTTGTGCCTAACACTAAGACCCCCATGCTTGTGTTGCCTAATCCTAACCCCCCCCCCCTCCCTGTACCCCCGAATCAAAAATCTCAGCTATAAAAGGGCGCCCTTTTGTAGCAGAATCAAAAACCTTGTAGCCGAAAACCTTGTAGCTGAATAAAAATGATGGGCTACAGTAGGGTGCACTTTTGTAGCCGAAAACCTTGTAGCTCAAAAAATATGGGCTACAAAGGGCGCCCTTTTGTAGCCGAAAACCTTGTAGCCAAAAAAATATGGGCTACAAAGGGGTGCCCTTTTGTAGCCAAAAAACTTGTAGCCGAAAAAATATGGGCTACAAAGGGGCGCCCGCTTGTAGCCTATATCAAAACTCGGGCGCCCTTTTTACCACCTTGTAGCCCATATTTGCAGTAATAACACTGATGTCTATGGAGGCTCCCTTTTCATACAGGCAGCTCAGGCGCCCTTTTCAACTGATCCCGGGAAATCACTTGTGTGCTGTGTTTTGCGGCCCTGCAGCTTGGCCTTACAACTGCAGTCGCCAATTTCACAAAAAAGATGGCCTGGTCTTTAGGGTGGTTTAGCACTGTGGTCCTCAAGTGGTTACATTCAATCCTTGGTTAAAGTTGCTCTTTAAATTTGAGGGTATTGAGGGGGGTGAAGGGGGTACCGCGCAACATGCTACTTGCATAGTCCTTTGCAGCAAGGATGTTATTCAGCTTAATGTATCTGAAATGCATCAGCGATCTTGCTCTATTTTATAGACACTTAATTGATGGATTTGTACTTTTTACCGCCCAAGGCCACTATCACCAGCCGTCCTCTGAAAAGCAGCAAAGCATCACCACATACACCCACTTTTATTGATCCCAGTAATCATTGTATTTAAAGATGCTTATTTTACTGAACAATCAACCTTCTGATTGATTGGACAGTGTTGATGGTGCCGACTACAAATGACCAATTTGTTAATCATTTTATCAATCTGTTTTGTGTATTGGTTACATCTGAAATAATCGTAATGGTTATCATTTTTATTCCATCTATGGGCCAAATCAATGCTTTCTGCTTTGATAGGTTGGAGCTGGGTGGAGGGCAGAGTTGGACTAGAAGATGATGAGTGACAGCTCAGGTCACAGACGATAAGCTGCCCATGTTTGCTGCTCCTTCATTTCCTGAGTCTCAGAAACTTGCCTGACTGCTGCAGTGCACGTTTGGCAGCTTGACTGCATGAGTGTGCCCGCCCACTGCCCGCCCCTTGCCTCCTGGTGCCCTGAGCCATGGCCTTTGTGGCCTTGCCTAAATCCAGCCATGGTTGGTATGCTTTGCGTTTTTTTTCCTCCATTGCAGTGCATTGTGAAAAAGCTTCAGCTAAAATGCATATAGTGGGATCTGAGCCACAGGAAAGCATGGACATTGCTCTGAAAATCATGTTTATTATTTAGCTACATCTTTTTCAATCCAACCAACTTTTTTACCATATACCATTTTTTTTATATAATTGTGGCAATCTCAAACACTCGTGTGGTGCTTCAAACAACTTTCTCAGAACTTTCAATCAAACAAAGAATGGATTGGTTTCATCAAATCAATAAAAATTGTAATTTGTGTGGCCACCTTTTGTTTAGATGTCGTAAATGACTAACAACTTTTCATCACAGTTTTGGCCTTGTCAAAGTTTCCACTGTTGTATATAGGGGATTGGGGAACAGGAAAATTGGACTGAACTTTTAGTCAAAAATTCAATTGAATCACTATTAGAGGGATATGAGTCCTGTCCGACATAATTCTGTATTTAAACAATCAAAACAACCTTATCTGGTCGATCTATAGTGTAAAAAATTTGTTTATTCCACAGGTGCAAAAGTTAAAGTGTCTACTGTTTCCTACAGAACTATATTATCTTTCATGCACTGACTGTAGTAAAATAAATCTTTTCATGTAGTTACAAGTCAAGCCAGCAAGTGGAGCACTAAATATATACCACCTTTTTATTCAAGATATTTCATATTTCCCTAATTGAAAACAACAACAAAAAATTATAAATCTACCAAACCTCATAAATCAGCGATCTCTAGTGATGTTTACTGGAAATCAGAGGCTGAAAGTAGCAGAAGTTACCATGTCCCTAGTCAGAGATGCAGTAACACCCCGGCAGTGAACCCAGTCGCCATTGCTAAGCCCCATGCAGTCACTGCATTGCTCTGCAATGCCCGCTCTATAAACAATAAGACAGCCATTATTGCGGACCTTATTCAGACATGCGATTTTTCATGCATCACTGAAACCTGGATTGATGCCAATGCGGGCCCCACATTGGAAGCAACCATCCCATACAATTACTCAGTCCTAAGTGAGGGAAGACGAGACCGCAGAGGAGGGGGTGTAGCAATTTGTGGCAAAACAACTCTGCAGCTCAGGGCCCTGAATGTTGGCTTAACAAAGTCCTTTGAATGTATAGGTGCCCAGATCTCAGCTGGTAAAGGCTTCAAAATTTTAGTGGTTTATCGTCCCCCTGGAGATGCTGACCCTTTCCTACAGGAATTCCCAGAACTTCTGGCCATGCTGGCTCTGTCTTATCCGAGATGGATCATCCTTGGTGACTTCAACATCCGGGCTGATAACACTCAATCACAAGATGCAAATGAACTAATAAATCTCATGGGTGGACTAGGCTTCACACAAGTTGTAAAATCAGCTACCCACAGAGGAGGGCATACGCTAGACTTACTGTTCCACCTCGGAATGGACATTAGTAACATAACAGTAACCTCAGTGGTGTGGTCAGACCATCACATAATACAGTTTACTATTGAACATCACCCTATCAAGCAGCTCCCTAAAGAAACAATCAAAACCCGTCCCCTGAGTAAATTAACACCGGAGAGGATAACTGCCAACCTGGATTTTACAAATCTGCTCCACAGTCAAATGGACCCAAACTCTCTAGTAACCCAGTACAACAACACGATATATGAAACACTTGACAGTATTGCCCCATGGCGCACCAAATCAGCAACCAAAAAGCAGAAAGCTAATTGGTTTGACAAAACCATCATGGATCTAAAAAAGAAAGGGCGCAGACTAGAAAGACAGTGGCGTAAATCAGGGACTGGGGAGCACAAATCTAGCCTAGTTCAACACCTCAGACAATACCAACAAGCAATAACCAAGAAAAAATCAGACTTTATCTCGCACAAAATATCTACAGCCAACAACAGAGCTGCTCAACTCTTCCACACAGTGGAATCACTCTGCAATCCTTCCTGCCTAAAAGCCCCAACCACATACTCCAGGGAAAGGTGTGAAGAATTATCTGCCTTCTTCACAAACAAGGTGTCTACCATCCGTGCCAGCATTACACCAACATCAATTGACCACTGGACGTTGCATATGCCTACTACCGTACCACCATGGCAAGTCTTTGACACTCTGAGTGTAGAAGATTTTGGAATTCTCATTCAAAGTCTCCGCCCTACTACCTGCGACCTGGATCCTGGCCCAACTGGATCCTTAATGCAGTGCCCAGCGCTGTTCAGGCCAGCACTTCACAAAATCACTCAGTGCTCCTTGCAAAGTGGACTTTTCCCAGAAGAACTAAAGAAAGCAATCATAAAACCCCTCCTGAAGAAACCATCACTAGATCCTGATTCTGTAACCAACTACAGACCTGTGGCGAACTTACCATTCCTATCAAAAGTTATCGAGAAAGCAGTCGCCAACCAGCTAGAAGCCAGGCTTACAGATAACAACATCTTTGATACTTTTCAGTCAGGATTCAGGAAAAGGCACAGCACTGAAACAGCATTAGTCCGAGTAATGAATGATCTACTTACTGCAAGGGACAAGGGTGATTGCTCAATTCTGATTCTTCTTGACTTGTCAGCAGCATTTGATACTGTGGATCATGAAATACTAATCCAGCGACTAAAGAATTACTGTGGCCTAAGGGGTACTGTTCTTAGCTGGTTTCAGACCTTCCTATCTGGCAGGACACAGCAAGTATGTCTGGGCACACACTACTCTAATCCAGTGCCACTTGCCTATGGAGTTCCACAGGGTTCTGTACTATCACCATTACTCTTTGCAGTCTACATGCTCCCACTGGGAAAAATAATCCAGAACTATGGTTTAGGATACCATTGTTATGCAGATGACACACAACTGTATCTGTCCTTCAAGCCTGGAACCCAAGACCCATCAGCATCCATAAATGCGTGTCTAGTGGATTTACAAAATTGGATGAACACCAGCTGGCTGAGGCTGAACTCTGACAAAACAGAGGTGTTGGTGGTAGGTGGTCCACACATGATGGATAAAGTTCAAAACGCTCACCACCTCAAACTAGCAATTGGGGGAGATACTGTACAGTATAAAGACTCTGTGCGAAACCTTGGGGTGATCCTGGATGGAAATCTAAAACTCAGACAGCAGGTATCAGCTGTTGTCAAGTCTTCCTTCTTCCATCTAAGAAATATAGCGAAAATCAAACACCTTATCCCAGCTGAAGACCTACCTGCCCTGGTTCACGCATTTGTATCCTCCCGCCTAGACTACTGCAACGCCCTGTTAATCGGATCTACAGATAAGGTTCTGCGCCCCTTACAGCTAGTACAGAATGCTGCAGCCAGACTCCTAGCCAATGCCCCCCACAGCTGGTTATTCCCAGGATACACTTAACATTTGGTGCTCGGGCCTTTTCCTATGCAGCCCCTACTCTATGGAACTCACTTCCACAATCAGTACGAGAGGCTCCTTCTCTGGACAGCTTTAAAAAAAGGCTAAAAACTCACCTCTTTTTCCTAGCCTTTGAGACTGCATAATGCAGGGTCACAGCGCTTTGAGTCCCCAGGGAGAAAAGCGCTATATAAATATTATTGTTATTGTTGTTATTGTTAAATAAATAAATAAATGAATGAAAACTGAAAAGAAATCCCTATTTATTCATTTTAACTCAACTATTCCTACCAAAAACTTCTCTGCTAATCTTCTAAACTTTCCACAACAATTTGTATTATTAATTTCCCAGAACAATAACTCTTCCATGAAAATACAGAGTTGACTCTGAATGGGATTCATTATTTAAGACTGAGACGTAGAAAAGAGAAAATGTATAAACCATCCACATAAATGATGATTGCTCGAGATGAATAGAATTGTAAACAGATTTACAGCACATGACTTGACAATGTAAGAATGAGAGAATGATATCTTGCTACTCTGGGTATCTCATGCTGTTTCACTGGATAATTATGTTCTTGTGTGTAACACTCAACTCAAGACTGACAATGGCAGAAATACTGCGGACCCTAGATGGGATTTCCACTATTTACGGTTCTATTTTTGTCTATACACTAAGGCTATCGGGTATGGCTGACATATCCGTCTTCTTCATAAGAGAATATAGAGGAAAGATAAAAACATTTGAGGAATTTCAATTCTAAAGTATACATGTGAATACCACACATAATAAAGGTTACATTTTAGCATTGTCATTCAGTCACTGCCCATGCTCAGGTATTTCGGGCTGGTAGTGTTTTCTGTTTTCCCTTTAAGCACAACTCTCCCATCAATTGCCCAATCCCACTGATTCCCTTAGCAAGAAGCCCATTCCCAAAGCCCAATCCTAACCTTCCCCTTTAACATTAAGCTATGCCTGATGCCTAATCGTAACCTTCCCCCACTTACCATGAAACGTTTCCTATTGCTTTTCATCTTTCCCTTAACATTAATCCATTCCATATGTTTCTCACCTTGAGCTTCCAAACCTAACAACTACAACTAACCTCCATTTACCCACCTCCACTTATACTCTTAAAATCGCCACCTAACCCTGACCGATAACCCTCAACCTTGGCAACTAAATCTAATTGAGATTCACCTTCCATACATTCCAGTGTCTGCATCAAACATACCTTTTAGCGCCAATATCCTGACTAGGCATTTCCAGCTATACAATAGTTGAATTACTATGCTTATATGCCAGATCAATACTCACCTTCTCTCATCTGTTTTAGCCTCAGATTACAGGCTCTTTCATATGGGCAGTAGAAAGCAGTTAATTCACCGGGGCAAACGTTCACATTACTCATCGGGGTATACGTTCTCACAATTCACATCACTAACAGTCAAAAGCAATTGAAGTGTAATTGATTAGACATTTTTTTTGGGGGGGGGGGATGGATTCCCAGCAGATTTGATTAGAATGTGGTCAATGTCCTGTATTATTTTGGTTCAATGAACGGCATGGGGGGATGACTCATGACTTGTGGTGCCCTGTCTTGCTAAATACTCTTCCTAAGACATCAGGTTGTTGATAAAGAAAGCCCTTGCCTCCATCCTATTACCAGACTAAAGAAAGCCATGTTGCCCACAGGACTTCTGCTACCTGTTTTAGTCATCCAGTGAAGAGGCAGAAATGAGGTACAATCACATGACTGGAGATTTAAAACATAATCAAATGGTCAAAGTGATTTCGTGGGTATCCATGATTAGCTCTACAGAAAATTGCTGTAGGAAAAACTCATCCTCATCTCTAGTTATGGCAACAGGTTTTGTGAGTTTCCTGTTGGCCAAATCCAGTCAGAATAGGATAGTTACTATGAAGCCTTTCAATCCGAAACCGTCTGTATGCATGTTGGATTATTGTGGCTCTGTAAAATTAACAAGCTGACACATCATTGCATTCCAGTGGTTCTGGAGGTGTGGCTAGCTTACAGGGACAACAAGGGATAATTTGCATATTCAGCAGTGATGCATCGTGGTAGACACCATATGCTCAATCCAACCTGAATTATCAAAAATTCCTTCTATTTTAAGAAGGCAAACTTCTGTTTTACTGTGAAGCCTAAAAATCCTTTCCAATGTTTTACTGTAAGCCCCCTTCCCAAACTGCAACACAAATGGGAGCACTTGGCCAAGGTGAGCACTCCTGTTTATGGATCCTCAGGCACAAAGTTTGCCCTGAGGGCAGTTGGGACGAGGTTAAACATCAAACTAATAGTTTAGGAGGAGTTATGACTATTCTATATAAAAGCAAACAATACAAAATAGATGAAATGTGGGAGCTGGAAGATCAGCTTGACATGAATACTTTATCCGCCATGAAATCTTGTATTTGCAGATAACTTTAGGTCTCTGGATAAACAGTATCAGAAATATAAAATATATGAATCTGCTCAGCTGTGATCTTCTCCATTTATACAGGGAAATTATGTTCTCACTTTACTGTTTGTAAAATCACTAGATGGAGGTCAGCAGAGATCTGATCTCACTACCGCTAGACTGATTGTCTTCTTACAAGAAGCGAAGCTGTGTTACAAACCCATCAGTGAACACATTTAAAAATAGCCATAATATTGCATTGTGTGATCTGCATTTTAGAGGTTTTTTCCACTTAACCCGTTACGTTGCTGTGCGGTACGTTCCACCATCACTAGGGCAAAGTCTATGAAGACTTTCATACTTACATAATGCATTGCGCTGCGCCAGAAGTAGTCAAATCACCTCAATCCCATTGCAAAGTCATCTGTGCATTACCGCATGATCTGCACCTACCGTATGGATTATGTAGTAATGCATGTCTATGGCGATGCACAGAGCAGGGACAAGGTCCTCCAGCACCCAAGGCTGAGACACCAAAGTGCGCCCCTCCATCCCTCCACCCCAGCCGTCACACACTGATTGCTATTAGACTAAGAGGCACCTCAGGGCCCCCAACACCTTAATCTCTAGTTATCTGGCTTGTAGTCACTTTCATGTATCTCCTTTTCTTATTTCTTTCTGCTTCAAACACAATTAGGAATGACAGCTGAATGAATTGTGCGCCCCCTCCTACACTGCGCCCTGAGGCTGGAGCCTCTCCAGCCTATGCCTCGGCCCGGCCCTGGCGATGCAGTAAGTGTAAACTTACTGTGCGGGGCGACACAGTGTGCATGTGCGGAATCCTGGTGATGTACTTCCTGTTCAGCAGGAAGTATGTCACTGAACTGGGCGGGCCTATTTATATGACCCTGCGTGCGCTCTCTGCCACAGTACCATATGAAGTATGGCTTTGTGCGGTGTGTTGATCTGACTTCAGGCTCCCCTGCCATGGGATCACTGCACAAGTACAAAAGCAGCCGAAAACAATGTCCGCAGCCTAAAACAATGTCCAGCAGGACTAAACACGTTTAAAACACAGTTTAGTACATATTTACATAGTTATTTTGGTTGAAAAAAGACATACGGTACGTCCATCGAGTTCAACCAGTACAAAGTACAACTCCAGCCTGCTCCCTCACATATCCCTGTTGATCCAGAGGAAGGCGAAAAAACCCTTACAAGGCATGGTCCAATTAGTCCCAAAAGGGAAAAATTCCTTCCCGACTACAGATGGCAATCAGATAAAATCCCTGGATCAACATCATTAGGCATTACCTAGTAATTTTAGCCATGGATGTCTTTCAACGCAAGGAAAGCATCTAAGCCCCCTTTAAATGCAGGTATAGAGTTTGCCATAACGACTTCCTGTGGCAATGCATTCCACATCTTAATCACTCTTACTGTAAAGAACCCTTTCCTAAATAAATGGCTAAAACGTTTTTTCTCCATGCGCAGATCATGTCCTCTAGTCCTTTGAGAAGGCCTAGGGACAAAAAGCTCATCCGCCAAGCTATTATATTGCCCTCTGATGTATTTATACATGTTAATTAGATCTCCTCTAAGGCGTCTTTTCTCTAGACTAAATAAACCCAGTTTATCTAACCTTTCTTGGTAAGCGAGACCTTTCATCCCACGTATCAATTTTGTTGCTCGTCTCTGCACCTGCTCTAAAACTGCAATATCTTTTTTGTAATGTGGTGCCCAGAACTGAATTCCATATCCCAGATGTGGCCTTACTAGAGAGTTAAACATGGGCAATATTATGCAAGCATCTCGAGTTTTTATTTCCCTTTTAATGCATCCCAAAATTTTGTTAGCTTTAGCTGCAGCGGCTTGGCATTGAGTACGATTATTTAACTTGTTGTCGATGAGTACTCTTAAGTCCTTCTCCAAGTTTGATGTCCCCAACTGTATCCCATTTATTTTGTATGGTGCTAGACCATTGGTACGACCAAAATGCATGACTTTACATTTTTCAACATTGAATTTCATCTGCCATGTATGTGCCCATATAGCCATCCTATCCAGATCCTGTTGCAATATGACACTATCTTTTTGAGAGTTGATGATTCTGCACAATTTTGTATCATCTGCAAAAATAGCAACATTGCTCACTACTGCATCTACTAGGTCATAAATAAATAAATTGAAGAGCACTAGACCCAGTACAGACCCCTGTGGGACCCCACTGCTAACAGTCTCTCATTTTGAGTACTATCCATTGACCACAACTCTTTGTTTTCTGTCCATTAGCCAGTTCCCTATCCATGCACACAGACTCTTCCCCAGTCCTTGCATCCTCAACTTTTGCACCAGACTTTTGTGGGGAACAGTGTCGAAGGCCTTTGCAAAGTCCAAGTATATCACATCTACAGCATTCCCAATATCCATATTAGCATTCACTACCTCATAAAAGCTGAGCATGTTAGTCTTTAGTAAACCCATGTTGATGCTGAGAAATAAGATTATTTTCTACTATGAAGTCATGTATAGTATCTCTTAGTAACCCTTCAAATAGTTTGCATACAACTGATGTTAAGCTTACAGGTCTATAATTTCCTGGATCTGATTTTTTGCCCTTCTTAAATAATGGGAAAACGTGGGCTGTACGCCAATCCACTGGGACTCTGCCAGTTGCAAGAGAGTCACAAAAGATAAGATAAAGGGGTTTATCTATAACTGAACTTAATTCCCTTAGGACCCGAGGATGCATGCCATCCGGGCCAGGTGCCTTGTCTATTTTTAATTTATTTAGTCTTGCCTTCACTTCTTCCTGCGTTAAGTATTTAATATTACAGTTAGAAGATTGAGACTCTTCTGCCTCTGTAATTTGCAACAGTGCTGTTTCCTTTGTGAAGACAGAAGCAAAGAAAGCATTTAATAACTCTGCCTTACCTTGGTCATCCACCATTGAGTTCCCCCCCTCATCCTTTAGGAGTCCTATACAGTCAACCTTTCTTTTTTTAGAGTTGATGTACTTGTAAAACTTTTTTGGGTTAGATTTGATATACCTAGCGATTTGATTTTCAGCTTCGATCTTTGCCAGCCTAATTTCTTTTTTACAATTTTTATTGCACTCCTTATAATTGCTTAGTGCAGCCTCGGTCCCCTCCTGTTTTAGGACCTTATAGGCATTCCTTTTCCTCTTCATTTTATCCCTAACCTTTCTATTCATCCATAGAGGCTTTTTTTTATTCCTAGACATTTTGTTTCCATATGGGATATACATACTACAATATTGATTGAGAATAAGTTTAAAAGCTTGCCATTTCCCTTCAGTGTCCTCCCCTTGTAGTACATTATCCCAGTTCACCAAACTTAGTGCCTGCCTAATTTGATTGAACTTTGCTTTTCTAAAATTCATAGTTTTAGTGGTCCCGCTGCCCCGTGGCCTATCAGTCACCAGATCAAACGTTATCATGTTGTGATCACTATTTCCCAAATGTTCTTGAACCTGCACATTTGATACATTATCTGGTCTATTAGAAATGATCAGATCCAGTAATGCATTCCCCCTAGTTGGTTCCGTTACCATTTGAGTCAAGTAATTGTCCTGTAGTGCTGCCAGAAATCTGCTGCTTTTACCAGAATGGGTAGCCTCAATACCCCAGTCAATGTCTGGAAAGTCGCCCATAATTATGACCTCATTTTTACTTGCAGCTTTTTCAATCTGCTGTAGTAATCGTAGTTCTGCAGCTTCATTAATATGAGGTGGTCTGTAGCATACCCCAATAAGCAATTGGCAACTTTTATTTCCACCATGAATATTTACCCAAACGGACTCCACATCTTCGCAATCTTCTTCCATCTCATCGTTGAGGACAGCTGTAAAAGAATTCTTAACAAAGAGACAAACCCATCCACCTTTTTTCCCTGTTCCCATGTAAGATCACAAAATCTATCAAAGCTAATTTAAAGTCCATCTGAATGGTTTAGGATCAGAGTTAAGTGCTGAATTCACAATTTAGCTCTGCAGCCACTGAATGCAATTGCTCTGGGATCACTCCCAAAATGCTGCATGCAGCACTGCAGATTGAACCACCCCCACAGGATTTCACTGTTGCAGTGCTTTTCTGATCTTATCTTTGGGACTAGCAAGTGCTGCTAAAGCGCTGCCAGTGGTCCCTGGGCCTTAGAGTAGGCAGAGGCGCAGCAAGATGCCAGGCAACTGGTATTGCTTAAAAGGCAATAAATTATGGCAGCCTCCATATCCCTCTCACTTCAGGTTCTCTTTAAAAAAAAAAAGAATTATTAGTGCTTGTAATCTTGTTAGCTAGCAAATCAGTGGTATCCTTTTTTTAAAAAACTTTTTGTATTAAAGAGAATCTGTATTGTTAAAATCACACAAAAGTAAACATACCAGTGCGTTAGGGGACATCTCCTATTACCCTCTGTCACAATTTTGCCGCTCCCCGCCGCATTAAAAGTGGTTAAAAACAGTTTTAAAAAGTTTGTTTATAAACAAACAAAATGGCCACCAAAACAGGAAGTAGGTTGATGTACAGTATGTCCACACATAGAAAATACATCCATACACAAGCAGGCTGTATACAGCCTTCCTTTTGAATCTCAACAGATCATTTGTGTGTTTATTTCCCCCTGCATCTCTCATGCACTGAAGTTTCAGGCTGCTCTTTTCTTCCTGCAAACAGCTTTGCCCTTGTCTGTAATTCCTCACTATGTAAAAACCCAGCCAGCTCAGAGGACGATTTATTCAGCTTGTAAAAGATAAGAGAGAAGAGAGAAGCTGCTCTAATCTAAATAACACACAGGCAGTAGTCATAGAGAGGCCTGGAAGGGGGAGTTCATAGCAGAACCACAACACTGAAGAACTTGGCAGCCTTCCAGACACAGGCTGACAAGTCTGACAAGAGAGAGATAAGTTGATTTATTACAGAGACTGTGATAGTACAAAGTGCTGCAGTAAGCCAGAACACATTAGAATAGCTTTTGGAACTTGTAGGATGATAAAAAACGGGATGCAATTTTTGTTATGGAGTCTCTTTAAGCGCAACTCAACTTTTTCCAACCCAACCGACCCAAATTTTCCTTTATTTGATTCTAAAACATTAATCAAACTAGATCTATTATGTAAAAAGGAAATAAATATTTTATGAATTGGTTATTATATTAAATCAAAAAGTCTATTGAATAAAAAACACATTGACCCATGTCTGATCATCTATAATCTCTCTCCCTTGGATACCTTAGTAAACGAGCCAATAGCGCCTAGACTGTATACAGCAGAAAAAGCAGCAATGTCATTTTCTGCTGTTCTGTTTCATTTTTTTTTTATCATGGAGCAAGAATGTCACCGTGTGGTGGATTAGATTTACCTCAGTCCACTAGATCTGAGAACAAAGAACTGCTTCTGTTTCAGGTAACAGATGACTGTCTGGAAACTCACCCGGGAACCCACAGATGCCATATAAATCACTAATCTCCTTGTAGTCTGGATATACACATCTACATATGCTGAGACAACAACAATAAAATATTTGCATTGTGCAAACAATATGTTAGAAGGAGGTGAGCAGCGTCTGAAAGTAGATAAGGGTCTGCTGCTTTTATAATTGGTGAGCGGTGATATCACTGCTTACATTCACAGTGTAGTGATGTGATTCATTGCTGTCAATGGTTGTAAACTATATCTGCATAGGAAAAAAACCTCAGAAACAGTGAAATGTCTGCTCTAAAATGAAACCTATTTTATATGGAATAACAAGCCCCTAAATTATAAAGGGCAGACAATGCAAGTGTGCTTTAAGGAGAATGTATAGACTTGTTATGTTTGTGTTCCTCATTTATAAAATCTTGTACCAAACAACAGACGTTATTAAGATTTTGTTTACATTTTTTTAAAACCGGAAAATATTAAAAGTATTTATGAATTGAAATCATAAATGAAAATGTGTCAATTTTGCATTGTTTGTAATATCTTTCTTTATTTAGCTCAATAAAACCTTTTGTTGAAGAAAAAAAAGGAGAAGAAAAAAGAAAAGAAAATGTGTAATGTTTGTGGCAAACATGGTATGCTCCAGAAAGAACTCTTTTATGGCTGTGTAATCAAATAAGGCAGTTCCAGAGGAAAAAAAGGGGACCTAGTATTCAGTCATTAAAGATGGCTATACACAATACAATAAAATGATCCTATTGACGGGTATTCACTAATAACGATCGGATGTACATAAAAATTTAACTTTTATTTTCATTCAAATTTGGCTGACTTTCCTATTATTCTTCAATAAAAGAAGATCAGGAGTGTTAGATATTTCTGATCAATTTTAATGAATGGTGTAGGGTAGATTGTCAATTTCTTGATGTATATACCCAAGCAATTTATTCAATCTTTTTTTAGAATTGGGGAAAGATTGAACATATGTGTGTGGTACATTGGTCTGATTTTTGAAATATTAAAATCAGCAAATAATTGTAATTCTTGAATTAAAGAAAACTTGTACTGAGTAAAACCTCCCCTGGGGGTACTCACCTCGGGTGGGGGAAGCCTCCGGATCCTATTGAGGCTTCCCCCATCCTCGTCGGCCCTACGGCGGCAGAGATCAAGCTCCCCGAACAGCAGGGATGTAAATATTAACCTTCCTGGCTCCAGCGCAGATCCCAGAGTAGTGTTAGGCATAGGTGGGGATAGAGTAGTGTTAGGCATAGGTAGGGGTAGAGTAATGTTAGGCATAGGTAGGGGGTAGAGTAGTGTTAGGCATAGGTAGGGGTAGAGTAATGTTAGGCATAGGTAGGGGTAGAGTAATGTTAGGCATAGGTAGGGGGTAGAGTAGTGTTAGGCATAGGTAGGGGTTAAAGTGGTGTTAGGCATAGGTAGGGGGTAGAGTAGTGTTAGACATAGGTAGGGGTTAGAGTGGTGTTAGGCATAGGTAGGGGTTAGAGTGGTGTTAGGCAAAGGTAGGGGGTAGAGTAGTGTTAGGCATAGGTAGGGGTTAGAGTAGTGTTAGGCATAGGTAGGGGTAGAGTAATGTTAGGCATAGGTAGGGGGTAGAGTAGTGTTAGGCATAGGTAGGGGTTAGAGTGGTGTTTGGCATAGGTAGTGGTAGATTAGTGTTTGTCATAGGTAGGGGGTAGAGTAGTGTTAGGCATAGGTAGGGGGTAGAGTGGTGTTAGGCATAGGTAGTGGTAGATTAGTGTTTGGTATAGGTAGGGGTAGAGTAGTGGTAGGCATAGGTAGGGGGTAGAGTAGTGTTAGGCATAGGTACTGGTAGAGTAGTGTTAGGCATAGGTACTGGTAGAGTAGTGTTAGGCATAGGTACTGGTAGAGTGGTGTTAGGCATAGGTAGTGGTAGATTAGTGTTTGGCATAGGTAGGGGAGATAGAGTAGTGTTAGGCATAGGTAGTGGTAGAGTAGTGTTAGGCATAGGTAGCGGTAGATTAGTGTTTGGCATAGGTAGGGGGTAGAGTAGTGCCGAGTGACAGTCAATCATGCGGGGGAGAGGACTCTAACTGTCACACTGGCACTGCTCAGCAGCACAGCAGTTCTGTAGTAAGCTAACACAGTAGTACTACTACTACTACTAGCACTGACTGCAGTACTACAGTACTAACAACACAATTACACAGTAATGCTATTCCCTAATCCCTAACCTATACCTAAACTGTAGCTAGCTAAGGCTAATAGCTGGCCAGCAGGCAGCAGCTGGCCTGGTCTGTGCACAGCACACACACAGACACATAGCAGCTGCATCAGCACTGGAGCACAGCACACACTCTGACTGGCACACTATGAAATCAAGCTAATTAACAATATAACAATAGTGTAGTGATAGTGAAGGGGTTAATCACTGAACAGCTTATTACTGTGTGTACAGCCCTTGCTAGGCCAGCAGCACTGGAGCACACACTGACTGTCACACAATGAAATCACTCAAGCTCATTAACGATTTAACAATAGTGTAGTGATAGTAGTGAAGGGGTTAATCACCGAACAGCTTTAGGTTTATAACTGTGTACAGCCCTCGCTAGGCCAGCAGCACTGGAGCATGTCTCTCAGTGAGCATTCACAAGCAAGAGACGATATGTCTCATCATGGCAGCCCTCCTTATTATACGGGGGGGCTGGCCAGTGTTCCTTTCTGTGATTGGGTGCCACAGTTTAGGCTGGGAGCCCTCTGATTGGCTCAATGAGGTCAGGTGGGGCTGGCCAGGGTTCCCTTCTGTGATTGGTTGCTAGGGCTTCTGCTGGGAGCCCTCTGATTGGCTCCAGGACGTCATCTCCTTAGTTACAGTATTTCGGATCCGGATATCCGCAATATCTGCGGATATCTATGTTATGCGCCCAAATATCTGCAGATAGCTATCCGAATTTGAAAAAAAATCCGGAATCTGAATCCGACTCGGATAGCTGAAAAAAGTTCGGATATCAGGGTTACCCGGATATCCGGAATCCGGATGAGCATCCCTGATCAAAGGTAAGGGGAAGATGAGTGTTTGGCATAGGTAGGGGGTAGAGTAGTGTTAGGCATAGGTAGGGGGTAGAGTACAGTTAGGCAAGGGTAGGAGGTAGATTAGCA
This sequence comes from Hyperolius riggenbachi, assembly GCF_040937935.1. NCBI lineage: Eukaryota > Metazoa > Chordata > Amphibia > Anura > Hyperoliidae > Hyperolius > Hyperolius riggenbachi. The sequence goes on along the minus strand of NC_090652.1, from coordinate 244,280,279 downwards.
TTCGGTATAGATTGAGGGAAGTTAGTGTGAGGATAGGATGATATAGGTCAAATAGAATATCATCACTGATGTCCTACTAACGATAACAGGTGATAGTAGAATATCAGTGCAATTTCCAAAATTCTACTATCCACAATATCTTGCATCCAAATTAACATGTGGCACTTACATATGTATGCCTTCTATAAGACTTTGCAGTATTAAAACAGGTCTCCAGAAACTAAAACTACATAAAAGTGTACTTGAGACTGTGAACACTGAATTATTTATACAGTACTTACCTGGGTCTTCCTCCAGCCCCGTGAGGTATGTGCGCTCTCTCGCCATCCTCTCCTGCGGCTCCATTCTCCCATGGTAGCCATCGGTACTTCTGTCAGTTGGGGCCAGTAGTTCTCTTCTGCAAATGTGTGGCCTGGCTGCACATGCGCCCTCATCTCGCTCCCGCGGCCGGGAGCATTCTGTGTCAGGGAGGACGGCGAGGGAGCCCCTACACCTCATGGAGCTGGAGGAAGCACCAGATAAGTATAACTAATGCAGTGTGAACTGTCTGAGCTGAAGAGTACATCCAGGGAAAAATGCAAAAAATAATTACATAAGTCTTCACCATATGCTCAGTTTCTGGTTTGTGACAAACTCCTTTTAATGTTATAATGTTCTTGGCTGGATTGAGAGACATCCAGAAATAAAGAGCTGAGCTTTATGCCTGAAGGCTCAGAGGATTGCAGAATAACTCTACAGCTGCACAGCCAGTACAGTGAGAGGCAACATGGATGCTAAGTAATGATTCATTTCAGTTCCCGCCATCAGTGATGCTGCGCTTCCTCTGTTCCCTGCTACCAATTTGCTTGTTTACTTGTAGCATTCAGAAAACCCAGGAGCAACTGCTTGTTTGGCTTCTGCAATTGTAATTGAAAACTGAAATTCACAGTCTAAGCAGCACAGCCCGTCTCTAAACAAAAAGTCTATTCTATTTCCTCCTCCAAATATTAATAGTGTATAAGTCATTTCTGTACTTAGTTTCTGTAGGCTGATGTGATGCCCTAATATGTTTTTATGTGAAGTAAACCTGGATATTTGGATATCCCGCAGTAACACAACAGCAAAAACAAAACAACACAAATATCCCGCACAAAGAACCCCACAACTCTAAATGAGAATAAAAGTAAACTTTCCAACCATTTCAATCGTCCTTGTTAGGCCATTTTAGCCATTTAGTACAGTTTGGATACAGTTTTTATACTGTTCCACATCTACCTCTGGTGTGGAACATTTTAAAGTGTACCTGTAGAAAAAAAAGTGCCCCAAACGGGCAGTGGCATAGCTAGAGTTCATGTGGCCCAGGGCCAGGCTGAGGCGAGAGAGGCACCAGCCTCAGGGCGTAGTGTAGGAGGGGGCGCACTACGCACTCAGCTATCATTCCCCTATTGTGTTGGTAGCAGAGAGAAGTGAGAAAAGGGGATACATGGCAGTGACTGCAAGCCAGATAAGTAGCGATTAAGGTGTTGGGGGGGCTGTAGCACCTCTTAGTCTAATTGCAGTCAGGGTGTGACGGCTGGGGTGGGACTGATGTAGGGACGCGCTTTGATGTCTCAGCCTTGGGTGCTGGAGGACCTTGTCCCTGCTCTGATGGGGCCCCATAGCAAAACTTTCATGGCGCTCTCAGATGTAGGCACTCTTAAGCAATGCCACCTGTCCCTTCCCTCGGCTCTGCCTATTCAGTAAGCCAGCACCTATTCAGTAGGAGACCTTAGGCAAGTCTCCCTAACACTGCTACTGCCTATAGAGCGCGCCCTAGTGGCTGCAGCTCTGGCGCTTTGAGTCAGCCAGGAGAAAAGCGCGATATAAATGTTATTTGTCTTGTCTTATTTGTCTTCCCTAAGGATATGAGTTCATTGGGCAATTTACATTATCATGCAATCTATAATGCACATAGTTCATGGGCACTGAGACAAAGTCAGAAGGTGGAGAAACACAAAAAAGTTAATGGTGAATACATTAATTACCCACTTGGGCCCCCTATGCCTCATAGCAGCTGCCATGGCTGCTATGACTAATGCTACGCCCCTGCTCAAATCAATAGAGGGGAGCCTCTGGACAATCTAGAGGCTACCCGTCCTCTTCCAGCAAGCCATTCCAGCGCTGCATCTCCTGAAAGACCGCTGACAAGCCCTGGTCGGTGGATCGCACATGCTCAGTAGCACAAAGCCGAATGGGCTCTGCTTTTTTCCGCTGATGAAAGTGTGCAGAGGAATATTGGAGTCTGTGGCGTAGGATCCCCTCTATTCTGCTAGAGGCCATGGTAGCAGTCTATCTGACTTGACTAGGCCGTGTTCATGAAGGGGAGGGTACACGGGGTGTACACGAAAGGCTTCAAGAAGAGAAGCAAGATGGCAATAAAGACTATTTAGTCTTTTTCAAGAGCAAAGGTAAGTAAGATGCTCTCGGATTAATATATAATATTCCAAAAGTTACTTGTAGAGAAAAAGTGATGCTGCCTTGTGTCAATGCTTCAGTGCTTAAATCCAAAACGTGCATTAGTTACAGCAATTAGGGAATGAATTAAATCACACACAACTGACACACTGGTGCCCGGCATCACTTTGTCTTTTCAAGTAACACGGGGGAAAAACAGAGAAATGGACAGCCGTAAGTACTGTGACCCCACAACAGACAACTCCCCCAAACCCTCCCCTGCAGTATATGGCTAATATAACCCCCTGACAGTCTCTGGCACTGTTTTTTTTCCTGTGCCATTTTTATAGGTATGCTTTCAGAACATTACTATGTTTTAATATAACCAAACAATGACTGCAACATTTTACAACCTATTAGCAGAAAACTTCAAAAAACAAAAAAAAAAAAAAAAACAGTCAAGTAAACCAGTCCCATACCAATGACACATTGTTGGGCAGTCAGTACTGTCCCAGTCTGAGCTAGGGATCCAAAAGAACAAATTTCTCACAAAAAGTAGGAGAGACTGGCTTGTTCATCAGAAGAAAGACTAGTGGTATTTGTTATTGTTTGTAAAAACTTCTTCCATCCTTATTTTCCTCTCTGTGTTTTGAAGTGACACTGTGGTGGGTTGTTGGTCACTCCATTCTCATTGTCTGTAACCTTATTTATTGTACTGCGCTGTATAATTTGTAGATGTTATGTAAATTTAATAAATAATAAAAGTATAAAACCAGCCTTGGACTCTGCAGAGCCCCATGTTTGGCAGAAGTTTGATGCCGAAAACCCCAAATACTGTAGATTAATCTGACCTGCCTCTTCACTGCCAACTGCATTACACAAGCCTCCCCTGAATATACCACAGATTGCCCAAGGAACTGCTGCAGACAGCAGTGCTAAAAAAAATGTCATTTTTACGGCTAATGATAAATTAACCCACAAGATTTACAAGACTTAAAATTTAAAACACATACAAATAAGAAGTACATTTCTTCCAGAGTAAAATGAGCCATAAATTACTTTTCTCCTATGTTGCTGTTACTTACAGTAAGTATTAGAAATCTGACATTACCAACAGATTTTGGGCCAGTCCATCTCTCCATAGGGGATTCTCAGCATGGCCTTTATTTTTTATAAAGACATTCCCTAAAAAAGATTTACATAAAGATGCTGGCCAGCCTCCCTGCTCACTGCACACTATTTTGGCAGTTGGACGGAGCAACTGCCATTAACTAAGTGCTTTTAAAAATAAGGAAAACCCCGAGAACATCCATAAGAAGATAGGCTATTCCAAAATCTCTCAGTAATGTCAGATTTCTACTACTTACTGTAAGTGACAGCAACATAGGACAAAAGTAATTTATGGCTCATTTTACTGGAAGAAATGTACTTTTTATTTGTATATGTTTACGTGCATTTTTAAATTTTAAGATTGTCGTGACAGAGGTCCTTTAAGGATACCCACTTTTAAAGGGAACCTAAACTGAGAAGGATATGGATTTTTCCTAATAAAATTATACCAGTTGCCTGACTCTCCTGCTGATCCTGTGTCTCTAATACTTTTATCCACAGCCCCTCAACAAGCATGCAGATCAGGTGCTCTGACTGAAGTCAGACTGGATTAGCTACATGCCTGTTTCAGGTGTGAGATCCAGATACTACTGCAGCAAATTGGTCAGCAGGAGAGTCAGGCAACTGGTATTGTTTAAAAGGAAACATCCATATCCCTCTCAGTTTAGGTTCCCTTTAAGGCAGGGGTCCCTAAACGTTTTGGGTCGAGGGCCAGGGTCAACATATTTCAGACTGCTGGGGGGCCGGAGTATACATAAAATGATGTAGAAGTCTTTGCGGGCCAGACAGTGACGCATACCCAGGTGACAACCTGCAGTCCAATTGGACAGCAGTGTCACTTGATGTGGAATTTGATTGGAAACCAGCGAATTACTGCTTTCTGGCTTCATTCTATATGCGGACCACCAATATTTAAAAATGTAGCTGACTGCATCTATATTACATTTTGTGTGTGGGGGGCCGGTAAAAAAGCCTAAGGGGGCCACAATTGGCCCGCGGGCCTTAGTTTGAGGATCACTGCTTTAAAGGGGAACTGAAGAGAGAGCTATATGGAGGCTGTCATGTTTATTTCCTTTTAATCAATATCAGTTGCCTGGCAGCCCTGCTAGTCTATTTCTCTGCAGTAGTATCTGAAAAAAACCAAGCATGCAGATAGTCTTGTCAGATCTGACTTTAAAGTCTGAACCACTGAAACACCTGATCTGCTGAATGCTTGTTCAGGGGCTATGGTTAATAGTATTAGAGGCAGAGGATCAGCAGGGCTGCCAGGCATCTGGTATTGCTTAAAAGGAAATAAACATAACAGTCTCCATATACCTCTCTCTTCAGTTCCCCTTTAAGATAAACTGAAAAAGTGAAAAATGCTGTTAAACAATGACTAAGGGATTGTTTCCGCTAAGGACAAAGAAGCACATCGGACCAAATAAAAATGGGCCCTTATTCCATTAAGATTCATAAAATAATCTGAGTACAGAATAATAATGACAATAACCCATACCAGCCTCCGAGAAAAATTCAGATGAGGCTAAAGCAAGTCTACAATGTGGTTGTTCCCTATGGATTACTATGCACATCTTCATTGCATTTTACTCTGCTTCATTCAATAAGCACATGTTTTTGAAAGGCTGAAGTGCTATTCTTTCAAAGTCTACTACAGATAATTAATAGTTTGAAATGAACAGGGGGCTTCAGTTGCCTGGCCCTTATTGCAAATCTTTAAGTCACTCCTATGGTGTATTTTGTAAAAAGGCCACTAGAGGGCAATATAATACAAAGGCTAAGACTTCTACAGCATATCTTAGGAAAAATACAGACTATCCATCATACACAACTTCACCAGATTCTATTAAGCGCAGAATTAAAATAACTGGCAGCAGAATTATTCAGTGGATAGGACTAAACTGCATAAGGTGTTTTAACATTCTGCTACATCTTTAGCATTGACAGCATTGTAATGCAAGTTGGGTTTTACCTACAGTTAGATTAGTACACACGATGTGCTTGGCAAAATGCCCATGGTACAATGCCGGCATGAGGCAACGCACACACTGAACATTAGAATGTGTACATTATCTTCATAGTACTGTTTAAAAAATTGCTATGTAATGAGCATGTTTTCACATGTTATCCGGAAACACACTGTGGAAAGTATTAGGTAAATGTGGTCCGTTATAAAACAGAGATGATGCACCATACTGGACACATGGGCTGAAAACCCTCAAACTACAAGGCTTTAGACTATGGTAAGGATAAGATTGCGAGCTCCCATGAGAGACAGTTTGTCACTGAGGATTTGTGCATGGCATGTCTGTACTTAAGTGCACCTGTAACATTATAAAAAAAAAAATTCTGATAGTAGGTGGAAGACACTGGATGATCCACAGACGTCCCCGTTCCTCCACAACCGCTCCACTGCCTGGGGGGTGCCTCCTTATCTCAGTGGCCGCGCTCCTCTCTGTGTATGAGCCCTGCCACACTTAGCAAGCGGCAGCGGGTTCATGCCTGTGCAGTAGCACAGAGCCGCTCATGCAGAGAGAATGCCCAGAGAAAAAAAGCTGTACCATACTTTGCACCTTCGCAAAGCAGCTGCGCTCATACATGGAGGAAAACACGGCCATGAACAATATTCAACTTTAATGCCAAAGATTGTTCTCCCTACTGAGGTAAGTATTTAATTTATTTTTTTAAGTGACAGGTACACTTAAACCACTTCCCTATCACAGGTTTTTTCCCCTTCAAGACCAGAGCAATTTTCACATCACACTCCTCCCATTCATTCACCAATAACTTTATCACTAATCACACTGAAACGATCTATATATTATTTTTTTGCGGGGCAAACTAAGCTTTTCTGGGCAGTACTTTTTGCTAAGAATTATTTTATTTTATATGAATTTTACAGGGAAGAAGAAGAAAAATACTTCAAAAATTCATCATTTCTCAGCTTTCAGCCATTGTAGTTTAAAAATAAAATGTGCTCTTGTAGATAAAACAGACACATTGTATTTGCCCATTTGTCCCGGTTATTACAATGTTTAAATTGCGTCCCTAGTACAATGTATGGCAATAATATTTTATTTGGAAATAAAGGTTTTTTTCAGTTTGGTGTTTTTTTTATACTATACAAATTATGAAAAACCTTTATTTACAAAAGCAACAGTATTATACCTTTATGACATTCATGTTTAAAAAGTCCCTAAGGAAACTATTTATGTCATTTTTTTTTTTGTTTTTCGTTTTTTTTTTTGGTTTTTTTTTTGGGGGGGGGGGGGGGGAGGGTAACTATGGGGTAGGGTGGAAGAGATTAAAAATAATAAATATTTCATAAATGTTTGAATGTAACAGTCTTATGGTGCATTTGGGTGTATTTTACTTTTTGGCCTCAAGATGGCACTACACTTACTTCACCGTCTGCTGTTTACAGTAGATAGGAACTAAAGTGTGTGTAACAGTTTCCTTGTGGTTATGAATGGGAGCTGCATCTTGCTCCCATTGATAACAGGCACGGTGATTGGGGTTGAGAAAAGGTTATTTTCATACTCTGATCACAGAAGAACAGGGATGCGGTGATGGCGAACGGAAACAGCGCGCGAGTCACGATTGGCAGTGGTGAGGAAACATTGCGTATATATACGCAGGGTTGCTCGGGTAGTACTTTTTAATACCCGCCCGGATCCGGGTACTCGGATCCGATTCGGGTACCCGGATCCGACCTTGCGGATATCCGAGTGAATTCGGATAGCCGACCAAATTACCCGCGGGTACCCGACCTATTCGGGTACCCGGATAGAAAAAATGGAAGTGCCCTTTAAATAGCTTTAAAAAGGGTTTTTAGGGTAAATGATGCATGTAGCATCATGTTTTTTTTTAAAGGGAAGCACTAATTTATTATTTTGTTAACATAAATTGAAAAAAAAAAAAGGGCCTGTAAATTATTAACATTAGGATAGGTTCCAGACAGCGGTCGACAGTTGTGCAGCCCACATTATGTGTCCAAAGTCCAACCGCACAACTGGGACATGACAGTTTTCAGCCCAGACACCTCCAAAAAATGACACCGCAATTGTGTTTTGGGTTGAATATACCGGTGGTATCAGCAGCAGTGGCCTGTGGCACTGTGGTGGTGGGAGCCAGCGCAAGCTTGCTTCAGCCTCTTGAACTCCTCATGCTCATCCCTCCTCAAAACCCAGAACATCCTCCTCAAACTCCTTGCGGCTAACAGCCCTGAGTTCAATTGTGGCGCCTGGAGCAAAAAGCTCGCTGACTGAGGGTAGGCTGCCCGCTGGGGTCGACACTGACACGGCAGACCTTCTGAGGGTGGCCATAATGTTGCTCCCTGTCCTCTTGCCCTTGCTGCCCGTCCCCCGGCTGCCGGTGCCAGCAGACATAGTACAACTATTACGTGATGATGTCACCAGATGATGTGGGGTACTTTTACTTTAATAAAATCGGGGTTGGACTTTAAATCAAATCAGCACGGAGTGACAGACCGCAGAGTAGAGGACAGACAGTGCACACTATCTGTCTAATGGTGGATACACACGGTGCGTTCCCACACTCGATTTCCCGCTCGATTCCCGTCGACTCGATTATTTCCGACATGTCCGATTTGTGATTCGATGGATCGTTAGGTCAATTTGGCATACTTTACATGCGAATCGACCTAACGATCCATCGAAACGCAAATCGGACATGTCAGAAATAATCGAGTCGACGGGAATCGAGCGGGAAATCGAGTGCGGGAACGCACCGTGTGTACCCACCATAACAACTAACTGCAGTACTAACTACAATACAATAACACAGTAATCCTCCTATTCCCTATACTGTCCTGCTGGCCTGCACAGCACACACAGACACAGACAGGACCTAACTGAGTGAATGAAATCAAACAATTACAAGCTAGCTAGCTAAAAAAAAAACAATAGAACAATGTAGTGTAGTGAAGGTGTTTAGCACTCAAAGCTTTAGGTTTATCGCTGTATACAGCACTTGCTAAGCCAACAGCACTGGAGCAAGTCTGTCAGTGAGCAGCCAGCCACACAAGCAAGGACGATCTGTCTCATCATGCCAGCCCTCCTTGCTATACAGGGGGGGCTGACCAGGGTTCCCTTCTTTGACTGGGTGCCAGGGCTTAGGCTGGGAGGCCTCTGATTGGCTCAATGAGGTCAGGTGGGGCTGACCAGGGTTCCCTTCTTTGACTGGGTGCCAGGGCTTAGGCTGGGAGGCCTCTGATTGGCTCAATGAGGTCAGGTGGGGCTGGCCAGGGTTCCCCTCTGTGATTGGTTGCTAGGGCTTCTGCTGGGAGCCCTCTGATTGGCTCAATGACATCATCTCCTTACTTTCACTACCCGGATCCGGATATCCGTCCGGATATATCCGCGGCCAGATATCCGCAGATAGCTATCCGGATCTGGGCCCAGGTATCCGGATCCGACCCGGATAGCGGAAAAAAGGTCAGATACCCGGGTTTACCCGGGTACCCGGATCCGGATGAGCATCCCTGTCCATGATCTGCAGGTGAAATACGCACGGGCGTACATAAATGTACCAACGATCCGGAACTGGTTGATGCAATAAATATTATGCACAGAGTGGTATGAGCGCTCCTCCTCCCTCTGTTACTATGTAGAAAACTGTTAGGTGGATCGCTATACAGAATGGGGGTATCTCCTCCCCTGGAAACAGTACATGCAAAAGGTCCGTACAGCTCTCACTACCCCACAGTCACAGTTAGATTTGAAGAAACAGTTCCACTGTCTGCAGCAATCAGATCCAGTTATTGATACAGTAAAACTCTCAGCAACGTTTAGTGGCTGATTCAGTCACAAATCAGCAAAACACGCTTGACACAAGGGCCTCTCCCCGATCAGCTTCCTTCCTCCTACAATATTGCTCAGAGACAAAAAGACATGGGACAGAACATAGCGTAATCAAGTTTGGAATGAATGTCCTTCACCAACTACTCTGTGTGCCAACCAATATGTGCACAGTGCTCAGTATTGCAGATAGATTGCAGGCTCACCAGATATAATGGCTGATTAAACCACAGATCAGCATAGCAGACTTAAAGTAATTATCAGTGGCTTCCACCCTGTGATCTTCTTTCCATATAAACCAAATCAGAGTGCTGACCAGATTAAGACCAGCAAACAGCGCTTCAGTATGTCTTCTCATTCAACAGCGAACAATATCATTAAGGCACCCTAGAGGCGTACGTTAAAAAAGGGCGCCGGGAAAAAAGGGCGCAGGGTTTTAAAAGATAATCACGAATAACGTTTAAAAAAAATTGTGTTATATTTCGTTTAAAAATAATGTTTTATAAAGTTATAAATCATTAAATAATGTGTATAAAATCGGCAATTTTAAAAACGTTAATCTTCCCTGTTTAAAAATTGAAATTTATAATAACGTTTTATAAAACATTAATAAGAATTTTACTAAAGCTATACCTAACCCTACTCTCACACAGAACCCTCCCTGTACCTATCCCTAACCCCTAGACCCCCCTGTTGGTGCCTAGCCCTAAGACCCCCCTGTTGGTGCCTAACCCTAAGACCCCCCTGGTGGTGCCTAAACCTAAGACCCCCCTGTTGGTGCCTAACCCTAAGACCCCCCTGTTGGTGCCTAACCCTAAGACCCCCCTGTTGGTGCCTAACCCTAAGACCCCCCTGTTGGTGCCTAACCCTAAGACCCCCCTGTTGGTGCCTAACCCTAAGACCCCCCTGTTGGTGCCTAAACCTAAGACCCCCCTGTTGGTGCCTAAACCTAAGACCCCCCTGTGATAAGCATTAATAACGTTTTAAAAAAATATGGTGCGGTTTTTCGTTTAAAAATGAAATAAAAAAAAAAATTGTACAGTTTTTCGTTTAAAAGTAATGTTTTAAAAAATATTGTACTGTTTTTCGTTTAAAAATAATGTATTAAAAATTATAAATCATTAAATAATGTGTAATCATGAGAAACGGTTATAAAACATTAAAAGTCTCCGGGCGCCGCTTTTAAAACGTTATTTTTCTCCGGCGCCCTTTTTTCCTGTTGGGCGCCGATTTAAACGATATTTATTATGGGAGTGAATGGCGGCGCCCTTTTTGTCCACCTGCCTCATGCGCCCAAATTTCCTGCTTCCCCCTAGAGGGACTTTTTCCTATGTTGCAACACTAACGGTAAGTAGTAGAAATCTGACAGAACCGACCATCTCTTCATGGGGGATTCTAAGCATCTAACTGTGTCTGTAGGGTAGTAAGCGCTGTACGGACGTTTTGCACGTAATGCAATAAAAAGGTATCGCTCAAGCTTCTGACAGGCTGAATTCAGCAGATTGTTCCTACCAGGGGAGTGGAAATCCTTTCCTAGCATAAAGCAGATCACCTGATCCAGTCCACCTGCACTCGCCTAAAGGATTATTAGGAACACCATACTAATACGGTGTTTGACCCCCTTTCGCCTTCAGAACTGCCTTAATTCTACGTGGCATTCATTCAACAAGGTGATGAAAGCATTCTTTAGAAATGTTGGCCCATATTGATAGGATAGCATCTTGCAGTTGATGGAGATTTGTGGGATGCACATCCAGGGTACAAAAGCTCCCGTTCCATCACATCCCAAAGATGCTCTATTGGGTTGAGATCTGGTGACTGTCGGGGCCATTTTAGAACAGTGAACTCATTGTCATGTTCATGTAACTACTGTGTAAATGACAGTTTTGATAGCACTGTTTGCACTTTAATATTTATTTATATTTATATATACCCTTTGCACACCCCTGATTTTGGAGCACATCATTTATTGTTGATTAATGTCTTCACAAGTGTTTTCATGTTTAAATGAGTGATTTATCAATTTGTACTTGTTATTTAAAGTCACTTTACAGTTCTCTTGCACAGATACATACTGAACCCGGGTTTACCCATGATGGGGCTCATTATTTGATCCCCTCACAGGATATATTATTGCCTAGGATAAAGGTTGTATTATTAATGATTATTATATCTTGCAGGTTTACATGATCATATTATTACCTTCTGGCTAGGTCATTATAGATACCAGTGTGTTTGTGTGTTTTTTAGATGATTTTAACCACTTGAGGACCACAGTCTTTCTACCCCTTAAGGACCAGAGTCTTTTCTTCCATTCAGACCACTGCAGCTTTCACGGTTTATTGCTCGGTCATACAACCTACCACCTAAAAGAATTTGCCCTCCTTTTCTTGTCAGTTTTTTTTTTAGTTTTTATTATATTCATCAAAAAAGACATGAATTTTGTCAAAAAATGATTTTTCTTTAACTTTCTGTGCTGACATTTTTCAAATAAAGTAAAATTTCTATATACATTTTTGTCCAAATGTATTCTGCTACATGTCTTTGATAAAAAAAAATCCAATAAGTGTATATTTATTGGTTTGGGTAAAAGTTATAGCGTTTACAAACTATGGTGCCAAAAGTGAATTTTCCCATTTTGAAGCATCTCTGACTTCTCTGAACACCTGTCAGGTTTCATGAGGTGCTAAAATTCCAGGATAGTATAAATACCCCCCAAATGACACCATTTTGGAAAGAACTTTCCAAAATGGGGTCATTTGTGGGGTGTGTTTACTGTCCTGGCATTTTGGAGGGAGCTAAATTGTAAGCACCCCTGTAAAGCCTAAAGGTGCTCATAGGATGTTGGGCCCCTTAGCGCACCTAGGCTGCAAAAATAATGTGCATAATGTGTATAATGTGTTTTGGGGTGTATTTTTACACATACCCATGCTGGGTGGGAGAAATATCTCTGTAAATGAGATTTTTTTTACACACAATTGTCCATTTACAGAGAGATTTCTCCCACCCAGCATGGACATGTGTAAAAATACACCCCAAAACACGTTATACTACTTCTCCTGAGTACGGCGATACCACATGTGTAACACTTTTTTGTAGCCTAGGTGCGCTAAGGGGCCCAACGTCCTATGAGTACCTTTAGGATTTCACAGGTTATTTTGAGGCATTTGGTTTCTAGACTACTCCTCACGCTTTAGGGCCCCTAAAAATGCCAGGGCAGTATAGGAACCCCACAAATGACCCCATTTTAGAAAGAAGACACCCCAAGGTATTCTGTTAGGAGTATGGTGAGTTCATAGAAGATTTTATTTTTTGTCACAAGCGGAAATAGATTTTTACTCTTTTCACAAAGTGTCATTTTCCGCTAACTTGTGACAAAAAAAATAAAATCTTCTATGAGCTCACCATACTCGTAACGGAATACCTTGGAATACGGAATACTCCCACCCAGTATGGGTATGTGTAAAAATACACCCCAAAACACATTATACTACTTCTCCTGAGTATGACGATACCACATGTGTGACACTTTTTTGCAGCCTAGGTGCGCTAAGGGGCCCAAAGTCCAATGAGTACCTTTAGGATTTTACAGGTCATTTTGAAGCATTTGGTTTCTAGACTACTCCTCACGCTTTAGGGCCCCTAAAATGCCAGGGCAGTATTGGAACCCAACAAGTGACCCCATTTTAGAAAAAAGACACCCTAAGGTATTCCATTAGGAGTATGGTGAGTTCATAGAAGATTTTATTTTTTGTCACAAGTTAGCGGAAATTGATTTTTATTGTTTTTTTTCACAAAGTGTCATTTTCCACTAACTTGTGACAAAAAAATAATATCTTATATGAACTCACCATACAACTAACGGAATACCTTGGAGTGTCTTCTTTCTAAAATGGGGTCACTTGTGGGGTTCCTATACTGCCCTGGCATTTTAGGGGCCCTAAACCGTGAGGAGTAGTCTAGAAACCAAATGCCTCAAAATGACCTGTGAATAGGACATTGGGCCCCTTAGCACACCTAGGCTGCAAAAAAGTGTCACACATGTGGTATCGCCGTACTCAGGAGAAGTAGTATAATGTGTTTTGGGGTGTATTTTTACACATACCCATGCTGAGTGGGAGAAATATCTCTGTAAATGGACAATTGTGTGTAAAAAAAAAATCTAAAAATTGTAATTTACAGAGATATTTCTCCCACCCAGCATGGGTATGTGTAAAAATACACCACAAAACACATTATACTACTTCTCCTGAGTACGGCGATACCACATGTGTGACACGTTTTTGCAGCTTAGGTGTGCTAAGGGGCCCAACGTCCTATTCACAGGTCATTTTGAGGCATTTGGTTTCTAGACTACTAACGGTTTAGGGTCCCTAAAATGCTAGGGCAGTATAGGAACCCCACAAGTGACCCCATTTTAGAATGAAGACACCCCAATGTATTCCGTTAGGTGTATGGTGAGCTCATAGAAGATTTTATTTTTTGTCACAAGTTAGCGGAAATTGATTTTTATTGGTTTTTTTTTTCACAAAGTGTCATTTTCCACTAACTTGTGACAAAAAATAAAATCTTCTATGAACTCATCATACACTTAACGAAATACCTTGGGGTGTCTTCTTTCTAAAATGAGGTCACTTGATGGGGTTCCTATACTGCCCTGGCATTTTAGGGGCCCAAAACCGTGAGGAGTACGAAACCAAATGCCTCAAAATGCCTGTTCAGGGGTATAAGCATCTGCAAATTTTGATGACAGGTGGTCTATGAGGGGCCGAATTTTGTGGAACCGGTCATAAGCAGGGTGGCCTCTTAGATGACAGGTTGTATTGGCACTAAAGTGCAGGAAGCGCAGGATGTTCTCAAATCGTGACCTGGACATGGCATGGGCATGTGATGTATTGGGTGCGTAGACCAATAAGACCGCAATACATTCTTTTTGACTAGACCCATGTTAAGGAGAAGGCCCCAAAAAATGTTACGTTCGGAAACTTGGAGTGGTTTCCACCGAAAAGGCTGGGCATGGTAGCTTCTTGGATTGGCGGCTGCGTATTGTGTGGCATAACGGTTGGTCTCAGCGACAATTAAGTCGTAGAGACCAGCAGTGATCAAAAAAAAAAATTCTGTCACTGCGGTGGGGCGGGTGAGGGTTTGGCCGGGTGATCAGAAGCCCGCAGGGGGCAGATTAGGGCATGATCTGATGGATATGAGTGCTAGGGGGTGACAGGAGGTAATTGATGGGTGTCTCAGGGGCTGATTAGAGGGGGAATAGATCAGAATCAGAATCAATTTTATTTCGCCAAGTAAGTTTGCACTTACAAGGAATTTGTCTTGGCAGTTGCTTAACAAACACAAACAAAAACAATACAAGAACAGACAGTGTGTATATTACAAGTCAAGGACATTTATGCAAGTATAGTGGCAGTAAGCAATGTGAGAATTGTTCATTTACAGTTCTGTGCTGATTACTATCAAGTCCTGGCAGCTCTAACGTGGTTCAGCATTAAGTATGGCTACCGCTTGAGGAAAAAAGCGGTTCCTGTGTCTAGAGGTTTTGGTAGCGGTTGACCGGAATCTTACTCCTGAAGGCATGCGCTGGAAGATGGAGTGAGCTGGGTGAGAGGGGTCAGAGGCAATTTTGGTTGCTCTCTTTCTGCACCTGCTAGCGTAAAGATCCTGCAGGGAAGGTAAGCTACAGCCAATTATCCTTTTCGCTGTTCGGATGATGCGCTGCAGCCTCACCTTTTCTAATGCTGAGCAGGAGCCGAACCATACAGTCATAGATGATGTTATGGTGGATTCGATAATTGCAGTGTAGAACTGCACCATTAAATTTTGAGGTAGGCCAAACTTTTTCAGCTGCCATAGATGGTACATCCTCTGTTGCGCTTTCTTGACAATAGTGGCAGTGTTGTTGTCCCATTTTAGGTTGTGTGAGATAGTGGACCCAAGAAACTTGAATGACTCTGCCTGGGTTATTGTGGATCAATTTATGGTTAAGGGGAGGTGCTGGGGGGGAGATCTCCTAAAGTTTATTATCATCTCCATGGTTTTGAGAGCATTTAGTTCCAAGTTGTTGCTGCTGCACCAGGAGGAAAGCTGTCCCACCACATGCCTGTATGCAGACTCGTCCCTGTTTTCTATGAGACCATCTACTGTTGTGTCATCTGCAAACTTCAGAACCTTAACAGATAGAGGGCTGTGGGCAATCAGAGGGCAGGGGGGGGGGCAGATCAGTGTGATTGGGTGCACGCAGGGAGGGCTGCAGCCTGCCCTGGTGGTCCCTCGATCACTGGGACCACCAGGGCAGGAGGCAGCCTGTATAATACGCTTTGTATACAATACAAAGCGTAGTATACGCTTGTATTGCGGCAGATCGGGGGTTAACAACCCGCCGGCGCTTCCGAACAGCCGGCGGGTTGACGTCGCGGGTGGGCGGAGCCTATTGTCGGCGGATGCGCGCGCAATGAGCGCGCGATCCCCGGCAGGACAGCGCAGAACGAGCCGCCGACGCCCATCGGCTGTGGGTGGTCGGCAAGTGGTTGAACTGTTTGTGTTGTGTTGGTTATGTCAGATATCTATGGAATAAAGTTGCTATGATTTTTCTAAATTGATATTATTGTCTTGAGTGGTGCTTTTGTAAGGGGTTTCTGTCCTCCTCTTTGTTGCATGGTGCATTATCTTGCTGGAAGTAGCCATCAGAGGATGGGTACATGGTGGTCATGAAGGGATGGACATGGTCAGAAACAATGCTCAAGTAGCCAGTGGCATTTAAATGATGCCCAGTTTGCACTAAGGGGCCTAAAGTGTGCTAAGAAAACATCTCCCACACCATTACACCACCACCACCAGCCTGCACAGTGGTAACAAGGCATGATGGATACATGTTCTCATTCTGTTTATGCCAAATTCTGACTATCGAGACTCATCAGACCAGGCAACATTTTTCCAGTCTTCAACTGTCCAATTTTTGTGAGCTCGTGCAAATTGTAGTCTCTTTTTCCTATTTGTAGTGGAGATGAGTGGTACCTGGTGGGATCTTCTGCTGTTGTTGCCCATCTGCCTCAAGGTTGTGCATGTTGTGGCTTCACAAATGCTTTGCTGCATACCTCGGTTGTAACGAGTGGTTATTTCAGTCAACATTGCTCTTCTATCAACTTGAATCAGTTGGCCCATTCTCCTCTGACCTCTAGCATCAACAAGTCATTTTCGCCCACAGGACTGCCGTATACTGGATGTTTTTCCTCTTTTCACACAATTGTTTGTAAACCCTAGAAATGGTTGTGCGTTAAAATCCCAGTAACTGAGCAGATTGTGAAATACTCAGACCGGCCCGTCTAGCACCAACAACCATGCCACTCAGTCCCTGATGAGTCAATACACGAAACTAGTTGGGCGGAGCCTAAGGAGCTGATGAGACGCTGGGCGAGCTTGTGGAATAACTTTTATATGCGCATTTTAATCTGCAGTTTGTAAGTGCACTACTTTTTAATTTTATATTAAATAAACAGAGTCACGCTATGTCAAATCCTGCTTGAGTCATAGGTTGATTGTGTATGAAGAAAGACATCTCTGAGACATAAAGCGCTGATTAGCTGGTCTGTGCCGGGTCAGCCCTGATATCTGGTGAGAGGCCTGTGTACTTACTTGGTAGAGGCACGCTGGGTGTTGCAGTTTGGAACTGGGAGCACTGGTGGCATTGCTAAATTGGATGTGCATACAGTGTTACACTATTGCTGTATTTTTTTTTTCCTCTCTGCATACATGGAGTACCAAGAACAGGGGCGCCTCTAGCCATTTTGTCACTCCAGGCGAGAAAACCTGTGGCGCCCCCCCCCCCCCCAGTCTTCAGCCACATGAAACACCCCCCCCCCCCCCCCACACACACACACACACACACAATATTATACTATATTTTCAATCGTTTTTTTGATCGATTTCTCATAGAAGTGAATGGAAATCGATCGGACAGTAAATCTGAAAAATCTTATTGTGTATTCCCAGCATCACACATCCTGGGACTGTTTGTTTACAATAGCATTTAAAGGAGAACTGTAGTGAGAGGTATATGGAGGCTGCCATATTGATTTCTGTTTAAGCAACACCAGTTACCTGGCAGCCCTGCTAAGCTATCTGCCTGCAAAATCACACCAGAAACAAGCATGCAGCTAATCGTGTCAGATCTGACAAAAATGTCAGAAACACCTGATTTGCTGCATGCTTGTTCAGGGTCTAGGGCAAAAAGTATTAGACGTAGATGATCAGCAGGATAACCAGGCAACTGGTATTGCTTAAAAGGAAATTACCGTAATATGGCAGCCTCTATATACCTCTCACTACAGTTCTCCTTTAAAGTGACCCCAGAGATCACGAATTACAACATTTTTTACTTACCTGGGGCTTCCTCCAGCCCCATAAGCATGGATGAATCCCTCGTCATCCTCCCATTGCCCTCTGTTCAGCGGTAATCAGTGCTGACCTTCTGTGTATGCGCAGAAGACCCCGGCAGACATCACTGAGCCAAATGCCGGAGCTGATTATCGCTAAAACAGAGGACTGCGGGAGGATGGCGAGGGAAGAACCGTGCTTATGGGGGTGGAGGAAACCCAGGGTAAGTAAAAAAAAAAAACTTTATAAACCGTGATCTCTGGTACACTTTAAAGTGGACCTGAACTCAGAATGTCCTCTCTGCTCTTAAAGATAGGCAACAGCATAATAATTTTTACATTGAACCTGAGATGAGAAGCGTCCCAAGTTCCATACTTACCTGGGGATTCCTTAAAGGAGTTATCCGGGCAAAAATAAGAAAATAAACGCTACTTACCGGGGGCTTCCTCCAGCCCCAAGCGCCCAGCATGTCCCTCGCCGCAGCTCTGCCCGCAGCCGCTCGCCTGCGCAAACGTCGCTGTCAATCACCGCCACGTGGGCCGGAGCGGACGGCGCAGTAGTTCTGTGCCTGCGCAGTCCGCTCCACGTGGCAGTGATTGACAGCGCCGCTCGCGCAGGTGCAGTACAGGCCAACCTGGAGGCCGGCCTGACGTCATCGCTGGGGACCGGGACAGAGCTGCGGCGAGGGAATGCTGGGAGCTTGGGGCTGGAGGAAGCCCCCGGTAAGTAGCGTTTATTTTCTTTTTTTTGGCCGGATAACTCCTTTAAGCTCCGTTAGGGCTGCTCGTCCCTCGCCATCTCACTGGGTGACTCCTGTCACCTGCAGTTGTCCCCGAAAGCCTGGCTGCACTCCATCGTGCATGTGTGGCTCGGCCAGGCGTGCTCCCGTCCCTGTACTTGTACTGCGCAAGCACCGATCCCGCCCAGGGACAGGAGCGCACCTGGAAGGGCCGCACATGTGTGACTGAGCGCAACTCGGCCAGGCTTTCGGGGACAATTATGGGTGACTGAAGTCACCCAGGGAAATGGCAAGGGACGAGCAGCCCTAACGTGTTTAAGGAAGCCTACTGTAAGTATTGTACCAAAGACGCTGCTCGTCTCTGGTACACTTTAAAAAAAACATTTCTTTGTTACAGCTGATACAAATCTTAAAATAAATCATCACTTTTTCTACTTCCTGCTTTCATGGAAGCATACATATTGTTAACATCCTGTGCTTTCTAATGAGCTTATCTGCCATGGCATGGCAGTCAGGTGACACAGGGAGGGTCAAATTACAACTTGCGATTAGTAATAAATGAGGGGGCATGAAACAGGCTAAATCTAAATACATACAGGGTGCATCTCTCCAAGTTTTCCTTCTGTCCTGTGCAAGAGTTCAGGTCCACTTTTTTTTTTTTATTAATGCAGCAGCAAGAAGTGATCACAACTTTAGCCTACTATGGGCATGGGCTTACCTTAAGCTGCCTCAGCACAGCACTCCTAATGCAGCCACTTGTTTGGGGGGTCCGGGAGGGGGAGAGAGAGAGCAGTACACATGCAAGGCCGGGCCGGCCAAGGGGGGGCTCAGCAGGGGGCACAGACACAGTAGCCGTGCAATCTTCCTGTCCTCCCATCCATGCGGCGCCAGCCAGGAGAGTCACGCTGCCTTCAGGCAGGGGGCGGAGTTAGAGGTGGCATCGCACACACACACACAGTAAACAAACTGCGGCTGCTGCTAGGGAGAGGGGTGGTGGGCGGGCAAGGCGATTTGGAGGAGGTGGAGTGGGCGGGACTATCCACCGAGACTTTCCAGCTACTCTATTGGCTGGGCCTGGGCGGGTGGGGAGGGGGGCGTGCATATAAGCGGCAGAGCACCACGACCACGTGGTGTAAATAAACCACGATCGCCGCCGACAAGCAGCTGATTTTAATAGCGGCGATCAGCCGCACACAGTCAAACCACCCTCCGCAGCAGCGTGCCCGGCGCCTCCCTCTCTTCATGCCGCCTCAGGCACCCGCTTGTAGTGACAGCCGGTAAAGGCGCCCCTGACCAAGAAGCTTAAGGGCAACAGCTGGAGGATATGAAATAACTGGCAAGGCCAAACATGCGTTTGCTGATCTGTGCGGCCAATACATCTGGTGAGCGTTTAGTGTTACTGTTTATGGAATTTTAAGAGAAGTGTGAAGACCACAGCTAGAGAGACTGTTGAAGTTTCTGAGAACAATGGGATGTGAATGCATTGATACCTATATGCTACCTTTGAACCATATGTGTTGAGACTTGTACTGTGGACTCTCTAGAACATTAATTTGGTTGAGGGTGTGATACACACCCCTATGATGTACAGTTATATGGCATTGTAATTGTGGTTCTTTTATTGTTGAGCGCTGTGCCTTTTAGCGAATAGATTTTATTTTAGTGTAGCACGCACAATAGTGGCACATAGCGATCCAATTTCATCCTGTTTGATTTTACTTCATTTTACTTCATTTGTATTTGTAGAAGGAGGTGTGAGGAGCGCACGGGTTTTCTCTGATATTATATACAACCATGCCACGCTCAAAATTGCTTAAACCACCTTTCTTTCCCATTCTGACATTCAGTTTGGAGTTCAGGAGATTGTCTTGACCAGGATCACACCCCTTAATGCATTGAAGCAACAGCCATGTGATTGGATGATTAGATAACTGCATTAATGAGAAATTGTACAGGTGCTCCTAATAATCCTTTAGGTGAGTGTACTTCCAGTGCTAACAGAGATGAACTGTATGTAGGCAGTACTGCAGCTTTATAAAAGCCGCACGCACCTCCCATCAGACTGAATAAGAAGCAATTTCTGACTACTCTTTTATTTTACTGTTTATAAACACATTGGGGAGGGCAAGGGATAGCTACATTTTTGTTACACACATAACGGCGGGATGGAGGGGCGGGGAGGGGTCGGCAGGCAGGACCTAGACAGGAATTAATGAGGCTCTGCAGAACTGCAGTGCTGACCACAAAGAGTCTATCAGCAGCACAGAGGAAGCGGGAGTCAGTTTGTAATGATCGCTGCTGCAGCAGCTATTGTTGGAAGTAGTGCTGCAGCTCAGGCAGTTCTGATCTATTTCCATGCAAGTTGCATAGCTTTGTCTGTCTTTCCCTGCTGTCAGCTTGTGACTGATTATCATTCACCTGTGTGGGAATCTGCATGTCTGCTCCCATTGGATGACCTCAGTATAAAGATCTGCTTCCTGCAGGGTTTCCTTGGGTTTTCATAGCTTCAGCTTAAGCCTGTCTTGCTGTCGCTTTAGCCCCCGATCGTGTTTCTTGTTAAAGATACTTTGCTGGTCTTTGCATCATATATTGGTTCATTGCCAATATATATGCATACCAGTACGTTTATTATTTTCCTTGTATTTGTGTTACGTTGATATATCAGTGTTGCTGATATATACGTACACGAACTGTTTATTTCCTGTGTTCAGTTAGTCAGTTTTCCAGCACGTTTTGGTAGTTTGCGCGTACCGTGAACACCCGTGCTGAGCTAGTTATCCTGTTCCTGGTCCTGTTTGTGGATTGCGTTCATCTCTGCGAAGAGATAACGAATCCTTCTGAATCCTGTTCTGTTCCTGTTTGTGGATTGCGTTCATCTCTGCGAAGAGATAACGAATCCTTCTGAATCCTGTTCTGTTACTGTTTGTGGATTGCGTTCATTTCTGCGAAGAGATAGCGAATCCTTCTGAGTCCTGTTCCCTGTATTACTCCAGTCCTAGTCAGCGTTCCTGCTTATGTCATATATCGGTTCATTGCCGATATATACATATGTTAGTCAGAAGTTACAAATAGTTTCATTGATAGCTGTAATTGTAATATGCTAGGAAAACATACTTATTGTATATTTATCTGTGTTACGTTCATCTATCTTAATCCTGCTATTTTCTGACTATCCTGTCCTGTCTTTGTGAGGCACGCCATCGCCGCATCGCATTGGCTGCCTCATTCCAGTCTGTCTGGTTTTGGACGCTTGCTGTCGCTAAGTAGCCGCTAGCTAGCAAGCGTTCATTCTGTCTACCTGTCCTGATCTCCTCAGTTCTGGTTTGTGCGCTCAGCGCTACTTTGCGCTGAGACGTTATAACGAAAGCATTGTTTGTGGCTGTCAGATCTGCACCGGCTCTGTGCGCCACAATCTCCTATTGGAGTCAGTCCTCCCCTCCACTATACTAGGGATAGCCTGTTTCCTGGTGCTAGTGTGTGTACCTCCTCCACGCCAGCTCATGCGTTGCATGCTGACTGTGGAGAATACACCCCCAAGCTTAACATTATGAAAACCCCATTACCAATCCCCATTGTGGGGGGGATTCCCAGAAAGTATGACACTGTTAATTATGGTTCCTGTTCCTTTAAGAAATTTGAAGAACTTAGCTCTGAAACAGAAAATGAGTTTTTCTCTGAATGTGCCAGGTTCCTGACCAATCCTGATCTCCAAGCGACTCCTGTTTCAACCTGGGCACTCCAACTAAGTTATATTTTGTTTAAAGGGGAATTATTCCAGTGGGCATTTGATGTTCTCAATCATTCCGATTTGAAAGATAGACCGCTGGAATTTCTAGCGTTTGTGATCCATAACTGGTTGCGCATAGATCCATTGCCTTTTCCTCTTAATGAACTCCTGGCAGCAGGCCAATCAGCTGCTCCTTCAATTGCTTGCAAGAATGAGCAGCAAGCAGAAAGTGTTACTGATAATTTTCCTGCAGCTTTGAATAAATCACCAAAAACCGCAAGGTCAAAGGCAAAACGCAAACGTTCTAAGAAATGTGTCCAATCTGCAGAATCGTTATCCTTAGCGACTGAGACCTATAATGAGATTCTGCCATTAACAGATAATGAAATGCAATTGTCTTTCAGGGGAGTTAAATGGACTTATGAAACTACTAATGAACTTTCCTCCCTGGCTAGGGAAAATAAAGATTTTTGTTTAAAAGAATTATCTGAGTATGATTATGATGAGATATTACAGAGTATTGAACAAATCAACTTATTTGTGAACCAAGGGAAGTTTGCATACACTACAGTTCAACACTTGCTACAGGTATTGGAGCTTCTTAAGAATAAGGAATCTGCCAATCACCTGCTAATTAACCCTATACATGTGCCTGCCACATCCATATCTGCAAACCATGATCTGCCTGTTAAGTATGCATGGGATCCTCCATTCGAGAGGGGAGAGATGGAAGCCCTGGTCTGTGAATGGAAGAATGATTCAAGTTCATTTTGTCAATTTTATAGTGCAAAAAGTGAAATGGTATTGAACGCATGCATTAAGTCAGCCTATAACCTAATAGAGGCTGGTGTGTGTAGGTATGACTGTGTGGCTCCCTTGATTGATGTGTGGGAACTGATTTTGGATGATTTTTTTGTGACTCCGAATTCGCAAATTTGGCGTTCTGACCCGCCTGCTTCAGCACCTTTGGCTGATTCAGCAGGTGATTCGGAGCTCTTTTTGTGTGAAGTTGAAGTTCCTGCAATTCCACCCTGTACCATGGACAACTCAGTGTTACTTCCCAGTAAAACAGAAGCCACTGATACTTTCTTAACTTTGCCCTGCACAAATTTCTCAGCAGAGAATCCAGAGGTCCTGCTGACTTCCGAGTCCAGCCTAGCCAGTACTCATGACTCTTTGTTTAGTGAAACAGACACCAGAAAAATCTTGCCTGTCTCTGCAAACACTTCTGCAGAAATTACCTGTGTTAATAAAGTTCAACTCCTGTCTGATCCAGCAGATGCGCAAACATTGTGTCTTGATCTTCCTGTTTCTACACCTCGCTCTAGTTTCGTGAATAGCTCAGAGCATCTGCTATGTGAACCTGAAATCGCAGAAGTATTACCTTGTTCAGAAAATTTTCCAATAAATTTGCCCTGTACCATGAATTGTGCAGTAGATCTCTCCAATGAAACTCAGGTCACAGAATCATTATGCTGTCCAGCAGGTGCTTCCATGGTTTTGCCCTGCAATATGGACTGTTCAGTGATCCTGTCCAGTGAAGCTGTGGTCGCAGAGTCTTATGCTTCACCCAGTATTTTGGATACTTTAAACCCTCTAGCAGAGGAGGCTGAAGCACTGCTTACCTCAGTTGGTGTTGCAGTAATATTCACTTGTCTAGCAGCTGTTTTGGAATTACAGTCTGCTCTAATAAAACTTGATGAATTTCTGCCCAGCAAAGCAGAAGCCATTGAAATATTGTCCTCGTCAGCAAGTGTGTCAGATACCTTGCCCTGTACACAGTCTGATTTAACCAATGTTGTTGAGTCCCTCTCCAGTGTTGTAACAGCCGAGGAACTCCAGCCCTGTCCTCTGAATGTTTCAGAAGTCTTGCCCTGTAACATGGATAATTCTGATTCTCTGGTCAAAATAATAGAAATCTCAGAATTTCAGTCCGGTCTGATGAGTGTTCCTGAAACCCAGCCCTGTATCCTGAAAGATTCTAGTTCTCTGGCCGCTGTGGCAGAGGTTCCAGAGTCCCCTTCCTGTCCAGGGAATTCCTCAGTTTTGCCTAGTCCAGTGGGGGCTGCTGCAATACTGACTTGTTCTGCAGCGCCTCATGAGCTCCAATCCAGTGCATTAAATGAGTCTCTGTCCAGTCCAGAGGTAGTTGTGGAGTCCCTATCTGGTTCAGTGCATACATCAGAAGATTTGTCCTGTTTTGTTGGTGCCCCTGAATCTGATTTGTTACTGACTTTGCTGGAATCAGCGACATCTAAGTCTGATCCAGCATTCTCGTGTAAAAGTCCAGTGGTTGCGAAGTTTAGTCATGATGATTTTTTTTTGGCCAGTCCTGGTTTTGGTCCTGTCTTGGCTGACCCTGAGGCTCACAGTTCCTTGACATGCCCAGAGGTTTCTCTTGTGCCGGTGTGCCCAGATGTTCTTTGTGTGCCAGAGTGCCCAAGTGTGTCTAAGGTGTTAGCGTGCTCTGATGCTTCCTTAGTGGGAACATGTTCTGATGTTGCCAGTCTGCCTGCATGCCCAGAGATGGTTCTGGTCCCTGAAAGCCCTGATATTGATGTTTGTCCTTGTGGCCCTGACTCGGGAATTGCCCTAGGTTCCATAGGGGTTCTTGATAGTTCTCCATGTGAGCCTAAAGGGCATTCTGACCTATGGGGATCTCTTTGGAGCTTCAAGGTGTTCTGGGAGGTCTCTGAGAAAACTTGTCCTGGTGCCTTGGACTGGTTCAACAGTGGGTTTTGTGTTGGTAAAGACAGTACCGGTGGGCATTGCAAAGGCTTTGGCGTTTCTGAACGGTTCCTGGAAGGCGGTGGGTATCGCTCAGGGAGTTTCGGAGGGCTTTCTTCTGGAAATCATGGTTCTGATGGGTGTCACACTGGGGCTTGTAGTACTGATGGGCATGGTTCTGTAGGTTCTGGTTCTGATGGGTCCAGTCTTGTGGGGACTGATTC
Organism: Hyperolius riggenbachi; assembly: GCF_040937935.1. Taxonomy (NCBI): domain Eukaryota; kingdom Metazoa; phylum Chordata; class Amphibia; order Anura; family Hyperoliidae; genus Hyperolius; species Hyperolius riggenbachi. Next base: position 244,255,139 of record NC_090652.1, on the reverse strand, counting down.
TGGAATTCGGTCTTGCCGGGCTGTCCCGGTCATCATGAATTATCAGTCAGACTGTTTTGTTGGAAATTTCAGTTTTGAAAAGCGTCTGGAATCCACTTTTAAAGGCGGGGGTACTGTAATGATCGCTGCTGCAGCAGCTATTGTTGGAAGTAGTGCTGCAGCTCAGGCAGTTCTGATCTATTTCCATGCAAGTTGCATAGCTTTGTCTGTCTTTCCCTGCTGTCAGCTTGTGACTGATTATCATTCACCTGTGTGGGAATCTGCATGTCTGCTCCCATTGGATGACCTCAGTATAAAGATCTGCTTCCTGCAGGGTTTCCTTGGGTTTTCATAGCTTCAGCTTAAGCCTGTCTTGCTGTCGCTTTAGCCCCCGATCGTGTTTCTTGTTAAAGATACTTTGCTGGTCTTTGCATCATATATTGGTTCATTGCCAATATATATGCATACCAGTACGTTTATTATTTTCCTTGTATTTGTGTTACGTTGATATATCAGTGTTGCTGATATATACGTACACGAACTGTTTATTTCCTGTGTTCAGTTAGTCAGTTTTCCAGCACGTTTTGGTAGTTTGCGCGTACCGTGAACACCCGTGCTGAGCTAGTTATCCTGTTCCTGGTCCTGTTTGTGGATTGCGTTCATCTCTGCGAAGAGATAACGAATCCTTCTGAATCCTGTTCTGTTCCTGTTTGTGGATTGCGTTCATCTCTGCGAAGAGATAACGAATCCTTCTGAATCCTGTTCTGTTACTGTTTGTGGATTGCGTTCATTTCTGCGAAGAGATAGCGAATCCTTCTGAGTCCTGTTCCCTGTATTACTCCAGTCCTAGTCAGCGTTCCTGCTTATGTCATATATCGGTTCATTGCCGATATATACATATGTTAGTCAGAAGTTACAAATAGTTTCATTGATAGCTGTAATTGTAATATGCTAGGAAAACATACTTATTGTATATTTATCTGTGTTACGTTCATCTATCTTAATCCTGCTATTTTCTGACTATCCTGTCCTGTCTTTGTGAGGCACGCCATCGCCGCATCGCATTGGCTGCCTCATTCCAGTCTGTCTGGTTTTGGACGCTTGCTGTCGCTAAGTAGCCGCTAGCTAGCAAGCGTTCATTCTGTCTACCTGTCCTGATCTCCTCAGTTCTGGTTTGTGCGCTCAGCGCTACTTTGCGCTGAGACGTTATAACGAAAGCATTGTTTGTGGCTGTCAGATCTGCACCGGCTCTGTGCGCCACAATCTCCTATTGGAGTCAGTCCTCCCCTCCACTATACTAGGCATAGCCTGTTTCCTGGTGCTAGTGTGTGTACCTCCTCCACGCCAGCTCATGCGTTGCATGCTGACTGTGGAGAATACACCCCCAAGCTTAACACAGTTTTTTTGTTAAAAGTAAAAGGCTAGCTAAAGTCCCCTTTCAGCTTTTCCCTATCTCATGGGATAGAGGGAGGAGTCTGAACAGTTCACTAACTTCAGTTCAGTGGGACCAAGCTGCATCCTACATTCACACAGTAAGACACTTTAACAACATCAATCAGTAAATAAAAATCAGTAATACAAAAATAAGCAACACACCTCATTACCAATACATTCCATATAATATGCCAATCCAACACTAAACTGGATTTGGGATGTAAATGGTATAAATTACAAAGGTTACTCTTCTTCAGTGCTCAATTTATTCACACTTCAAGGAGTTTTCCTTTATTGAGTGTAAGTGTGTAACTGCACAGTGCAATTACTAGGGATGGTCAGGAAATCAGATTTTCAATTTCTACTAAATTCCTTTTTCTGCAAATGCTGAATTATGATTCTATGGATTTCCATGGAAATTTTTTTTCAACTTATTTTGTTCATAAAGTTATTTCATTTTTTTTTGTTTAAAGTTTTTGCGGAATCCGCTACATTTTGCAGATGTACGCTGTTATGCGGACATCTGCGAATGTATTAGCCCAATCAGAGAACACAAGAGTTTACCACAGAAATCAGAATACCGCAGAAACTTTAGACCAATCAAAAGACTCAGATACTACCGATTATTTCAGAGTCTTATGATTGGCCTAAAATTTCTAATGTAAGGCCAATAGCAAGACTCGAAATTCGGAAATACTCTGTAGTATTGGACCAATCAGAGAATGCAAACGGTTACCATAGCAATCAGAATGTGGAAATTTCGGCCAATAACAAGACTCAGAAAAACTGAATACTATCCAAGTATTGTGAGTGGTCTAAAATTTCTGCAGCATTCTCCGATTGGTCCAATACTACTGAGCAGGGTTGCTCATGCCGACCTCGTGATCTTGGCATAGCCGTGATTCACAAGCATTTTTTCCCTATCCAAAATTGTGATCCGAATTCCTGATTGCCTCTCGATCACGAATTCAGTTCCGAATGCACTCGTGATCGAGGTCCATATCCGGGTTGTGATCAAGGATTTAGCCGCGATCACAGCCGTGATTAAACCGCCAAAACCCGCTGACTTTAACGGTTAATATCAAAGCCCCCTTACATGCCAGAAGCATCAAGCAAGGGGAAACATTTTTTCAAAAAGACCTTATAGTTTTTGAGAAAATCGATTTTAAAATTTCAAAGGAAAAAAGTATACTTTGAAATGTGGTAAATGGCAGTTCGTTAGTGAAGCAAAACCCGCTGACTTTAGCAGTTGATATCAAAGCCCCCTTAAATGGTAGAAACGGCAAATTTTCTGGATATGTTAAAGAGAATCTGTACTCTAAAATTCTTACAATAAAAAGCATACCATTCTATTCAGTATGTTCTCCTGGGCCCCTCTGTGCTGTTTCTGCCACTCCCTGCTGCAATCCTGGCTTGTAATTGCCAGTTTTAGGCAGTGTTTACAAACAAAAAACATGACTGCTAACCAGAATGTGATAGGCTCAGAGAAGCTCTGTCTGTGAGTCATACACGCAGCATACAGATCCTGCAGGGGGCGTGGAGGGGGTGTGCATAGCTTCTCCCTATCACAGTAGAGCAGCACATTCCTGCCTGAGCCGACAAAGGAAAGAAGATTAGAATATATAACAGAGATATTACAGTGACTGTGCAACTAGAAAAGGCTGCAGTAAGACAGACCACATTAGAACAGGTATAGGAACTTATAGGATAGAAGAAATAAGGTTGAAAATTTTGTTGCAGAGTCTCTTTAAAAAGATATTTTTAAAAACTTCTTTTTTTTATGTTCAGAGTGTGGGAAATGTAAAAAAAAATGATGTGGGGTCCCCCCTACAAAGCATATTTAACCCCTTGCCCCCTATGCAGGCTGGGATAGCCAAAATGCGGAGCCTCAGCTGAGTGAGGCTTTGCACCCTGAGCTATACCAGCCTTCATGGTCCATGGCATGGGGGGTTCTGGGGGAGAGGGATGGCCAAGCCTTCCCTTCCCACCCCCCCCCCCCCGGAGCCCTTGTCCAATCCATGGACAAGGGGATCTTCCCCACGTCCGGTGCCCCAGGAGGAGGTGGGGGCGATGACTTCCTGGGGGGGTTCATGGTGGCATCTGGGAGACCCCTTTAAGAAGGGGATCCCAGATGCCCACCCCCGTCCCAAGAGAAATTAGTATAGGGGTACAAAGTATCCCTTACCCATTTCCACAAAGGGTTAAATTAAATAAACATGCAACCACGAGAAAAGTCCTTTATTATTCTTAATTAACCAGAAATACTTACCTGTACCTTTAAAAAAATGTTCCCACGCCAATATCCTCGGAAAAAGGTCCCATGCCAATCTCCTCTTATCTTGAAATCTTCTTACATTGATTGAAGATCTCTGCCGCCCTCTCCACACATGCCGCAGCTCTCAGCTATACTAAGTATAGCTGAGAGCGCATCCACCTATGCGGACGCTATACCACCAGCTTAAACTGTCCTCCCTGCCTCCCACACCTGTCACCCACATCCATGCTGGCACCCAGTGCACCCACTGTGCATCCCACTGTGGGAGGGTTTTCACCACAATATCAGCCTTCCACCCCCCTAATGATCCGTTTGTGAAAAGGAAAAGCTTTCTCATGGGAAAGGGGGTATCAGCTACTGATTGGGATGAGGTTAATTTCTTGGTCACGGTTTCTCTTAAACATTAGTAGATATTTATTATTGATCTTATTTTTGGGACACATTTTAGAGGCTTCAGTTGTCCTGATGAAGTTCTGTGTTACCAGCACAAGATAGTTTATGTGGATGGTTCCTGTGATTGTAACAACCCCAGGCTTATCTAATAATGCCTGGTACACACCATGCAATTTGCTATCGTAGCTAGATGGGTCGATAGATAATTTCCAACAGATCCGATCGGATTTCCGATTGTTCTGATAGATTTTCTGATTACTTCTATGCAAATCAATCAGAAAAACAATTAGAAATCAGATTGTACCTGTCGGAAATTATCTATTCGACCCATCTATCTGACAGGAAATTGCATGGTGTGTACCAGGCTTTAAAGAGAAAAGGAGACCAGGAGCCCAATCATGTAAAATTCAGAAAAGCAAATAGCTAAGGATGCATATACTCACAAAGATGAGTTGCAAATCTATGCAACCAGCAGCAGAGTAGGTGGGAAATTAACCGTCCCCGCTCGTTTTTTGAGGTCTGTGACAGGAACTGGGTGGTCATACTTTGAATGTTCTTTAGGACAACTAAAAAACTATTACCTCTAAAGAGGTATGACAAGACACTTAAAACAGCGATGGAGGCACCCAATGCATAAAAGATAGGCTAATAAGCTCTATCACATAGAGGCAATCATGCTTGCTACACAGCTATTCCAGTTAAGGCACCTGTTTTTTCACTGACCTGTGGAAGCGGGTAAGCACTTGAGAAATGCGTTGTCAATTTTATCTGCTCTAATAAAAGACCTTTTTTCAATAAACTGGTCCAAATTCTTAAAGAAAGGTAAGATTGCCTCTCTGTTTATAAGATTAGCAGCTTATTAGCCTATCTTTTATGCCCCCGCTTTACGTTACCAGCACATGGCAGCTTTTGGCTCCTCTGCCCCTCTTTAGCCCTCCATTTGAGTGGCATGCGTCTCACCAGCCTCCTCCTGTTGGAAAATTTTAATTGGTTGAAACAAAAGTCTGGGTTTTGCTATATGTGCTCCAGCTCCACTCTTCTTTACCCTACTAAAACCTGCTTTACTTTTTATAACAGACTGGTTAAAATTCCTGGCAGTGATTGTGCTGCGAGGGCTTAATGAGGCTTTGACATGTCTAGAAAAGAAAGCTCGGTCCTGTTAAAGAGATAAGGGAATTGAGACGCATGTTTTATTTTTGGCTAGAATAGGAAACATTAAATTACAGACTCGCTTCTCATATCTCCTGGATAATCCAGCAGCAGATCTATGCCTGAGTTCCAAGATCTGCACACTGACTGCAGCTATTTTGTGAGCACTATGATGGAAGCACTATGTGAGCACTATGTACAACACGTGTACACATACAGTAGGTATATGATGTACATTTGTCCCAGAGCAAAATGCTCTGTACACGACTTTTTGGTAGCTGTCATTTACAGTAAGTGTTTTAGTTTTTGCAAATTTCTTTATTCTAAAGTGCATTATCAGAGCAGAGAAAACACATCATGGACAGTCAAAATATAAGGCTAGATTTACATTGGAGTGCTGTAATGCGGCATAATGGCTGTATTTTAACCAGGCTTTCCATACTGCAATGATACCCCTATGCGATGTTCACAGTGCAGCCGATGCGGTCTAATGGCACACGATATCCCAATGCACTCCATGCTGATGGTGTAATGGTTAAGGGCTCTGCCTCTGACACGGGAGACCAGGGTTCGAATCTCGGCTCTGCCTGTTCAGTAAGCCAGCACTAATTCAGTAGGAGACCTTTGGCAAGTCTCCCTTACACTGCTACTGCCAATAGAGCGCGCCCTAGTGGCTGCTGCTCTGCTCTGGCGCTTTGAGTCCGCAAGGAGAAAAGCGCAATATAAATGTTATTTGTCTTGTCTTGTCTTGTCATGCAGTGTGTCATCAACTTGTGTTAACAGTGACAGTGAAGCATACTTTTCGTTGACTGTATGCTTCCCTGTATGCGATGCTATGTGTGGATAACGTGCAACATAACATCTGTTGCATTGCGTTCTTGCTTTTACATGGAACACAACGCTGACTCTAAACCTAGCCTTAAAGTATATAAAGTTTTCAGCTCAGCAGAGCCATAACAAACAGTATGAATGAATGAAAATAATTATCTTAACAATTATCTTTTAAATCAAGAAGAAACGAGATCTCATTCTGGGTAGGAAAACAGCAAATGCATCTGTACTTTGCTGGCTGAGCTAGTCCATTTTTTTTCTCTTTTTAGCAACTGCTCATCAATAAAAAAAGATTCGCTGTTCTGAGCTTTGCTGGCCACCTTGCTTCCTTTATAAAGTCGAATTAGGGACAGAAAAGGTGCCAGCTGGGCCCCTGGACACCCATCAGGCCCTAGGAAACTGTTTAAGTTGCCTTCTGAATGATCTGGGTCTGGCATGTTACAATTTCCATATACCTTACAGAACCACTATCGCGAAAATCATAACAATTTTAAATAACGTAAACACATACAAATAAGAAATACTTTTCTTCCAGAGTAAAATAAGCGATAAATTACTTTTCTGCAATGTTGCTGTCACTTACAATAGGTAGTAGAAATCTGACAGAACCGACAGGTTTTGGACTAGCCCAGCTCCTTAAGGGGGATACAAAAAAGTCAAAATTCACACAACAAAATCTCAATTGTGAACCAGGTTTAAGTGAGGCCCCCCACAGCAGTAAGAACTGAGGACTGGTTCCCACTGCAAGAACTTTTTAAGCTTTAGTGATTTGAAAAGCTCTTGCAAATGCAATTTTTATAAAATCACATCGCTCAAGTGAGAACACCAACCATTACAGTAGCAAGAGTTTTTAAAATTATAAGCAAGAATAAGCTCTTGCAGTGTGAACCAGCCCTGAGACCCCATGTTGCTGGAGTAAAGACCCAAAAGCAATGGTAGTGAACTAGTGATAACAAAAAAATCAAGCAGTGTCAAATCCAGCCCAGTAGATTCCATCCAAAAATATTTAAAGTGAAACTCCAGACTAAAACTCGACTCAGCAGCACTGAAAAGGCCTGGTGTTTCTTTAACAGTTTCACAGCATCAGAACTTTGTTTCTCTTATACAAGCCTCATTTTTAGATGCACAGAAGAAAACTTCCCTGGCATTTTTCCCCTGATGCTGTGCAAAGCATGATGGGATTTCTGATGTTGTTGCTCTCGTTCTGCTGTTTTGGTGCAAATTTTTTTTTTCTTACATTTTTAATTTGACATTTGAAGCCTAGCGTGTGCAGCTGGGAGGGGTGATCAGGACACAGGACAGTTGGAACTGTGTCTCATGCTCCTTGTCACCTCCTTTCAACCAAAAAGATGACTGCTCCCATGACAAAGATGGCAGCCCCCATGAATCACAAACATTTGCCTGTTCTTTTAAAACAGGGTGAGTAAAAGATTATATTACCTATCTATTCTAATTAACATAACTAATGTAACTTAATGACCGTATGTTTGTTTAGGCTGAAGTTCCCCTTTAAGATTTCAGCTTTAAAAATAACAACCTATCAGAATGACATCAATGTTTATAGAAATACAGATCTACAGTATAATCAAACACTACAGAACATACAATGCAGCACACTGCTCTTTCATATCATTTGATTAACTTGATTTAACTATGTTAAAAACAGACCGAATGCATTTTCTTCCAAGGTAAAGAAAAAAAACAATTGAAACACATTTCAGTAGGAGAGTTATCACTGCTATGCAGTGTGGGCACAGATACTGAAACTATCAGAGCACAGGTCAGCATGACTATACATTTCACTGTTCTTGTTTGCTCTAGCAGATTAATTCAGTAATCGGCAGTTGTCCTTGAAATACCTTGGTTTTTTTCATCAACGTATTAGCCTGTTGTTGTTTTCCAATCTACGGATATGTGGCTTTCATATATATATATATATATATATATATATATATATATATATATATATATATATATATATATATATATATATATATATATATATATATATATATATATATATATATATATATATATATATATACAGCACATCTGTACTATGTAACCATGGCTGCAATAGTCTCTTTTGCTTTGAATATGGCTATCTTATCTCCAGTCACCTTCACCCATGCCATTGCATGATAGTGGATGGAGTTATTTTTAATACATTTAGGGCACTGATTTTCAGGCCCCTTTCACACAGTCTGTTATGGTGCAATGGCACTGGAGCGGTCTCAAAAAGGTCATACTTCATGTTACCGCTGCAGTGCCACCAAACAGTGAGGCATACTTTCCAATGAAAATATGCCTCACTCCTGGGTTAACCGCGCATGAGGCACTGCAGCTCTTGTGACGCCACGACGATACCCGCTGCACCGCAATCAATGTGATAGCCCCATATTGGCTTCTTTTGTGGTGGGATGCATCGTTTTTATTCAACGCAACGGAATGTATCACGGTTGAAAGGGCACTTATTGTAAAACATATGATTATGTAAAGGTCAGGCTTGGTGGAGTAGGTGGCTTGCCCCTCTATCTTCCTGGTACTGTGCAGAAATGGAGCCTCCTAAGACTCCTTCCATACTTTAAACATCTGTTGTGGTCCATTCTTCTGCAATTGCCTCGCAATGGTCCCGAATGGTTGGACTGCATACAGTGAGGCATACAGTACAATGATTGTATGCCTCACGTGGTAAATGCACATGCCGTACCTTTAACACACTGCATTCAGTGCGTTACTGCTTCAGAACAATCAATGTAATAGCCCCATATTCACTGCTTCTGCTGCTGGATTCAGTGTTTTTGTGCGACACCATGAAATGCGGGAAGTGTGAAAGGGTCCTTAGTGTAGATGAGGATCACTACATGGGAACTCCTGTGCTGACTGACTTTGGGCTGGTGGGATAATACTGATTTCCCATGGTGAAAGAATGGAGGCTGTAAGCACAATCAGAATCAAGGAAAGGGGTAAGCAGTCTGCCCATGACAGGAATGAGTGTGTCTTCTATGCACAGCAATCGTGACTGGAGAGGGTGTGACAGAGCTCCACTGCTGAAGCGAATAGCCCATGAACTAAACACATTTCACGGATAGATAGGAGAGAGGAAAGAGAGGAAAATCCTGAGTGTCTACAGATTGAGTGCTCACAAACTCGAAATAGAGTCTGGGAGACACAGACAGACGTACAAACCCAGGGAGGAGAGACTATGCCAACACTGTGAGCAGAACACCCTTGAGGATGAAAGGCACTTCCTAATGCACTGCCCCAAATATACTGCAACCAGGGACACTTACTTTAAGAAATTGTTGGAACTATTCCCAGACTTTCTCACACTAGAAGACGAGAGAAAAACATATATCCTACTAGGAGAAGAGGAATCCACAGTGACAATCGCTGCACACTATGTCACAGCATGCCACAGACTGAGAGGAGCATAACGGAACTGTAAACCTAAAAAAAAAAAAATGTCCACAGACTGCTTAGCCACTGCCCCCCTAGCCCCTACCCCACCCCCTCCCATGTCCCCCTTTTTTCCCCTTGCTTTGGCAATACCTGTAATGAATCTTGGTCATGCCAATAAAGCTATCTTTGATTTGATTTGATAAAGGTTATGAAAAAGACAGGCTAATATTGGAGTATTCATAGACTAAGAGAAAACTCCAAATTTCTCTGCCCCTTACATCATCACCACAAAATCAAAGAATTCGGACACTAGGGCTTATAGGAGCCAACACAATATAGTCCAATTAGGTATCACTTTATTCTTGCATAATCTCTCAATTCTTTCTGGATAAAATGTAGAACAAATTCAGGTTTAAATAAACACACGGTAAGTCAAAAAATAATTGCCTATTTATTTACCTGGGGCTTCTTATAACCCCCTGAAGTCTTCCTGGTCCCTCACTGTCATCCCGCACTTCACTCAGTTCCCCCAGTGTCCACCTCTGAGTGCCTCCTCCAACAATATCCCGTAGTTGGGAGCAGTAAGCAAAAATTGCTACAGTGCATGCGCCGAACCCTCACAACTGAGGTAGCCCTATTGAAGTGGCGGGTGGCCAGTGCCACGTATACACAGTGGTGGGACGACTCGTAAGTCACCGAGCTTATAGAAGGGGACAGCGAAGGAACAGCCCAGGATTATGGTGAAGGACCAGGAGGACTTCAAGGGGCTGGAAGAAGCCCCAGGTAAGTAAATGGGCAATTATTTTTTTCACTTAAGGTTTCCTTTAACAAGCACAGCATCCAAAAACAGCAAAACTGCCTAACATGTTTCATGGCAAGAAGCCACTTCCTCAGAGGCACACAATATATATATATATATATATATATATATATATATATATATATATATAATGCAAAGGACTGTCATCTCTGTAAAGATGCCCATCAAAGGTATAAATTTTTTCTCAGTTGTGATCAATTGATCAAACTTTTTCATCGAACTGTACAGTAAATCACACTGTATGCGGAGAATATCAAATTGAAAGGATTCTTTGATTGACTGATGTAAAGAATTTTATCAGTTCAAATGTTGGATTTCATGATCATATCTGATGTGCTCAAATCAAACAGTTTATGGGAACAATTGACAATTACCTTGCAATTACATTATTTTTTTTTTTTAAATCTTAATGTGAAATTTTAATTAGTCACACAATGCAGGGAATGTAGAAGGAAAAAAGGTAATAGTAGAAGGTAATATGACCACATGATGGACAGAGGATTTCTCAGGCCCTGCTGGGCCGATTTGCATAATTTTTTTTTTATACACGCAGCTATCACTTTTCTAGCTGCGTGTTACCTACGATCGCCGCCGCTCCGTGCCGATTCGCCGCTACCCGCCGTGTTAGAGGGTGCCCCCCCCCGAGACCCCGTGCGCTGCCTGGCCAATCAGTGCCAGGCAGCACTGAGGGGTGGGTCGGGACTCCCTCTGACGTCACGACGTCGATGACGTCATCACGCCCGTCGCATGGTGACGGGGGAAGCCCTAAAGGAAATCCCGTTCAGAACGGCTAGGCTAGCTACATGATTTAAAAATAATAATTTAAATAGTGTTGCGCTGCCTCCCTGGCGGATTTAATTGACCACCAGGGAGGTTAAAAAAGGATGGGTAAAAATACTGGATACTATATGTGTGTACCGTATATATGTTCTGTGTGTAGACATATTCTCAACAGTGCAACTATTAGAGCAATCTTCTATATGGAATCTCTCCACAGCTCTATAACCAAAAACACACCAATGCAAAATTCACCACAGACACACGGTAGTTCTACACTTTACCATTGTATTTAGCAGTACCTCAATCATTAATTTTCGATTGTGTCTGACATCACGTCCTGCCATCAATTTTTGATTAAAAAAAACAGCTTGCTCTTGTGACTGTATAAGGTTGATTACTTCAGGATCTATTCTGTCAAGGTGCTGGATGAGTTGCTGTGTCAGACCGAAAGACCAGCAGTGAAGTGTGATTAGGTAGATGTGACAACATAAAGCATGGGCCGCCTGCTAGTGGCATCCACTAAGTTGTGTCAGCTAGAGAGAGAATAGTGCCGAAGCTTAATACAAGAACTGTAAAGAGCCTAATTATACTTGCAGTTCCTGCAATAGGTCTCCTGACCACTTACATTATACACAGGGCTCTAGAGTCGGTACAAAAATCATCCAACTCCTCAGTTTATGAAACCACGGACTCTGACTCCAACTCCGACTCCTCAACTCCGACTCCTTAGTCTAATACTTACCAGGGATGTGGATTTGGTACAAAAATCATCTCCTCAGTTTATGAAACCTCTGACTCCAATTCCAAGTACCCAAAATTGCTCCGACTCCTCGACTCTGACTCCACAGCCCTGATTATACATAAGGTACCAGCTGTGCTGGAGAGTGTCTGCCCCAAACCTTCTTAATGTATTTCCAGCCAGTCACCAGCCATTATTACTACTTGAAATACGTTTTCCCCGTTTTAATAGGAAAGTATCTTTAAAGAGAACCCGAGGTGGGTTTGAAGAATATTATCTGCATACAGAGGCTGGATCTGCCTGTACAGCCCAGCCTCTGTTGCTATCCCAAACCCCCCTAAGGTCCCCCTGCACTCTGCAATCCCTCATAAATCACAGCCACGCTGCTGACAAACAGCTTGTCAGAGCTGGCTGTGTTTATCTCTATAGTGTCAGTCTGCTGCTCTCCCCGCCTCTTGCAGAACTCCAGTCCCCGCCTGCATCCCTTCCCTCCCTGCTGATTGGAGGGAAGGGACAGGGGCAGGGACCGGAGCTATGCAGGAGGCGGGGAGCAGCTGAGACTGACACTACAGATGTAAACACAGCCTCACAGCACGACTGTGATTTATGAGGGATTGCAGAGTGCAGGGGGACCTAATGGCCCATACTCACGAGGGACTTTTGTCGCCTCAACACGCGGCGCGCGCGTGTTGCGGCGACAGGTCGCCCGTGAGTATGGGCCGTCGCGCGCGCGCGCACCCCGAACTGTCGCCCGTCGCTCATGTCGCCATGCGATTGAAAGTTTCAATCGCATGGCGACAGTCGCCGCCGCACCTCCCCCGCAACTGTCGCTAGTCCGCGTGAGTACGCGGACTAGCGACAGCAACCTCCATTGTGGTAAATGAAGCTTCCGGCGGGGGGAGGAGGAACGTCGTCGACAGCTTCCGTCTCGCCGCTGGTCCCTCTTCCGCGTGTGTACGCGGAGGGACCTGGCAAGGAGCTGTCGCCGGCCTGTCGCCCACACGCTCACGTGTGCTGGCGACAGGCCACTTCTGCAGCCCGTGAGTACGGGCCATTAGTGGGGTTTGGGATAGCAACAGAGGCTGGGCTGTATAGGCAGATCCAGCCTCTATATACAGATAACATTCTTTAAACACACCTCGGGTTCTCTTTAATGTTGGTTTTGGATTTCCAGTGTATTATTATTGGTTTTTCATTAATAATGCCACCTTTGAACACTCCAGCTCTCCTTCCACGCCCAGTTCTATCTTCAATATATGTGGAAAGCTATTCTTACAATGCCACATCCTTGGCTTTTATCTTTCTCTTAAATTCCTCCATTCATTCGGAGCATTTTCCCGGCATTTATCGCTTTGTCAGTCGGTTTTTCTTGGCTTTTGTGTCTTCTTGAAATCTTAACTCTTTATAAACTGAGTTACAATTAAAAAAAACCCATATTGTTCTTCAGGCACTAAAGCGCTTACGTTTAGTATTTTTATATTTTCATACACAGATAAAAATGGACAAAGCTTAACTTCCTTCTCTTGCAAAAATTTACATTTTAGAATTAAAATAAAATAACATTAAAAAAAAATATGAAGGTATTTGAAACTTTCCAAAATCAACTTTATTCCATCATTTCAAAATATGACAATTCCAAAGCATGAATGAATATCATCCTGTTTTAGAAGATGTCTGTCTATGTGAGCGGACATTGTTCCTCTTTTCTATACACGCCCTTATTGTTGTTTTAACCCTATAGCAGACAATTTATTTAGAGACTTGAAAGTCTTCCCGGTCAATTTATTTTAGCACATTTTTTTGATTTCTTATTTGTTACATTTTCTTGCCTCTAATTAGTACTGCTGGAATGTGTATTTATGACCACTTGTCACTAGGGGGCAGAGTGAGACAATAACAAAGGACTCCTGCTTTCAGTTTCTATATTTTTCTGCTAACAGAGAGAGATCAATGAAATCCAAGAATTTACAGCACAACAGCTATGCTGCTCAAACAAGATAACTACTGATTCTGCTAATGGAATAAGGGGCCTTTACCCAACATCTGTTCAGGGCAAATCCACAAAAAAAGAGCAGCCAAGATATAAAGACCAGCCACAACTATAAGGTACCATTAGAGGTGGTCACTGAGATACAAATACTTACAGCTCATATGCAGATATAATGAATATTATATAATAGGGCTGCACGGTTTTTCGGTTTTAAACCGAAACCGTGGTTCGTGTGAAGACGATCTGGTGATCATCAATATCCTCGGTTTTCAGACAGCTGCCCGCTGTCTGTACGCTTGGCCCGCCTACCGCTGCGCTGATTGGGCAGAAGCAGTGAATATTTATTATTGTTAATAAGCCGGGCAGCGGGGGGCGGATCCACTCGAGGGAGTGGCACAAAGCTTCACCAATTGCTGGATAGCGATGGAATGACGGCAGCGGTAGGCGGAGCTGTACACTCTGTACAGCTCCGCCTACCACTGCCTTCATTCCATCGCTGTCCAGCAATTGGTGAAGCTGTGTGCCACTCCCTCGAGTGTATCCGCCCCCCGGCTCATTAACGACCACAAATATGCACTGCTTCTGCCCAATCACTGGATGTCCTCGGCGCAGCGGTAGGCGGATGCTGAGAATCCCATCAGCAGCTCCAGCAAGAGTCTCTCTGCACTGATCCATCCCAATGACTGGCCTCCGTGTCACATGTCTGAAGGACATGAAAATCCAGCTTGAAAAGAGATTGCGCCCTGTCTGCGAGGTAACATATATCCTGATAAGGACAGTGTGCTTTGCTGTATTGATGTGTATTCTAGGGAACTGCTATACAACATTCTTTCATCATCTACCCCTTTATTGTAAAATGGTACATTCCAAGTACTCCATGTTGTGGGTAACATCCTCTCAAGTACACTTTGAAGCATATAGACCTGTTGGCAGTACTTCATAATGGTGTAAAAATACAGAGAGCACAGTTCCGCCTACCGCTGCCGTTTAAAGCGCGATTTGAAAAAAAAATCGTGGAAAAATCGAAATCGAAATTTTTGAGAGAAAAATCGCAATTTCAATTTTTACCTAAAATCGTGCAGCCCTATTGTAGAGGTTTGAAATTTTGCCAGTCATGTCCATCCTGCCAATTTGGTTTGGCCTGTTCCAAGTTCCACACAGTTTGCATGCCAGCTGGCATTATTTCAATGTCATTGGCCATTTCTAGATGCCACAAACTACAAATGTGATATGGGGCTGTACTGCATTTACTCTTACACCAAAAGAAAGGTCCTACACTACCAGTAAAACAATGTATATTATTATTTCACACAGAAAGGATGGATGTCTATTTTTCAGTACTAGTTTGTATGAAACTTTAGTTCTTTAAAGCAATTCTGAAGTGAATGCACAATCCCGCAGAGAGACGGCCCACACTCCTGAGCACACAGAACTGCCATGAAAACATGGGAGTCCAATTTAAAGTGGACCAGAAGCCTGCATTACATTTTCTGTATGCTCAAGAAACATTTCCCATGGGCAACAAAAGTATTGTCTGATCTGTTCTGCCCCATAAGCATGGGAGAAGTCATCTTGAAATCCACAAGTGCTGGGTAGCTGCAACCTCAACATCAGGGCTATTTCTTGGGCAGTCCACCCTGAGCGCAGACCGGCAATTGGAAGAAGGGGGTTCAGGCAGAAGGACATAACCACTAGGGAGCTGGTGACGCGTGGTGCAGCCAAATGGAAGAAGAAAGAAGAATACCAGTGCGATTACCTTTCTTGACTCCTCCTGGGCTGCCTGCGTCCGATGTCAAGTCATCATCACGCCACCACCACGTGATGACACCTGATGTCCAGCAGCGGTACTGCAGGCTGACAGTGCGCGGCGCCCATGGAGGAGTAGGCTTTCCAGGCTTGCCTTGCTCGTGTGATTAAGGGTTCACAAGTCCACGGTGGTGGGGGAAAGGGGGCGCAGTTATTACACCCTCGTCCTGGGTGCAATTTAGCCTAGAAACTGCCCTACTCAATATTCTCTAGTAAATGATACATACATTAAAACAAGTTTAACTATATACATGGCTCACACCGTGCTTTCCACGCACACACTACACCAGCCCAAACGGTTGTACAGTAACATTGTCACACAGCACTTTCAACGTGCAGACCCTGCTTGTGACTCAGCTTTACACACTTGTGTACAGCAACTCCAAGATTCTCAGCTTTACACACTTGTGTACAGCAACTCCAAGATTCTCAGCTTTACACATGTATGTACAGCAACTCCAAGATTCTCAGCTTTACACACATGTGTACAGCAACTCCAAGATTCTCAGCTTTACACAAGTGTGTACAGCAACTCCAAGATTCTCAGCTTTACACACTTGTGTACAGCAACTCCAAGATTCTCAGCTTTACACAATTGTGTACAGCAACTCCAAGATTCTCAGCTTTACACACTTGTGTACAGCAACTCCAAGATTCTCAGCTTTACACAAGTGTGTACAGCAACTCCAAGATTCTCAGCTTTACACACTGTGTACAACAACTCCAAGATTCTCAGCTTTACACACTTGTGTACAGCAACTCCAAGATTCTCAGCTTTACACAAGTGTGTACAGCAACTCCAAGATTCTCAGCTTTACACAAGTGTGTACAGCAACTCCAAGATTCTCAGCTTTACACAAGTGTGTACAGCAACTCCAAGGTTCTCAGCTTTACACACTTGTGTACAGCAACTCCAAGATTCTCAGCATTACACACTTGTGTACAGCAACTCCAAGACTCTCAGCTTTACACACTATGTACAACAACTCCAAGATTCTCAGCTTTACACACTTGTGTACAGCAACTCCAAGATTCTCAGCTTTACACACTGTGTACAGCAACTCCAAGATTCTGTCTCCACCGCAGTCTGCCCGCCTGTGTATCTCTCAGTGTATGGGGTACACAGTGTGTTGGGTATGCACCTGACAGTGACAGGCAGCTCTACGAGTCCAGCAGCGTGAACAGCAGGAGCCTGGAG
This sequence comes from Hyperolius riggenbachi, assembly GCF_040937935.1. NCBI lineage: Eukaryota > Metazoa > Chordata > Amphibia > Anura > Hyperoliidae > Hyperolius > Hyperolius riggenbachi. The sequence goes on along the minus strand of NC_090652.1, from coordinate 244,238,343 downwards.
GAGGATATTGTACCAGAGAGCCCTGTCCCCAGCTAGTGGGACACAAGCTTGTCAGCTGGAATACCTATATAGGTTTTACCAGCAACATCTGAAGTTGAGAGTATTCCTCGGCGGGCTGGCCTGTTTAACCAGTTAATGCCCTGAGTGAGCTCTTGTTTCTTTTGTCTACATATCTGCACTAGCCCCAACAGGTGGATCTAAATAGAGCTGCACCAAGTTACCACATCACTCAGTGCGCTTCTCCTGTGTCCCTACTCTATATTTTCTATACATCAGCATAAATTAAAATAAGGCAGATTATTTCAATTTCCTACTCTATACATTTTTAAAACGAACTGAGCACTCCGCCGCATTACTCTGCTGATACACCCGTGTGAATTTCCCATTAAAATACAGTATAATTGCATCACAATGCAATTGTATTGTCCGATGTGATGACAAGCAGGTCTGGATTTACATCACAGGAGCCTATAGGCACAGATGTCTTAGCACCTCAGACTCCTCCCTCCATGTACCTACAAACACCGGCCGAAATGCACCACAAGTGTGCTGCCTGGCCCAGCTGTCACTCCTCCCTTACTTCCCTTCCCTGTCTTAGGCAGCGACAGGAGCCCCTTAGTATTAATTAGTTACATAGTTACATAGTTATTTTGGTTGAAAAAAGACATACGTCCATCGAGTTCAACCAGTATAAAGTACAACACCAGCCTGCTCCCTCACATATCCCTGTTGATCCAGAGGAAGGCGAAAAAGTAGCCAGAGGTACCTTAACCACTTAAGGACCGCCCCCCAGCCGATGGGCGGCGGCAAAGTCCGGGCCCAAACGACCGCAATACGCCCATCGGCGTGGGCGGCTGCGGGAGTGGCTATGCGGCGATCGCGTCATTTGTGACGCGATCAGCCGCCGGGGACTGGCTCCGCCCACCGCTCGCTGTAACCCGCCGGCCGTTCGGAAGCGCCGGCGGGTTACTAGCTGCCCGATCGCCGCACGGAAAGTGTATAATAGGCTTTGTAATGTATACAAAGCCTATTATACTGGCTGCCTCCTGCCCTGGTGGTCCCAGTGTCCGAGGGACCACCAGGGCAGGCTGCAGCCACCCTAGTCTGCACCCAAGCACACTGATTCCCCCCCCCCTGCCCCCTGATCGCCCACAGCACCCCTCAGACCCCCCCCCTGCCCACCCCCCAGACCACTGTTTGCACCCAATCACCCCCCTAATCACCCATCAATCACTCCCTGTCACTATCTGTCAACGCTATTTTTTTTTTTAGTCCCTAATCTGCCCCCTACTCCCTCCTGATCACCCCCCCACCCCTCAGATTCTCCCCAGACCCCCCCCCCCCCGTGTACTGTATGCATCTATCCCCCCTGATCACCTGTCAATCACCTGTCAATCACCTGTCAATCACCCGTCAATCACCCCCTGTCACTGCCACCCATCAATCAGCCCCTAACCTGCCCCTTGCGGGCAATCTGATCACCCACCCACACCAATAGATCGCCCGCAGATCCGACATCAGATCACCTCCCAAATGCAGTGTTTACATCTCTTCTCTCCTCTAAACACCCACTAATTACCCATCAATCACCCATCAATCACCCCCTATCACCACCTGTCACTGTTACCCATCAGATTAGACCCTAATCTGCCCCTTGCGGGCACCCAATCACCCGCCCACACGCTCAGATTGCCCTCAGACCCCCCTTATCAATTCGCCAGTGCAATATTTACATCTGTTATTCCCTGTAATAACCCACTGATCACCCGTCAATCACCCCCTGTCACTGCCACCCATCAATCACCCCCTGTCACTGCCACCCATCAATCAGCCCCTAACCTGCCCCTTGCGGGCAATCTGATCACCCACCCACACCAATAGATCGCCCGCAGATCCGACATCAGATCACCTCCCAAATGCAGTGTTTACATCTCTTCTCTCCTCTAAACACCCACTAATTACCCATCAATCACCCCCTATCACCACCTGTCACTGTTACCCATCAGATTAGACCCTAATCTGCCCCTTGCCGGCACCCAATCACCCGCCCACACGCTCAGATTGCCCTCAGACCCCCCCTTATCAATTCGCCAGTGCAATATTTACATCTGTTATTCCCTGTAATAACCCACTGATCACCTGTCAATCACCCATCAATCACCCCCTGTCACTGCCACCCATCAATCACCCCCTGGCACTGCCACCCATCAATCAGCCCCTAACCTGCCCCTTGCGGGCAATCTGATCACCCACCCACACCAATAGATCGCCCGCAGGTCCGACATCAGATCACCTCCCAAGTGCAGTGTTTACATCTCTTCTCTCCTCTAAACACCCACTAATCACCCATCAATCACCCCCTATCACCACCTGTCACTGTTACCCATCAGATTAGACCCTAATCTGCCCCTAAGGCACCCAATCACCCGCCCACACCTCAGAACGCCCTCAGACCCCAGCCCTGATCACCTCGCCAGTGCATTGCTTGCATCTATTTCCCCCCTCTAATCACACCTTGAGACACCCATCAATCACCTCCTGTCACCCCCTAGCACACCTACCCATCAGATCAGGCCCTAATTTGCCCCGTGTGGGCTCCTGATCACTCGGCCAAACCATCAGATCCCCCTCAGACCCCCTTCCGATCACCTCCCCAGTGCATTGATTGCATCTATTTTCCCCTCTAACCGCCCCCTGAGACACCCATCAATCACCTCCTGTCACCCCCCTAGCACTCCTATCCATCAGAACAGGCCCAATACATCCTGTCATCTAAAAGGCCACCCTGCTTATGACCGGTTCCACAAAATTTGCCCCCTCATAGACCACCTGTCATCAAAATTTGCAGATGCTTATACCCCTGAACAGTCATTTTGAGGCATTTGTTTTCTAGACTACTCCTCGCGGTTTAGGGCCCCTAAAATGCCAGGGCAGTATAGGAACCCCACAAGTGACCCCATTTTAGAAAGAAGACACCCCAAGGTATTCTGTTAGATGTATGATGAGTTCATAGAAGATTTTATTTTTTGTCAAAAGTTAGCGGAAATTGAATTTTTATTGTTTTTTTCACAAAGTGTCATTTTTCACTAACTTGTGACAAAAAATAAAATCTTCTACGAACTCACCATACCCCTAACGGAATACCTTGGGGTGTCTTCTTTCTAAAATGGGGTCACTTGTGGGGTTCCTATACTGCCCTGGCATTTTAGGGGCCCTAAACCGTGAGAAGTAGTCTAGAAAACAAATGCCTCAAAATGACCTGTGAATAGGACGTTGGGCCCCTTAGCGCACCTAGGCTGCAAAAAAGTGTCACACATGTGGTATCGCCGTACTCAGAAGAAGTAGTATAATGTGTTTTGGGGTGTATTTTTATACATACCCATGCTGGGTGGGAGAAATCTCTCTGTAAATGGACAATTGTGTGTAAAAAAAATCAAATAATTGTCATTTACAGAGATATTTCTCCCACCCAGCATGGGTATGTGTAAAAATACACCCCAAAACACATTATAATACTTATACAGGAAGGTTAGGAGGCGCCCTGGAGGATACTTGTTATAGTAGTGCATGATTTCAGTAAGGTGGATAAACATATACCAGAAATATACAAGGAATAAATTGTAATCACTAGCAATATATATCCCAGTAGAATTCTGAGGAGAAGAATTTTCCAAAGAAATTGATCAATGAAGCCAGAAAAAAGGCGAGATCCACTGAGAGAGATACGCTACTAGAAAGCAAGAAACAGGGGGAAGGACAGAAGAAAAAAGACGGAAAAGACGTCAACTTTATTACCCGATACTCAAACCAACATAATTCGATAGTTAAAATTCTGAACAAACACTGGCCCCTACTGCAAGGAGATCCGATGCTGAAGATGGACCTAACCAACAAACCCAGATGTATCTATCGAAGGGCGAGAACCCTGAAAGATAGAATAGCACCCAGCCTCCTGAGAGAGATAGACCAGGAGCAGAGAAGCGATAGGCCTGAAAGCCACCATAGCAGCATTACAAGCTGTTTCAAATCCAAGTGCTTGTGCTGCAAAATAATGGACGCAAATGTCTCGAAATTTAAGTCCAATGTGTCAGGAGAAATACATACTATCAAACACGACATGGATTGCTCAACAAGCTTCGTGATATATTTGATAACCTGTCCCTGCGGCCTACAGTATGTAGGTCGGACCACACAACAGGTCCGTACAAGAATGGGGCAACACAGACGGAACATAGCTAATGGTTATCTCAAACACGGTTTGTCCAGACACTACAAACTATATCACAACCAACAGATAGAAGGGACAAAAATCTGTCCGATTGAACATATTCCTGAGTCTACACGGAATAGAACGAGCAAACTAAGAAACAGAGAAATGTTCTGGATTTTCAAACTAGGTACCCTACAACCTGAGGGACTGAACATTTGCCTTGAGCATAACCTCTAGTGGAAAAGACCTGACAAATTGACTCAGTGTGAGGTCATTACCGACCCCAACAAGGTCAGACTGGCCTCCTTCAGGGACCACACAGTCAATTTTCTAGCCGAACAGGTCCCCCGGTATAGATAAACTTCCAGAAGGAGGCACTATTAATATAGCACCTTGATCGTAAACTAAGCTTCGGGGTACGAGTCGGGTCTATGTGGGTGCACCCAAAACGTGGGAGATACCCCACTGGTCTCGACTAGACCTAAAAATTAAAAATCGAAACTCTGAACCATTGATCCTTAAAGAAACCACCAGGGAACACTATTTACCCAAAGACAGATGAGATCTCTGCTCCTATGAGCCCAAATCCTAGGCCCAAACCCCTACACTTTAGGCTTCTACCTACTAGTATTGGAGATTCCTCCTGACTCCCTACTACAATGCGATTTCCAGCATTGGTAGGTTCATATCTGGCCACCCTAGTCCGTGTCTCCAGACGAGCCCCCCCCCCCTCCTGTGGTCATACCTCCCTGGATGGCTACGAGAGGAGGATACCCCCTTTTACACTTATGCCGTCATCCAGACGGGCAGGTCTCGGTGCCAAAACAGGCAATCCTGCCTGTCTGATATTTCTCCTACGAGGTCTGGTCTCATTATGACACATTCTTCTAGCATGAAGGGACAGCCCTATACCACACTAAGGATTAAGAGACAGAGGAGAGACAAACTGCTATAGGTTTGTACTACTGCTTCGACCTGCTATGCCCTTTATGTAATTCGGCCACTGGTGTAGTTGCCCTGGCCTACTAGTTAGGGTTAAATACTGACGTTTACCTAAGGTTGGGACAGCTGTTCTTGTTACCATGTGTGCTACTATCAGGCAGCCCCTTCTCTCACCACTTCTCCCTCTCTCTTTTCTCTTTCCCCTCCCCCCTTTCTCCCCTACTCCTCGTACCCCCTCTCCCATCTACATCCCCCTTCCTGTCTAGTTCCTTCCCTACCCCCTCTGTTCTGCCCCTATCCCTTTTCCCCCCCTCCCCCCCCCTTCCATCTCCCCACTCTTATCTGGTCCTGTCCAACAAAATAGAGAAGGACAGGGAACCCCCATTAAACACAGTCTCTTCTAACTGAAGATATATGGGGTCCAACTGAGGTTATATATATATATTTTTTTCCCATATTTTACATTAATGCCTATTCCCTAATACTGATCCCCTGACTATCTTCTCATAGAGTCCTCCTACACCTATTATTTGTATTTACCTAAGGGAGATTTGCACTACTACCTCCTTTCCTAGCAGATAGGTGGCGCTGTCACCCCTGTTTACGGATTATACTCGTATGTAACTTTACGAGTCTGGATAACCCAGACTACAATAACATGTCAGTTACACCTGACCAGGGAATCCACAACAAAATGGCCGCCGCTCTAGCATCCTGCGTGGACCCTGGTGCCCGTCTCCAAGGAGACTGGATTACATGACGTCTAGCTGCGCCTCTCAAAGTGAAGAGCGCGATGACGCAGCCGGTCACGCCCCCACGCCATACGAGCACGGACTTCCGTGCTCACACGTTACATATACAGGAAGCAATCTTGGCAGCGCTTATGGGCGCTAAGCAGAGGATACTTGTACATTGGGTAAGCAGCTTATATATATTTATGCCACATTATACTTATGCCACACACATCCTCTCTAGCTAGGGACTATGTTCCGCAGTACTTATGCGGACTTAGCATGCTCCCTGATCCTAACCAATTCCTCATAGATTCTGCATTATCATACACCATAGGCATGATACTAATGCCAATCAGGTATGTTCATTTTCAGCTCTAAGCATGAATTTCCCCGCTATCTCCACCAAGGGACTAACCCTGCCTTCTCCTATAAGTATCCCTCACATTCCATCTATCACCTAGATTGGCTCCCCATACTCACGTTTTAGAAATAGTTGGGGCAATAAGTTTTAAACGAACTCATATTGTGTATAGATGTACTATACAACTGCTACAATAATGTGCATCTCATTATAATCAGGGAAGACACTATTAATTGGTTTTTATTAGTTTTTATTAGTTTTTTCTGTTTATTCTATTTTTTATATATATGTATATGCATACTGAAAAATGTTTTTATATTGTTTTTTATATTTTATCTATATTTTATCTATTTGTCTGACTACTATCACCTTTGAATGCATATGTATTAGGATTATGAAAAGGTTTTTCCTTTTATTGCTGTAACTTACAAATCAGATGTTGTCCTGTGTCTTAGTGCCCTGTTTACTTTTTCTTTTTAAAGGCACAGTACACGACCTGATGAAGCGGTTGTAACCGCGAAACGCGTTGTCAATTTCCGAAGTGCCGTATTAAAATTCTTTTATCTCACACTAGGAGACTGACTACTTATTTAAGGTAGGATCTGTCCATTTGCCTATATCTATAGCTAGCGAAAACGGTCAGATTTCTACTGGGATATATATTGCTAGTGATTACAATTTATTCCTTGTATATTTCTGGTATATGTTTATCCACCTTACTGAAATCGTGCACTACTATAACAAGTATCCTCCAGGGCGCCTCCTAACCTTCCTGTATCAGTAACTTCCCCCTGTGGTAATAATACACCAGATCGGGCTCCCGGTGTTTTTCCCGTTCCCTTTTTCTTTTTTCACTCAGTATATACATTATAATACTTCTCCCGAGTACGGCGATACCACATGTGTGGCACTTTTTTGCACCCTAACTGCGCTAAGGGGCCCAAAGTTCAATGAGTACCTTTAGGATTTCACAGGTCATTTTGCGACATTTGGTTTCAAGACTACTCCTCACGGTTTAGGGCCCCTAAAATGCCAGGGCAGTATAGGAATCCCACAAATGACCCCATTTTAGAAAGAAGACACCCCAAGGTATTCCGTTAGGAGTACGGTGAGTTCATAGAAGATTTTATTTTTTGTCACAAGTTAGCGGAAAATGACACTTTGTGAAAAAAAAAATTAAAATCAATTTCTGCTAACTTGTGACAAAAAAAAAAATCTTCTATGAACTCACCATACTCCTAACGGAATACCTTGGGGTGTCTTCTTTCTAAAATGGGGTAATTTGTGGGGTTCCTATACTGTCCTGGCATTTTAGGGGCCCTAAACCGTGAGGAGTAGTCTTGAAACCAAATTTCTCAAAATGACCTGTTAAATCCTAAAGGTACTCATTGGACTTTGGGCCCCTTAGCGCAGTTAGGGTGCAAAAAAGTGCCACACATGTGGTATCGCCGTACTCAGGAGAAGTAGTATAATGTGTTTTGGGGTGTATTTTTCCACATACCCATGCTGAGTGGGAGAAATATCTCTATAAATAGACAATTGTGTGTAAAAAAAAAATAAAAAAATTGTCATTTACGGAGATATTTCTCCCACCCAGCATGGGTATGTGTAAAAATACACCCCAAAACACATTATACTACTTCTCCTGAGTACGGCAATACCACATGTGTGGCACTTTTTTGAAGCCTAACTGCGCTAAGGGGCCCAAAGTCCAATGAGCATCTTTAGGCTTTACAGGGGTGCTTACAATTAGGCACCCCCCAAAATGCCAGGACAGTGAACACACCCCACAAATGACCCCATTTTGGAAAGTAGACACTTCAAGGTATTCAGAGAGGAGCATAGTGAGTCCGTGGCAGATTTCATTTTTTTTTTTGTCGCAAGTTAGAAGAAATGGAAACTTTTTTTTTTTTCTTTTTTGTCAGAAAGTGTCATTTTCCGCTAACTTGTGACAAAACATAAAATCTTCTATGAACGCACCATGCCTCTCACTGAATACTTTGGGATGTCTTCTTTCCAAAATGGGGTCATTTGGGGGGTATTTGTACTTTCCTGGAATTTTAGCCCCTCATGAAACCTGACAGGTGCGCAGAAAAGTCAGAGATGCTTAAAAATGGGAAAATTTACTTTTGGCACCATAGTTTGTAAACGCTATAACTTTTACCCAATCCAATAAATATACACTGAATGGTTGTTTTTTTTATCAAAGACATGTAGCAGAATAACTTTCGCGCTCAAATGTATAGGAAATTTTACTTTATTTGAAAAATGTCAGCACAGAAAGTTAAAAAAAATCATTTTTTTGCCAAAATTCATGTCTTTTTTGCTGAATATAATAAAAAGTAAAAATCGCAGGAGCAATCAAATAGCACCAAAAGAAAGCTTTATTAGTGACAAGAAAAGGAGGTAAAATTCATTTAGGTGGTAGGTTGTATGAGCGAGCAATAAACCGTGAAAGCTGCAGTGGTCTGAATGGAGAAAAAGGCTCTGGTCCTTAAGGGGCGAAAAGACTGTGGTCCTGAAGTGGTTAAGTATTAAAAAGCTAGAGGTGTTACTGAGTGAAGGGAGATCTGGTTAGTGGAATGCCAAGAGGTGGGTAAATAACCTCGCATTTACACTCTGCTCAGGACATAGGGAGAAAGGGAGTAAGTCGCCTTTCCATCATCAGGCACCTGTAGGCACGTGCTTACAGTGCCTTATGGTAAATCCAGCCCTGATGACAAGCAAAAGAAAGAAGCCTAAATCAAACTTACACTCCTACTAGGCCTAAAGCCCATTTAAAAATGGGCACTAGGCTCTGGCCACAACACCCGCGTTAGCTTTCCTCTAAAAAGCCATGTGACCACCTCGCACACACGGCCACACGCCCTCCCCTGGCCCCGTTGTCCTCCTCCTCCTTCCCTGCGTCGTGCTCCTAGCTCTGCGCTGCGCGTCCCTGTTGCCCTAGCAACCACAGGGACAACACAGAGCGAGCCGGCAAGCGCACAGGCACATGCGCAGTTCGTTTTCACACGGACACAGGGACAAATGATGATGCAGGGCCACTTGAAAATTATTTTATAGGATTAAAAAATAGCTACATTTGTGCTTGTGGAAGCTAATGCCTATACAAACAGTCTCTGCCATCACAGTCACTTTTTGCATACAGTCCTGTCCACTGCATTGTTGTACTGTTTCTTTACAGAAGTTTTGTTGTAAACAAGTTCACTTTAGGCTAGTAGGTTCCCTGTAGACGCAGCCAGAGCTACTGGCACGGAATAAAATGATACAGGCAGCAGAAATGTTTCTGTTATTTGTGATAAATAATTATCAACTTGTCTGTACACGCTTGTTGTGCTGCAGAACCAGGAATGGTTGTTTTAGCCAAGTGTTCCTATTTATAACGCTGGCAGCCAATTGGGACCCCTGAGAGTGGATATGTTGCTGCTTCTTGTGTAGGCAGCATTAACGTTTTATGCTTATTTTGAAATCCCAATAATTTATTTCCAGTTTTGTTTTTAACTGAACATGAATTTTATTTGTTAACTAAAACACTATACAGAAGAGGTATGGTTTTATCAATGACAAGCCATGAAGCCATACAATGAGGTATCTTAGCAGCATGCTGTTGCCTAGGTGACACTGACGTGTCAACAACACAATGTCTACTACTCATCACCTCATCAATAACCCCATAACTTTGGTTTTATAGAGTATTGTGTAAAGAGCCTGAAGGGATGGAATATTTGCAACAAAACTCAGTGTTAGTATCCTGACTGGTTCTATAAACCCACATTGTTCTAAAAACGTACTAAGAATGTATTCATATTTACTAAATTAATTTGTACATAAAAATTTAAAACTTCACATATGTTTTGAATGGGTAAAGATCTAGTTTAGCATACCATTTCATTAAAGAGTGCGATTATAAAATAATTTGGTAGTAAATTTGCATTAAATAGCAATTCACTTTACTTTCTGCAATAAATAACTTTAAAATACCTCACGGGCTTGCTCCTTTGTTTCCTTGCTGCTAGCAGACTGGGTATTGATTCCTCAACACAGAGCAATCACCTAAGTAAATTAACAAAAGCCATATGGTCCTACTCATTACCCTGCCATGTCTGCAATAAGAAATTGTTACTCACTGCGATTGTACTAACCATTATTTAACCAAATGCGGACCGATTCAGTATGAATCTACGTCCAGCAGGTGGTGCTGCCGCTCTGACTGGACGTAGGTTCAATGTTCTCGTAAACGAAGCGATCGTGTGCACCCGAGAGGGGAGATTAAGTTGTCATATGACAACTGACATCTCCCCTCAGTGATCTGGAGCCATCGCGATTGGCTCCTGCTCACATGATCACTATGATCGCAGGGGGATAGTAATGATCACTAACAGAGCAGCTGCAGTAGGCGGGGAAGAAGAGGATCCAGTCACCTTCCTGACATTCCCCTGACGATCGTCGCTCCCCTCTGCTTTGGCTGGCATCCCTGCTTGATCTGACTTCAATGTCGGGTCCCAGGTTGATGACGTCAGTGCGAACAGGGATGCCGGCCAGAGCGGAGGGGGGAAGAGCTGCTTATCGCAGGACCCAGGGAGGTGAATAAAGGCTGCTGACTGTTCTGGGGACACCTGGCTATACTGGGGACACAAATGCCTAGCTATCTAAACTGGGGATCTAGCTGCCTGACCCCTCAAATGCACTCCGCCCGCAGGTAAAATGCCCTGGTCCTTAAGGGGTCACCATTCTGTTTGTGTTGCCTTGACAAAGGGGACCCCACGGGGCCCCAAAACGAATCGTTGGTCGTTGGAATGGAACATTGTCATATTGTCTGAATAAAAACTTGGAAGTTTACTCTTTGAGTGTGCGGACCTTCTGGATTTGATTACTTGATGTATATGGGTCCCTGCACCTCAATCGTGGTGTGCAATCTTCTTATCGATTTGTGGTCCTTAAGGTGGGTTAGGCTGCTGGTCCCCAAAAGGTTAAAAACACTAGAGAGAATGTCAAATATATTAAATATGGAGATGGGACTGGGCTGTAGTTGCTGTGCTGGCCACAAAGAAGGCAACGGCGCAGCAAATTGTCTTCAAGTTTACTTAAAAATTAAATTCTTTTTATAATTTTTTAAAGCTTGGTGGTCTGATAGTCCCTTCGAGCTGATATGCTGCTTGTGTTTATATATTGCCGTAGCTTGCAGCATTCCTGGTTTTCCAGTATAGTGTCCGTAGAAACATTAATCATCTGGAAACTGACAGAGGCCGCATGTGAGCCATGGGCTGCCGCAATCACATCACAGATGATAATGCTGCTTAGGATGAACCCAGTTTGCTGGGTGAGAAGGTCAATCACACCACCCAGCCTACAAACAATAACCACATTTTAACATAAGAAAAAAACAAAACAAAAAACAAAGTAGGAAGATAAAGCTTCCTCTTTCTCTTCGCCAGTTTTACAATGGGATAACTTTCACCACAATTGGCAATATCATGATATATAAAAATAAAAATAATTGTAATCAAGTTTAATAAGGACAATTCTGCACGAAATAACTCTTACAAAGTTTATCATAATCACGTAGTAAAAATAAATGTTAACTTGACACTGCAAATGCTTTTTTTTTTACCTTGAGTTAATCTTGGTAAATGGCTGTTTCCATAACAACATATTACATTTTTTTCATAAGCAACATTTCTATTTTAATGACATTTTCACTGGCGTAATCTAAACTGTTCTTAATGAATAGACAAAAAATAACTTTGTGTGAAATCTACACACATTTTTTAAGCAATGTATTATTTTCATAATTATTAAATGACAGTTCTATAAACTAAGAAACACAATTAATAGACAGAATTAAAGAGACTCTGTAACAAAAACAACAAAAAAACTCTCTGGGGGATACTTGCCACAGCAGGGGGAAGCCTCTGGGTCCCAATGAGGCCTCCCCATCCTCTGTAGCTTGGGGGAATCCGCGCTGGCTCCCCCCGAAACCTCCTCCGACAAAGCTTGACAAGTTCTGCACCTGCATGTAAATATTTAGCTACCACGGTCCAGCGCAGGCGCAGTCGTGGCTCTTCATTCTGGCTAAGGCGGAAATAGCCAAGCCCGATCTTATCCGCTGTACTGCAGAGGCGCAAAGGACTCACGCCTGTGCAGTAGAGCAGATACGATCGGGCTTGGTTATTTCTGCCTTAGCCCGAACAAAGAGCTGCTACTGCGCCTGCGCTGTATCGTGGTAGCTAAATATTTACCTTGCTGCAGTTCAGGGGATTGCAGCGCTGGATTGCAGGACCGGAGGAGGATGGAGGAAGCCTTGTTAGGATCCAGAGGCTTCCCCCTCCAAAAGTAAGTATCTCCCAGAGGATTTTTTTTTTGTTACAGGTTTTCTGTATAATGAAACTGTTTGCAGATTGTATATGGCAGGCACCAGATCTAACCATTTTAGTACTGGATTAAGCAACTATCTGAAGCCTTTGCACATATACTGACTTTTAGCCTGATTACACAGGAGGAAAAGGGGTAGGTCAGAATTATTCACCTAGTAATTACTGACACACCAGGTTCTGCTACACAAACTCCATGCTTGCTCCCCCAGCTGCTCTGACACTATCTGCAAAGGGATTGTATGTTCTCTATGTTCCTGCTGCATGGATTACTCTTCAGTGCTCCAGAATACACCTCCAACCCCCCCATCCTCCTCCCCGGACCCCCCCCCCCCCCCCCAAAAAAAAAATAAAAAAAGAAAAATAAAGAAATAAAACAAAAAAAAACAAAAAAAAAACTAGTCACTTAACTGGATTATCCTCCAATTACTTGGCCCAACGTAATGATGCTCATTTGGTTTAGCATTATGGTTTCTTTGTACTTTATATTTTCTAGACTGGGCTTTTGACCTATTTGCCTTGATAAACAGATCATTGGTGCTCTTGAAGTGTGGGCTTCTTCAACACATGCTAGTAAATGTCAATTCACAAATATTAGAGCATGCAGTAAAGCCAAGTGAGATGGTGGTATTTATCTCCAGCTCTGATCTGTTGGAAACTAGCTATCAGAGTGGGATCGACAGACCAAAGCAACGAGCTGTATATAGAATAACAGCTTGCGGGTGGCATCACCTACACTAACCAGGAACAGGACACAGGAAGATGAAGATGTACATGTGATGTTATATATGTAGCCATATATTTTATGACATCAGACTTACTTGGAGGCTACCACAGCACCTCCCTGGGGTGGAGGGTACAGGTGATCACATAAAATCCACCCTTCAATGAATGTAATTAGTCAAACAGAATGAAACTATGGTATTCTGCTCAGTCAATTTCAACTTTGGCTTAAATTCTTAAAGGACTGTTCGATAAAAAAAAAAAATCAGGTTGGTAAAATTCTGCATTCTGTATTTTGTATTTAGGAGTTTTAGGTGTTTTTGGTGGGGCATTACTGGTCAATCTCTTACAGAGAGCACTAAAAGGTACAGTTTTGATGCTATTATATGAGTGTCCAGTGCCTTTAAGACATGCACAGCAGACTGCAATCTGAGATGTAAAGAAGACTTTTAAAGTGGTCTGAAAGTCAGCATTTCTACTTTGCGCTAAAAGATTCCTCACAGCTTTACTAGCACAGCTCACAGCAACTATCCCAGAAAAAAATTGTAGCAATTTTAACATCATTGAAACAGTTAAACACAGCACCTTGTCCTGCCATGGAAAGGCTATTCAGCTTGTGATCCCGCATCCAGATTGGAGATAACAGTATCTTTGTTTACATTCCAATGTTGTTACATTTGTGTGTAAACAACTGAAAACACTCTCTGAGAAGCTCTTTCTGCTTTAGGCACACACACATTTCAGAACAGTTCACTAGAAGATTTTAATATATAATAAAACGCAGCTGGAATAAAATGCAATGGCGGCTTTCAGGGCAAGATAAACTACACTTTGGAAGCTTGTAATTTGTAGACAGATAAAATTACTTGTGCACAAAAGCAAATATGATAACTGTATGAGTAATAAAATGTAGGAAAACACATTTTTATTGAATGTTATGTCAGAGATTCAGACCACTTTAATAACATTGAATAACAAAATGACTTGGATACCACTGATACATGTCAGGGCATATGTTTTCAAATAAAGATGGAATTCCACTTTAACCTCAGAAAGCGAACTTCAATTTAATGTGTTTCATTCATTCATGCAGTACATGGCCAGTATTCTTGCTAAGGATAAAACTGTATGTAAAGAAGAGACTCTATTCAAACCACAGGCATTCAGCTGCCCGCCCGTGCATGCATTTCTCAGCAGAGAGACGTCACTGAGCTATAGAGCTTCCTGAGCTCTAGAGGCGACTGACACTGCTTAATGAGCTCTTCCTCTGGGAACTTATTTCACCCACGCAGGCACACAGCCAATCTGACCAAGCAGTGAAGGTGAAAGCCTTAAACATTAATGAGCAGCATAAGACTAGAGAATAGCAGATATAAAATAAATGAACGGAAATCACATACTGTCCTCGTGGTACAAAACGCGGGGTTATTTTTAATACCGTATTTATTTGTTACTTCGTAACCCCTCTTAGCAGGCATAAATCATTAATTTTGCTCAGAAACTATTTATCCATTTATGAAATTGGGGGAAACCAAGCTCTCCTTAAAGAGGAACTCCCGTGAAAATAATGTAATAAAAAAGCGCTTTATTTTTTACAATAATTATGAATAAATGATTTTAGTCAGTGTTAGCTCATTGTAAAATCTTTCCTCTCGCTGATTCACATTCTGACATTTATCATATGGTGACATGTTTACTGCTGGCAGGTGATGTCACTGGAAGAAGATGCTGCTTGCTTTTTTGGCAGTTGGAAACAGCTGTTATTTCCCACAATGTAACAAAGCTCCCACAGTGTGATGTCAGGACCTCAGAGCTGTGAGGCATTGACATCACACTGTGGGAGGGGTTTCACCACAAAATTAGCCATACAGGGCCTCCTGATGATCTGTTTGAGAAAAGGAATAGATTTCTTATGGGAAAGGAGGTAAAAGCTACTGATTGGGATAAAGTTCAATTCTTGGTTACGGTTTCTCTTTAAAGCACACCTGAACTGAACAAAAAATATATGAGGTGGCCATACCCGATGCTTCTTCAGTGCCTCCATCTTGGAGCTTTTCCACCTAATCATTCCTCAAGGCGCATGCTCTGGCCACTCTGTAAGCCTCGGCAGGGAGTGTCCTGGGCATGTGTAGTTACATATGTTTCTAAATTGCTCATGCCCAGAACTTTCCTGTGTGCACAGTTGTTCAGGGACATAATCAAAGAGTGTGCAAGGAGAGAAAAGAGTATATGCCTTTGCTCCCATTGGGTTCAGGTGGAGCTTTAAATGGCGGGCATAGCTCCAAGACGGAGGGGAGATGGCAAAGCTGAGGGGGCCGCTGAGTGTATGGGGCACTGAAGAAGCCCCAGGTATAGCCACCTTGTATGTTGTTACTTCAGGTACTCTTTAAAGTTGCTGTATATTGAATGTGCTACATCTATATTTGTCTGCAGACAATTGTGATTTTCTAGACACAGGGCTGTTTATAGCCATTGTGGTTCCTTGTAACAACTGTCTCCCCTTTCCCCTCCTTGTACCCTTCTACTCACTAAAAAAGAAAAAAAAAACAATATTTAAAATGTCTAAAAATAGCCTTGAAGTGTACCTGAGATCAAAAGAAACACAAAAAATATACATACCCGGGCTTTTCTCCAACCCCCTTCAGGCTCATTAGTTCCTTGCTGTCCTCCGCTACCTCCTGCATCGTCCACAATCCCAGTAATTCAGCCAGTCGGGGACAATCAACGCAGACACAGTCCGCACACGCGCGTTCACATTGCCAGGGGCATTCTGCGCCTGCGCAGTAGTACTGTGCAGGCAAAGAATGCACCCGGCAACAGAAGCGCGATAGGGGCCGCGCATGTGAAGTTCCCCCTGACTGGCCGAATTACCGGGGCTAATTGCAGGTGATGCGCGTGGTTGAAGGGGACAGGGAGGGACCGTTGAGCCTAAAGGAGCTGGAGGAAGCCCCAGGTATGTATATTTTTTGTATTTCTTCTGATCTCAGGTTTACTTGAACAATAATTAAATCTACATGCTAAGCAAGCTCCCTTTGCTGATAGTCACCCACTATATGGCGCTTTAGTTTTAACTCCTTCCTAACTACCACTACTTTAATAATCCTAAACTTAAACTTTTTGCCTGCTGAACACATTTCTATTAGCTTGCATCGTACCTAGTTTACCTAGTTGTATGATTTCTGCATATAGCCTCCATCTCTGGTGATTTACTTTCCATCAAGAGGTGGTTTTAGTAGAATATATTCCCAACTGCTTCCCTCATCCCTCACATGCACATTCCTAGCATCAAAGTCATGGATGGGGGTCTGGCGGGCTTTGGTGTAAAAGTGGTGGCACTCTGTCCTCAACATTAAGGGTCCTCCAACCTTGGAAAACGGTATAAGCATACTCCCATCAGATGCACAATGCTGTAATTACCTAAAAGCAGCAATGTTTGTTCCTGTTGTCCCAGCTCCACCTTCTTCCCTATCTTGTCAGCATGACTATTTCTGATAGCCTTCCTATGGACCAACCTCATCTTGTCCACCATATTGCCAGGAGGCTGCTTGACCTGTCCGCCATATGTAATGAATGCTGCATCGCCCACCCTTCACCTGTCTACAGCAATGCTAATCTGCTTGCCTCCAAATTATTCCATACTCAATTCCATCAACCTAGCTACATAAACAGTGATGACAACAGTCAGCTTCGTACGACAACAAGTCCTTCATCAAGCATCAACAAATGATGAAAATAAGCAGATAAGTCTGGCAGTAAAAAAAGGGCCATGGTGGAACAACCACACAGGAGCGAAGCAGGTAAAAATGGAGCAGAGCCATGTCTATTAATTGGGGCCAAGCTATAGTCGGTTATGTAATAAGTGGCTGAAGCGGCGCATGCAGGTCTGGGAGGAAACGCTACTGCCCGGGGAGAAGATCACTGGAGCCGAATGCTGAGAGGAGGCACACAGCTGCTTGTCTCCCCGGAGCTCTTTTCTTGGGACTCGGGTATAGCAGAACGTCGGTAAATGTACTGATGTTCTACTATCGACATTACTCTGCACCTTATTTATCCGGTGGCATTTTAAAATGTACTCACACAGGAGAATGTGTCTCCAAATTTAGTGCTCTCAAATCACAAATGTGGGTGCCTACACTATACTTTTTCCTTTCCCAATCGACAACTATTTTCTGTTTTTGTCAGATCAAATCAAAAGACTTTTCACAAACACAACCATAAAATACCGAACGAGAGATCACTCTCAGAGGTAAAGCCAGCAGGGCAACCCTCTGATAATTTTCTTTTCAAATGGAGCAAATGAGCAAATTGTTGTCAGGCAGGAGGAGACAGAAGCATCACACAATTGAAATTTCAAGTTGTAATGATGATATTTATAATAGTATTAGGCTGTTGAATTTCAGCCTGGCCGCCCATAAGGCTTTATTAGTGTCTTATATCTGTGACCGGAGTTATACTTTTAAGTTCTCAGCATTGTTAGTTTTAGTTTCATAAAGTTTTGCTAACAGAAACCAGAAAAAAATATACAAAATATGCCTCAGTTTACCCTCACAGGGGCTATGCAGCGTTATAAACATATTTGATAGCAGAATAAACATGAGTCCTTTTAAATGCTTAGGAAATCATAACAGGAATCTAGTCCAGGGGTGTATTCAAGCAGTGTTAGTGTTCCCACCGGAGTTCCATACAATATCATATGTAGAAAGACAAGAAGTTTGCAATGAATCCTGCTATCATTATAATGTTGAGAAAGCGATCCATTTTCCTAGCGGATATTCACTGGGGTAATTTATCACATTGCAGGGTAAGAAAAAGGGTTTTTGACGTTCTTACTTTTCAAACTCAGAAAACCTCTAGTGTGCTAACTTACTTATCTTCTCCTAGGAACCTTAGTTTATGCTTGTTTTGCAAAGCTGAATTATCATATGTAAGGGCTAAGTTCACAGTGGTCAGCTGCATTGCAGAGGAATTCTGCATGTCAATTCACTGCCCAAACAATTCTATGGGCCTGTACACAGTACTGCTTTGTAACGAATTGCGTTATTCCAACTCGCCTCATGCAGGCTTTTAATTAAAGTCCATGCCCAGTCTCTATTGCATTTCACAGTCATTAGAACGCCTGTGTTATGCAACTGACCACTGTGAACCTAGCCTGAGAGTTGTCTATTTACAGATTCTGCAATGGGAATTAAAAAGTGCCTCTGAACCAGCCAAAAGCAACAGATAAGTAAATGCAATCTCAGACAGCTAAAACTGTACAATATTTCTATGAACGCTTGAAGGGGAAAGAGATATAGCAATCACAAGAGAAACCAGCTGAATTGTAATGCAGACGCAAAAGGTGCAGTGAGAAGCCTTTGGCTATATAGTACAGCCACAAATCGCTTAGCAGTACTTTACTGAAAAAACCTACCTACAGTATATACAGACAGTGAAAGACTCAGGGTCACCCATGTTTAAAATACTGCATTTATATAACTACCCCCCTCCTCCCCCATTCCTTTAGATTGTAAGCTCACAGGGCAGGGCTCTCTCGCCCGTTTTGTGTCCTGCAATCCTGTTATACATATTATTCCTCATGTTACATCTGTCACTGAAGTTATTAATTCAGTGTTTACCAGTTGTTGTTTTTTGTATGCATAATATTGTCTGAATTATTTTATGCCCTAACCCATGTTTGTTTTTCTTACTTTGTACAGTGCCACGGAATATGTTGCCACTTTATAAATCAATAATAGTAATGATAGTACGCTAGCGCATTCTAGTCCCACTTTTCAACCAACTTTAGTATACAGAGTATATGCCTTAAATGTGCCTGAGCACACACTTGGCTCTGCTACTGAATACAAACAGAAACTGTCTAAATGCTTCTGCATAAAAACAGAAGCTCACTGCGTAAGCTGATGGATTATACAACAATGTAAACACTTATCTGGTGACCAGTGGCGTAGCAATAGGGGATGCAGAGGGCATGACTGCATCAGGGCCACTAGACCAAAGGGGCCCATAAGGAGCTCCCCTTCAACTGCAGTAATAGATATTCATATGTGCCGGTAATGATCACAAAAAAGTGACCCAAAAAATCACCAGTGGGCCCAGTGCGGAATATATGTAGAGGACCCCATGTGAGTGGGGTTGGTCATAACAGATCATGGGTGGATCCAAAAATTACCAATAGCATAATAGTATGCATTCTGTAGGCACTGTAATGATGCAGCACATATTTTCTGCCTATTCATTATGTCTCATTCATGCCTGGGCCACAAGCAATTGTCACTGCTCCTCATGCAGCATTTGTCACACATGTCCCCCCCCCCCCTTCCCCCGCAAGTGTTATGGAGCTTATGCAGTTACTGCAGTAAATGTAACTAAAAATCCTTTTCTTTTTTTTTACACAAGTGTTTAAACAGTCAGTATTTTATTGCAGAGGCAGGTGTTTAGATAATATCTCTGTTTTTGAACAGCTGTGCTTAGACAGTCCCTGTCCCTGTTTAGGTGCAAAGGCAGTGGGTTAATTTCTATGCTTATCATAACGTAACATAGAAATGCCTGTCCCAGCATCTCCTGTCAGGTATATAATTGCCACATGGTGAATGGACAAGCCATTTTCACTTCAGCTCATACATAAACATAATGCTCACATTCTGATTATTACTAAAATTAGATGGACATGAAGTTAATCAGCACAAATAGGCAAGGTCACATTGGGCCATCCTTGTCACTCAATCCCCACGGCCCGAGCCTTGTAACAAATTAAAACTCTAATTTGCTGTCTTAATCTTTGTGACCAAGGACGGGTGGAGATGAACCAGCTGACATTGTGTACAATGAGTTCTGTCTGTTTTTTTTATATGCACAAAATTAAACATAAAGGTAAATATAAACAGACAAGTCCGAACAACTGTATGCTTGTCGGATTAGTGTGGCTCTGTAAAATGTATTAGCTACAGGCTCACTATACACCAGGGGTTCTGCTACAGGCTCACTATACACCTTGCTTTCAGGGGCATACAGAGATGATTCGCATTTTCTGAAGTGATGCATCATGGGAAAGCACATAAAACATCACCACAGAAAACAGCGACCTTAAAGTAAAAATAGGAGATTGCATACCTAGAAAGATTGCATTCATTAAGATCATACAACCTAGTGGTGGAATAGATAGATTCCTGAGATAATAAACCACCATCCTGCACAATACTCATCAAATTCTGACATACCCCTAGAGGATTCACAGCTCTTACCGAAAACTTTTGGATCCCTATACACCTCAAAAGAACGTATGCCTCACTCACTGGCTACAGTCTATTCCATATTGGTTAACTCCTTCAGCAACACTCATATCTCCAACCTGCTGAATAAGTGGCACTTGGACCTAGGCAAGACTTTTGAACGGGAACTTTAGGAGAAATCATTTGAACTATCCCACAAAATGTTCCCTTCTATATCTGCCCAGGAGATGGTACCGGATGGTACAGGCACTCTCAAAGACAACATAAAATCAACCCCCAGATATCTAATACATGTTGGAAATGTGAGGTGGAAGAGGGCAGCTTTATCCATATATGGTGGTCACATGTGAAAATTAGGCCATTTATGGAAACAAAATTTAAAATTCCCACACAACTTTTATGTTACTCCACTTGAAAGCTCCCCTGAAAGACATCTTCTCTCAGTTATCTCTGGCTCCATATCAAAACCTAAAAAAAAAAAAATCAATTTTTTGCTATATATTGATAAGAGCTAGACTCCTAATAGCCAGGAACTGGAGGTCTACAAAAAGTCCCATCTTTAAAGCGGAATATAACCCTGCATTTCAACTTTGCTCTAAAACATTATTTACAGTATATTATATGCAACCAGCATTTTTTTTTACTAGACCAGCATTGGAAGGGTTACACACAGCAAATTCCTGGAGATTTCTGCAGACGCATCCGAAGCTGACATAGATACATTTTGTTTACATAAATGTATCTAAGTGTTGAATGTGACTCACTCTTTCTCACTGAGAAGGAGCTGGAGGACAGCCAAAGAGTGTGTAACATTTCTCAATAGATACATTTAACTAAATAGAATGTAACAATCTGAACTTCTGCATATCTCTCCACGGAACTTTAAACCTCTGTGTTTAACCCTTCCAATGCTGGTCTAGTAAAAAAAAATGCTTTTTGCATATAATATGCTGTAAATAATGTTTTAGAGCAAAGTTGAAATGCAGGGTTCTATTCCGCTTTAATGAAGCTGATACAACAGGGAAACTTATACATAAGAATAAACAAGCTCACACTATCTGCACAAAACACACAAGACAAATTTGTACAGAGATGAGCAGCTTGGGTTGACTTCAGAGACTCCCAAAATTGCACAGATATGTTATAAAAATGTTCCAACTCGCCATGATAACGTAAGTAACCGCACTACCACTATTGTCAACCCCAGCATATGAAGTAGAAACCGGCATATTAATCTGTGCTCCCGTGCTCTTTATGATTAGTCCCATTCCAAATCAGCCACTCTAAACATATCAGAATGTTACAAATTTCACACTAACCAGATGACACCCCACCTACAACGTCACATAATACTATAGCATAGCATCTATATGTACCATAGTGCCTTGTTGTTAATAATCACTACAAATGTACTGTATAATACATGCCTAATGCCTAATGATGTTTTCCCCTTTCTTCCCCCCACCCTACTCTCCTTCTTGCCCCTCCGCCTTCCTCTCCCTTCCTTCCAGTTTACTGCATGTTAATATTTGTGTAACAATATATGCATATATTTATGCGATATATGAAAGATTTGGTGTAGACACAATGTTTATATTTGCACTACAAATTGTGATCTGGTATGGCACTTTTTTCTTACGTCTGTATATTTTAAAAACTTTCAATAAACTTTGACTGTTAACCATCAGTGGTCTCTGGCCCCTTAAGTAACAGAGACAGCTGGCACTAAATACCAGGGCTCGCCGACATCACGCCGCACAGGTCCACCGCTACCGCCATTCACGCTGGACACCTGTTGCCTCAGCTCACCCACTCTGCCATGTCTATGGTGGCAGAGCTCTGTGAGCCGGTCAGGAGCTGATTTCATTGACCCTGTGATCAATGTGAGCTAATGACATTGGCTCACAGTGATGACGGAGCCAGGAGCCACTGAAATCGGCTCCTGACCATCTTATAGAGCTCACACCAATGCCAAGGTTGAGTGAGCTGCGGCGGGGGCAGAGCAGCGCAATCGGCAGTAGAGGTGGAAACGCGATGCGAGTTGCCAAAAACTACGTCATGTCAGAAGTAAGCAGCCACAAATAGGACACAGATTTCAACCAATGCGGTCTGGAACTAGTTAAAAAGAAAAAAAAATTATATATATATATATATATATATATATATATATATATATATATATATATATATATATATATATATATATATATATATATATATATATATATATATATATATATATATATATATATATTTTTTGTTTTTGTTTTTGTTTTTTTGTTTTACTTGTTTATAACACCTTACCTTAAATTTATCCACTTCAGCTTTAGTACAAGTTGCATGGTAGGACAGGACCTGTAAGAGGAAAATAATATTTCTGTTCATGTTGGTTTTAGGATTCCTTTTTGCCAAACAGTGCATCCAACTGTTCTGATCTGATTCTGTCACTATTGAAAGCACATTATCTGACTTAACTGCAGTAAATTAAATGCTGAATAGCAATGCATTACTGCAAAATTAACATTACGGTATTACATAACTTCAATACGGCAGTAGTAAAGCAACACATTCTTCTTACAAAATTATCAGGAGGAGCACCATAAAACAAGTGTTTATTTATTAAGTGTTTCTAATAAAAAAAAGAAATAGGTACTTGAATATTACCCCATCTACTAATTTTGACTGCTCATTATTTAAAATATTTTTACTCCCTTTGGAAAGCTACATATTGTTGGAAAGTCAAGAATGGCTTAGATGTGCACTATGCCCTGTGTTATTCCTGAGTTATGTGGTGTTGAAAGAGGGGTGTCCACTGCACCTGACTGCCAGCAGCACTAACCTGGCAACTCAAGTTGCCCAAAGCCCAGTGAGCGAAGCGAGTGGGGGAGGGTCCTGGTGTGCAATGCCCACTATTCAAGTGTAAGAGTGAGAATAAAAAGACATCGGAGAGAGCGTGCAAAGCAAGGTTCGAGCCCGCAGCCATGCGAGCGAAGGCAAGGCGGAGGCCGCCGCCCAGCGAGCGAAGCAAGGTACAAGCCCGCAACCCAGCGAGCGAAGCAAGGGCCGAGCCCGCAGCCCAGTAAGCAAAGCAAGGGCTGAGCCTGCAGCTCAGTGTGCAAACCAGGGACCGAACCCGCAGCCTAGCGAGCGAAGTAAAGACTGAGCCCGCAGCCCAGCGATCGAAGTAAAGACCGAGCCCGCAGCCCATCGAGAGAAGCAAGCTCAGAGCCCGCAGCCCACCAAGCAAAGCAAGGGCCGAGCCCGAAGCCCAGCGAGTGAAGCAAGGACCGAGCCCATAGCCCAGCAAGCAAAGTAAGAGCCAAGCCCACAGCCCAGCGAGCGAAGCAAAGACCGAGCCCACAGCCCAGTGAGAGAAGCAAGGGCCGATCCCACAGCCCAGTGAGCAAAGCAAGGGCCAAGCCTGCAGCTCAGTGAGCAAAGCAAGGACCGAGCCCGCAGCCTAGCGAGCGAAGTAAAGACCGAGCCCGCAGCCCAGCAAGCAAAGTAAAGACCGAGCCCGCAGCCCAGCGATAGAAGCAAGGTCCAAGCCCGCAGCCAGCGAGCGAAGCAAGAACCAAGCCCACAGCCCAGCAAGCAAAGCAAGGGCTGAGCCCGCAGCCCAGCGAGCAAACCCACAGCCCAGCGAGAGAAGCAAGGTCCGAGCCCGCAGCCCAGCGAGAGAAGCAAAGTCCAAGCCTGCAGCCCAGCAAGAGAAGCAAGGGCCAAGCTCGCAGCCCAGCGAGCGAAGCAAGGGCTGAGCCAGCAGCCCAGCGAGCAAAGCAAGACCGAGCCCGCAGCCCAGCGAGAGAAGTGAGGAGGAAAGGGGACAATGATTCCCGTAAAGTGGGGAATATCACTTTAAAAGTGGGGAATATCACTTTAAAAGTGATATTCCCCACCTAACCCAGGAATGGCAATTTACATCAACGCAGTCCTTAGTGCAAATGAAAGCCAAGACTCAGATTTCCAACGATATGTCGATTTGCGAAGGGGAGCACATATCATTCAACCACTTATTGACAACCAGACTTACAAAAACAACCTGGAGCCGTTAAAAGGCTCTAGCAGTCAAACAGTGCTGCTGCCGCTGTGCGCGTGCGTCCCCGTGCGTGTGCACGTGAGAAACACCATAGAAAAAATACACCTTTATTTCCAAATAATATATTGTCACCATACTTTGTACTAGGGACATAATTAAAATGTTGTGATAACCAGGACAAATAGGCAGATAAAATGTGTGGGTTTTATGTACAGTAGCAGTGTTTATATTAAAACTATAGGGGATGATTTTTTTTCCTTGTTTTTCCCTTTAAAATGCATAGAAAATAAAGTAATTACTGAAAACAAATATCCACCCCAAAAAGCCTAATTGGTGGTGAAAAAAACAAGATATAGATCATTTCATTGTGATTAGTAGTGATTAAGCTATTGGCAAATGAAAGGGATGAGCACTGAAAGGTGAAAATCGCTCTTGTCCGTTAGGGCAAAAACCGTTTTGGGGTGAAGTGGTTAAATGGCAGGCAGTCAAATTTGGTAGATGGGCTAATAAGTAAGTACCAAAATATGCATTTTTAAATGTTTATTTTTCAATTTGAAATGCAACAAATAAGGACTTGTGTCAATATGCAGGAAAGGCCTTTCAAAATGTCTAAATGTCCTGTGGTTACGCATGGATGCAAATATTACCCAGGTGTACATACTGTATACATGCATTGGTAGTGTACTGTGCTTTGAGCTTTACACCCTGTCATATCTAGTTTTAGATCATTATTGCAGTGACAGTGGGAAATACTGCCTTTCCTTGAAATGTGAGTTCAAGCTGTGATGATAAAAGATCAGATGACTAGCACCTTGGTGCTGCATGTCTTTCCTTTATATACCTCTCTAATGGCCATTTAGATGTGTAACATCTGGCCAGAACCCGCCTCGATCCTCTCTAATCAAGCCATTAGGATAAAGAATGAAGGGATCAGATCACATTCCTTGAAAACCTTTTTTATAATGATAACCTGTCATCTGTTTAAAAACACGCTGAAAGAAGTTTAAAGTCACTTTGTAAAATCTAGATAATTGCTTCCTTTGCAGTGTACCGGCTCTGCAAACTCTGACCAGCACTAGGAATTATGTCAATTTAGTGGTTCCCTAGAGCAAATGGTTGCAGGCATTCATATGACATCATTTGGGTGCTGAACGAGTAAGCACCTCATATTAGTCAGACTTTCGGTACTGTATTGTGAGGAAGCGTGGAAGAGCCGCCGCCATGAGCCAGCGGTCGGCGGCTCTTCCCGCGTGCAGTGCCCGCTCACACGGGGAGGCAGCCGCCTCCTCCCAGCGTGAGGCGGCTGTCCCCGTGGAGAGGCGGACGGAACGCGAAGAAGCCGCCGCGTTAGACGCGGCGGCTGGTGCACATCTCTCCGCTGCACCACAGAGCAGGGCTGGGACTCGTAGTCCCTCAGTGTTTAGAGTGACGCGCGCGCGCGCACTCAAGGAAGATTTATGATAGTCTGAGGGGAGTCAGCTGACCAGGCTGGTCAGCTGACCCTGATTCCGCTCCCCATTGGTCCAGCAATCAGGGAGGTGCTGGGGGTCACGATTGAGTATATATACTGCCGGCAGTTCACTTCTCTGGTGTCTGGCGTTGCGTTCACATACGTGGGAGCACCCAGATCCGTTAGTCAGATCCGTTAGTGTGCCGGGACCAGCTGGAGCTGTAATCCTACACTAAAGCTAGATTTGTTGATAGCTTAAAGTACTAGTTTGATTGTGATTATTTGTTATGACTTCTGGCCTGCCTTGACTACTCTTCTGAACTTTGATCTTGTACCTCGTTATTTCTGATACACCGTTGCCGAACCCCGGCTCGCTCCTAGACTCTGTTTCTGCCTCCTGATTCTGTACCCCGATATATCTGATACCCCGTTGCTGAACCCTGCCTGTACTTTGACTCCGTCTCTGCCTCTCGATCTTGTACTTTATCTGTCTGTGTGTGTACGACCTGGCTTGTCCGACCTCGAGAACCGACCTCATCATTGGAGGAGGTTCTTCGTTCTGTTGGTAACCCTTCCGCCTGAGGGTGACTTTCAGAAGATACTTCCTGCTTGCAGTCTGACTCCTCCCGTCTTGGAGAGCTCAGGGTTGCGGAAGTAATCTGTACAGTACGTCTTACTGTACTGAGGCCTAGTCCTCTAAGTTTTACTGTTACACCTAAACACTACACTCTACTCCGGTGAACAGAGGTTAGCTGGTATATTGGATTATCGGTGATACTGCAGATCACATATAATCTGGTATACGTCTGTATTCCCCGTGACGCTGCAGGTCACCGGTAATCAGATCTCTCTGTGCTTCACCGAGCGTTACAGAACGCCAGACCAAAAATACTGATGGAACGCACTGATCCTCTGACTGCGCTTGCCACTTCGGTGGATAGCATTCATCAAGCATTAGGCCAGCACAAAGCCTTAATTGATGCTTTATCAGGCTCTGTGAGAACCCTCCAGACATCAGTTGATTCAGTGCGATCCCCTCCTAGTGACGACATCCGCATGCCTGTCCCTGATAAATTTTCCGGCCACAAGTCTGACTTCCGGAATTTCAGGAGTAGAGTGTTGTCATATTTTGAATTAAGGCCCCGATCCTCGGGGACTGAGACCCAACGGGTCATTTTCATTAAAACTTTGTTGACTGGAGACTCCCAGTCATGGGCTTACAACCTGCCCACTACCGATATTGCTTTGACCTCAGTGGAGGAATTTTTTAAGGCCATGGCCATAATCTACGACGACCCTGACCTTGCCGCATCCTCAGAGCGGAAGCTCAAACTCTTACGGCAAGGCAGAGGGTCAGTCGAGGATTATGCGGCAGAGTTCCGTAGGTGGTCAGTCACCTCAAGATTTGATAATTTTGCCCTCATGGACTACTTCCTGTCTGGGTTGTCGGAAGAGGTTTCCGATCTAATGTTGACGGTACCCGAGCCCAAGACAGTTGATGAGGCCATATCATCGGCCATTCGAGTGGACCGCAGGTTGCGCCATCAGAGGCAGGCTAGAGGCAGTCACCGTGTCAGGGTGACATCGTACGCGGCACCGTCCGCTACACCTCTAGTAACACCTTCTCCGCCTGTCTCACCCTCCCCGGCTTTACCGCCGCCCGAACCAATGCAGATTGGTCGGTCGAGACTGACCCAGGTGGAGCGAAGGCGGAGAATGACAGAACAGCTGTGCCTGTACTGTGCAGCAGCAGGGCATAGGGTACGAAACTGCCCTAACAGGTCGGGAAACGAGTTTGCCTAGGAGTAGTGGGGGGTGACACCCTAGGTACACAAATTGCACCCCTTAAGGAAAAGAAATTTTTGCTCCCTTGTACGGTTACATGGGAAAATAAGTCTATGGCCACTGAGGCATTTATTGACTCAGGCTCAGCGGCCAATTTTATGAATTTTGAGTTCGCACAAGAGTTGGGTATTCCCCTCACTCCTGTGAGTCCCCCCATTCAGGTCACGGCAGTAGACGATTCCCCGCTACAACGGAATCATGCACTGTCTCAGACTCCGGAGGTGAAGGTCACCATCGGGGTACTACATGGGGAACAATTATCATTTTTTGTATTGCACATGTCAACCTCCACTATCATCCTAGGCATGCCATGGTTGCAACTCCACTCACCTCAAATAGACTGGGCCACAGGTCAGCTAACCACTTGGTCACCTCGTTGTTTTCAACAGTGTTTGGGAAAATTGACCCTGGGACAAACCAAAGTTCAGGTAGAAGGGGTACCCGACCAGTACTCCGAGTATTCCGACGTGTTCTGTCCCAAAGCAGCAGACAAGTTGCCCCCACATCGCCCTTTCGATTGTCCCATTGACCTCCGTTCGGGATGTGTACCTCCCCGGGGTCATTTGTACAATCTGTCGGGACCCGAAAAGGTAGCCATGCAGGATTATATCCATGAAAACTTGGCCAAAGGTTTCATTCGGCCGTCCCGGTCACCTGCTGGAGCTGGTTTCTTTTTTGTTAAGAAAAAAGACGGAGGCCTGCGACCCTGCATCGATTATCGCGGCCTTAACAAGATTACAGTCAAAAATCGCTATCCCTTGCCACTGATAGACGATTTATTCACACAAATTACAGACGCTAAAATCTTTTCTAAATTAGATTTGCGGGGCGCGTATAACCTGATACGCATAAGAAAGGGCGATGAGTGGAAGACGGCCTTTAATACACCAGACGGGCATTATGAGTACCTGGTGATGCCCTTCGGGCTGTGTAATGCCCCGGCCGTCTTTCAGGAACTCATTAACGAGGTATTCAGAGAGGTGTTGGGGAAGTTTGTTTTGGTCTATCTTGATGATATTCTCATCTTCTCCAACAACCTCTCTGAACATAGAGACCATGTGAGGTTTGTTTTGAATCTGTTAAGGCAGAACTCTTTATATGCAAAACTTGAAAAATGCATCTTTGAAGTAACATCTGTCGCCTTCTTGGGGTATATAATTTCCACCACAGGCCTGTCGATGGATCCTGCCAAGGTCTCGGCTGTGCTGGAGTGGCCACAGCCGGTGGGGTTGAAATCTCTTCAGCGCTTTCTTGGCTTTGCCAATTATTATAGACGATTTATAAAGGGGTACTCCACGGTCATTTCTCCCCTTACGAGTCTCACCAAGAAAGGGGCAGATACAACTCACTGGTCTCCTGAGGCTTTACATGCTTTTTCCACTCTGAAGGGCCTATTCTGTTCAGCACCCATCCTCAGACATGTGGATACATCCTTCCCGTTCATTGTGGAGGTGGATGCTTCGGAGGTAGGGGTGGGGGCTGTGCTGTCTCAGCGGTCAGGCTTGCAGGGTAGAATGCACCCATGCGCTTACTTCTCTCGCAGGTTTTCCCCTGCAGAGAGGAATTATGATATTGGTAATAGGGAGCTCCTAGCCATCAAATTAGCTTTCGAGGAATGGCGACACTGGTTAGAAGGAGCTGAGCATACCATCACGGTTTACACCGATCATAAGAACTTAGAATACATCGAGGGGGCTAAGAGATTGAGCCCTCGTCAGGCTCGATGGTCGCTATTCTTCTCCAGGTTCACGTTTATCATTACATACACCCCGGGAAGCAAGAATGTTAAGGCAGATGCCTTGTCCAGATGCTTTGAGTCAGAGACAGCACAGCCCTCCGTTCCAGAGACCATTATTCCTCAGAGGTTGATACTGGCAGCCACTGGAACCTGGGAGGATTGGGCGGAGACGCTGATTCCCTTTCAACAGGACATCCCGGAAGGGAAGCCCGCAGGGGTTCTGTTCGTTCCTCTGCCGTTTCGCCTTCAGGTTCTAGAGATGTTCCATACACATAAGAATGCGGGACATCCTGGGGCATCCAGAACACAGGATTTAGTAGCCAGATGCGCCTGGTGGCCTTCCTTGGCAGCAGATTGCAAGGAATATGTGAAGGAGTGTGTGACATGTGCCAGGAGTAAACCCTCCCGACTGGCACCTGTCGGTACCTTGCAGTCATTGCCCACCCCGACTGAACCGTGGACCCACCTGTCCATGGATTTTGTGGGCGAGCTTCCCAGATCTGAGGGGATGACGGTCATTTGGGTCGTGGTCGACCGATTTAGCAAGATGGCCCATTTTGTACCTTTGAAAGGACTCCCCTCCGCTCGAGAACTGGCCGAGTTGTTTATCACGCATGTTTTTCGTTTGCACGGTATTCCCGAAGACATAGTCTCAGACAGGGGAGTCCAATTCGTCTCACGTTTTTGGAAAGCTTTTTGCCAGCTCATGGACATAAAATTGTCTTTCTCGTCTGGCTATCACCCACAGACCAACGGCCAGACTGAGAGAATAAATCAATCGTTAGAACAGTTCTTAAGGTGTTATGTAGCTGAAGCACAGGACGATTGGGTCAGATTTCTGCCGTTTGCAGAATTTGCCCAAAATAATTTAAAAAACTCGTCCTCCGGTTTTTCTCCTTTTCAAGTAGTGACGGGAAGATCACCCAAATTTTCCCCATTGCCTATAGCTTCCACTCCATTCCCAGCCCTGGAGGTCTGGCAAAGGTCATTCAAGGACCTGTGGGGGACAGTAAGAAATAACCTGGAGAAGGCTTTTTTGAGTCAGAAGGGTCAAGCCGACAAGAGACGGTCGGTGGAGTGGAGATTCCGACCAGGAGACCCGGTCTGGGTGTCCACACGTCACTTGGCCCTAAAACAACCTTCTAGTAAGCTTGGTCCCAGGTTTGTGGGTCCATTCCCAATAACCAAAAAGATCAACAATGTCACTTATACTGTCGAACTTCCCACTAGCATGCGGGGGGTAAGGTCTTTCCATGTTTCCCTTCTTAAACCAGCGGTCCAGGTGGGTCCCACTCCTCCCCCTCCTGTGTTGGTAGATGCCCAACCTGAATACGAGGTGGAGAAGATAATTGATTCACGTACTGTACAGAACTCGGTACAGTATCTCGTACACTGGAAAGGGTATGGCATTGAGGAGAGGCAATGGGTACCTGGGAACCGCATGCATGCGGACGAGTTAAGGAGGGAGTTTCATGCCTTACATCCCGAGAAACCTGGTGGGAGCTGTCCGGAGTCCACTCCTTGGGGGGGGGGTACTGTGAGGAAGCGTGGAAGAGCCGCCGCCATGAGCCAGCGGTCGGCGGCTCTTCCCGCGTGCAGTGCCCGCTCACACGGGGAGGCAGCCGCCTCCTCCCAGCGTGAGGCGGCTGTCCCCGTGGAGAGGCGGACGGAACGCGAAGAAGCCGCCGCGTTAGACGCGGCGGCTGGTGCACATCTCTCCGCTGCACCACAGAGCAGGGCTGGGACTCGTAGTCCCTCAGTGTTTAGAGTGACGCGCGCGCGCGCACTCAAGGAAGATTTATGATAGTCTGAGGGGAGTCAGCTGACCAGGCTGGTCAGCTGACCCTGATTCCGCTCCCCATTGGTCCAGCAATCAGGGAGGTGCTGGGGGTCACGATTGAGTATATATACTGCCGGCAGTTCACTTCTCTGGTGTCTGGCGTTGCGTTCACATACGTGGGAGCACCCAGATCCGTTAGTCAGATCCGTTAGTGTGCCGGGACCAGCTGGAGCTGTAATCCTACACTAAAGCTAGATTTGTTGATAGCTTAAAGTACTAGTTTGATTGTGATTATTTGTTATGACTTCTGGCCTGCCTTGACTACTCTTCTGAACTTTGATCTTGTACCTCGTTATTTCTGATACACCGTTGCCGAACCCCGGCTCGCTCCTAGACTCTGTTTCTGCCTCCTGATTCTGTACCCCGATATATCTGATACCCCGTTGCTGAACCCTGCCTGTACTTTGACTCCGTCTCTGCCTCTCGATCTTGTACTTTATCTGTCTGTGTGTGTACGACCTGGCTTGTCCGACCTCGAGAACCGACCTCATCATTGGAGGAGGTTCTTCGTTCTGTTGGTAACCCTTCCGCCTGAGGGTGACTTTCAGAAGATACTTCCTGCTTGCAGTCTGACTCCTCCCGTCTTGGAGAGCTCAGGGTTGCGGAAGTAATCTGTACAGTACGTCTTACTGTACTGAGGCCTAGTCCTCTAAGTGTTACTGTTACACCTAAACACTACACTCTACTCCGGTGAACAGAGGTTAGCTGGTATATTGGATTATCGGTGATACTGCAGATCACATATAATCTGGTATACGTCTGTATTCCCCGTGACGCTGCAGGTCACCGGTAATCAGATCTCTCTGTGCTTCACCGAGCGTTACATGTATAATAAAAGCGACAATGAGTAGAGGACGCAGGCTTGTTTATTTTATGTACTGTCTTAAGAAAGCTTGGGCAATGAAATGATGTAATGATGTTGATAAATGACATAATCACGGGCTATCTACATTGATCATTGAAGGCCTGATTTACAGTACTTTTGCTGTGTAAGCAGCAAGGATGAACCTCAATAATTACAATAAACATTTCTGATTGCGTATTAACTGAATCAAGAAAGGATGTTAGCGTGCCATGTGTAGTCCATGCTACGGTCAGATGATATGGTCATCACTATACGTGGATCCTGGCCTAGTCTATGGAGCTTTATTCCCCTGGTGATAGATGTGGTGATAGCCAGCAAATTACAGGCAATGCTGCTTTTTAAACACATTTTATCAGTAAAAATGTACCTTAAACTTCACTGCAACGTCACAGCAATATATTAATATATAAACTTGTGCTTGTGCACAGAGAAAACAGCTGTGCAGTAGCGGCTTTGTGCTACTGCACAAGCCTGGGTGGTATTTGCACCTGCGCAGTGTGACTGCATTCGTACACGGATGGGAGTGTGGTCACGGGAACATACTCAACAAGAGTTATTGAATATGTTCAGAGTGCCCAAGCGTCGGATCTGCAAGTTCAAAGAGGATGGGGGAAGCCTCCGGACTATCTAACTACTGAGGTGGGTATTCATTTTCTTTTTTACTTCAGGTACACTTTTCAAATGCAGCCTGAGATCGGGGTATCATTATTTATTTTGCACCCATTATAAGATACTGGCACCCCTACTACCACCCCTGTATATATGCAATTAGCTACAAGGGCTTGTTCACACTGCAGGCGTTTTCGGCTTTTTTTCGCCCGCGTGCGGTTTTTAAAAATGCCCCCCGACCGCATGGACAATGAATGTCTATGAGAAGGTTCATATCAGTGTGGGTCGTGCGCTGTGCGGCTAGCAAATCGGTGCGTGGACCATTTCTGAGGCGATTCCGCCTCAATGGAAAGTACACTGGGGTGCGAAAGTTTGGGCAACCTTGTTAATAGTCATGATTTTCCTGTATAAATCGTTGGTTGTTACGATAAAAAATGTCAGTTAAATATATCATATAGGAGACACACACAGTGATATTTGAGAAGTGAAATTAAGTTTATTGGATTTACAGAAAGTGCGCATAATTGTTTAAACAAAATTAGGCAGGTGCATAAATTTGGGCACTGTTGTCATTTTATTGATTCCAAAACCTTTAGAACTAATTATTGGGACTCAAATTGGCTTTGCTTTTGGTGTATATGCAGAGCTTCTGTTTGGGTTCAAGGTGCGTTTGCAGTTTCTGGGGGGCTCAGTGCACCTCTGATTGGAGGCCATTCGGAGGCGGCCTGGTGATGCGCTGATCCACCTTTTGCACATTTTATTTATTCTTTTCCGGGTCAAAGAGTTTACTTCCTGACTTGCGTCAGGGAGGGAATTACAAAACCGCTTGGAAAAAACGCTTAGAAAACTGCTAAGTACAAAAACGAATCGCCACCCAAGCACTGGGAATCAGAAAAGAAGACGCCTTAAAAACAGCCTAACACGGACGGACACACAAGCCAAACGCAATGCGAACAAGGCCTTACTTTGTGCTTATACTAAACCAGTTACCATAGTGTTGAGCCTCATACACAGGCTTGACTAAACTCCGCTGAAGCAGCTGATAACAAATGTCCTTAGCTGATAATCAGGCATGTGTACAGATCAACTCACCTCCAGCGACACTATCCGTTTTTTACATTTTGTAATTTAGAACAAAAGTAAAAATGGTAATTCAGTTCCACTACATAAATATTGATAACAGCCTACCTGAAGTGACATGTGACATGATGAGATAAACATGTGTATGTACAGTCTCAACCCTACATAGAACTAAGCTGTGTTCTTTTTAAATTTTTCTCATTGTAAGGGTTAAAAAAATCTTAGCTGACAGTTTCTTTGCAGTCAGACTGTAGAATAATG
Organism: Hyperolius riggenbachi; assembly: GCF_040937935.1. Classification (NCBI taxonomy): domain Eukaryota; kingdom Metazoa; phylum Chordata; class Amphibia; order Anura; family Hyperoliidae; genus Hyperolius; species Hyperolius riggenbachi. Next base: position 244,204,046 of record NC_090652.1, on the reverse strand, counting down.
ACTAATTACCGGTCATAAAACTCTTGCATGGCACAATAACAGTTCTAAAGTCCTTGACACACTGTTGCTGAGCGGATTCTATAATGTTTTTTGTTTTTTTTTATTATTCATCTGGATCAATTGGGATAATGTGAGAAATGTACCTAATTTTTACTTGTTTATTTTTTAGGGAGTTTTTGTTTTTTCTCCTGGTTTGGATTTGATGGGTGGATGTCTTTTTTTTTCAACCAAATTATGTTACGCTATAGAGCTTGGGCACCAGAAAAAATGCATGCTACGCCAGCGCGGTGGCATAGTGGTTAGCGCTCTCGCCTTGCATTGCTGGGTTTCCAGTTCAAATCCCAGCCGGGTCAACATCTGCAAGGAGTTTGTATGTTCTCCCCGTGTCTGTGTGGGTTTCCTCAGGGCACTCTGATTTCCTCCCACATCCCAAAAACATACAGATAAGTTATTTGGCTCCCCCGTAACAATTGGCCCTGGACTACGATACATACATTACACAATACATACATAGACATACTGTATGACTATGGTAGGGACTAGATTGTGAGCTCCTTTGAGGGACAGTTAGTGACAAGACTATATATACTCTGTACAGCGCTGCGGAAGATGTCGGAGCTATATAAATACGAAATAATAATAATTTTCCTGTAGGATTGTGCGCGTACTCCCCCAGACATACTGCAGCTGCACCAACCCCGCTGACCACTGCATTATACTGGGTGCTTTTTATGACGAACGGAGACAGATGACAGGCCAAGGGAGGTGCGATAAGCTTATGTGCAGATCCCACCCCCACACACATGGCATCAATTACTAAATTTATTAAAGAGAACCTGTAACAAAAAAAACCCTTGGGGAATAATTACCTCGGGAGGGGGAAGCCTCAGGGTCCCAATGAGGCTTCCTCGACCTCTGAAGATTGGAAAAATCCGGCGCTGACTCCACCAAAACTTCCCCCGACAAGCGGTGATATATTTACCTCTCCACGAGCCTTCGCAGGCGCTTTAGCGGCTCTTCATTCGGGCTAGGTGCAAATATCTGAGCCCAATCGTATACTCTCTAGTGCACAGGCTTGAAGGACTTGCGCCTGCGCAGTAGAGAGGATACGATCGGGTTCGGCTATTTCTGACTTACGTGAACGAAAAGCCTCTAGTCCGTCTACGCAGGATCGCGGTAGGTCAATATTTACGTTGCCGCACTTCGGGGGGTTCACTTGAACGGTGGGATGGAGGACGACGGGGAAGCCGCGTTAGGAGGAGCCGCTAGAGGCTTCCCCCTCCCGAGGTAAGTATCCCCCAGAGGGTTTTTTTTTCTGCTACAGATTCTCTTTAAGGGCTAAGGTATCCTTAAATTATTTACACTTACAAATGGACTGGATTGAACCCTGAACTGGAATAGCATTAGTAACTGACACCTACTGAAACCAAAATTGTTTGGTTTTAAACAATATCAGCTATGGAAGTTTACAATACTCTCTTTAGCCAGCTGTCCTACTCAGGAGGAGATGCGAGTCTGCCAGATATTGGTTATTATTGAACACTATAGTAGAATACAGCCTTGGTCTGTGATTTTGCAATTATAGACCAAAAAGCTAAATTCCAATTCCAGTGTCAATTGACGATAATACATGTGCTTAAACCTGCAGGATTAAGGTATGAAAAATACTGATTCAAGCAACAAGTGTCCAAACAAACACTGAGTTGTCCTGATATCAATGCCTAGGAATAAGTGATTATTCCACTATTCCTTATATGGAAAGACCATTATTTGCAATCAAATACTACAAACAAGGCCTTACTTTTGAACATAATGAATGTATTTCCTTCTGCAGAGAACAATTCATAGAAATTGACACAGTCCTTGGCTTCCAAGGTTTTCAATAGCTTGTAATGAAAGCTGCTGTGCATCGTGCTGAGCATTCTGTTCCAAAGTCAGGCGCGATATAGAATATCGACTTCCACCTTACATCTCTCCTTGTAGCATCTCCTTAAGTGGAGTGATTTAAACATTGGAGAGTTTCTTCAACGACACTGCACAATATTGACAATTGAAAGAACTGTTATTCCAATGAGAGGTAATGATCGATTTCTCACTGTCAGTGATGGATTCTGGTTTATTGTAAGGGGGTAAACAGTGCAGGCAGAATGTATTTTGCATTAATCAGACCCAATGGCAAAAACTATGACCATAAAATGGCCTGTGTTTAATTTAGTTTTGATGGTTGTATTATTTGTCAAATAGTATATTCAGCTTATTATGGAAAAAGAATGGAGTGCTTTGCATTCAGACCACACCGGCATGGGAAAGGAGATTGCAAGAGCGCCTAGGCTCTTTAAAAAAACTCAGTGAAAGGTGCCACTAGGTTAATCTAGCACAAGAAACAGGCCCATAAAGTTTATTTGTCCTACCTAATAAAAGCCCAGGAATCTGTGTACATGGGCTGTGTCCATGTCAGGTGCCAAATGCGTAGGTGCGTGGGCTGGTGATCGTGGGTGTGCACACAGGCAGCTGCGTGCGTTGTATGTCAATCTAGCACCCGTTTTTTCAAACAGCCTTACTGACTAGTCTTCAATAAAGTTCTGTGGCCTGTGACACCTCATTGTGCCAAGGAGCATAGGGAGCAGATCAAAATTTCTATTAAGGGAGGAATCATTGTTGATAATCAGGGGTGAGGCAATGGGAACTTTTGGTTTTCAATGACCACAATGACCTAGCAAGCTTCTTGGAATGGTAAAGACCCGCACCCCTCTTAATACAAGTATTGCAGTCACTGTGGTGCGCCACGGCGTTGTGGCCCTCTCCTTATGTTTCTGTCCTTCCTGATCTCATTTCTCTCCATTCCCTTATCCCTTTCTGCTCTCCCCCTATCCCTCTAACCCATTTACAAACCATGTGTATTCATCTAATTTCTTTTTGTTGGCTACTCTTTAGTTAATTGTGTATTTGATTGTTCAGTGTTATATGAAACAAACTTGGTTGTTGTCTTTGAGAGGACGAATGGTTATGGTGTTGCTGCCTGAAGGCAGATTAGAACATTGCCTGGTCCTCCTAATACTATGTTACTCTCCAAATTTCATGACCGATCTTGTATTTGATCAGTCATTTTTAACCATCACGATGTGACATTTTAATTTTACGCTCCTTTTCACCCACTATTGTGATTTATATAATTTCTACTTCACCTCTACTGTATTGAAATTGATAAGTTTTTTCCTCGGAAGAAGCTCTCTGTGAGCGGCCTTTAGGCAGATCGTACCCTGCATCCATTGTCCACTCGTCCAGCAGGTACTGGGCAGGCACACTGTATATCACTTTTTTTTTTTGCCCATAAACAGCTCAAGCAGTGTTCTGCTCTTTCTTCACAACCTTCATTGAATCCTATGCTAACCAGTCCAGAGCACGCTTAGTGGTTTAAGCTGGATGTGTCCGCAAACACTGAGGGCCACCAACAACTGGTAATGTCAGTGTCATTACACTTCTCCTTTATACTTTGTATTCAGAGTGAACTTGTTTGTACATGAACTTGAAAAAGGAATTTAAAAAGAGATGACAGAGTCTTATTTACAGATCCACATGTACTGCTTGAGGAGGTAGGTACAACTTAGCTGAACTTTTAATGGGTGTATTGTTTATAGGTGTATGTACTGTTTTGACTCAGTCAAACATCATTTTAATTGCAGATAAAGTTTAAATACATGTTATAAACACCAGGGGGCAAGCAAGATCCAATTCCTGATTTAACCTGAAGATAAAAGTGCATATCGGCTTCAAGGATGAATAGAATCTGGCATTTTTGCCAGTTGATGGAAGTGGCCCGTGGTGTCCCTTTAGTTTGTACTTGAAGTTCTTTTAGGAGTTTTCAAGGTTTAATCCCTTTGCTTCATAATTATCTGCAACTAATATGTGAGTGTTTAATGACTATTTGTCCTATCAGCAAATCCCGACCAATAGAAAAGTCAATGGAGGTTTGTGGATTCTGGACTTGAGCCCAACTAAATCACAGGACTGGCTGGGAAGAGTTAACACTTTTGTCAAAGAAGATATTCCACATACAGTATACATATTTCTTTGGTGCGTTGGCCTGTAGCTTTAGAGCATGCAAAATAAAAAAATAAAACGCTTTTACCTAGACGTAGTCCATAAAACCATCAAAACACAATAACAAAATCTTCAAGAAATAGAAACAATTAAATACAGAGTTACTTACGTCAAGTGCTACAGACTGCTTTGCCCACGATTTCTTCACTTGATCATACATGATTGTATTGTTAATTCCAAGGCCGCAAAATATAACGAAAGCCTAAAGAAACAAAGTAAGAAATGATAATACAGAGTACACACAAGTGCTAATATTTTCTTTTATTAAATAAAAAAGAAACATTCATGCAAAACAGCACCATTTGTAGCTGAGCGTCCTGTATCTGAGATAGAGGCGATTAGCTCACCTTTAATTCCATGGACGTTTGCATGCACAGATGAAGCTAAAGCTCATCTCCTCTCAAAGCCTCCTCCTCTCCCTGCAGAGCCCCTATGTTTGTCTATACAATGAATGACACAGCTGCCCTATCACTTCAGTAGTCGCCCTCTGCTGTCATTAACAGGGCTGTGCTGAGCCTCAGAAAGTCAGGAGAGAATTAGCTACAGACTTAACTATCCAGACAACCAACCCTCCCATGTGACAGCTGTATAGATACTATATTGGGGCAGTTTGTGACAGGGTATAATGCACCTAAGGTAAGAGAGTATGGATGGACATGACCAGATCAAGAAGGGAGTGTACTCTCATACCTCCCAACTTTTTGAGATAAGAAAGAGGCACACGCCCCTGCCATATGCCTAATCATTCCCTTGGCACAACCCTACTTAAGCATACCGTAAAGATTTCATAAGAAAAATGTGTTTCATCATTAAAACTACACTGACCCTTTCGATCCTGGTACATTTTCCTTCATATTAACATGTGAAAATAAAAAAATATATCAATTTAAAGGATGGGAATAAAGTTTATCGCCAATTAAACACATTTTTCATTAGGAAAATACCTATATTTGCATAGATCTGTACATCAGTCCTGAAAGAGGGACAAATGAGGAAGAAAGAGGGACAGAGGGATTGGGTTCCCAAAGAAGGACAGTCCATCCGAAAGAAGGACAGTTGGCAGCCATGGCTACTCTTCTGAAACAGGTACAGTTGGACTTCAGAAAAGCCCAGTAAGTATCAGCTGCCAGTTCTGAATGCAGCCTTACCACCAGTTGTGATTCTCTACAAGATTGCTTTGAACACGTACCAGGATGCCACATCATGACTGACAACTAGCTGTAATTAAATATTAATTTAGATGGTGTGTAATAGAAAATTATGCAGACTGAAATATTTATTTTCCTCTAGGCTAACAGTTCTTCTATAGCTTGGTGATGTTTATTACCTCAAACAGTCTCTGATCTGCGTCATCAAAAGGCTTTCCGTCTAGTCTGTTCAATACCTGTGCCACACCTTAAACACAGAGAAACATGGTTAGTGGTAACATAAGGTAAACAAATGGGAAAAACATACAAATAAGAGCATTAAAACATAGCTACAGTCAGGAGTAGTGTTGGGCATAATGTCTTGTAATTTATGACTCATCGTAATTACGAGTGGCAATTACACATTATGACGTCCTGGTCCGTGTGCACCCGCGTAATTAGCGAGCCGTAATTTTGAATACGGATATATTACGGAATGGCATTTTTTTAAAAAAAGGTTTGGACCAATCAGAATGTCCCTAGCAACAAATAAGAATGAGCTGAGTTCAGGGCCCACCCCTTTCTATATAAGGCAGACACCATTTTAGATTAAGGCCTTGCTGTTACTCAGGACTGTGTGGAGAGGTTGTGTTGGAGAGAGCAGGGCTGTGTGTTTGCAATTGATTTATGCTGATCTGAGACTAATTGTACCTGCAACTGTAAGCTTCCTCAGTCAGTTAGAGAGTTAGCTTGCTGCACTCGTGTGTGAGGTGATAGTGTGTAGTCAGTGCAGCAGCAGCAGCAGCAGCAGTAGTAGTAGTTTGGGTCCAGGGATAGGAAATGGACTTTGTGACTGAGTTAGCTTAGTTAATAGTTTAGTTAATAGTCTGTAACATGTGCTATTGTTTTAGAAAGTTAGTACTAGTAGTAGCAGTAGTATTAGTCACTACTAGTTAGTGTGTGCCAATCAGTATAGTTATTTCTGAGACTTCTACATCTAGATATACTTGTTGTTTTTCATTTAGTTAGAGTTAGCTCTGCGGATGCGCGTGACGCCACAATTATGTAATGCGCATGCGCAGAGCGCTCCGGGCAACTGTAGGAATCACACAGAGAATCTCGCGCAGGCTCAGTAATGCTCGACCCGGCCGCCCAAGAAGACGGGGCTGAAGGGAGCAATTAGAACTATCGGTGGGGCAGAAAGAAGAACGAGGGGAGTGGTGAGCATCAGTACAGCTCACCATACATGCCTGCTCCCCCCGTTTCTCATATTCATATGGGCTCTGGTATCCTTTAAAAGGAAATAAATATGGCAACCTCCATATGCCTCTCGCTACAGTTGTCCTTTAAACAAAGGAAAATGTTTATTTTATTTAAACTACTGAAAATCTGTGGAATGACTTGAAGACAAAGAGGCACACAAATACAAAAACGTAAAAATAAAAATTCTAAGCAAACGTACCGATTATCTGATGATTACTATTCCAGATTGGCACACACAGCACTGATCTGATATGAAATCCAGAGAACTGGTCAGCCTAGGATATGTGGGAAAAGAAAGACAAGAAGGACTTGAGTAGACTGCACAGAAAGGCCCTATGAGATAACAGCCAGCATTGCCTTCCTCACAGTATTCCCAGTGACTCACACACCTCTTCTGATTTTACTTGCATAGTGTCTGAATCATGAGACGTGAGCAGACAGTAATATATACAATCAGAAATAACAACTAAACACAGCTCAGGCTTGCCATACCTAAGGAACATGTTCATTATTCTCCTCAGTTATTTCTTACAGCAGCATTCCAGAGGATGCCTGGAGTGATAGGGATATAGAGGCTGCTATATTTATTTCCTTTTAAACAATACCAGTTGCCTGGCATCCTGCTGTTCTTTCAGGCATCAGTCATTTCTGGATCACACATCTGAACCAAGCATGCAGCAAATGCAGCCACACTTGAATCAAACATCTGATCTGCATGCTTGTTCAGGGTGTAAGGCTAAAAGTAAAAGAGGCAGAGGATTAGCAAGCAATGTGCATTGTTTAAAAGGAATTACAGTAAATATGTCAGCCTCCAAATCCCTCTCAATTAGGGTTGCCACCTTTTGGGTAAAAAAATACCGGCTTGGGGGTGTGACCTGTGGGGTGTGGCCTAAAAGTGGGTGTGGTCTGTTACGCCCTTTTTTTCTCCAAGATTGCACAAGATGACTGCCAAAATTGAAAAAGAACAGTAAGAAGAGGGCATGATTACAACAGATTATGGTTGATAATAGGCATAACATTAAAATATAGAGACCTATCCATGGTATCCCTTAGATGGGACTCCCAGCCGGTGAAGAGAAATTAAAAGGTCCTATCTATTGTACAGCCAGCCATTATTGTTGCGTTCAGTGGAGCCAGCCAGCACAGAGACCGGGCACATGTGCAGCTCACAAAGGCAGCAAGAACTGTCAGCTGCCGACTCCTCCTCCTACCCCAGCCTGTGCGAGTGAATAACACAGCCAGGGGGCGCGGCAACACTCGCTGGTGATTGGCTGGAATTGTTGCCAATCTTAGAAGAGGGGTGAAAGGCAGGGGCGTTGCTAGGATCCCAGGAGATCCGGGCACCAGGCAGGGAGAACCAGCGGAAAAAATGGGTGTGGTAATTCAGAGAGTGGGCGTGGCCAAATGTACATGAACTTAGCAGCGTGTAACCTAAAGATGAGGCTGGTTACACACTGAAAGCGTGCAGGAGAACGGCTCCTGCACGCGTTGCAGTGTGTCGTCGGGAAACTCCGGTGCGACGCTGAGTAGCGGCGGTAGTAGTTAATTAACCCGAAGGGGAAACGGCGAATCCCGACGATAAAACGCGCCGGGACGCGTCGTACCGCAACGTATCGAAACGCAGCGTCGGGTGTGAAAGGTAAAAGGAAAGTCTATGGACTTTCCTTTTACCTTGGTTAACGCAAAGTATAGACTTTGCGTTAAAACGCGGAAAAAGGGCTCTGGTGTGAAAGACCCCTGAAGGGCCTGCCCAGCAAAATGTTGGATGGAGCCCCTATCCTTTAATTAGATAGTTTACTATCAGTATAGGCGTAGAGTAAAGATGCATACACATTCAATTTTGATTGGTCAATCACTGACCAATTTTACCACCCCCATGTAGTATGAGAGCCAACAGACTTTATATACAGTACTATGAACAGAGCTGAGCTCTCATAATACCTAGAAGTAGTAAAATTGGCTAATCAAAATTGTATGTGTGAATCAGGCTTTACAGCTAATGCTGTACATACAATACTGCTGGTTTACAATCAGTACATGCACAGAGTAACAGATTATACTGTACATACTGGAGGTAGCAGAGATCAGCACACACTGCAGCTAGTTTACTATCAGTACAGGCACAGAGTAACAGCTTATACTGTACATATTGGAGGTAGCAGAGATCAGCACACACTGCAGTCTGTTTACTATCAGTACAGGCACAGAGTAACAGCTTATACTGTACACACTGGAGGTAGCAGAGATCAGCACACACTGCAGCTAGTTTACAATCAGTACAGGCACAGAGTAACAGCTTATACTGTACATACTGGAGGTAGCAGAGATCAGCACGCACTGCAGCTAGTTTCTATCAATATAGGCACAGAGTAACAGCTTATACTGTACATACTGGAGGCAGCAGAGATCAGCACACACTGAAGCTAGTTTACTCTCAGTACAGACACAGAGTAATAGCTTATACTGTACATACTGGAAGTAGCAGAGGTTAGAACACACTGCAGCTAGTTTACTATAAGTACATGCACAGAGTAACAGCTTATACTGTACATACTGGGAGTAGCAGAGATCAGCACACACTGCAGCTAGTTTACTATCAGTACATGCACAGAGTAACCGCAGAGTAACACTGTACATACTGGAGGGAGCAAAGATCAGGCAACACTTCAGTGAGTTTACTATCAGTACAGGCACAGAGTATAAGCTTTCGCAGGGGCTATATCACTTCTTTGGATGGGGCAAATCAAATTCAGAAAGGTAAACTTACCCGTCTTGATTACCTTAATTAATCAACTATTCTAGTGGCAGGTTGGTAGTGATTGATCGATTCACATGAGAGGCTTGTGGTGATCAGTAGATTCTAGTTAAAGGTAGATATTAATGAATATATTTTAGTGGAAAGCAGGTAGTGATTAGTGATGGCCCGAACCGTTCGCCTGGCGAACCTTTCTGGGCCTCTTACTACTTCCGGGTCGCAATGACCCGGAGTAGTACGCCTGCGCTGCCCGGCAGAGCGCGTCCTAGATCGCGCTCCTGTTGCCGGGCACTCTCTGCGCATGAGCGTGACGTCACTCATGATGTCACGCACATGCGCAGAAAGTGCCCGGCAACGGGAGCGCGATCTAGGACGCGCTCTGCCGGGCAGTGCAGGCGTACTACTCCGGGTCATTGCGACCCGGAAGTAGTAAGAGGCCCAGAATAGCAGAGCAGTTTGCCGGCGAACGGTTCGGGAACCGTTCGCTACATCTCTGGTAGTGATAGGCAGGCAGCAGGAGACAAGTGACAGTAGTAATGCTGGATGCACACCATGCATGTCTGTCACCCACTACTTGTTAGCATCTTCTCATTCTCAATTTTTTGGCAGATTTACCTGCCAGATCGATTATTTCCAGCATGTCCGATCTGAGGATCGATTTTTTTTTTTTTGAGACATTTTCTGATAGATTTCCATAGAAACTAAAAGAAATCGATCAGAAAATTGCTCAAAAAAATTGATTGATGCTCAGATCGGGCATGCTGTAAATAATCGATCTGGCAGGTAAATCTGCCAAAAAATTGTATGGTGTGGATCCAGCATGAGAAGATGCTAACAAGTAGTGGGTGACAGACATGCAGTAGGTTCTAGGGTGCAGTGGAAGCTAAGTAACAAGATGCAGTGGGAAAAAAAAGTCTAGGACTTATGGTACACTATAATACAGATTAAATTGTGGTCTCCTCTGAGGACAGTCAGTGACATGACTATGTACTCTGTAATGTGCTGCAGAAGATGTCAGTGCTATATAAATACATAATAATAATAATATGGTAGGACATTACACTATGGTAGGATTAGATTGTGAGCTCCTCTGTGGACAGTCAGCGACATGACTATGTACTCTGTAACGTGCTGCAGAAGATGTCAGTGCTATATAAATACATAATAATAATATGGTAGGACATTAGACTATGGTAGGATTAGAGTGTGAGCTCCTCTGTGGACAGTCAGTGACTATGTTCTCTGTAATGTGCTGCAGAAGATGTCAGTGCTATATAAATACACAATAATAATAATAATAATATGGTAAGACATTAGACTATGACTATGGTAGGGTTAGATTGTGAGCTCCTCTGTGAACAATCAGCGACATGACTATGTACTCTATAAAGTGCTGCAGAAGATGTCAGGGCTATATAAATACATAATAATAATATGGTCGGACATTAGGCTATGACTATGGTAGGATTAGAGTGTGAGCTCCTCTAAAGACAGTCAGTGGCATGACGTGTACTCTGTAAAGTGCTGCAGAAGAGATCAGTGCTATATAAATACATAAAATAATGTTAGGACATTAGACTAGGACTATGGAAGTATTAGATTGTGAGCTCCTCTGAGGACAGACCCTGACATGACTATGTACTCTGTAATGTGCTGCAGAAGATGCCAGTGCTGTATAAATACATAATAATAATAATATGGTAGTGCATTAGACTATGACTATGGTAGAATTAAAGTGTGAGCTCCTCTGAGGACAGTCAGTGACATGACTAAGTACTCTGTAATGTGCTGCAGGAGATGTCAGTGCTATATAAATACATAATAATAATAATATGGTAGGACATTAGACTATGACTAAGGTAGGATTAGAGTGTGAGCTCCTCTGGAGACAGTCAGTGACATGACTATATACTCTATAAAGTGCTGCCGACAATGTCACATGAATGGGCACACAGAGAGATGGACAGAGGAAGGGGCACAGAGAGATACACACGCAGAGGATGTGGCACAGACACACACAGGACACGGCACAAACAGAGAGACACAAAAACACTACCCCAATTTAAAACACGAACATACACCACTCAAAAACACACGCACGAACGCACACAGACACACAGATCTCTGTCTTCACCCTTTTCTGCCCACACCACACACCTACACACACACACACACACACTGTACACACACACACACACACACACACACACACACACACACACACACACACACACACACACACTGTACACACAATACACACACACACACACACACTGTACACACACACACTGTACACACTGTACACACACACACTGTACACACACACACTGTACACACACACACACACACACACACTGTACACACAATACACACACACACACACTGTACACACACACACTGTACACACTGTACACACACACACTGTACACACACACACTGTACACACACACACTGTACACTCACACTGTACACACACACTGTACACACACACACACTGTACACACACACACTGTACACACTGTACACACACACACTGTACACACACACACACACTGTACACACACACTCACACTGTACACACACACTGTACACACTGTACACACACTGTACACACTGTACACACACACACACACACACTGTACACACTGTACACACACACACACACTGTACACACACACTCACACTGTACACACACACTGTACACACTGTACACACACTGTACACACTGTACACACACACACACACACACACTGTACACACACACACACACACTGTACACACACACACTGTACACACACACACACTGTACACACACACACACTGTACACACAGACACATACACACCTTTTCTGCCCACACCACACACAACATTCAGGAGGGAGAGGAGGGGAGGAGGGGGAGAGACACAAAAAGTAAACAAGCCAGACAGCGTATACGACCTGCTCCTCCTCCCCGACATGCATTCTTCATCACGCTGCTGCTGGCTCTGGCTGTCTTCTCCCCTTCCTCAGTTTGCTGTTCTGCTCCATCGCTCCTCTTCAGTGCGATGAAGTGCCAGGTCCCGCAGCCCTCTCCTTGAATTCTTGGCGGCAGCTTCTGCTCCCCATCAGCCCCAGCAAGAACACGCTCAATTCAAAACTTGCTGGGAGGCGGAGCTTCAGCGTGGCCGAATCTTCACAGCCAGGTGACAGGGAGAAGGGGCAGAGCAGCCTGGTACAGCCACTGCGCAGTAAGGAGCCTCCCAAGACAGGAGTCAGTTTAGCCTTTTACCGGCAAATGACTTGCCGGTAAAAAAAAAATCCGGTGCCGGCTTTGTAGCAAAATTAACGGCTGGGCCGGCCAGATACCGGCTGGGTGGCAACCCTACTCTCAATTCAGGTGTCCAATAAGAAGACATATCTTCCAAGAACTGTATTACAGTGCACATTATCTCAGTCATTGAGGACTTACTGGTTACTTATATTATTTTTAAATTGCAATGATTGTTGGAAATACAACTGCATGTACTGAGTATTAACACCACTAGACCAGTAGATGGCACTGTAGCAAATAATAAGGTTAACAGTTATGTGTGTCTGTCTGAAAACTTGTTTTCTTTATCTCTTCCTCTCTCTTCACAACTAAGATGTCTGCTGTTACAGTTTACTGAAATGCTCTGTATGCTTGCAACTTAATCCAGCGAAGTAAACCAAGTTCTGCCTCATCACGAACTTCTAGTGTCTTCTCTAATACATAACCAACAATGATTAGGTAAACAATAAATGCAGGTCATTCTGTGGTAATTATTCTAAATCATAAGACTTTCAGATCAAATTTTACATTATTAAACGACAACAGAAGTGAGAAGGATATGGAGGCTACAATATCAATGTCCTTTTAAACAATACTAGTTGCCTGGCAGCCCTGCTGCTCTTTTTGGCTGCAGTAGTGTCTAAAAAACACCAAAAACAAGCATGCAGCTAATCTTGTCAGATCCGACAATAATGACAGAAACACCTGATCTGAATTCATGTTCAGGGTCTATGACAAAAATATTAGAGGCTGAGGATCAGTCGGACAGCCAGGCAACTGGTATTGTTTAAAAGGAAATAAATATGGCAGCCTCCATATCCCTCTCACCTCGGTTGTCCTTTAAAGTGGACCCAAAATAAAAATACAAGATTTCAGAAATAAAATCTATTTTCTAAATTATAATAATAAATAGCAGCCTTTTTTCAGCTGCATGATGACAAATATAAAATATTTTACAATTATTGGAAGAACCCCTCCCTTCCTTTCATATTGCTGGGACAGAATCCGGCAGACTGGTGGAGGAGATGATAAAAAAAACACACAGGCTGCTACTGATGATGTCACAGGGGAGGTGATCTCAGCTTGTGTGAGATTTCACATAGACGGCACCCCTGTGTGGGAGGGTAGCTGATGACAAACACACCCATGATCTAAAACCTCCTACTAAGCTCAGAAATAATGGCAGCCACCTGTATAACCCTAGTTATGGAAAGAGAAGGGTGAAAGGCATGCACTGAAATGCGCACAGGCTTTAAGGAGTGTTTATTTATCTTTGTATGAGTGGTGCAACTAAATATTTTGAATAAAAAAAATGTTTGGTTTGGGTCCGCTTTAAATGACAATTCCAGAAAACATGTCCAAAAATGGCAAGGGGAGAGTACAAGGAATCAAATATCGGTAAGCCTCACGCTCCCCATCTAGCACACCTTAAAGGTTTGCGTGATCTGAAAGCATCAATGGCTTTACTTATAAGTCGGCTTTATTGAGCTATTCTGTACGCCTGCCTCAGCAGCATTGGTGTACGCTTCTGAGATGTCTCTGCTGACATGATTTGCTGTGACAACTTATCACAGGCAAGGAAAGGTTCTGGGGGCATGTTTGAAGAACAATGTTTTCTTGTCTTGCTATTCATTTGCAGCCTGATTAATATTTTACAGTTTGGCTTAAAAGAACAGCATACTGCTAAATTTATAATACTCCTTTCTGTTGTCGTGAGGTTAAATTGCTCTCTAATTGCTTTCTAAGTAAATCTGAACTAAGGTTTTGGCCAGTTCTATTTAGTTAGTTAAAACTTTTAGTTGGTAACACTACACAATTCTTAAAAATAATAATAATTATATAAATAAGTCCCATACCTCCCAACTTTTCGAGATGAGAAAGAGGGACACTATAAGAAACGCACCTATCACACCTCTAACCATGCCCCCCACCACAGCCCTCGTCACACCTATCACACTTCTAACCACGCCCCCCCACCACAGCCCTCAACACATCTTTCACACCTCTAACCACGCCCCCGCACCACTGCTCTCATCACACCTATCACACCTCTAACCACACCCCCACCACAGCCCTCGTCACACCTATCACACCTCTAACCACGCCCCCCCACCACAGCCCTCATCACACCTCTAACCACGCCCCCAACACAGCCCTCATCACACCTCTAACCACGCCCCCACCACAGCCCTCGTCACACCTATCACACTTCTAACCACGCCCCCCCCACCACAGCCCTCATCACATCTTTCACACCTCTAACCACGCCCCCGCACCACTGCCCTCATCACACCTATCACACCTCTAACCACACCCCCACCACAGCCCTCGTCACACCTATCACACCTCTAACCACGCCCCCCACCACAGCCCTCATCACACCTATCACACCTCTAACCACGTCCCCCACCACAGCCCTCGTCACACCTATCACACCTCTAACCACGCCCCCCACCACAGCCCTCATCACACCTATCACACCTCTAACCACGTGTTATGATCATGTCTGCAGCGTTTACTGCTGGCTGCAGTGGTATTGTAACCCAAGCAGTTCTGATGTCATTACATGCATTTTCTTGCATAGTTTGGTTTGCACTTAAACTAGTTGCTGATTCCATCTGCAGTCACTCTGAAATTAATGACAGTTTAACATGCTCTTATGTAAACAAACATTAGGCTCTATTCTCAAAGAGCCAAATTTTCCGCAAAATGTTACCGCTATATTCCCGCCAGCGGTAAACTCCGCATTTTTTCCACATTCACTAATATTTTCCGCATGTTTTCCGCATGCGGGAAAAAAGATGCGGAAACAGGCATTATTCATGCGGGAATCATGCGGTAAAAAGGTCGCATTAAAAAGTGTTTAAAAAAAAAAAGTTAAAGTCCACCAAGCACAGCCCTTAAGCCTCCACACTTCATTAAAGTCAATGGGATGCGGAATATATCACCTACTACTTGTAGGTGATAAAAATTCGGTAATTAACGAAGAAATGATGCGCCTGAACATCTTTGAGAATTGATCTTTTATTGCGGAAAATACCGACTTTTGCGGAAATTTTACCGCATGAATCCCGCACTTTTATCACACTTTTTCCGCATGCGGAAAAAACATGCGGAACATTTTGAGAATCCCAACTTGCCGGTATTTTGGGTGCAAACTTCCCGCATGTACTTTACCGCATGCGGGAAGTCTTTGAGAATAGAGCCCATTGTCTGCTGCAGTGGAGGGGCAGTCCCTTTCCTGCAGGCTGCATATCATTGTCTGCCTTTTCCTGCTATCAGCCTGTGATTAATTACCATTCACTTGTGTGGGAATCTGCAGGTCTGCTCCCATTGGATGACCTCAGTATAAAGAACTGCTTCCTGCAATGTCTCATGGGCTACCATAGTCTCAGACTCTATCTGTTACTCTGCTCGTGCCCCACCTCGTTCCTGGTCCGTGTGGACTGCGCTGACTCCTGCGAAGGGGTCAGCGAGTCCTCCTAGTTCTGCTCTTGTTCTAGAAGTTGTTACTTGCTTGTCTTGTGTCATATATTGGTTCATCGCCAATATATACGCATACTTGCGCATTTTGTTATTTTCCTTGTATCCGTGTTACGTTGATATATCAGTGTCGCTGATATATACGTACACGAACTGTTTATATCCTGTGTTCCGTTAGTCAGCGTTCCAGCACGCTGAGCTAGTTATCCTGTTCCTGGTCCTGTTTGTGGATTGCGTTCATCTCTGCGAAGAGATAGCGAATCCTTCTGAGTCCTGTTCCCTGTATTACTCCAGTCTTAGTCAGAGTTCCTGCTTATGTCTTATATCGGTTCATTGCCGATATATACATATGTTAGTCAGACGTTACGAATAGTTTCATTGATAGCTGTAATTGTAATACGCTAGGAAAACATACTTATTGTGTATTTTATCTGTGTTACGTTCATCTATCTTGATCCTACTATTTCCTGTCTCTCCTGTCCTGTCTTTGTGAGGCACGCCATCGCCGCAACGCATTGGCTGCCTCATTCCAGTCTGTCTGGTTTTGGACGCTTGCTGTCGCTAATTAATCGCTAGCTAGCAAGCGTTCATTCTGTCTACCTGTCCTGATCTCCTCAGTCCTGGTTTATGCGCTCAGCGCTACTTTGCGCTGAGACGTTATTACGAAAGTGTTTGTGGCTGTTCGGATCTGCACCGGCTCTGTGCACCACAATCTCCTATTGGAGTCAGTCCTCTCCTCCACTAAACTGGGGATATCCTGATCCCTTGTGCTGGTGTGTGTACCTCCTTCACGTCAGCTTATGTGTTGTATGCTGACTGTGGAGATTACACCTCCAAGCTTAACGTTATGGTAGCCCCATTACCAATTCCCATTGTGGGGGGGGGGGGTTCCCAGCAAAAATGACACTGTTTGTTATGATTCCTGTTCCTTTAAGAAATTTGAGAAGCTCAATTCTGAAACAGAAAATGAGTTTTTTTCTGAATGTACCAGGTTCCTGGCCAATCCCGAGCTCCAGGCTACTCCTGTTTCAACGTGGGCCCCCCAGCTAGTTTATGTTTTATTTAAGGGAAGATTGTTTCAGTGGGCCTACGATGTCTTGGATCATACCAATTTAAAAGAAAGACCACTGGAATTTCTAGCGTTTGTGATCCATAACTGGCTGCGCAAAACCGATTTGCCTAGCCCTTTTGATAAGCTCCTGGCAGCTTGTCAATCAGCTGCTCCTTCTACTGCCTACAAAAATAATCAGCAAGCAGATAATTGTTCTGATAACTTTTCTTCTGCTAAGGCAGCAGGGTCTAAAGCCAAACGTAAACGCTCCAAAAGAAAAGCGTTACAATCAGCGGAGTCGTTGCCCTTGGCGACTGCGCATCAGATCTGTAATGAGACTCCGCCAGTAGCAGATAATGAAATTCAGTCACCATTCAGGGGAGTCAAATGGACCTATGAAACTACTAATGAACTTTCATTGCTAGCCAGGGAAAATAAAAGTTCTTGTTTAAATGAATTATCTGAATATGATTATGAAGATATATTACAGAGTATTGAACAGATCAATTTATTCGTGCAGCAAGGGAAATTTGCATACACTACAGTTCAACACTTGCTACAGGTATTGGAGATCCTTAGGAATAAGAAATCGGCCAATCACCTGCTAAATAACCCAATGTATGTTTCTGCCACTAACACATTTGCAAACTATGATCAGCCGGAATGCTCAGCTGTTAAATATGCATGGGATCCTCCATTTGAGAAAGGAGAGATGGAAGCCCTGGTCTATGAATGGAAGAAAGATGCAAGTTCATTTTGTCAGTTTTACAGTGCAAAAAGTGAATTAGTATTGAATGCATGCATTAAGTCTGCCTATAACCTAATAAAAACTGGTGTGTGTGGGTATGACTTTGTGGCTCCATTGATCGATGTGTGGAGAATGATTCTGGACGATTTTTATGAGATTCAATCAGTTAATACCAGGGAAGACACACTGTCAAGTGGAGATTGTTCCACTTCCTCAGTTCCTGAGGACTCGCCTGCTTCAGCACCTTTGGCTGATTCAGCGAGTGATTCAGAGCTCCTTTTGTGTGAAATTGAAGTTCCTGTAATTCCACCCTGTACCATGGATAACTCAGTGTTACTTCCCAGTAAGACAGAAATTACTAATACTTCCTTAATCTTGCCCTGCACAAATTTCTCAGCAGAGGACCCAGAGGTCCTGCTGACTTCTGAGTCCAGCCTAGCCAGTACTCATGAGTCTTTGTTCAGTGAAACAGACACCAGAAAAATCTTGCCTGTCTCTGCAAACACTTCTGCAGAAATTACCTGTGTTAATAAAGTTCAACTCCTGTCTGATCCAGCAGATGCCAATAGATGCACTACATCAGTTTCTGAGTCCCAGCAATCCTGTCCAGAAATCTCAGAACCCCAGCATCTGAATTTTCCAATTTCACAATTGAATGGTGATTTAGATGCGCAAACATTGTGTTTTGATCTTCCTGTTTCTACACCTCACTCTAGTTTCATGAATAACTCAGAGCGTCTGCTATGTGAGTCCAAAATCGCAGAATTATTACCGTGTTCAGAAAATGTTCCAGTGAACTTGCCCTGTACCATGAATTGTGCAGTAGATCTCTCCAATGAAACTCAGGTCACAGAATCATTATGCTGTCCAGCAGGTGCTTCCATGGTTTTGCCCTGCAGTGTGGACTGTTCGGTGATCCTGTCCAGTGAAGCTGTGGTCACAGAGTCTTATGCTTCACCCAGTACTTTGGATACTTCAAACCCTCTAGCAGAACAGTCTGAGGCACTGCTTACCTCAGTTGGTGTTGCAGTAATATTCACTTGTCTAGCAGCTGTTTTGGAATTACAGTCTGCTCTAATAAAACTTGATGAATTTCTGCCCAGCGAAGCAGAAGCCATTGAAATATTGTCCTCGTCAGCAAGTGTGTTAGATACCTTGCCCTGTACACAGTCTGATTTAACCAATGTTGTTGAGTCCCTCTCCAGTGTTGTAACAGCCGAGAAACTCCAGCCCTGTCCTCTGAATGTTTCAAAAGTCTTGCCCTGTAACATGGATAATTCTGACTCACTGGAAAAAATAATAGAAATCTCAGAATTTCAGTCCGGGTTAATGAGTGTTTCTGAAACCCAGCCCTGTATCCTGGAAAATTCTGGTTCTCTGGCCGGTGTGGCAGAAGTTCCTGAGTCCCCTTCCTGTCCAGTGAGTTACTCAGTTTTGCCTAGTTCAGTGGGGATTGCTGCACTACTGACTTGTTTTGCAGCCCTTCATGAGCTCCAATCCAGTGTATTTGATGAGTCTCTGTCTAGTCCAGAAGAAGTTATGGGAACCCTGTCTAGTTCGGTGCATACATCAGAAGATTTGTCCTGTCTTGTAAATGCCCCTGAACATGATTTGTTAATAACTTTGCTGGAATCAGAGACATCTAAGTCTGATCCTGCATTTTTTAGTGAGAATCCAGTAACTGTGAAGTCTAGTCATGATGATTTTTTTTTGCCCAGTCCTGGTTTCGGTCCTACCTTGACTGACTTTGAGGTTTGCAGTTCCTTGACATGCCCAGAAGTCTCTCTTGTGCCAGTGTGCCCAGATGTGCTTCGTATGCCAGAGTGCCCAAGTGTGTCTGTGTTGGCGTGCTCACACGCTTCCCTAGTGGAGACATGTTCTGATGTTGCCGGTTGGCCTGCATGCCCGGAGATGGTTCTGGTCCCTAAAAACCCTGATCTTGATGTTTGTCCTTGTGACCCTGACTCTAGAGTTGCCCTGGGTTCCATAGGGGTTCTTGATGGTTCTCCATGTGAGCCTAAGGGGCGTTCTGACCTGTGGGGATCTCTTTGGAGCTTCCAAGTGTTCTGGGAGATCTCTGAGGAAACTTGTCCTGGTACCTTGGACTGGTTCAACGGTGGGTTTTGTGTTGGTGGGGACAGTTCCAGTGGGCATTGCAAAGGCTTTGGCGTTTTTGGACAGTCCCGGGAAGGCGGTGGGTATCGCTCAGAGAGTTTCTGGGGGCTTTTCTCTGGAAGTCGTGGTTCTGATGGGTATCACACTGAGGCTTGTGGTGCTGACGGGCATGGTTCTGTAGGTTCTGGTTCTGATGGGTCCAGTCTTGTGGGGACTGATTCTGGAATTTGGTCTTGCCGGGCTGTCCCGGTCATCATGAATTATCAGTCAGATTGTTTTGTTGGGAATTTCAGTTTCGAAAAGCGTCTGGTATCCGCTTTTAAGGGGGGGGGGGGGTAATGTTATGATCATGTCTGCAGCGTTTACTGCTGGCTGCAGTGGTATTGTAACCCAAGCAGTTCTGATGTCATTACATGCATTTTCTTGCATAGTTTGGTTTGCACTTAAACTAGTTGCTGATTCCATCTGCAGTCACTCTGAAATTAATGACAGTTTAACATGCTCTTATGTAAACAAACATTGTCTGCTGCAGTGGAGGGGCAGTCCCTTTCCTGCAGGCTGCATATCATTGTCTGCCTTTTCCTGCTATCAGCCTGTGATTAATTACCATTCACTTGTGTGGGAATCTGCAGGTCTGCTCCCATTGGATGACCTCAGTATAAAGAACTGCTTCCTGCAATGTCTCATGGGCTACCATAGTCTCAGACTCTATCTGTTACTCTGCTCGTGCCCCACCTCGTTCCTGGTCCGTGTGGACTGCGCTGACTCCTGCGAAGGGGTCAGCGAGTCCTCCTAGTTCTGCTCTTGTTCTAGAAGTTGTTACTTGCTTGTCTTGTGTCATATATTGGTTCATCGCCAATATATACGCATACTTGCGCATTTTGTTATTTTCCTTGTATCCGTGTTACGTTGATATATCAGTGTCGCTGATATATACGTACACGAACTGTTTATATCCTGTGTTCCGTTAGTCAGCGTTCCAGCACGCTGAGCTAGTTATCCTGTTCCTGGTCCTGTTTGTGGATTGCGTTCATCTCTGCGAAGAGATAGCGAATCCTTCTGAGTCCTGTTCCCTGTATTACTCCAGTCTTAGTCAGAGTTCCTGCTTATGTCATATATCGGTTCATTGCCGATATATACATATGTTAGTCAGACGTTACGAATAGTTTCATTGATAGCTGTAATTGTAATACGCTAGGAAAACATACTTATTGTGTATTTTATCTGTGTTACGTTCATCTATCTTGATCCTACTATTTCCTGTCTCTCCTGTCCTGTCTTTGTGAGGCACGCCATCGCCGCAGCGCATTGGCTGCCTCATTCCAGTCTGTCTGGTTTTGGACGCTTGCTGTCGCTAATTAATCGCTAGCTAGCAAGCGTTCATTCTGTCTACCTGTCCTGATCTCCTCAGTCCTGGTTTATGCGCTCAGCGCTACTTTGCGCTGAGACGTTATTACGAAAGTGTTTGTGGCTGTTCGGATCTGCACCGGCTCTGTGCACCACAATCTCCTATTGGAGTCAGTCCTCTCCTCCACTAAACTGGGGATATCCTGATCCCTTGTGCTGGTGTGTGTACCTCCTTCACGTCAGCTTATGTGTTGTATGCTGACTGTGGAGATTACACCTCCAAGCTTAACACCACGTCCCCCACCACAGTCCTTGTCCCACCTATCACAAAGAATTCAGAAACAAAAGCTGTAGTTTCATCATTCAAACCCCAATTATCCTATCTATCACTGTTAGTTTTTCTTCATTTTAGCATTTAAAAATAAGAATTATACCAATTTATTGCATTTATTACAGTACATTTAGAGTCTCGAAAGAGGGTCAAATGAGGGAGAAAGAGGGATTTGGTTCCTAAAGAGGGACTGTCCTTCCGAAAGAGGGACAGTTGGGATTTGGGAGTTATGAAGTCCTACTGAGAACTGGTAATGGTATAACAGATTCAATGTTTGTTATACTGTACATATGGATGTGGAAACCCATCCTATCCATTTCCACTGTTGTCTTACTGTGCTGATTCACAAGGACAGTTAGCAGTAGAGTGCCATGTGCCTGGTAAGTACAGAGCAATTACATATCTTTGCTTCCCTAAAAAACAAAAAACGGAGGTGTTTCTTTCTAGTTTCTTTTTAACTATCTGATTGATTTATGCAGGGATTTAGTGGAAGAGTAGGGGAAAGTATATGACTGTGATGTTAGAAACCCTGCCTCTGGCTGACAAAAAACGCACAGCAATGCGATTGCACTTTTCCCCAAGATTATCGGCAGCTAGTAAAAAAAAAAAAAAAAAAAAAGGTAATAGCGGCCAATTCCAAGCGCACAAAAAATGCAACATGCATTGACTTACCGAATTGCCATAAGTCAAATCTATCCTGTAGAATAGGGTCACCACAATAAACATAATCCCATTGCCTTCACAATCTGCAAAAATCAAGCACTCCAACAATTGAATTGGAGTGCAGATGGTGTAAAAGGGTCCTTAGAGTAGAGAGATGATATTTACTGTTGCTAGCACAAAATGTGGTGGCGGTGGGAGGGGGGTTGACGGGGCAGATCTCTCTATACAGGTATGCTATGTTGGAATCCTAACTTTTGATGCACTTGAGTAGGCAGACAGGTCACACTGGATGTATGAGTGTAAGTGCTGTAAATGATAAAGCAATAGGTATAAGCAATAAAGAAAATGTAAGGAACATCATGCTATAGTGGAATCACATAATTTATTGGTGCATTAAGGCTAATTTCACACCAGGACGTTGCGTTAGAGGGGGCGTTAAGATCGCATAACGTCCCCCTAACGGAACGCCTGGTGGTGCTGGATCTGGACGTCAGAGTGAGCCGCGTTGTGCAGCTCACTCTGGCGTCAGTGATGCCGTGATGCGCACTCTTGTGCGCATGCGGCATCACGTGGTCCCGCCGGCCAATCACCGCACAGAGCGGCCGCTCCAGAAAGTAAACACTGCACGTCACAACGTGCAGTGCATATTAATTAGCCATGTGCCTGGCCGCTCTCCGCTCCTCCACAAGATTACTGAGCATGTGCAAGCAGTCTAACGCGGCTCAGCCGCGTCTAAAGTACTGCATGCAGTACGTTGTCTTGTGACGCAACGTTACAATGTAACGCAACGTGGGCACTGTGAACAGCCCCATTAATTTTTCATTACTGTGCGGTGGGCTGCGTTACAGGCTGCTCTAACGTGCGCCTGTAACGTCCCACTGTGAAACCAGCCTTAATCATTGTGTTCTTCACCTGGTTCAGTTAAGGCTGACATATGCTTTGCACGTGATTTAAAATTACAGAATTGCCAGGCTTTCTTTAAAAACAATTCCTACTTCCTTTGTGACAGGAAGTGAAGCCATATGATGATGAAGTTCCTGTGCTGTGTTGCTTAAAAGCAAGCTGAGACAGTAAGGAGTTCTCTTTTCAGTTGAGTAGTGAAGTAGTAAAGATGAAACTGAATACCATATATCCCTGGATATAAATCAAAGCTAAAATTTGACCCTGTTAAGCTGGAATTTGTTTACGTATAAGTCAGCCCAAGAAAGTTATTGACTGCAAGTGGGGGCAGGGCTGGGCGGAGGCAGAGGCCTAGAGAGGCTCCAGCCTCAGGGCGCAGTGTAGGAGGGAGCACACAACTTTCTCAGCTATATCATTTCCCTATTGTGTTTAAAGCAGAAATAAATAAGAAAAGGGGATACATGGCAGTGACTGTAAGCCATATATGGGGGGGGGGGGTGTTGGGGGCCCTGGGGCGCCTCTTAGTCTAATAGCAATCAGTGTGTGACGGCTGGGGTGGGAGGGATGGAGGGGAGTACTTTAGTTTCTCAGCCTTGGGTGCTGGAGCGGGGGCCATGAGGGTTACTGGCTGTACTTGGAAGTGGGGACCTGGAGGGGTTAAAGGGCCCCTGAGCAAAGCCACTGGGTATGCATTTAAGCATACCCACGTATAATTAGTAATGCCGATACACTCACCCTGCGGTGTGGTAAAGTCTCTGCCTCCCGGTTTGCCCATTCTAAATTACATTACAGCGGCGACTCTGCCGAAAGTCGGGCTGTGATCTCTGAACAGGAAGCCTGCGGGTCCTCTCTGTGCATGTGCAGGCTTCCTGGCTTCTTCCTCCTCTGTTCCCCTCCCCGCGTCATACGTCACCTGTATGAGCTGAGGGCTTCGTGCTACTGCGCATGCACGGATGGGCTTGAGCAGCCATGATACAGGAAGACGAGCTGCGCTGCTCCTATGTGGAGGGGGCCGCTCTCAGCAACTGAGGATTAAGAGCCTGTACACACTGCAGCGTTTGCACTGCGTTCTTATAATCTCATGCATTTTTTAAATCGCCAGGATTTGCCAAAAAATCATGAAAATCTGGTGCGATGTGTTTTTAGAGAAACGCAATCGCAGTAAATGCTGAGCACAATGCATGTGGTTTTCATTGCATTTTTTTAGGTAAACAATCAGGAGGAAACCAGGAAAAGATAGCCTCAGCAAAATGGCAAGCGCATCGCAAGCGCACAAAGATCACAAGTAGAAATTTGATTTAAAAAAGGCAATTGCATCTGCGTTTGGGATTTTCAGTGTGTACAGGCCCTAAGACCATTGAGAATAGCCTCAATAGCAGAGGTGCCCACACTTTTTTGGCTTGTGAGCTACTTCAAAAAAATAGCAAGTCAAAATGATCTACCTATGTACAATTTTAGGAGCACAATTATATATACAGAATGGAAAATGTAGTGGGGTCGGGATCTACCATGAAGTCCTTCGCGATCTACCATTAGATCGCAATCTACCTAATGGGCACCTGTGCTCAATAGGATCCTGAGGCTTCCATCTCTTAAGCGTAAGGTCTGATTTTGAACCCGAGCTTACGCTCGGGTTAACTTTAAGCTCGTACCATTAAACTCTGACTGCAGCGATTTACCATACTTTGTATATTAATCCTCAACTTATTCATTAACTCAATATATCTTTTAAAGAGAGTGCTGGAAAATGATGGGATTTTTATATTACGTTCACTTTGCTGAATGATATGCAGGGGATTGATATGCAGAAGATTTACGACCACCTATAATTCTGAGCTCCTTAGAAATCCGACTCTTACCCCTATCGGCTAACACTGTGTTACATTTACTAAATCGACCTCTTGACACGTTAATGTTCAGGGATGAAGCCTATAAAAGCCAGAGAAGAGGGGATAATGCAGTAGAAGTGGATGCAGGGCTCCCATTGAGTCATTACTGGTTGGTTTAGTCTGATTGCTATGTGGTAGACAGACCCACACAGCTCAGGAACAAAAGGAACAGTTCTCCGACATGAATCCTGAAATAATTATTGGTCTTTCAAATGAACGAATCCCACATTATATTTCTCCTTGTGGAAGTTTAGCCAAGCAGCCTACTGGCATAAAGCAGTAGTGATAGCCAGTTAAGACAGCTGCATTAACTCCTCTACATTTTAAGGGCTAAATCAGACATAGCATATCCATGGAGAGAGCCATTCACTACTGAAAATGTCACAAGCTATTTGCCTGCGTGACATTAATGTTGGTCAGGCCGTAATCTTCACTGACATTTATTTTCTCAGTTTCTCCATAATTACTCCAACTCCAGTAACTTACTGGGGATCTGTTAGCAAAATACAAGTGGCAGATGGACTTAAAAGCTGAAGATGGCAGTGGCACACAGAAAAAATGACCAAATACAAACTATCAGGGTCGTTTCACACTGCCAACAGCGCATTTCGCCGAGGCTAAATACATTTCTGATGACACACAATTGTTTTTTATTATTATTTAATATTTATATAGCACCAACATCTTCTGCAGCGCTGTACACAGTATATTGTCTTGTCACTTAAAGTAATGGTCCAAGCAAAAATTAAAATCAAAATTCACTTACCTGGTGCTTCCTCCAGCCCCTGGCAGCCGTCCTGTGCCCTCACCGCAGCTCCGGTGGCTCCTGGTGTCCTTCGCTGCAGAAGCCGACCTCGCCAGGTCGGCTTCCGGGTCGGCTTCATCTGCGCTCCACGGCGTGGGTCACGTGGTCACGTCGATGTCATCCGGTCTGGACACCGGAAAGTACACCGGGAGCCACCGGAGCTGCGGCGAGGGCACAGGACGGCTGCCACGGGCTGGAGGGAGCCCCAAATAAGTGAATTTTGATTTTTGCCGTCGCTCTCCCCCGTTATTACCAGCCACCCACCTCCTCCACCACCACTGCCACACACCAGCCTGTGTGGCAATGGTGGAGGAGGAGGTGGGTGGCGGGTAATAACGGGGGAGAGCGACGGCCGTTTCGTGTCGCGGAGACACTTGGTCACGCTGCGTTCCACCAATTAATTATCTGTATGTTTTTGGGATGTGGGAGGAAACCGGAGTGCTCAGAGGGAACCCACACAGACACATTGAGAACGTACAAAATCCGTGCAGATAGTGCCCTGGGTGGTATTCAAACTGTGGACCCAGCACTGCAAGGTAAGAGCTCTAACCACTAGGCCACAATTTAATGGCAACTGTGAACTCCACATGTAGCATTCGGGAAATCTCAATCAAGCTTGGTGCCTGAATAAATGACGGCAATTGATCAGAATAATAGCAGATCATGATTTTCCTTTATAAATCATTGGTTTTTACGATAAAAAATGTCAGTTAAATATATCATACTAATAAAAAAGCCCACCCATTAGAAAATGGGCGCTAGGCTATGGGCGCTAGGCTATGGGCGCCCCCCCCTCCCACAACGCGAGCACAGATGTGTCCCGCTCGCTCGTCCTCCACTGCTGTCTGCAGTATATGCACACAGGGAGATGTTGCTTGCTTGGCAGTTGGAAAAAGCTGTTATTTCCCACAATGCAACGAGGTTCACAGACAGCAAACTGTCAGGTCTAGAAGCAGACACACACACACACACACACACACACACACACACACACACAGGGACAGGCCGTAGAGACCCAGGGATTTTATTATAGAATATAGGAGACACACACAGTGATATTTGAGAAGTAAAATGGAGTTTACTGGATTTACAGAAAGTGCGCAATATTTGTTTAAATAAAATTAGGCAGGTGCATTAATTTGGGCACTGTTGTCATTTTATTGATTCCAAAACCTTTAGAACTAATTATTGGAACTCAAATTGGTTTGGTAAGCTCAGTGACCCCAACCTACATGCACAGGTGAATCCAATTATGAGAAAGACTATTTAAGGGGGTCAATTCTAAGTTTTCCTCCTCTTTTAATTTACTCTGAAGAGTAGCAACATGGGGGTCTCAAAACAACTCTCAAATGACCTGAAGACAAAGAGTGTTCACCATCATGGTTTAGGGGAAGGATACAGAAAGCTGTCTCAGAGATTTCAGCTGTCTGTTTCCACAGTTAGGAACATATTGAGGAAATGGAAGACCACAGGCTCAGTTCAAGTTAAGGCTTGAAGTGTAAATAATACACAAATAAAGCGACGAATAGTGAGAACAGTCAGTCAACCCACAGACCACCACCAAAGACCTTTAACATCATCTTGCAGCAGATGGAGTCACTGTGCATCGTTCAACAATTCAACACAAGGAGATGCTCTATGCAGGAATGATGCAGAGGAAGCCGGTTCTCCACCCACAGCACAAACAGAGTCGCTTGGGGTATGCTAAAGCACATTTGGACAAGCCAGCTTCATTTTAGAATACAGTGCTGTGGACTGATGAAAACTAAAATTAAGTTATTTGGGCATAACATGGGGTGTTATGCATGGAGAAAAAAGAACAGCATTCCAAGAAAAACACATGCTACCTACAGTAAAATATGGTGGTGGTTCCATCATGCTGTGGGGCTGTGTGGCCAGTGCAGGGACTGGGAATCTTGTCAAAGTTGAGGGATGCATGGATTCCACTCGTTATCAGCAGATTCTGTCCAATGTCCAGGAATCAGTGACAAACCTAAAGCTGCACTGGGGCTGGATCTTTGAACAAGACAACAACCCTAAACACTTCTCAAAAGCCACTAAGGCATTCATGCAGAGGAACAAGTACAAGGCTCTGGAATGGCCATTCAGTCCCCACACCTGAATATAATTAAAAATCTGTGGTGTGAGTTAAAGAGTGCTGTCCATGCTCTGAAGTCATCAAACCTGAATGAACTAGAGATGTTTTGTAAAGAGGAATGGTCCATGGTCCAAAATACCTTCATCAAGACTCTCATTGGAACCCACTGGAAGCGTTTAGAGGCTGTAATTTCTGCAAAAGGAGTATCTACTATATATTGATTTCATTTCTTTTTTGCACATGCCTAATTTTGTTTAAACAATTATTGCACACTTTCTGTAAATCCAATAAACTTCATTTCACTTCTCAACTATCACTGTGTGTGTCTCCTATATGATATATTTAACTGACATTTTTTATCATTACAACCAACGATTTATACAGGAAAACCATGACGATTAACAAGATTGCCCAAACTTTCGTATCCCACTGTATTACTTGGAGTCTACAAATGCTTCAACACCGAATGCTTCAATTCATCTCAATGAAGACACAGTTACGACATGGTGGATTCTTAGCGGGAAAAAAAACAGAGACAGACTCCATCGGCCATCTGGCTGCACAGAATAGCGCTTGACATCACCTGCCGTCGAATTGTGGTCACGTCGCAGTTGAGCCTATGGGAACAGACCGTAACTGTGAAAACTGACTGAGCACAGCACTTAACTAAATGACGTAAATCATCAATAAACGCTCCCATTCTTCTCAATGATGACACAATTGCGACTCATTGGATCCCTAGCAATAAATGTAGGGAACAGACCCCAGCAGCCATTCTTCTGAACCAGCCCTCTTTCACTCTGATTCGGTAACCGAAATATCTTCTAACTAGCATGCTGCTGTCTTATGGGTGGACTTAACGGTGGCCATAAATAGATATGATGTTCAAACTCCATGCAATGTGGGGGATTCGACAGGTAGCCTTCAAGTAATATCTGCTACTATGCTGATTCTTTGCAATACGTCTTCCAACTGGATGCCTATACTCATTTGGTGTAGGAACCCAAGGTAAAAACTTCCTGCTTCAGGACTTGAACTTCTTCTGTAAAGGAGCAAGTGTTGGGAAAATGGAGTGACACAGCAAGAAGCTGTCATGAGGTGACTTAACTCTTTCTACCACAGCTCCCTCCTTGCGCGCACACGGATACAGTTTTGCTTCTAGCTCGCTCAGCCCTGCTGCCCATCAGGCAGCATTTACACTTGAATTATGTTTTTGTAAGCAAATTTCTTCATGAAAATTTGTGTATGCATTCTTCGATTTTTCAACAGCAGCACAATAGCAACACATTGCAAAGTTTTTCTCTTGTTTGATCCCGGCATTCACCCAACATGCAGAGCTGCTTTGTAGCAACAAGAAGCTCTGTGCAGAACAACAGAAAAGCACAAAGTGGAACATTAAATTGTCTTGGTGTGATTTGCCTTCTTAAAACAGAAGGAAACTTGCAAGGGCTTTTCGTCTCTTTTAGCCCCCTATACATTCCTAGTGGTTTGGGTCACCCCGAGCTGCTTGGTTACTCTGTTAAATTGTCTTGTTGACTTTACAGAGAGCCTGGACAGCGAAGGCCAGGAATCTGTCTTGATAGGAAAGGCATGTGCGAGCCCACGTGACGGTCAGGAATTCAGTGTAATTCAACTTCCTGTCAATGTACTAAAAATATCTTTTAGGTCTAAACATTGTACGGATTGATGGCAATTATAATTTTTGCCTGATTACTTTGTTTTTTGGGGAATATAAAACATTACACAGTGTTCCTAGCAGAAACATACAAATTAGCCAGCTGCAAATCACTAGAGCAAGGCACAGCTACAAGGGTCCCTGCTGTATGCAGCAAATTACGCATGAAGGAAGTTGGGCATTTGTGTGGCTAGCCTGTACTCCAGAGTATGGTTACCACACATAAAAAGAAGCACAACAGGAGCATAGTGTCCTTTTTGGAAATTCACAGATGGCTGAAAATTAAAATGCAAACTTAATTTTCAATAAAATTAAATTCTAAAAACCCTCTCCACTGATATGCATTTGCAGCATTTTTTTTAGGTTCAATAGCGGGATTGTACTTTTCAAATTTTCATCAATAATGCCCAGTGGCTTGAGTGCACATACAGCATTTGTATATCCCCTGGAGCTCAGTATAGGATTGCTGCCATTTCTTATCCACGTAAAATGAATCCCATCAGTACTGTTTCTTTTACCATACGGTGGCATTAAATATTTATATGATCAACAGCTGAATAACATGACCTTACATCCCATTTAACATCTTTTACATGTTAAGTATTCACGTTTATGATGCAATACATTCCTGTTATTTCCCAAATCACACATTGGATACTCCATATATATTTTACACTGCATGAAATACTAGGTGCATCATTTCAGCTGTGACAGCATTGGAAGCAATGCTCTGCCTGTACACATTGTACAATACACTAATGAAAAGTGTAAATTGTAGGGTCCATGGGGCTTGCAGTGCTTGGTGTCTCCTTTAGAACCAAAGTAAATAAAATGAATCCTGCCAGGTCTCCACTGTATGTGGATAGTGAGAATCGTTCCATATTGACTTTTGACCACATTGGCAGAGATCATGACACCCTTATCCAGGTCATTTAGTGTGGCAGTGTGGAGAGCAAGTCTCTCCTAGGGACCAATTAGATTTCATTAGTTTAGGGCTCAGAACAATGAAAGGTGGCATTATTATTATCATTGTTTTATTGTACTTTTATAGTGCTAAAATATTATGCAACGCTATATAAAGTAAACTGAGCAATTCACAATGCGGATTCCTACTAGGTATGATAGGTTGGTGATGTCACATGGAGGTATCCTAAAGCAAATTTCCTACAATTAGAGTTGAGCTGAAATTTTCGAAATTTCGCATTACTATAATTACGCATGCGAAATTCGCGATTACGATGCGAAATTGCGGTAGCGTAATTGCCATTAAAATCGTAATTGAAAATACCGTAAGCGTAATTTTCAATGCGAAATTTCGCGTTTCGTTCATGCCGTAATTTCGCATTAAACGCTACCGTAATTTCGCGTTAAACCGTAACGCTCCGTATAATCTAAAAAAGCCGCCGACTTTAAGGGTTAATAGCAAAGCCCCCTTAAATGCTAAGAGCCTCAAATTTGGAGAATATATTAAGGAGATCAGGAGGAATAAGAGGAAAAATTTTTTTTTCAAAAAGACCTTATAGTTTTTGAGAAAATCGATGTTAAAGTTTCAAAGGAAAAATGTAAACATTTAAAAACCCGCCGACTTTAACGGTTAATAGCAAAGCCTGCTTAAAGTTTAGGAACACCAAATTCCCAGGGTATATTAAGGGGATCAGTGGGAATAAGAGGAAAAAAATTTTTTCAAAAAGACCTTATAGTTTTTGAGAAAATCGATTTTTAAGTTTCAAGGGCGAAAATGTCTTTTAAATTCGGAAAATGTCAGTTTTTTTTGCACAGGTAACAATAGTGTATTATTTTCATAGATTCCCCCAAGTGGGAAGAGTTTTACTTACTTCGTTCTGAGTGTGGGAAATATAAAAAAAAAAACGACGTGGGGTCCCCCCTCCCAGACCTCTTTAACCCCTTGTCCCCCATGCAGGCTGGGATAGCCAGAATGCGGAGCACCGGCCGCGTGGGGCTCCGCACCCTGACTATACCAGCCCGCATGGTCCATGGATTGGGGGGGTCTCGGAAGGGGAGGGGCAGCCAAGCTTTCCCCTCCCCCTCCGAGCCCTTGTCCAATCCAAGGACAAGGGGCTCTTCTCCACCTCCGATGGGCGGTGGAGGTGGAGGCCGCGATTTCCTGGGGGGAGGTTCATGGTGGAATCTGGGAGTCCCCTTTAAAAAGGGGTCCCCCAGATGCCCACCCCCCCTCCCAGGAGAAATGAGTATAGAGGTACTTGTACCCCTTACCCATTTCCTTTAAGAGTTAAAAGTAAATAAACACACAGACACTTAGAAAAAGTATTTTAATTGAACAAAAAACATAACCACGAAAAAAGTCCTTTAATATTCTTAATTAACCATTAATACTTACCTGTCCCTTTAAAAGCCAGTTCCCACGCAATATCCTCGGAAATATACTAAACAGTTACAATATAACAAAGTTATTACAATGTAACAACTTTGTTACAAGTAACTACGCCGCACCCGACGCCACTCGCCGCTCAGCCGCCGCACCCGCACGCACCCGACAGAGCTCTGAGCTATATAGCTCAGAGCTCCCTAAGCATCTTTGTATTTGGGCTCCAAGGAGCCCCATTGGTCCTTAGCAGACCAATGGGGTTCCTTTAAATCAGAAGGAACCCCATTGGTCTGCTAAGGACCAATGGGGCTCCTTGGAGCCCAAATACAAAGATGCTTACAGAGCTCTGAGCTATATAGCTCAGAGCTCTGTCGGGTGCGTGCGGGACGCTAAGTCCCCGCCGGCTCCATCGATTTTCTCAAAAACTATAAGGTCTTTTTGAAAAAAAGTTTTTTCCTCTTATTCCTCCTGATCTCCTTAATATATTCTCCAAATTTGAGGCTCTTAGCATTTAAGGGGACTTTGCTATTAACCCTTAAAGTCGGCGGCTTTTTTATATTATACGGAGCGTTAGGGTTTAACGCGAAATTACGGTAGCGTTTAATGCGAAATTACCCACTGTAATGCGAAAATTACGCGAAAATTACGCTTACGCGAAATTTCGCGAAATCCTTCTTCATTACGATTATGTACTTACGGCCATAATCGTAATTACACTAATTACGCGAAATTTCGCGAAATCGTAATTAGGTCATTACGCTCATCTCTACCTACAATGTTTCTAATGCATATAGTTGTCCTGGAAGAAATGGTTATTTTCACTCCATGATAGTGGAGCTACACTGTAAGAACTTTGTTCTTCCCTGGTTGGAAACGACTGGTGGTCATCTGAATTGTCTTCTATATATGCAGCAGGTACTTTGGATAATACCACTTCAACATAATTGTACATATTTTATCTTTGGCAAGGCTGTCCAATCCCAGTCCTTGAAGGCCATATCCATGCCAGTGTTTAGGATGGATTGAGGAATGGAGAAATGTGTTCTGCTTGATAAACCACACCGTTCCTGATTCAGTCCCATATGATGATAGTAGTAAAAATGTTTTGGTTTTTTTGCTGATCACCTGACATCTAACTGCTAAACAGCAACCAGCACAACTGCCATCTTTGTGTTTACTATTTACCTGCATCAGTGTTTTACTACAGCTAACATCTGAAAATATGCCCGAATAAGGGGACTAGATCCCAGAAAGCTTGCATTATTTAACTTTATCAGTTAGCCATTAATAGGTATTACTTTTACAAGACTTTGTTTTTTTCTACCTACATGATTCAGTCCCATAAATTCATTTGAGCTGTACCAATTATGTGTGAGGACCTTGGCCCTTACGGACTGGCGTTGGACAGTCCTGATCCATTGTGTCTTTGCTTATAGGTATTCTTTTATTATTGCCACCATCCTCTGCATTGTCTGCCTAGCCTACTGTTCTACATATTATACACGGTTTGTGGGTGATTGTGACCTCTGCTATAACCTCATGCTACATGTTAAATATGGAAAGTAAGTTTAAGATACCTGCAGAGGGTACACAGGCGCCCGCACATTGGGCTTGATTCACTAAACCGTGATAACTGATATTACGGTCACACTTGCATTTTGCACACATTACAATGTGCGTAAGTTTTCCAAAATTTGTGTTTGCGCGTGAACATTCACGATTGCGCGTGGAAAACTTACTCACATTATAACGCACGCAAAACGCAAGCGTGACCGTGATATCAGTTATCACGGTTTAGTGAATCAAGCCCAATGTGAATTATGTAAACAGCCTCCTCTGACCAGGAAACACAAGGGGCCACTGCAACATCTCTTGATAAGGAAAGGCAAATGTGATATTGCAATAACATGGTGAGCACATCTGTCAGATTGGAAAGTCTTTGGTTATCATCCAAATAGTTTTATTAGGTGTTACCATGTAGGCACATCTGGCCTGCATAGAAAGAACAGGAGGTACAGTTTGGTCTTTACAGTGTAAAGCTCAACACACACCATACAATCTTGGTTGTACAGATTTACCAAATCTATGTAGTATAAGGGCCAACAGATTGAAAATACAATGGGCCTGATTCACAAAGCGGTGCAAACTTTTTCGTGGACTTTTGCGCGCGCAATTTGCAGCGATGCGCGCGGTCGCGGACTTTTGCGCACGCAATTTGCCGCAAATTGCGCGCGCAAAAGTCCGCGATCGCGCAAATCGCGGCAAATTGCGCGCGCAAAAGTCCGCGAAAAAGTTTGCACCGCTTTGTGAATCAGGCCCCTTGAATGATTGATTGGATAAGCTCTTATACTACATGAAAGTGGTAAGATTGAACAACCAAGATTGTATGGTGTGTGTTGAGCCTAAGACTTGTGGTAGCTGGAGACAGGATGGCTGATCCTTTACTGCCAATAAAACAAATGACTTACACTTTGAAGGCTGGCTGGCACAAATTATGTACACCTACTTGTGTCCACCAAAACTCAAGGACATCATGTAACTTTCCTAAGCTGTATGCATTAAGTTACAAATGGTTTTAGTACACTCACCTCTGCATCAAAGCGAGGATCCTGATAGGCATCACTTATGTTTACTGGAAGACCCGTTGAAGCAACTAGTTCTGCAATGCTGTTATTTATTAACCAGTCAGAATATGAAGACTTCTCCAAACTGTCTTTGAAACTATAAGGACATTAAAGGAAAAGAAGGCTGTTATGAGGTCAGTGAACTGCCATATAGAAGTAGCTTGCTTATAGACCAATACAGGATGCATTGATATGGAACGGATGGTCGGGCCGAAAGACAGAGTGAGGAAGTTACAGAAGAAAATATAAAAAATGCCACAAAGACCTTTTTTCTTACTTTTGAAAGGTTTTATTAAACAGCAGTGAACTAATAGCAATAAAAGCATTATGAGTATTGACGATTTCTCATAATACTGTACATGACATAAGAATCATCCTATGGTATGACAGTTGTTAGAGATACAATTTGTTCTGAGTCAATGCAGGATTATGCAAATCTGTATGAAAATGTATGCAACTTGAAAATGGACCAATTGAAGTCGAGGTGGGATTTGGTTGATCTATTTTCAAGTTGTGTAAATTTGCATAAACTTGCTTCTACACAGCACTACAAGGGTCATTTGCTTTTATGTCACCCATAAGGTACTTTTTCAGCGTAATTTAACTTGCATTTGTCAGATTAACCTATTCCCTCCCAGCACTGCTTGTCATATGACAGCAGAATGCCAGTAAAGATTTGTTCAGCAGCATTTACTTGAAGACCCCCCTCCACCAAACCATAGGTGAGGAGTGTAAAGCCAGTACACCAAAAGGATTGAAAACCTTGTAATAAGATAGGATACTTGCTTAAATAAAGGATGTCATAGTGTAGAGAAATAATCAGAAGATATAATAGTGTGTCTTAAATAAAATAGTATGTTTCATTAACTGATTAATTGAAAATGACTGTTACTTTCCGGGCGTCCCTTTTTTTTTTGCATCTCATTGACCGTCCCTAAAGCTGTATTCTTAAGAATAAATTTTACAACACTGGCATAGTGTTAAGTAGTTGAAGACCATTAGGGTCATGGTTTTACACAAGAAAATCAGGTATTGTAGTAATCTTACTGATGACAGAGTATTACCAGGGTGCTTTACCTGCTATATTTGTAGGCTATCATGTAAGTGCAGTAAACACAACTATTTATCACTTATAACAAGAGAGCCCAGTAATCACTATTGCTCCCCCACAGAGACTTCAAAGAATGTTTTTTTGTGCCACATGGTAAAATGCTGTATGATACAACCTTTTTTTACCATAGTACAACATCGTTTTTAAAGTATATAAACTGCTAACATACTATGATTCATAAAATAGCAGGTCAAATCCTAAAAAACAGAATGAGATAAGCTGCTGGCCAGACTCATACCCTGGAACCATGCTCTGTCATCTGTACTGACACATAGGCTGAAATACTGGCAATTTATCATTTAACCAAAGTGGCCTCCAAAAGACAGCGCCCACATTTCTGGAAAAACCGTGTAAATTCGTCCGCAAGTAATAGACGGCAGCCAAATGTATTCTTACCCCGGAGTACACAGCAGCCTAGAGGGGAAATAGTAATTAACGCCGCTGGAACTTTTGCAGGAGCAGGGTGAGCAGTTTTTCGGCTTCAACCTGCACCCAAATTTCCAGCTGCCCTAATTACATGTATATGAGGGGGGAGGGGTGTATTACTGGGGGCACATCTGTCTGACTATCTATATGGAGGGACATCTGCTATCTAAACTGGGGTCTAGCTAATACTGGGGCACATTCAACTTTCTAGACTGTTGGGGTATATCTGCCACCTATACTGGGGAAGGGGGTATGTATTACCGGGGGCACATCTAGCTATCTATACTGGTGGAAGGAAACCTCTACAAGCTCCTAAATGTTGTAAATCCGTCCCTGCTTATGTGTATCAAAAGTAGGATTGAGGAGGAGTGGAAAAAGTTCTGAAAAAGATTCTACTACCCTTTCATCTCATTAACGTTTGTTGGTTTATACACTTCCTGGCAGGAGTGTAGCTACAAATCATGGGGCACCCTTGCAAAACCTTGATGGGGCCCCTCAATGTTTACACACCTTCCCTTTCTAACCCCTTGTGACCCTCACAGCCTGGGGGCCCTTCTTGCAAAGGTCATAAAACAAGTGTGGGCATCATAATCATAATAATGCCACACCCATAACAATTGTAGCCACAAAAACACATGATCTGGAGGAAGTGCTCCAGAGTAGTGGTTGGGGCCCACTTACAGCTCTGGGCCCCCCTGCAGTTGCAGGGGCTGCTCCCGTCTAGTTACGCCCCTGCTTCCTGGTATTTGATATTGTGATATCAAGGACCAACAATGTTGTATATTGTGATCTGTATTCTGATGGTAGTGGAGGATTGTGGTTAATGTGTATGTAATTACTGATTTGCTTGTATACACACTTTTAGCACGACATCTATAAATAGTGGACATTGGGGTATGTACTCTGCTTACCAGTCTTTTGCATTCTGTCTTTAACCCGCACGACAAATTCCTCACGTCTGCCCTGTCCTTCACATCTCCTTTCCTCCTCTGACTCATTGTTCCGCATGTACTGTGCATACCTGAATAGTGCTTGCTCTGTCTGTAAGCAGCACCATGGACAGCACCTCATTACAGATGACTGTACAGTAAGGCACAGAAAGCAAAGCATATGACATGCTGGAATCCTTATAGTCTTTGCATGAGAAGCTAATGGTCATCTGTTCCAAGAGGCTCCTGTTGTGTAGCTAACCAGGCACAAGCTCACCTTTACATTGCGTGGAAATAACACCGCTCATAACATGAAAAATAAGTCTTAAAAGCTCAGTGACAGCTTTTAAATACAACTCATGGCATATAAGAGGATGTACTGATGCAGAACACACTGAACAACGTTAGCCAGGGGGTCACACTTTAGGAAACTGCAGCATTTTGCCACATACCAAAACAACTTGTGCAAATGCATATAATGTTTGCTAGTTTATGGTGCCGCTCTGTTTTTTGTAGGCTTCCTTCTGTGATTACACATAGTGTTTAAAAAAAAATACAACCTGCACTGCTTTTCCGCACAAGGCATGCATTTTATCATTGCAATCAATGGCTAGTGTAAAGAAACACATGCCTTAAAATGCATTCCAAAATGCACAATTGTATGTTTGTAGCCCCTCCCAGTCTAGCAAAACTCTATCTAGGTGTTAGACTTTACCTAAACCTAGCACAGCTGTAGCCTATTACTACTTCCTACAACCCCAAATCTAGCATAACTCCCCTGGTTCCTTTCATTACTCCCCTTCACACATCCCCACAAAAGTGGGGATGCTGAGCAAGGTGTCATTTTAATAAAGTGGCATTCGGAAGCACATTCAGTTGGATAGAGCAGTCCTGGCATTAAAAAAAGAGGCACTGGGAAGGACTTCACCAAGGGGCCCTGCTTCACTCTGAGCTTGTACCCTTCATACTGTGTGGGCTAGCTCATGACATGTGACAAGCATCTAAAGGCCTACTAGTGACAGATGGACCTCTGAGGAATTCTACTGATGTCCAAGTATCCAGCTCAATCATCACCCACACCACAGCAACCTAGAGCAGCTAACCCATCAATATTTATGTTTATCCCTCCTTCAGCAATCTGCAAAAAACATTGCTTGTAGATGGGCCGCGCTTCCATAGAAGCAAAGAGAGCAACTGCCCCAGGGCCCCAGAGCCTGTAAGGGGTCCCCATGGTGCCCCTCCAGTTATGGTGACCCATGACAGCAGGGATGCAGTGTGTTTACTCTGTATAGAAAAAGGAGGAGGTGAATAATGGGAACCCCGAAAATGCTTTTTATGGGACATATGATGGTGGACACATAATGATATATTGTGACCGGGGTGGGGATTGGATCGGGCCTGGCAGAAGGCTCGGAGGCCTTGGGGGCTCTTTGATTGGAAGGGGGGGCATCAGAGGGACCTCCAAAGTAACTTTTTCCCCAGGGCCTCATTGTAGCTAAAACCAGCCCTGCTTGCTGGGAAATGTATGGTTAATTGTGCCTCTTCCAAACTATGTGCATTTGTGTGAATTTTCATGAGCCATTGCATTAGACTTGTGTGTTTGTGTTTTTTAGTGTGTTGCATTTTTAAAAGCACTGCTTTTGTGTGTGGAAAATGTAACTAAGAGAAGGCAGAAATGCAAGTGTTTATAAAAAGACTGCACAACAAAACACATGTGGAAAAATGCACCCACGTTAGTGGACACATAAGCATGCAGCACAACTGGGAAAAGACTCTTAGGCCCGGGACCAACTAGAGCGGTTTCATCCACGATCTCCACTTTAGAGGAATAGCTAGGCTAATGCGAGCCTATTGCGGTGATTTCATAGCAGTAGTTGTGATTTGGCAAAATCGCAGTTGAGGTTAATTTAATTCAGGTAATGCAGGGTCCAAATTCAGATTCCCTGAAATGCTAGAAATTGTTCTGTGTTTACTACTAGCGTTTTATATAGTAATTTTTGATCTCTAGTGGGTCCCAGCCCTACGGGATTGCTCTCACTAGAGGAATGTGACAGGTGTGTGCCTGACTTGCTGTCTGTTGTATGACTGATCCTATTCATTGTACTTTGAATGAGCAACACAGAAAGTTGCATACGGCAGTGCATAAAATCTACGTATGGCAATCCACAGGGAGTCAATATTGCAATTGCAGCTAGCCTGGAAATAGTAATAATTAAAAAAATTAGTAATGCAAAAATGGGTTAAGTGTAGTGCACAACACTTTGTGAAGCGCAAATTCTGATGTATTCCACAAAATAAATATTTAAAAGAAATATGAGACAAATTGAGGGCTTTAAAGTGGTATGAAACTCAAAACTGCATTTCTGCTGTAAAACATGATAGTAGCAAAAAAGTTTCTGTACCGTGTTAGCCAAAAACTTCTACTTTTCTACCTACTGAACTACTTTTATGGTGTAAAACATTAAATGCAACATAACTAATAGAAAAAGACTGATATACATTCACTGGGAGGCAAAGTTACACTTCACTGAAGCAAATTGATAACTGCTGATTGATGCACAAATTATCAGATTGTCTTGTAATTAAGTATTTACAAGTAAAGCAGAAGAAAGTTCTCCATATGATGAAGAGAAAGCTCTAGAAGAAGAATACTATGAAAAAACGTTTAACAGCTGTCAAAGAATTTGAATGTATTTCAAGAGCTCATGTATGTCATTTAGACAGAGTTCATTTTAAAATAACCTTTGGCCTAAATTCCTTTTGCCTTCTGTCACCCTATTAGGTCTTTATCCGTTTTATGATTCTGTGTCTTCAGTCTTCCCTGATCGTTGTGTTGTGTGCAGGCTAAACCAAAGAAAGATCTTAAATTGCGCCGTGTGCATTGCTCCTGCCCTCAGGTCTGTGAGCAGCAGTGTAGCTATTCTAGCCTATACACATGAGGCCTATCTAATAAAAATATGTCAAAGAACAAGAAGCGTGTTCAAAACTTCCATCTAACAATTCAAAATAATCCTTTCATAGAGAAAAACATACTATTCTGAAATCTGACTGGTCACCACAATTATGCCCAGTTTTTCTGTGTACAGACCACCCAAGAAAGCTGGTAACATTACCATTTATAAAACTGAATGGGGCCAGAAAGACATAGCAAAGTGAAGAATAAAGCATAAGAGACTGCTAAGATGATTAAACATAATATAGAAAATGAAGTATACACAGTAGGGATGAGCAGAGCTGGGACAAGGTCCTCCAGCACCCAAGGCTGAGACACTTAAGTGCGCCCCTCCATCCCTCCCACCCCAGCCATCACACACTGATTGATATTAGACTAAGAGGCGCCCCAGGGCCCCCAACAACTTAATCTCTAGTAATCTGGCTTGCAGTCACTGCCATGCATTCCCTTTTCTTATTTCTCTCTACTTAAAACACAATAGGGCAATGATATCTGAGTGATTTGTGTGCCCCCTCCTACACGGTGCCCTGAGGCTGGAACCTCTCTCGCCTCTGCCTCGCCCCAGCCTTGGAGATGAGCAAGAACAGTTTTACAAAAAGCAGACCATAGCTGAAAGGGTTAACTCATGGTTGTGGGCGCCTCTCACTAATGCTTTGCATGCTGCTCTGCATCTTCCCAACACTTCCACCTTCATAGTGGAACTTCAGCTCTGGGTCCTATAGAGCAGTGTTGCCCAACCTTATCCTCAAGGCCCACCAACAGTGCATGTTTTGTGGAAGTCCACACAGGTAGTTAATCAGCTCTACTGAGGCACTAATTACCTCACCTGTGCATGTAGGTGGTTTTCGGCAAAACATGCACTGTTGGTGGGCCTTGAGAACAGGGTTGGGGAACGCTGCTATAGTGCCTTCTCGCTCCTCTCACGGTCCCCGGGTTCCAGCTCTGGCACCCTCTGTAGCAGTATTTGACCAAATTGTTGAAATACTGCTTTCCGCCATCTAAGGAGGCTTCGGAAGTCTTCTGGAGCACTTGGCTCCCGAAGACTTCCGAAACCTCCCCCGGCAGGAGATTCTAACGGGGGAGCAAGTCCTGCAATGAGGGCACCGTGAGAGGAGCTGGAAGGCTCTATAGGACCCAGAGCCTTCCCTCTCCTTAGATAAGTATCTGGTAATTTTTTATTTTTTTTTGTAAATTCCCATTAGCTTTAACCTACTTAGCTGATGATTGTGCCCCCATACACACTGGGATATCTTCACTAGAGATGACTCGAACCTCCGATTTTCGGTTCGTGAACCTCGAACTTCCGTAAAAGTTCGGTTCACGCAAACTTTCGCGAAATGCAATAGACTTCAATAGGGAGGCGAACTTTGAAAACTGGAAACATTAATTCTGGCCAGAAAAGTGATGGAAAATATGTTTCAAGGGGTCTAACATCTGAGTTTTTGCATGGATGAGTGGGATACATGCCAAAAGTCCCGGGGAAAAATCTGGATTTGACGCACTGCAGCGTTTTAAGGGCAGAAATCACATTGCATGCTAAATTACAGGCATACAGTGCTTTAAAACATCTTGCATGTGTATACATTAATCAGGTAGTGTAATTAGTGTACTGCTTCACACTGACACACCAAACTCACTGTGTAACGCACCGCAAACAGCTGTTTGTGTAGTGATGGCCTTGCTGGACTGGTGCGCACCATGGCGAGAGTGCAGGCCATGGCGGTTTTCAAGCCCATATGGTCGCCGGGCTGTGGTAGCTCAATGATAGAACAACTGTGTGTGTGTGGGAAGTCAGGACTGACTTAGTCTTCGGGCAGGCAGTAGCCCTCTGGGATCCATGCCTTATTCATTTTAATAAAGGTGAGGTACTGAAAACTTTTTTTGACCTAGGCGACTTCTCTTCTCACTGACAATGCCCCCAGCTGTGCTGAAGGTCCTTTCTAGGATGCTTGAGGCAGGGCAAGCCAGAAGTTGGATGGCAAATTGTGACATCTCTGGCCACAGGTCAAGCCTGCGCACCCAGTAGTCCATCGCTGCTCATACTGTCGATGGTTCTTTCTCTACCACTGTTAAAGAAAGCGTACGGCCGGGGAGTCGGGGTTTGATCTCGGTCTGGATTGGGAGCCTGAAAAACGCCTACCACCACACATCCAAGGAAGCCAGCAGCCGCGCTGTGGGCAAAGGAGCAGGAACGGCTACCACCACACATCCAAGGAAGGCAGCAGGCATGCTGTGGGCAAAGGAGCGGGAACGGCTACCACACATCCAAGGAGCTTTTTTACTTTGTATAGACACGCATTAAAATTACACTTACAGTGTGTAGGAATTAAAAGCGCCTGTCAAGCCTGCCGGTAGTCCTCTCCTCTCACCCGCGCTTGGCCAGAGCGACGGCGTGCGATGATGTTTGGCGTGGGAGCGGAGGCGATGGGTGGAGCCAGGTCGCGGAAGTGCCATCTGACGTCACGACGTTTCGGCGTTAACCACGCCTTCATCAGGTGACGTAGCGGCAAAGACGGCAGTGTTTTATACCAACTTATGTGGGCGGGGAGCAAGTCACAGGGATCCTCCCTGGGATGCCGAAGCAGCTTCCAATTGGCTGTTCAGTGTGTTATGTTAGACCTTACATTACGGGGAATTAGATCAATGCTAGACCTTACATTACGGAGAAATAAATCAATACAATATGCAAATTGGTTTTGACTGTTAAAAGGTATTTTAAAAAGTTTCTTTAAAAGTTAAGATTGGACCCGGACATTACTCACGGCTATACGTTCCTAAATAGTGGCAGTTATGAACTGGACTAGTGCGTTCTGATTCAGGACCCTATGCGTTACATAAGAGTGCCCGATAAGGTGCATCTGTGCTGTAATTTAAATATAAAAATAAAAAAGCCTTACTGTTTAAAGTGCTGCCTAGATAAAGTTCGCATGGGACTAGTAAGTGGAATAACAGTGTGCAGAGTTTGCTGTTGATCCTAATGGTCTCCGCCCACTGATGTTGAACCCTTCTATGAGAAACAAAATCCAGCACACGGCTGGTGTTTGTTAATATTAGAGTCAGGTATTGTTTAGTTAAAGGGCTTCAATGGATGACAATTAAAGGGACTGCTGTATATCTAAAATGTGTGTCTATTAAATCCCATATGTACAAGGGAAGTAGGATAATCCCTTTACACACTATGGTTAAGCAAGGAATCATATGGCTACTACAATTCAGTTCTGTGCGACTTTGTCGCACAGTTCTGTAAGGACCGGAGTTGGTGGGGCAAAAACACCCTAAAGGACCCCGTTTCTATTTGGGCAGCTTTATGCTATACCTTTTTAGGGGGCCAGAATCCATTGGAAAGTAAAAATGCTACTCCAATGCAACTTTAACCATAGAAGGTTCATTTGACCCTTTACACCTCGCCTAATGGTCCTGTTTATATCCATCTTAATTTCCATGCGCCTAAAAGGTCACATGGAGTTGCATTGGAGTAGCATTTTTACTTTCCGATGGACTCTGGCCCCCTAAAAAGGATACAGCTGCCCAGATAGAAACGGGGTCCTTTAGGGTGTTTTTGCCCCACCAACTCCGGTCCTTACAGAACTGTGCGACAAAAAAGTCGCACAGAACTGAATTGTAGTAGCCATATGATTCCTTGCTTAACCATAGTGTGTAAAGGGATTATCCTACTTCCCTTGTACATATGGGATTTAATAGACACACATTTTAGATATACAGCAGTCCCTTTAATTGTCATCCATTGAAGCCCTTTAACTAAACAATACTGATCAACATCAGTGGGCGGAGACCATTAGGATCAACAGCAAACTCTGCACACTGTTATTCCACCTACTAGTCCCATGCGACCTTTATCTAGGCAGCACTTTAAACAGTAAGGCTTTTTTATTTTTATATTTAAATTACAGCACAGATGCACCTTATCGGGCACTCTTATGTAACGCATAGGGTCCTGAATCAGAACGCACTAGTCCAGTTCATAACTGCCACTAGTTAGAAACGTATAGCCGTGAGTAATGTCCGGGTCCAATCTTAACTTTTAAAGAAACTTTTTAAAATACCTTTTAACAGTCAAAACCAATTTGCATATAGTATTGATCTAATTCCCCGTAATGTAAGGTCTAACATAACACACTGAACAGCCAATTGGAAGCTGCTTCGGCATCCCAGGGAGGATCCCTGGGACTTGCTCCCCGCCCACATAAGTGGGTATAAAACACTGCCGTCTTTGCCGCTACGTCACCTGATGAAGGCGTGGTTAACACCGAAACGTCGTGACGTCAGACGGCACTTCCACGACCTGGCTCCGCCCACCGCCTCCGCTCCCACGCCAAACATCATCGCACCCCGTCGCTCTGGCCAAGCGCGGGTGAGAGGAGAGGACTACCGGCAGGCTTGACAGGTGCTTTTAATTCCTACACACTGTAAGTGTAATTTTAATGCGTGTCTATACAAAGTAAAAAAGTTTATTGCACCAGCGGTGCGCTCCTGTTTTTTTGTACTTTCTAATAGGTATATGCAGTGATGGGTATTACAAATGTGCAGCTGTCACACACACACACACACACACACACA
Organism: Hyperolius riggenbachi; assembly: GCF_040937935.1. Classification (NCBI taxonomy): domain Eukaryota; kingdom Metazoa; phylum Chordata; class Amphibia; order Anura; family Hyperoliidae; genus Hyperolius; species Hyperolius riggenbachi. The sequence goes on along the minus strand of NC_090652.1, from coordinate 244,159,436 downwards.
CACACACACACACACACACACACACACACACACACACATATACACACACAGGTACCGTGAACAGGTACAGTGACTGGTGGTATTAAATATCACACTGCGTGCACTCACGTAGGTAGGTGGGTGCACTAAGCAACAGGTAGGTATATGCAGTGATGGGTAATACAAAGGTGCAGCTGTCACACACACACATACACACAGGTACCGTAAATAGGTACAGTGACTGGTGGTATGAAATATCACACTGCGTGCGCTCATGTAGGTAGGTGGATGCACTGAACAACAGGTAGGTATATGCAGTGATGAGTATTACAAATGTGCAGCTGTCACACACACACACAGGTACCGTGAACAGGTAAAGTGACATTGCGTGCGCTCACGTAGGTAGGTGGGTGCACTGAACAACAGGTGGGTATTACAAATGTGCAGCTGTCACACACAGGTAGTCACTGAATGTGCTGGGCCTGGCAGTGGCACAGTAGGAATTACCAAGGGGCCAAGGTCCAACAGCTAAGACTGACTGACAGGGCTGTATATGCAACACAAGTGTCCGTGGGACACATACACACAAAAAATAGATCACAAGAACAACATTAGCTCTCAAAAGAGCTGTTGAGGATGAGGAGTGTTTTTAAGTGCAACCTAACAAGCCTAAACTGTAGCCTAACTAAGCTTTCCCTAATGTCTCTGCAGCACCTCTCCCTTCTCTAATTACTGCAGCCACACAAGTGAGTGAAATGGCTGACGCTGCCTGCTTTTTAGGGGGGTGGGGCTCCAGGAGGGAGTGTAGCCTGATTGGCTACCCTGTGTCTGCTGACTGTGATGTATAGGGTCAAAGTTGACCCTATTGATGTAGTATAGGGGCGGGTCAAACCGCCATAAAGTTTGCGTTCGTTCACGAATGCGAACCACCGAAGTTCGCGCGAATAAGTTTGCGTGGCGTACCGTTCGGGCCATCTCTAATCTTCACTTTTTGTGAAACAGTTCTCTTTCATCCTCAGTACAAGGTGAATAGGAAGAAAAATTATCAACCAGGGATCAAATGATATTTCCCCGACTCGCCAAATGAAAGTAAAATTACCTTGCGTAGACAGCACACTGCAATTTTCCCAGTGATAATGCAATGCAAAGTAAATTGTTTTGCACACATAAGGTAACTTGTGCTATGTACAGTACTTGCGCATTGGTTCTATAACATGCATTGCGCTATTTGTGTGACACTCGGTATACTATACACAATGCTAGGTGTACAATGTACAGTATGTTGCTGGTATAAACACTGGTAAAATGCACATGGTAATTTGCGGATGGCAATTAAATGTTGTTTATTGAATCAACCCCATTGTAACCAACTATACACATCCATACTGAATATAGGAATTGCTAAATGGTGTGTATTGAACATGGTTGATTTAGTATGTGTTATGTGAAATTTTATAGTATGTGTCTTTTCTGTTTTCTATATTTTCTTGCTATAGAATGATGGAGAAAGGAGGCATGATGAGAATCCAGCAGCAGTCAGTTGTCACTGTGTTGTCTCTGCCACTTTGGTCTTTATTCCATACAATGGGATATGACTTGTGACATGAAGACAGCTGACCAGCATAATCACATCATTAGATGAGTAGCAGGAGTTGGAAGAGGCGGAGATAATGATCTTCATGACACAATCTGTCATTTCTCTGTAAGGTGTATGAACGCACAATAGAATGGTACTGATATATCTACGCACATCAAGGGAAGCATTCTATTTTAAAGCTGAACTTTGGTACCTGGTTGCCCCAGTAAATTCCAAAAAGGTCCCAGCCACCATTTGGAGATGTGATACACTTTGCCGATGTCTTTAGAGTAATGGCAATTTTTCATTTATAATTTTATTGTAATTGCTGCTTCATGTGTAATAAGCAGTAATAGCATACTATCATGGTATTGTGCTGGTTTTCCCAGCCTATAGTTTAGGGGCCACAGCAGCTTGATCTTGCGCTATAGTATCATATCTCGGCACTGATCTGTCTTTGGCTGTGGGTGTTGTTTTGATTTGAAAAGGAAGTCAAGGCATCTGTGCGAAAACAACCTCTGTGTGGAAGTACAGCCTCTGGACTCTTCCAGAAGCTAAAAGCAGTTAATCTCAGCACTGTTCACTTTTACCACTGGTGCTGGCTTCAAGTGATCTCAACTCTGGAAAATTCAGTGCTACTTCATCAGATGATTATGTGAGGACTATTTATTATTTTTAGGGTTAACCACTTCACTACCCTGGTAAGTTTCACAGTTCAGCTCAGCTGTGATTACTTTGGCAATAACTTTATCAATAATTATCACAACTAAATAATCTATATATTGTTTTTTTTTCAGGACAAACAAGGCTTTTTGTGGCTTATATTTGTTACTAATAATTACCGTATTTTCTATGCATTTTAAAAGGAAAATAAGGAAAAAAGGGAAAAAATACACAATTTGTCCAATTTCGTACATTATAGCTTTAATGTAAACAGTTCCTTTATACATTAAACCCACACAATTTATCTGTCTATCCCTCCTGTTTATTTAAACAGTTCATTTGTTTTGATAATGTATTAGATGTAACAATTAAGTAATGTATCCAATCTGCTCATGGAATGTGTATTTTACATTTGTTTACTAATTAACTCTGCCATTTAATTCCCTGGGAGGGGAGAGGGATTTGCTGTCATCATTTTACAACTCTGTAGTGATGTTATCAGGTCAGAGATAAATAAACAGTGTTATCTAAGATTTTGTAGAAAGGAGAGTGCAGAGACTTATTCTCACGTCATAGGGACAGCAAGTGGTTAAGAGACACTTATGGTTCTGTGGTGGTGGTGGATTGGTGGGGCATGGAAGGAAAACAGCATTGTATGTTAGAGAGGGTAATATATATATATGGGGGGGGGGGGGGATGTTAGAACATGGAAGGAGAACCATATTTTATGATAGAGAAATATTTATATTGGGGAAGGGAAGAGGTGAGGCTGAATGGGGCAAAGACACATGTGAATAGACTGAGTGCTAACAGCTCCCTCTCCAACACTAGCAGCACAGGAACAGTCAATTACAACTCTGTCACTTGCTCATTTTTTATGAGGCCCCCTTTTTTTTCCAACACACTGCACACCGAGTTCAGCTGCAGCATGAAGACCTTGACCTTGAGGTACATGAGACCATGAGGTACATGAGGTGTCAAAAAGAGAGCAAGAACATTGGCTCCAGGAGTTTTTAGGAGAATCAATATCTGCAGCTGTCAGTGGAAGATACCAGGAGAAGCATTGGAGGTTCATGCCAAAAAAAATATCTGTGTTCCTGGTGACAGGAGAGAGATCATTGACATACAAGAGGGAAGACAGAGGAATCCAAAGTGGCAGCAGTGAGTGCAGGATTCTGAGCTGGAAGGGGAGGAACCTAGGATATCATTAAAGACCACTTCCAGCCAAAAAAAGGTCTGAATGGCAATACATATATGTAGTTTAGGCACTGTGTAGAAATAGATGAACATATAAAGTTTACATCTGGTACATCATAGTGGATAGAACAAACTCACATTTATATCTGTAGCAGCACATCCTTATTTATCCTAATGCTGGAGCTTTGTGTCCTCCCCTTCAGACTGACTAACTCCCCTGCCCCTCCCTCACCTGCTGTCTGCCTGCATCAAATTACTTCTCTTTTCACAGCGTGTAACAGAAAGAAGAGTCCGGAGAACTGCTGTAGCCTGTCTTAGCATGTCTGTTTTCTGTAATTGTTATTTCAGATGTATGTCTGTCTGCCTAGATTAGATCACATGGACATGAGGGGTGGATTTATGACATCAATTCCTCAGCATCCTTTGCACCTATGGTTTGGAAAGAAAAAAATGTCAGGGCCCAATTTCACACTGGTGGCGGGGGGTTCAAGACCATATGTGGAATATGGACCCTGAAGGTGAGAAAATCACACTTTATATATCTTGACAACTTATTAAGTTTAACGTAAACTGTCATTTATAATTTAGGTACTCTTTAAGCTGTCATTTAATGAATCTTGTGATGTGATAAAAGGACCCAAGGAGGGATTTGCAAGCAGGCAGTCATCTACAGCAGTGAATAAGGCTCTACGCTACATCACTAGAAACAAGGGAGGCAGCACTGCTGAGGTTCAGCAACTAGTTGCAAGGGTTCTCACACAGTTGTGATCACCACAGTCAGAAGCTATGCATGAAGAATCTTTGCAGGCTGCATCACCAGAGCCACATAGGCACTCACAAAGTGCTTGAGTTGTCTTTAATTACACTTGATGACATAATTCCTGTATTATTATATCAGTTCAGTAGGTTTCAAATAGATTACCATCAGTCAAATAAAACGTATTTCTATTCCTTTGTCTTTTCTGGCTATGGTTAGGTCTAAACTTTCTTCTATTAACTTCTTAGTTATTTTGGTTAATACACCTACTACCTACTACTCTCTCTCTCGTTCTCTTCCACTTCACCTATTTTACAAACTATTGCTATTTTGGTTCATCCTCACCCTGTTATTAGAGATGGGGTTTCTGATTTATCTCATTCAGAGGGGATGTGGTGTGAGATTTAGCCACTAGGTTATCAATTATCTACTTCCTTTAGATACTTTTCATTTTACCCTGTCATTAGAGCTGGGGTTTCTAAGTTTTCATATACTGAGCCAATGGGCTATGAGGCTATCATTTATGTAACTGAGCGTAAAAAATATGGAAAGGAGAGTTTATAGCTATATTTTTAGAGCGACAAAATAGAGTTAGATGATGAAAGGGAAAGGGCCAGTAACAAGATCTTTTAATATCTGGTTGCAAGTGTATAATATGTTTGTCAGTGTTATGAAGAGAAAAGGTCTGAATTTTGCACAAGTCTCTTCCAACACTCCTCCAGGCAAATTGGTGGCAAAGTATGGTTTGAATATGAGGAGGAATCATTTAATCTAAGAAAAAAAATCAGGTTACCCAAATTTTAAGTGGGTTGTCAAACATACCGTATTTTTCGGACTATAAGACGCTCCTGACCATAAGACGCACCCAGGTTTAGAGGACAAAAAATAGGGGGGAAAATATATACTAAACCTGGTGCATCCATGGTGAAGGGGCATCTTGTGGATTATGCCCCCTTTGTACCTCTTGTGTCTTCCTGTGACCCCTATGTGTCCGCCTCTGTCCTCCTTGTGTCCCCCATGTGTCCGCCTCTGTCCCCCATGTGTCCTCCATGTGTCCAGTCCATCCAATGCTCATGGACAAGGTTACCATCACCAAATATGAATTAATATGGAGAAATATGAACTTCTTGCATCAATAATAATGAGCATGGGTACAGTTTCCACTCGATACCATGGCTTAAAATGTCCTGCTTACACATGTGTATGACTGCAGAAACTAAGGTCGATCTAAAACTTTGGTGGAAATGGTAAGGCAATGTGGCAGAAAAGATTTTGTAAAAGACTCTGATGTTGCAGAATTCATTAATTATAGAGTAATATGGAGAAAAAGAATGGAGTGCAGAAACATGGCCAGTTGGGAGAATATAATGCCGCAGGGGCAGTGTTCTCTACCTTTTGTGTCTTGCAAGCTGCTGGACATTTTGTTAATCACTTTACAACCGTTATTATAACTATTATATTGTCTACAACTGACACTAAATATTTGGATAAAGGCAAAATGCCTCCCAGGATAGCAGAATGTACATGCACGAGCTCTGTTTTGGCAACAGATAGAAGCTTTCCAACAGCTGAGACCAGATACAGATGCAGTGCAAACCCAAGCCCAGATTTCTCAAGGGACGTAACATACTAAAGAAATTGGTTTCAACAAGAACTTGGGCTGATTACACAACTACAGGGCAATCCTGGTGATCCTTTACAGAGTCTACAGTCCTTCCCTATAGCTCATTTTAAAGTACAGGTGAAACTCAAAATTAGTATATTGTGCAAAAGTCCATTTATTTCAGTATTTCAACTTGAAAGGTGAAACTAATATATGAAATAGACTCATTACAAGCAAAGCAAGATATTTCAACCCTTTTTTTGTTTCATTTTGATGATTATGGCTCACAGCTTATGAAAACCCCAAAATCAAAATCTTAGCCCATTAGAATATTCTGAAAAGGTTCAATATTCTAGCCTCAGGCCTGTGTCAGAGAGATACGTAGAGAGTGCACTTTTCTTGTGCAGGCTGGCTATTACGGGACCCGGTGCTGGAGCTGGAGAAGGCTGAGGACAGCGGCGTGGGATCGATCTGTGAGGATGGGGCTGGAGGAAGCCACAGGTATGTATAAAACTTTTATTTTATATCGTCTCTGGTTTCCTTTAAAGGACAATTGAAGTGAGAGGTAGATGTAGGCTGCCATATTTATTTCCTTTTAAAGAGTACTAGTTCCCTGGCAGCCCTGCTGATCTCTTTGGCTGCAGTAGTATATGAATCACACCAGAAACAAGCATGATGCTAATTTTGTGAGAAGATTTGACAAAAATGGCCAAACACGGTCAAGAGACAAAATGTCAGAAACACCTGATCTGCTTCATGCTTGTTCAAGGTCTATGGCTAAAATGATCAGAGGCAGAGGATCAGCAGTATAGCTAGGCAACTGTTATTGCTTAAAAGGAAATAAATATGACAGCCACCATATACCTCTTGTTTCAGGTTCCCTTTAAAGTGGGAAGTGAAACCCAAACACCTGTTTACCTTTCACGCCATTTTTTTTTTTTTGGGGGGGGGGGGACATCTAACAGCTAATAATTTATAATGCTTACTTCTTAGAGTAGCATTTGGTCTTGCTTTTTTTCTTTAGATCATTTAGAATATCTAAACTACTGGCTTAGGCTAAAAAAGTTAAAGTGCACCTGAGATGAAATAAGTCTCAGGTTTTATACTCACCTGGGGATACCTCCATCCCCCTTGAGACTGCTCGGTCCTTGCCGTCTTCCCAGGCCGCTCCTGTTCCCCGCTGGACTACCCAGTACTCTGACATGCAATGAGAAGCTTTGAGTGATTTACTGTGGTCTTCTTGGCTACTTCTTGATTTACTTATACAGTATTACACTTTGGAGGAAGACACAAAGGACCTGTTCCAATTCACTTTACCTAAGTTTTCTCCCAGGTGATATTTCACATTAAGTGGCATAGCAATAGAAGATGCAGAGGCTGCAACCAGGGCCAGGGGTTCAACTAGAAATCACTGCCCCCCCCCCCTGCAAATCTTTGGTTGGGGCCCCCTACCCCCTTGCTCACTGCAAGGGTAAACTGGGAGCCAATGTTATTCAATTGGCTATTACACACTTGAATGTGTTTTTCCCGTGCAGATACAAGGGGCCCTCACTGGCAGTATTAGCTCTTTGTTGGTCCTGTGCTGATAATCATTACTTCTATAGATGCTTTGAATAGTGGTAATTATTAAAGTGGACCTAAACTTTTGCACAAGCGACAAGTAAAACACAAAGAAATCCGACTTGTGTGTGTTTACAGAGAACAGCCGTCTAATTCTCTCTTAGCTGCAAATAATCACCAGTGTAATTTGAGCTGTCATCTCTGACAGGTGTGTGCCAGGTTCTGTGGTAATATGTAAACACAGGAGATTAACTCTTTATGTGCTCCCATTAAACCAGGAAGTAGGACGCTGCAGATTCATTGCAGGCGTTCTGTAAGCTGCAGGCGTTCTTTAAATGTTATTATGCTGCTGCTTATCTTTTAGAGTAGAGAGGAAGTTCTAGGTGTAAGGTCTGCTTTAACAAACTGTTCTCCATACCCTGCTTGCATCTCTAGTACTGTGGCTGTCCTTGGCAGGTGTTGGCGCTCCATAACAATTGCTATGTATGGAGTGCTGGTGGCCCAATGTAAATCTTGCACTGGGGCCAAAAGCTCCTTAGCTACGCCACTGTTCACATCTAATCAATAACATGCCTTTTAAGCTACCAGCAAACAGGAACACTTTTTCACTTACTTTTAGATACTTTTTCAATTGTAGAGTGCAGAAAAGTTATTTTAAACAGCAGATGAAAAATTATCTCCTAAGGCCCGGTTCACAATTGCATTGAAGTGCCAAACTGATCGTGAAAACGGATCTGATCACTGGTCGATCGGATCCGTTTTCACTCCATTTCCACTCAATTTCCGTTCTGTTTCTCCGTATCCCCCCCCCCCCCCCCCCCCCCAAAGTGCATTATTTTGTTTAGAACGGTCCATTTCTTCACTAATATTCTCATTGCCCCCAGTGCAGCTGGGCTCAGTGGTCAAACAAATTGCTGCAGAACCAAAGTTGCAGTCTGTTCATCGGATTGTGTGGAACAGATCTGTTTGAATGGACGGATGTGAACGGATCCATAGGTTAACATTGGATCCGTTACGATCCGTTCCCTTCCGATCCTTCAACGGAACATTTTTAACCGGGTCTAAGAGAACTTAGGAGAAAAAGTTAATTGAATCTTGCCCAATGTGGTAACAATGCTCACTCCTATATTATGACACTTGCAGGAACACAGAAAACGTAAGAACACAGAAATACAAAAAGCTCAGTAGTCCTGATGTATGCTTGTAGCTACTTTCTAACTAAAGTGAAAGACAAGTTACAAGGCTGAGAAAGTTCCTTCCTATACAAGACAGTAATGACTAGCGCTCAGGGGAGAAGAATAGCTGCCATTCTCACAGGCTGAAGTGATCATGAAAGTTCCACAATGAAGTAACTTATCGCGTGCATGCAGCATTGTACTACCATAATTACCCCATAGAAAAGGTGCCCTTCTACTGCTAGTGACAGAAGTGACAGCTTTTCATTTCAATGCAATCCTTATGATTCCCGCTAAGAAAGTGAATATTGTGACATTTGAAGTACATTTCATGTAGCGTTAATAAACATAATGACGGTCTCCAGTTTCAGAAGAACAGCGGTTTTAAGGGGTACCCAGTTACTTTACAGAGAACTAGAACGGCAAGGTTATTTTATGTGTAGTAGAATTACATAAACCAAAAAAGAAAAGGAAAAACCCTACCGCGATGCAAATGTCAATTCGCTTTTTTACAACAGAAGGTTACGTGGTTTACTTCTCGTCTTGAAACCGAGGAGAAGTAAGCCATAATGCTTCACTGTAAAGTAAGCCTGAGATGAATGGGAGAAATGGATTTTTACTTACCTGGGGCTTGCTCCAGTCTGTCAGCTACCTCGATATCATCCCGGTCCCCTCTGTTGTGTCACTGTGAAGTCTACGATCAAGCTGGGAAGCGGGACACTGCGCATGTGCTGTTCCATTACACTACTGATGCCGGGGGCATTCTGTACAAGAGCAGTTCGTTTTATCAAACTGCGCAAGCGCAAAACATTTCCAGCTACGGGAGTGTGATCAGGTGGGCCGGGAACATCTTGCACAAGCGCAGTTACAATCTTAATGAACTGCAAATACATGCAATGTGTCCTGTTCTTCTTGAGGCACGATCAGGTGGCACGTGACTGGGACCACGCATGTGAAATAGTCTGTGACTGAGCTGAGATGCGGACTTTACGGGACTGACAGCAGCACAATGGAGGGGACCAGGAGAACATTGAGGGAGCAGATAGACTACAGGGGATTGGAAGAAACAACTGGAAAGTAAAAATCCTTTTGTCCATCCATCTCAGGTACACTTTAATGTTACGTTCACACTATGCACATTGCTGTATGTTGCTGCATGTGCATGCACTGCCCATATGATTGTACAGGCATGTTCATATCTCTGTATTGTAATAGACCACGTTATCTAAATGCACTTACAACAGTGTGTTTGTAAATAACGTGTGCATTAATGAGCAAGTTACCACAGCAATCTTCATGAAAAATATTGTGTGTTGCATCATGCCTGTGTTGTAGCGTGGGCATAACATGATGCACATCACTTGAACTTAGCCTAAAACGGTGATTTAAATATGCGAATTGCATGCATTAAATAGGGGCGTGAGGAAAAATGAGCCATGGTGAAGCTGATAAAAGTGTAAATGATAAGTACACTTGTGAATGAAAATGATAAATATTTACAGTGGCAATAAGATAGTAAAACATTTGTAAATGTTACTTATATTTTACCACAGCTTAACCTAACCCTACTCTCACACAGAACCCTCCTCCTTCCGATGCCTAACCTTAAATCCCCCTTCCTGATACCTAACCCTAACCCCGCCTTCCTGATACCTAACCCCCCCCCCCCTTTCTGATATCTAACCCTAAACCCCCTTTCCTGATACCTTACCCTAACCCCCCCCTTCCTGATACCTAACCCTAAATCCCACTTCGTGATACCTAACCCTAAATCCCCCTTCCTGCTACCTAACCCTAAACCCCCTTCCTGATACCTAACCCTAAACCCCCCTTTCTGATACCTAACCCTAAACCCCCATTCCTGATACCATACCCTAAACCCCCCCTTCCTGATACCATACCCTAAACCCCCCCTTCCTGATACCTAACCCTAACCCCCCCTTCCTGATACCTAACCGTAAATCCCCCTTCCTGATACCTAACCCTAAACCCCCTTCCTGATACCTAACCCTAAACCCCCCTTTCTGATACCTAACCCTAAACCCCCTTTCCTGATACCTAACCCTAACCCCCCCCCCCTTCCTGATACCTTACCCTAAACCCCCCCTTCCTGATACCTAACCCTAAATCCCACTTCCTGATACCTAACCCTAAATCCCCCTTCCTGCTACCTAACCCTAAACCCCCTTCCTGATACCTAACCCTAAACCCCCCTTTCTGATACCTAACCCTAAACCCCCATTCCTGATACCATACCCTAACCCCCCCCCCTTCCTGATACCTAACCCTACCCCCCCCCCCCCCTTCCTGATACCTAACCCTAAATCCCACTTCCTGATACCTAACCCTAAACCCCCCTTTCTGATACCTAACCCTAAACCCCCCCCCTTCCTGGTACCTAACCCTAACCCCCCCCCTTCCTGATACCTAACCCTAAATCCCCCTTCCTGCCACCTAACCCTAAACCCTTCCTGCTACCTAACCTTAGGACCCCCCCAACCTTATAATGTTCAAAATGATACTATAATATACTAAATGATACTATAAAATGACCATTTTCAAAAACAAATAATTTGTAAATACAAAACATTAAAAATGTCAGAAACTTTAAAGAGAAACTCCGACCAAGAATTGAACTTTATCCCAATCAGTAGCTGATACCCACTTTTACATGAAAAATATAATGATTTTCACAAACAGACCATCAGGGGGCGCTGTATGACTGAATTTGTGCTGAAACCCCTCCCACAAGAGGCTCTGGTACCGTACGGTACTCTGGGCAAACTGCCACAATGTAACAATGACACACACAGGAAATGGCTGTTTATAGCTGTCTGTTAAAGCCAGAACAGCTACATAATCTGCCCACAGTAACAATGTCACCATGTAATACATGTCAGAATGTGAATCTGGGAGAGGAAAGATTTTACAATGAGCAAACTCTGACTAAATCATGTATACATAATTATTGTAAAAATTAAGCACCCTTTTATATTAAATTATTTTCACTGGAGTTCCTCTTTAACGTTCTAATTTTCAAAACAATAAAGAATTTAAAAAACTATAACGTTATTTTCAAAATGATAATTATCGTGCACCCAAATTTCTGCTTTGGGTGCCTAATAGCCAATGTTTGCATTAGTGCCTATGAAGTGCTCAAATCGTTCCTTAATCGCTGGGCGCCAACATTTCCTGCTTCCATGCGAATCTTGATTTTATCCCCCTGTAAGCCAAGCACAGGTTTATAGCACACCTGATTTCACAAAGCCATAAAAAACAACTTTTGCCCCATGCAGTGATCAGTGCTAGTATTCTGTAGTGAGTAGAGAGGAGTAAAATTGTTTAATTTTTGTTTACATTCTGTTTTATTTCCACGTACATTGAAACGTTTTTGTGAAATGATCTCTAGTATTTTAAGACAACAGAAAAGCAGTGAACTCAACAGAGTAAACAAATACAATTTTTTCGCTGCATAGAACTCCTTGTATGCCCCCACCACCATTGCTACATACACCATCATTGATGCAGCGAATCAGAGTAGCCATTGGGAGGAACATGGCAAAACAATGACTGCATTAACTATAAAAGGTCATATGTGCCATATGCACTTACATTTTTCTCCTGAATTTTCTCCTAGGTGATATTTTTACACCATGTCAATAACATGCCCTTCAAGCCACCAGTATGCAAGAAAATACTCAGAATATTTTTGACAGTATTTTTCACCTGCTTTTTGGTACTTTTTTAATTGAAGAATACTTAAAAGTTATTTTAAACACAATATGAAAAATTATCTTCTAGGAGAACAAAAGTGAATTGCATATGGCCTATCTATACATTGCTAGCAAAAAAATATCCCCTGGGAGAAAAAGGAGAAAAGTTACCATTTTTAGCTCCATAGGATGCACTTTTTTCTCCCCAAAGGTGGAAGGAAATGTCTGTGAGTCTTATGGAGCGAATATAGGAAATGCGGGATAGGGGGGGCCGATTATTTTCTCAGCAGCAGCAGTGCTTCAAGAACAGTATTATAATTGGAAAAACTGAGGACGCCTTTACTTTATACCAGAAACCTATAGTTTATATACTGTATTTTGTGGACTATAAGATTCACTTTTTCTCCCCTAAAAAGGGGGGGGGGGGGGGAGTCACTGCGTCTTATAGTCTAAATGCAGGGAGTTCCTGACTTGTGAATGCCTGCCAATACCTGCCTGCCAACAAACCTTCAACCCGCCGCAATGTCGCAGACTCCCTTTACTGTGCCCATGCAGAGGAGGACACAGGGGGACAAACAGAGGACACAGGGGGACATAATAGGGCATAGAGGAGGACACAAGGAGAACAGAGGCAGACACAGGGAGACACAAGAGGTACAAGGGGGCGTGAGGTACAAAGGGGGCATAATGCACAAGATGCCCCTTCACCATGGATGCACCAGGTTTAGTATATATTTTTTTCCCCCTGGTTTTTGTCCTTCTAAACCTAGGTGTGTCTTACAGTCAGAAGCATCTTATATTTAGAAAAATATGGTACTTTACTTTATAAGTAACGTGTTTGCTGTGGAATCCACGTTCAGAGTCCAGTAGCGAGCAGAAATTTTTATTCCCAACAGGTCACTGGAGTCGAGTCCTTCATGCAAGTCTGAACACATTTGGTAAAACAAAGTCCAAATGCGAAGCACTCCTGTATCACTGAAGGGCCACTAGTCCCCCAAAGTATCTATATGGTGGAGGGGGGCACTACACCATCAGACAAGCTTTATGGTGGAGGGATGGGGCAACTAGACCACTAGGGAAGCTATATGGGGACAAGGGACTACTAAGAGACCAGGCAAGCTATATGATGGAGGTAAGGGGCCATTAGCCCACCAGGGAACCTATATGAGGGAGGAGAGATTTGGTTCAGAATATTTTTTTCTTGTTTTTCCTTCCTTAAACCTAAGTGCGTCTTATGGTCAGGTGTGTCTTATAGTGCAAATATATATATATATATATATATATATATATATATATATATATATATATATATATATATCATGAATATTGGATGAAATATATATTGTACCATGTATGAAACTACTCTTGTTCACTAGATCAAAATGTTAGCTCTGCACCAGGGGTCACAAGTCATTGTGCTCACTCCATCTGTCATGAACAATATAATGTAAATGAAAGTAAATGGGCTGTAGGCATTTCATCATCTCAGGGTTTCAAAGTACAATGAACAGGGCAATCATTTCACTGGAGGTAAAGGATCCGTTTACATGTCACACAATATTACACACCAAGCCAACAAATGCTTCTACATGTGAACAATGTGGATAATGCCACCATTGCCCGTGGTGCTGGTCTAACTACTTTGGCAAAACTTTCTACAACAGATATCACAAACAAAGTTAAACACAACATAGATACAACTATAATGAAGAAGAAACTCAATGTGTCACTTTTGTTTATTTTTGATGGCTTTATGGATGTTATTCTGCCAGAGGGGCTGACAGAACCAGGCAAAGAACTGCTGTGTAGAGCCTAAAGCAAAGAATGCTTCATAATGGTACAAGTCTAGCTACTGTTAAAGTGTCTGTGTTCAACACTGTCCTTATGCATGCTATTGCACAGCCTGAAAAATAATTTAAATGACAAATGTGTAAATGGTTACTTAAAGAACTTCTGACATGCAAACTGGTTGTAAAGCTCTGTACACATGCTAGATGAAACTTGGCTGAAGCAAGCGATAATGACTTCCTCTGCCAGGAATCTAGCATGCGTACAGCAACCCCTGTCTGGCTGCTCACTTCGGCCAAGCCACAGCCGAAAGCATCCTTCTCCCCACTTTCCCCATGTGATGTCACTTCTGCACCACTCCCCTCCGGATAGTAACAGCATCTGTACAGCCTCAGCCCTGCAAAGTCACCCTAAAGAATTACGGTAGGTGCAAATCCCCGCCAGGTGACATGCCTTGTGTGAGTGTATGAGGCTTTAGGCTTCACTGTTTGCACAGTTTGCACAGTGGATAGCACTCCCCCTGATGACACCCAGCTATATTTGTCATCCAAACCCGGCGTCACAAATCCTACTCTACAGATAAACGCATGTTTAGCTGAGCTTCAGGAGTGGTGAATAATAACTGGCTAAAACTTAATGCTGACAAAACTGAGGTTTTTGTTATTGAAGGTCAGGGCTCGACAGCAAAGCAGCCCCAGTCTCAACCAACACCACTAAGGATAGGGAGCTCAGACCTGAAGAACTCAGACTGTGTGCGCAGCCTGGGAGTGCTGACTGATGGGAAATTAAGCTTCAGGAATCAAATCTCTGCTGTTGTGAAACATTCCTTCGTTCATCTAAGGAATATTTATTTATTTAAGTATTTATATAGCGCCGACATATTAAGCAGTGCTGTACAGATTATATATAGTCTTGTCACTAACTGTCCCTCAGAGGGGCTCACAATCTAGTCCCTATCATAGTCATATGTATGTATCATGTAGTGCATATCTGGTTTAGGGCCAATTTTTTGTGGGGAAGCCAATTAACTTATCTGTATGTTTTTGGGATGTGGGAGGAAACCTGAGTGCCTGGAGGAAACCCACACAGACACGGGGAGAACATACAAACTCCTTGCAGAGATTGACCTGGCTGGGATTCGAACCAGCGACCCAGCGCTTGCAAGGCTAGAGCGCTAACCACTATGCCACACCTCATTCCTTCAGAGGATCTTCCAACCCTAGTTCATGCACATCACATCAAGGTTGGACTACTGCAATGTTCTCTACACAGGCCTTCGAAAAAAAAGACCTACGCCGCATGCAATTAGTAAAGAATGCCGCCACAAGGTTGTTAACGAGCCAACCCCGCCATTGCCACATAACACCAACCCTGTGCTCACTCCACTGGCTACCGATAAAATGGAGAATTTTGTTTAAGATTGGCTTACTGACATTCAAATCCTTGCACAATCTGGGCCCTGGATACCTGAGGACTTGCTGCAACTCCATCACACCCCCCACAATCTTAGATCAAAAGGATGTAACACCTTGGTCACCCCCAGAGTCCACCTTAAAAACTTTGGAGACAGAGCCTTCTGTCATGCTGCCCCTAGACTTTGGAACTCCCTGCCACACGCAATCAGGATAGCACTATCCCTATAAGCATTTAAGTCTAAACTGAAAACCTACCTCTTCAGTCTGGCATTTATAAACACCTGACTATCTCCTCTGTAACACAGTCCAGCCTGCAACCTTTTATTGATCTGAGACACAACTATGTGCTTTGAGTCCTATGGGAGAAAAGCGCTTTACAAATGTTATTGTATTATTGTATTAGTCCTAAATTGGAATTTCATCTGGGACAATATCTGCGTAGAGACTATGATAGGGATATTACACTGTAATTGTGCTGGGGATTAGACTGTGATTTACTCTGGGAACAGTTACTGAGAAATATGTAATTTGTAAAGCACTGCACAGGATGTCAGCCCTATGTAAATGCATTAATAATTTATACTATAGGTGTGTTATGATGTATCTGTGGCAACTTCCACTCCCCATGAACGTATGGTCCAGAGAAATGTGTGTAGCAGCACATTGGTAAACTGTGATCTATACATGAACCAGACCACTGAGCAACATTGGCAGTTTTTGGCATCTGGAGCCGCAATGCATTAAACATAATACAATGTACATAGTGTGAATAAGTCTTTATAATTTGTACACTTGCTAGAACATACCGTATTTTTCGGACTATAAGACACTTCTGACCATAAGACGCACCTAGGATTAGAGGTCAAAAAGCAGGGGAAAAAATATATATGCTAAATATGGTGCATCCATGCTGAAGGGGCATCTTGTGGATTGTGCCCACTTTGTACCTTGTGCCCCCTTATACCTCTTGTGTCTCCCTTTGTCCTCCTCTGTCCCCCTTGTGTCCTCCTGTGTCCCCATGTGTCCACCTCTGTCCTCCTTGTGTCCTCCTCTATGCCCCTTTGTGTCCCCTTGTTCCTCCGTTTGTCCCCCTGTGTACTCCTCTGCATGGGCACAGTACAGGGAGTCCCCGACATTGTGGCAGATTGGAGGTTTGTATTGGCAGGCGTTCACAAGTCAGGTACTCCCTGCCTTTGGACTAATATTTAGTTTGAAAAGAAACGTGCAGAAATATGGTGGGCATAGTCTCAGTTATATTTTGCACTGAAATGTATATTTGTGGAATAGTTGAAGCAAATTTAAAGGAAAAGTCAAATCCATAGCATAAACACAATACATATAAATATGCTGGATTTACATAACTTGTCACAAATGTGCTGTCCCAGAGGATTCTACTGGTGCTTACACACTGTACCATCTGGAAATCTTCCAGTGCTTACATACTATAACCTTAGAAATCTACTGGTACTTACATACTGTAACATCTAGAAATCTACTAGTGCTTACTTACTTTACTTTTTACTTTAAATACTGTAACCTCTGGAAATCTACTGTTACTTGCTGTAACCTCTGAAAACCTATTGGTACTTGCATACTGTAACCTCTGAAAACCTACTGGTACGTACATACTGTAACTTATAGAAACCTACTACTACTTACATACTGTAACCTCTAGAAATCTACTGATACATACTGTAACCTCTAGAAATCTTCAGGTACTTACATACTGTAACCTCTAGAAATCTACTGATACATACTGTAACCTCTGGAAACCTACTGGTACATACTGTAACCTCCAGAAATCTACAGATATATACCGTAACCTCTGGAAATCTACTGGTACTTACATACTGTAACCTCTGTAAATCTACTGGTACTTACATACTGAAACCTCTAGAAATAGACTTGGACTTACTGTACATAATGCAAGCTCTGGAAATGTACTGGTTCTTGCATATTGTAACCTCTAGAAATCTATTGGTACTTTACATACTGTAACCTATAGAAATCTACTGGTACTTAAATACTGTAATCTCTGAAAACCTACTGGTACTTACATACTGCAACCTCCAGAAATCCACAGATACATACTGTAACCTCTGGAAATCTACTGGTACTTACATACTGAAACCTCTAGAAATAGACTTGGACTTACATAATGCAAGCTCTGGAAATCTACTGGTTCTTGCATATTGTAACCTCTAGAAATCTATTGGTACTTACATACTGTAACCTTGAGCTTTCCCTGCTAGTCAGTTAAGCTATTGATCACATTTCAGGACCAATGCAAAACCGTGAAAAATAAAAAAAGGTGTACTTTCCCCTGACACTGGAGGCAATATTTGCACATTACACATTATTATTTTTCATAAATTTTCATAAATATCTGTTTACACTAAGGCTCCTGCCTGCTTCCCAGAGCAGATGTCCAAGACTAGTGGAAATGCAGAATGAAACCCATGCTTTTCTATGTATGGTAAAGTATGTATATCTACCATGTAGCCACTGTGCCTGGATTATTCTGTTGCATTGGTGTGACACAAAAAAACGGAACTGCATGACAGTGGATGTGTTGCCATAGAATGACATGCATCTATTCCAAAAGCAGCGGAACTACCATGTACCAAAGGAGTGGTACAGCATATCTATAATATTCACATATGCTGCCACTTCAGCCATAGTATGAACCCACCCTAAAGGTTAACCTTGATTGTATATTTAATAAATTTGTGTTCGTTTTTTGCTGAGAGTGATATTACTTATCAGCTCCACTGTTGTTTTTAGGAATGCACATCCTCTCAAAAATCTCATAGCACCCAGCAGCATAGCCACCTACAGGTAGTGGTCATGTCTAGGAGAACTCATGGAAAAGCATGTGATCAGTTTGATCATGTGATAGCACTGGCGTAACAATAGGCCCTGCAGCCCCTGCTCCCACGGGGGGGCCCAGCCCCCCCTGGGGCCCGCTCGGGGCCGTTTTGTGGGGGCTGGAGGGGTGGCAGCATGAGGGGAAAGCCTTGGCCACAGTCGGCGGGGAGAGGGGAAGTCCCCCCCTCTCCCTCACCTCTGGGCTCTCCCCTCTGCGCTCCCCTCCAGCTAGTTACAGTGTGGGCAGCAAGATATATACCTTCCGTGCGTTCCACCGCATACTCCTCGCTCTAGCGGCTGACGTCACTTCAGGAAGTGACGTCACTACCGGAAGTGACGTCAGCCGCTAGAGCGAGGAGTATGCGGTGGAATGCACAGAAGAAGGTATGTATCTGCCCACCGCTGCCCACACTGTAACTAGCTGGAGGGGAGCGCAGAGGGGAGAGCCCAGAGGTGAGGGAGAGGGGGGGACTTCCCCTCTCCCCGCCGATGGTGGCCAAGGCTTTCCCCTCATGCTGCCACCCCTCCAGCCCCCACAAAACGGCCCCGAGCGGGCCCCAGGGAGGGGGGGGCCCGCAATGAAATTCTGCAGGGGGGCCTGGTGGGGCCTAGTTACGCCCCTGTGTGATAGATATGTAAGTCTCTGATTTGCTAGTCACGATCATGTGCTAAAGCAGAATGTGATCACAGCAAATCAGAGCTTTGCAAATCTATCAGCTGATCAAACAAATCACATGCTTCTCCATGAGTTCTCCTAGACAAGACCATCACTAGCACCCAGTGGGAAACAGACCTGTGGGTAGTGAATCCATCTCAATATACCCGTGGGTCTCAGATCCAGAAAGGTTGGCAAGTGGGAAACGTATTGGTCCTTCCCAGGGCCGTGCAGAGGGTCCTTAAGTGGGGGGTGCTCAAATTTAAAAAAGGGGCCTGTCAATGCCTTCCCCCGCATGCCCCCCCCCTTCCTCGTTTCTGGCTAGGGGGGTATTGATTGTCATGCTGCTGAATGCAGATGATGGGTGCCATGTGGGTTCTGTGTGTAAGTACTGAGTGTCATGTGGGTTCTGGCTATGGTTGGATATCGAGTGTCATGCGGGTGTTGATTGCAAGAACTTAGTGCCATGTAAGATCTGGGTGCATGTACTGGATGTCATGTGGGTGCTGGGTGCAGGTACCGGGTGTGACATGGGTGCGAATACTTGGTGACATGCCTATACTGGGTGCTGGCTATGGGTGGGCTTTGGGCATCACATTGGTTTTGAATGCAGGTACTTTGGGTGCGGGTACGGGTTAAGTGGATACTTGGTGCAGATAGTGGATGCCATGTGGAAGCTGTGTGCAGATGTGAGTACTGGGTGCAATTTTAGGCCTGGGTGCAGATACTTGGTGTCATGTGAATGTGAGTACTGGTTGCCAGCTATGAGGGGAAGGGGTGGCTGATGGGAAAAGTAGAGGTCAGTGTGGGTGCTGCAGGAAGGGGCAGGACCATGCAGAAGATCCTCAAGGGTGTCATGCTCAAATTTGAAATCGATAAATCATGTTAAATTTTGTATGTAATACCCCCTCTCCAGAAAGCAATAAGGCAGTCTTAACCCCCCCCCCCCCCCACACACACACACACACACACACCTTTATAGCAGTATCAGGCAGACTTTGTGTCTCCTTCCAACTCTTTTGGTGCTACCACCCTCAAATCAGCAGTGATAGGTGCCCACTGTGGGTTAGAGTGGGCACAGTGGAGCCCACTGTGGAGACACAGACTCACCTTTCATTATTGGGACCTCTGTCCCTCTTGATCAGCACCCAAGCCTCTTTTCAGGCAAACAAGTGTTTACCAATATGCAGTGGTTGCTAAGCATTAGTAGATGCAAAACTGCAGTAAGTGCCAAGGTGCAGTGGGTGCCAAGATGCAGTAGATGGTAAGACACAAAGATTCATTTGTGGTAAGTTGCAGTGGGTGCTGAGATGCCAAAGTAAAGTCTGTGTCAAGCTGCTTTGGTTACCAAGGTCCAGTTTGTATTGGGTGTTTATTTGCAGTGGGTGCTATGCAGTATTGGGTGCTAAATGAGTAGCAGATGGTGATAAACAATAGTGGGTGCCATGTGAGTGCTAACTGGTACAGGGAGCCATGTGAGTGTTGGACATGAGTGAGTAGGGAGTGCCATATGTGGTCTGGATGTGTGCCATGGGAGAGTACCGAGTCTCATATGGGTTCGGACCAAGGATGGGTACTGGGTACTATTTGGGTGCTGGCCATGGACGGGTACTAGGTGCATATAATGGTTTTGGAACTTGGTGAAGTGTGAGTACTGTGTCATGTGGGTGTTGATTATGGGGGTATGTGGGTCTTAGGTGCAAATACTGAGTGCCAAGTGGGTACTGGGAGTGAGTACATGGTGACATATGGGTGATGGGTGCTGGCTACTGGGGTATTTGTTGTCATGTGGGTGCTAAAGGAAGATGCTGGGTGCCATGTGAGTTCTAGGTGCTGGCACAGGGTGTCATGTGGATTCTGGCTGTATGGGTGTGTATCAACCATCATGTAGGTGTTGATTGCAGGTACTCGGTCCCTTTTGAGTTCTGGGTGCAAGTACTGGATGTCATATGTGAGTGCTTGGTGTGGGTGCTGGGCACAAAGTGGAGGCTTAGTGCAACTGGAACTACTGCAGATGAAACATGTGGGTGTTGGGTGCAGGTACTGGGTATCACATAGGTGCAAATACTTGGTGCCATGCCTGTACTGGGTGCTAGCTCTGGGTGGGTGTTGTGTGTCACGTGGGTTCTGAGTGCAGGTACTTCGGGTGCTAGTACTGGTTACGCGAGTGGGTGCCATGTGGAGGCTGTGTGCAGGTGTGAATAGTGAGTGACATGTCAGAGCTGGGTGCAAGTACTGTGCCATGTAGGTTTGAGTACTGGGTACCAGCTATAGGGTAAAGGGGTGCAGGTATTGGGTGTCATGTGGCTGTTTGATGCAAGTACTAAGTGCCATATTGAGGCCGGATGTGAGTATTGGGTGCAGGGTGCTTGGTGCAAGTACTGGGTGCTTGCTATAGCGGGGGTTACTGGTTGAGTGTAATGTGGGTGCTGAATATTGGTGGGATTGCTGTGGGTGCAGGGAGTTGGAGGTCACTGTGGGTACTGCTATGAATGGCATAGTTGCTGCTAGGGGAGCTTGAGGTCAGTGTGGTTGATGGGGAAGGGTAGGTCACTGTGGGTGCTGGGGGGAGAAGTAACTGTGGGTGCTGTGGAAGGTAGAGGTCAGTATGGATGCTGGAGGAAAGGGAGGTCACTGTGGGTCCTTTGGGGGAGATCACTGTGGGTCTCGGGAGGTAGAGGTCATTGTGGGTGCAGGGGGTGGGAGGTCACTATGGGTGCTGCTATGAATGGCATAGTTGCTGCTAAGGGAGGTAGAGGTCAGTGTGGTTGATGGGGAAGGGTAGGTCACTGTGGGTGCTGAGGGGAGAAGTAACTGTGGGTGCTGTGGAAGGTAGAGGTCAGTATGGATGCTGGAGGAAAGGGAGGTCACTGTGGGTCCTTTGGGGGAGATCACTGTGGGTCTCGGGAGGTAGAGGTCATTGTGGGTGCAGGGGGTGGGAGGTCACAATGGGTGCTGCTATGAATGGCATAGTTGCTGCTAAGGGAGGTAGAGGTTAGTGTGGTTGATGGGGAAGGGTAGGTCACTGTGGGTGCTGGGGGAGAAGTAACTGTGGGTGCTGTGGAAAGTAGAGGTCAGTATGGATGCTGGAGGAAAGGGAGGTCACTGTGGGTCCTTTGGGGGAGATCACTGTGAGTCTCGGGAGGTAGAGGTCATTGTGGGTACAGGGGGTGGGAGGTCACTATGGGTGCTGCTATGAATGGCATAGTTGCTGCTAAGGGAGGTAGAGGTCAGTGTGGGTGCTGGGGGAAGGGTAGGCCACTGTGGGTGCTGGGAGAAGTCAGTGTGGTTACTGGAGGAGGGAGTGGATGCTGGGTGTTGGGAGAAGCCACTGTGGGCGCTGGCAATGGGAGAGGTCACTGTAGGTGCTGCTTTTGGGATGGGAGGTCCCTGTGGGTGCTGCAGGGGACAGGAGGGTAGCCACTGGGGGAGGGAAAAATCACTGTGGGTGCTGAGGGAGTGATAGGTCAGTGTGGGTTCTGGGGTAGGCAGGATCACTGCTAGAGCTGGGGAGGGAGAGGTCACTGTGGGTGCTAGGTGGAGGGAGATGTCACTATGGGTCCTAGGTGGAGGTAGAGATCACTGTGGGTGCTAGGTGGAGGGAGAGGTCACTGTGGGTGCTGGGGGAAGGAGAGGTCACTGTGGGTGCTGGGGGAGGGAGAGGTAACTGTGGGTGCTGGGGAAGGGAGAGGTCAGTATGGATGCTGGAGGAAAGGGAGGTCACTGTGGGTCCTTTGGGGGAGATCACTGTGGGTCTCGGGAGGTAGAGGTCATTGTGGGTACAGGGGGTGGGAGGTCACTATGGGTGCTGCTATGAATGGCATAGTTGCTGCTAAGGGAGGTAGAGGTCAGTGTGGGTGCTGGGGGAAGGGTAGGCCACTGTGGGTGCTGGGAGAAGTCAGTGTGGTTACTGGAGGAGGGAGTGGATGCTGGGTGTTGGGAGAAGCCACTGTGGGCGCTGGCAATGGGAGAGGTCACTGTAGGTGCTGCTTTTGGGATGGGAGGTCCCTGTGGGTGCTGCAGGGGACAGGAGGGTAGCCACTGGGGGAGGGAAAAATCACTGTGGGTGCTGAGGGAGTGATAGGTCAGTGTGGGTTCTGGGGTAGGCAGGATCACTGCTAGAGCTGGGGAGGGAGAGGTCACTGTGGGTGCTAGGTGGAGGGAGATGTCACTATGGGTCCTAGGTGGAGGTAGAGATCACTGTGGGTGCTAGGTGGAGGGAGAGGTCACTGTGGGTGCTGGGGGAGGGAGAGGTCACTGTGGGTGCTGGGGAAGGGAGAGGTCACTGTGGGTGCTGGGGAGGGAGAGGTCACTATGGGTCCCAGGTGGAGGGAGAGGTCACTGTGGGTGCTGGGTAAGAGAGAGGTCACTGTGGGTGCTGGGTGGAGGGAGAGGTCACTGTGGGTGCTGGGGGAGGGAGAGGTCACTGTGGGTGCTGGGGAGGGAGAGGTCACTATGGGTCCCAGGTGGAGGGAGAGGTCGCTGTGGGTGCTAGGTGGAGGGAGAGGTCACTGTGGGTGCTGGGTAAAAGAGAGGTCACTGTGGGTGCTAGGTGGAGGGAGAGGTCACTGTGGGTGCTGGGGAGGGAGAGGTCACTATGGGTCCCAGGTAGAGGGAGAGGTCACTGTGGGTGCTGGGTAAGAGAGAGGTCACTGTGGGTGTTAGGTGGAGGGAGAGGTCACTGTGGGTGCTGGGGAGGGAGAGGTCACTATGGGTCCCAGGTGGAGGGAGAGGTCACTGTGGGTGCTAGGTGGAGGGAGAGGTCACTGTGGGTGCTGGGTAAGAGAGAGATCACTGTGGGTGCTAGGTGGAGGGAGAGGTCACTGTGGGTGCTAGGTGGAGGGATAGGTCACTGTGGGTGCTAGGTGAAGGGAGAGGTCACTGTGGGTACTGGGTAGGGAGTGGTCACAGGGTACTAGGTGGAGGGAGAGGTCACTATGGGTGCTGGGGGAGGTAGAGGTCTGTATGGGTCCTAGGTGGAGGGAGAGGTCAGTATGCCACACTAGGATTCCTGTCTGGGCCTCTTCACTTGAAAGTGTCCCAGGCGGGGCGGAGCTTCCCACGGGTGGGCGGGGCTTATCACGTCGTGGGCGGGGCTTATTTTGCGCGTCGAGAGGGGCCTTTTTTGAAGGTTTTAAAAGGGGGGGGTGCCTGGGCACCCAGAGCACCCCCCTGTGCACGTGCCTGGTCCTTCCACTTTAAAACGTGGTCCTCTAGAGGAGGACTCAATAAGTTGAGGAGCATGTCATTTGTAAGTCACAATTGTAGCAGTGCCCTAACCACCATTTAGAGTATTAGTGGTGTTATTTAATTAAAATAAATTGTATTCAATTTTATCAATTTATTCATTTCAATTTTATGTCATTTTTAAGACTGGATTCACAGTGATGCGTTGCATAATGCAGTGTTATAAATGAGTGTGAAGTGCAATGGCCAGGACAGATATTAAAGTATTTTTAAAGACAAACTATGTTGCCTTTGAAATTATAATGCAGACAATCTGCTTCTCTCCTTATCTTCTGAATCAATTGGCTAGAGAAAGTGTTTAAAACTTCTTTAGCTTCTGAAGGAAAACATTTGATCTGATCAATGAGAATCATCTTCAGGAAGGATTCCCACCGGTCCAAATCAATAGACCAAGGGGGAGTCACAGCAGGAGATTCAAAGACACTTATGCCTGAGGCTCCCTTTTCGTTAGTAAGATAGAAATATTTTTCAGGGACAGGGTCTGAAAGTCCTCAGAGAGTTTCAACAACTGGGGCTAACATATTAAGGGAGAGGAAAGAGGTATGGATCGCTGCAACCACCAGTGCGACCAACGGGAGCCTGGGACCCGGAGCATCAGCCAGCAGCAACAAAGAAAGGGATGTCCCGCTAGACCGTTGTAGGGTAAAAAGATCTCTCCAACTTTATTTAACACATCAGCAAAAACACAGACAACAGCTCACGCGTATCGGAGCTCTGCATGGCTCCTTAATCATAACTATGTAGCGGGACATCCCTTTCTTTGTTGATATTAAGGGAGAATTACAGTGCTAGACCAGAACAAAAGGTTGAGGGGGATAGATCAGTTTTTTGAACAGGTGTAACATTTTGCTGGTTAAAACGACAAGACATGCCATCTATTTTTACATGTAGAAATGGTACCTGAAAGATTAGTTACTCACTGCTCTGTCTAATTCCTTAACCTCTTCCTGACCACCTCACACCGATTGGCGGTGGGAAAGTGGAACCACCAGGACTGCCTAACACTGATTGGCGTAAAGTCCTGGAGGTGGGGATTAGCAAAAGGCACAGAGCGGGGATTCATTAGCAGCCTGCCAGCTGCGACAGGAGCTGGCAGGCTGCAATGTAAAAGAAAAAAAAAGCTAATAAACAATTCTACAGCGCTGCGATCTACCACAGCGCTGTACAGCGGACAGCCCTGTCACTTAGCTGTTTCTCTGATTGGCTCACAATCTAATCCCTCTCTGGAATGTTGTGTACGGAGCGCAGTCAGGGCCAATTTACGGGGAGAGAGGAAAATGAAAAAAAGGATATTTTATTTTAAAAAAAAGCTTTTAAATCTAATTAAAAAAAAACATATAACAGCAGCAATCAGAGACCACCAAAAATCCTCCATTAATGACAAGAAAAGGAGGTAAAATTCATTTTGGTGGTAAGTTGTGTGATCGAGCAATAGATAGTTAAAGCTGTGCAGTACTGAATTGTAAAAAAAAATGCCTGGTCATGGAGGGGGTATAAACCTGTGGTCCTCAAGTGGTTAAAAGGCACTGAAAAAGAGGAGCCCTGGAGATAAATGACAAACTGGGAAAACAAAAATCCACCTCAGGGCTACTTCTCACTGGAAAATGCAAGCGCTTACTGAAAAACTTGTTGATTATTTTTCTCATGTATGTTTCAATGCTCTGCAATGTTTTTTTTGTATGTTGTAATTTGTTTATGTATTTTTATTTGTGCATTTTTCTGTATTGGATTTAGCAACATTATTACTTCAACTGCAGTTTAGTAAAGCAACCACAAGATTTCATTGTCTGTAAAGTGTGGTGATGATCTTTATGGTAGTGTGATTTCCTGTGTTCATTCTGTTGTTCCTCTCTGTTCTAAGTAAGCTGCATTACCTGATGGTTGTGTATGATTTATCTCTGCAGGTTTTCTTCAGTAAAGAGTTATACTTCGTGTCTTCAGCACTCTAGGGGCTTGATTCACTAAACCGTGATAACTCAAATATCACACCTTATCAAAGATATCACACCTTATGAAAATATATCACACCTTATCAAAGATATCGCACCTTATCAAAGTTAACATGCCTTATCAGAGTAGCACAGCGAGTGCTATGCTACTCTGATAAGGTGTGTTAACTTTGATAAGGTGTGATATCTTTGATAAGGTGTGTTAACTTTGATAAGGTGTGATATCTTTGATAAGGTGTGATATCTTATCATAAGGTGTGATATCTTTTCATAAGGTGTGATCTTTGATAAGGTGTGATATTTGAGTTATCATGGTTTAGTGAATCAAGCCCTATGGGTGATGTCATCCTATATGCCATGCATTTCCCAATCACACGTACAAATAAAACTAGGCATATACTGAACTATTCATTCCGCATTTTTTCCTTCCCTTTGTAGAAACTAGAGAAATTTAGGCAATGAAATCTCCATTCATCTTCAAGTGCAGCAATATGATTAATGCGAAACTATATATCTGTAATGACTGCTGACAGCAAAATTACCATTTGTCAGTCAATATTTATTTATGGTATATGCAATGCTTTCATAAATAAATCAAAAACTATGGTGAATGTGTTAGCCAGGCCTCCTCAAGCAATGTATAGGACTGTTCACCAAATTTGTTGTATTTTATACATTTGTCTACACTGTCTTTCTGCTCATTGATACACCACAGGGCTGTGCTGCTCATTATAGTTCAAAACCCATCCTCAATTTCATGCTTTATTATCAGTTTCATGCTTTATTAACCACTCCTATACCATGAAATTTTGTGCTGATCGGTGCTGCGTGGGCTCTCCAGCCCGCAGCACCGATCAGCTAGCAGCCAGGCCGATCAGACTTCCCCCCTTTTTTCCCCACTAGGGGGATGTCCTGCTGGGGGGGTCTGATCGCCGCCGGCTGCTTGCGCTTGCGGGGGGGCTCTTCAAAGCCCCCCTCCGCAGCGCTTCCTGGCCTCCTTCCCCTTCCCTCCCTCTCCCTCCCCCTGTGAGCGGCACAGGACGGATTTCCGTCCTGCGCCTGATGGGATAGGCTTTAGCCTATCAGATGCCGGCCAATCAGAGGCCGGGGATCACCGATCTCCTCTACGGCGCTGCTGCGCAGCAGCGCCGTATACATGTAAACACTGGGGAAGATCTTCCCCGTGTGTTTACATTTACCCTGCGAGCCGCAGATCGGCTCGCAGGGTGTTCACGGAGACACCCTCCGTGAACTGACATAGAACGGCCGCTCATGCGAGCGGCCGTTTCCATGGAATACACTTCAGGATTCAGGGGCGTACATATACGCACCGAGAATCCGGAAGTGGTTAATGCATACTGTGTGTAATGTATCACAGTTTGCAATGCACAAACTATTTTGCATTTTTTATTTTTCTGTTGCCTGGCTTGCTAGATTCATGATGATGACTTCTGGTTAGGGCTCAAATCCGATCCGGGAGACATCCGGATAGTTGCTATCTGGATATCTCCCAGTAAACCTGTGCGGGGTGGGCGGGGGTGGTCAATCTTACCTGTCTGACGTCTTCTTCGTCCTTCCCATCGGCGCCTCCCACGATGCGGTCCAAGTGGCCGTCACATGATTACAAACACTTCCTCCTTCCGGGTTGAAGGAGGAAGTGTTTGTAATCAAGTGACGCCCGTGGAGCGCATCATGGGAGGCGCCGAGGGATGGACGAAGAGGGCGGCAGACAGGTAAGATTGACCACCCCCGCCCACCCCGCACAGGTTTACTGGGAGATATCCGGATAGCAACTATCCGGATGTCTCCCGGATCGGATTTGAGCAGCCCTACTTCTGGTGCTATAGTAAGATGCTGCTTTGCTGGCCTGAACATCAGTCTATGAGCTGTCCGATCTCCTCCTCTAACCCATTATCACCAATAGGAGGTAGTCAGGAAGAAGCTGGGAGGGGGCACCAGCCAGTTCTTTCATAAAAAGCATAGAGCTAACCAGGGGCGCCTCTTATCTATGTTCCTTAGGATGAAGCAGAGGGAGGTGTAGGGTGTGATCAGATGATGGTTCTGTACAAAAGAAGAAACTCCCTCTCTGCTGGCAGCTCCACACTTTGTGCACAGATATTTGGGCCATGTGACTGACTTTTCCAAAGCAGAATTCTCTGGGACTGCTGCATCAAACGTAAAAATGCTAGAAATATAATTGTCTGTTATTTAGCTCCCTGGCAGTATGATTATTTCCAGTCTTAAGGTCTAAAAGTGGTGCATTTTTTTTACAAGCTTTTAGATCCTAAAAACAGGAAAAATAAAAAACATACCACAGAGAGATCTGCAGCAGCCCCTGCACATAACTCACTCAGGCTCAGGATTACCACTCTGAGCTGTGGCTTTCCATCCTAAGCCTGACTCGGGGTTACAGCTAAGGAGGTTAACGTTACTAACAATGAAAAATCCAGGAGTGTGAACTAAGGCTTTAAAGTTTTGTATACAAATACAGTGGGTACAATGCACACAACGTGGGAAATTGTAACGTATGTGGCTTAAACTGTAAGTGCAAAGTCATGCATGCAATTCCTTGAGTGTCCAGTTCTACTAGAATTTCATATTAATCTGTACAAGCTCTGGATTATGGCTGCCTGCACATGCAGCCGGACATCATAGGTATTCCTTTTTATGGTTGTCCCCTGTGAGGGTAGTGAGATCCTTGTGCCAGACGGGTGTTGGGATACCTATTTTACCATACAGAATTTTTTATGAGCAATACAATTTCTTCTCCTGAAGAAGTGACCATTGATGCATGAAACATGTCGAGAAAGTGTTTCTGTAATTGTTATAACTCTAATCTTTGACCACAACGTTATCATTCTAGGTACATAGGGGAGTAGTATTGCTGATCCTAAACCCATATACATGTTAGATTTTCCAGTTCTTATATTTTTAAATACAATGATGGTGCATGACTTTGATTGTAAAGGATACATGTTTTTATATTTTATCAATCTGTAATAAATGTTACATTTTAATTGTGCCAAAAGTATATGGTTATATATAATTATTGAATGAACGTCCCCTTTAAAAGTCCTACATTTCTGCTCTTTATCTAGTGCATGCCCAAATTAATGTTGTTTAAAAATATGCTTAAAAATATGCTTACTGTACTTGTTGCCTACAGGCGCCTAACCATATGAGATCTATTTGCATGTTCTAGTGCTAAATAAATGTCCACAATAAAAACATCCCCATAGTTTTATCCGCTGTTGAAATTAATATTTGCACACTGCTTTCTCCTTGCTTATAATGCACTTTAAAATATTTCTGAAAACAACATTTTGGCTCTTTAAAGGGAACCTGAAAAGTCAGAAAATCTGGTAAGCCTCTGGAAGCTCTTGTTGAGTATGTTTAGAAGGACCCAGCGCCGGAATGGTGGGCTGTAAGTGGATTTAGGAAGCCTCTGGACTATCTAGAAGCTTCTTATTATGGAGGTAGGTAAGCATCTAATTTATATATTTTTTTTTTCACTTCAGGTATCCTTTAAAAATAAAGAAAACCCTGAGAATCCCCCAAGTGGAGATGGACTTATCCAAACCCTGACAATATTTTCCGATTCAGTACTCTGGGTACCTACTGTAAGTGACTGTGACCGGGAAAAAAAAAGTAATGTATAGTCCATTTTACTATGGGACAAATGTACATCTAATATACAGTATGTCCATTTCATTTGTGTGTGTGTGTGTGTGATAATGGTCCTTTATGGAGGATTAGAAACATTTCTTTAAAATGTTCAGATTTACTTCTGCACACGATAAACAGAATCTATAATAATAATTTCTAAGCCATCCACTGTATGAATGTATGTGTGTCCGTCTGCCCGGTTGTAATTGCTCGCGGCACTGACTGGATAATGTGGTGCTAAAATGGTGTGTGCACTCCTGGCCGGTGCAGTGTAGCACTCGCCACCAGCTAGGTTAAATATAATTTGTTAAAAAATGCTATTCATTCCCTTTAACATGCACCTGTAGTGACGTGGCATGGTGAGCAAAACATGTGCATGTACAGTCCCAATCCTACACAGAGATATGCTGTGTTCCTTTTTGCACACTTTAAGGGTTAAAACTGGGCACACAAGTAAGTATGAAGCAGCTGTCCAGGACCATCTCACCTGAAATTCTAGCACATATACAGGTGTCCCCCCGCAATCACATTAAGATCTGGCGCACCAGGTCTTTAGTGCAGTAATGCCTGAGCAACGCCCGACCACATTGTTCCCCTCCTCACCCTGCCCACCAGAACCCACTCAATCATTGACTGAGTAGTCATCCCCCTCCCTTTTCCATAGAAACAGGTTGGTCCCCCAGCTGTACACTGCTTGTGCACTGTGTTGTCTGAAGGTTTGAGCTCAATCCTGACAGGAGACATTTATTTAGTGTGTACATGGCTTAAGAATCCAGGGCTGAAATGTACTCAGCAGTTTGATTTGGACTGTAGGGCCACTCTTATTGATAACTGATTAGGCCCTGTTCACAGTGGTCAGCTGCATTGCAGAATAATTCTACATGTCGCATCACTTTCCATACAATTCAACAGACAAAGTACTGCTTTGTAACTGATGGTGTTATTATAACTGGCTGCATACAGGCTTTGTATACAGTCTATGTCCACGTAACATGTGCATTATGCAACTGACCACTGTGAACCTAGGCTACGGTCCATAAAAAAAATCTTACTATTAATTTTCACTTGAAGTTTGCTTTAAGTTACGTCTCTGGTCTCCTGCAACCATTTCCCATTTAAAAAATTTTTTATGTTCCTGGTTTCTTTTTTTATATACTAGCAGAGTAAACAATACCAGTCCCTACTATAGATTTTGTTCAGTCATGCTTTCCTCAGGACTTGTTTGAAAAAAACAATCTGTAAATTACTTTAAACCAATGTTCTATAAAACTGAAAGCACTGTGAATTTTATTTCATCTCAGAGACATCATTTTCTTCTAAAGTGTGGCACACACGACATTCTTGATGTACTTTTCAGTCTGACTGCACAAAAAAGCGTATAAATATTTTATAAGCCTTTTACAGCATCGCAATGGAAATCAATGAGTGCTCAAATTTTGTGTAACATCGTGAAAAGCGCACTTCACAAACAAAAGAGCTCTCTGAATCTGTTTATATAGCGGCAGAGAGAGCGGTAATAAAGAGCCTATGTACACTGCTGTCACAAAGGCTCTGCCGATTCTGTTTACCTCATGAAATAGTACTTTTTTCAGGTCAAGTGATGCTGCTGCTGTACCTGAAATGCTAGTTTACAAAAATCTGAAGTACCCCGCTGAAGGAGTTAGCAGCAGGCTGTATGTGTGGAGTGACTGCTGCTGCTAGTGTGTACTGTATATGTCATGCCACTTGGACTGCAGAAATATCTGATAACAACACAGCTTGCACAACTGGCAGTCTGTGCTGCAGAAAATGCTACCCTGTACTTTAAGGTTAATGTCACATACAGTGTGGTGCGATTGTCCTGGGGAAAGAGTGCTCAGGGCAGGACAATTGCACTGCACCATTTCCCCTCGTTCAAATTCCCCCTTGGCAGAGTGTGCCAACAGGGTAATCTGCATAACTCCGCCCCCAGAACAGTGACATGTTCCTTGCTGGACAGGAAGTATGTCACTGTTTTTCGGCTGATTGGCCGAACCAGCAATGACCAACCAGCAATGCACTGCAGAGTCTGCATTGCCTCTTCATAGGTGAAACCACTTCCACTGCATTGCGACGCACCACGGTAGTGTGGCCACTGCCCAGTCTCATAGAGACTAATGGCCACTGCGATGGGAATGCAGCAGGAGAGCGTACCGTAACGTAAAGTAAAGTAACGCACCATGTGTGAAAGGGGCCTGAAGCGTACCAGAACACGAGAATGCACTGGATTTCACACATGGCAGGAGGGGAGCGCAGAGGAGAGAGCCCGAGGTGAGGGAGGGGGTCGTCCCCCCTCCCCACCGACGTGCTACCAAGCTCTTCCCTCATGCTTGACCCCTCCTGCACCCCTAAAATGGCCATGAGCGGGCCCCAGGGGGGGCGCTCAAATTCTTGCAGGGGGTCGGGGACTTCTAGTTATGGCCCTGGCAGATACTCTGTGTCTATCGACATATTCTCAGTGCTCACCATTGTGCATCCATTGCTGTTCATATACTGCGCTGCTGCTGCCTCTGATGCTTGGCTCCACTGCAGGGAACACTCCCTAGTGTATAGATCTAAGTCCCAGCAGAAACTGGTTCCCATTGGATTGAAAAAGACTAATGAGAATCCTCCCTAGCAACAAGAAGGATTCTCCTTGGTCCACCTTGGTGTTTCTAAGCAGGATTCTAATTGGGTTTTTGTTATCCAATGGGAGCCTGCTTCTTCCGAGACACTGATCTACAGTATACTGCCAGTAAGGGGCGGATTTGTACTTTTTACCGCCCAAGGCCCACTATCACCAGTCACCTGTCCCTCATCCGACTCTAAACAATGCTGAAGTTCTTGCGCCCTAGGCCATAGCCTATGTGACCTTACCAGAAATTCGGCCCTGACTGCAGTGTCCCCTGCAGTGGAGCTGAGCGATGGTGGCAGCAGCGGCGCAGGAGCCCAGATAACCAAAGACACACAAGACACAGGTGAGTAGAGCAGGAACGTACACAGCGACCAGCCTATGAGAACAAATGCTGTCCATTCTCAGAGGCTTGCACTGATTCCGACGAAATCCGCTCCCTCGACGTTCCAGGAAAAATGAGTGTTCCACTTACTGCAACAGATCAAATTGATCCGTTGCAGACTGAAAAGTGTGCACGGATCCTATACATATAGAATTTATGCAAATGTCTGTCTCTCTCTTGCGGGAACAGGGCCTAACCCTGTTGTGATCCCGATGTAAATCTTCTAGCAGTGGTGCTACAGAGGAAGAAATAATGCTTTAACATCTGCAACAGTTCTTGGACATATTTAAGGAACATCAGCTCTACAGGTAAGGCCATTATTTCCACAATGCAAAATCGTAGCCTGTAGGAAACAGAATCTTATAATCCAGAAGCTTATAATCTTTTGACAAATAATAAAACAACCCAGTCTAGGTCTGCTTGATCTCCACTTGTGTCATGTCAGATCATAGTGATCGCCAAGCACAGTCATTGGTCTTTAAATAATAATGCTGCATAAACCTTTTTGCGCTCATCCTCAAATACTCATTTTTGCATCCATGTAATAAAGGCACCAAGAAAAAAGGGTGCAGGGTATTGCCGCTAGTACAGTATCGGTAAAATTACAGATATTCTACTACTGAATTCCAATAGTAAAATATCGGTAATCTTCACCCCTATTTTACTATGACTAAACCTAGACCTACTCTCACATAGAACCCTCCCTCTACCAATATCTAACCCTTAACTCCCCCCCCCCCCCCCGCTGATACCTAACCCTTTACCTTCCCTGTACCTATGCCTATTCCTTAACCCCCCCCCCCCCCCGGGTGGCACCTAACCATTAAACACCAACCCCCCCCCATCCCGTGGCCCTTATCCCTTAAACCCTTTTTCCCCCCTGGGGTGCCTGAACCTTAAACCCCCCTGTCGCAAAGTGATTTGTAGCAATGTGAGGAAAAATGCAAATTGTGACTTTGTACAGTGGGAAGATTCGGCACCCGCTATTCTATCAGGCGCCTCTGTGCACACAAATTTCTTCACACGGCTTTTATAATGGGCACCTATGGAGGAGCCCTTCTTTGCATGGTGGCTGCAGTGCCCTTTTTCATAAGCCTGATTTCACTTTATTATTTGAGACAAATTGCAAGAGTCTCTTTGAAAAATCAGGGACATTTTAATGGTGAGGCAATAAGTTGTAAGAAGCAGCAGTAGGATCACACCAGTATCTATGGAACCACACATAGTACAATGTAAAGGAAAATAACAACACATTATAGTGATAATTGTAGTATTTTACCTGCTCTCTGCATCAGCACTGCATTTGGGGGAGAGAAGCTCGAAGGATTTGGTAAACTTCACCACCTAGAAAAACAAAAGGCATAGTCATGTAAGGCAATACTCCATATAGATTTTAACTGTTACAGCGGCCCAAGACCCAGGCCTTTGTGGCCTTTCCAGAAATTCCCCCCTGCATGTGGCAGCATTGGAGGTGGAGGTGAATGCAGATATATTGTATGGACCGTTCTTAAACGGAATATCCAGGCTCGCAAAAAAAAAAGATCTACTTACCTGAGGCTTTCTCCAGCCCCTGGCAGCCGCTATGTCACACGTCGCAGCTCCGCTCTCAGCCACTGGCTCCTGGTCCCCTCCGGTGCTACCTCGCCAGATCGTCCTCTACTGCGCCTGTGCTGCTGTCAATCAAGTCCACATTGTCCGGCATGTACTGCGCAGGCCCTATTAAGTCTAGTTACGCCTGTGGTCACAACAGCGGTATGTATGATTTATTAACCCTCTGCACACTACGAAATGTACAGAAGCAAAATACATTGACAAAAATTAGGTTGTTGCATAATATGCTTACTTGTAGGGTTGTACATGATCCGGGGTTAGTGTAAGGATGCAAACAAATAGACAGCTTTGTGTGGCATTCACAACTACACTGAATTGACGTCTGTCTTTAACCTCCTTCTGTCACTGCACTGGAAATTAATAGTGTTGCAGCACACACCCCATGCTGCAGGAAAGTTAATGCCTTGTGGGGCAACAAAAAAGCTTACAGCAGTGGGGGGGAAGGACAAGTCTGACAGCTGTTTCGCAGGGACTAGCCCTGCTTCATCAGAGACCCTGATCTCTGATGAAGCAGGGCTAGTCCCTGTGAAACAGCTGTCAGACTTGTCCTTCCCCCCACTGCTGTAAGCTTTTTTGTGTCAACCCAGCCACAATAAAGGGTATTTTAGCAGCTGTGCCCATCTCCTTCCTCTCTTCTGACTGAAATTGTGGACTAGCATTGGAGCATGCTGCAGGTACGCCCAGTGTGGCAGTATCCACCCCTGCTGCATTTTGTGCAAGTGTTTTTTCCTCTTCATATTTGCATTTACTGTCCCATGTATTGTTAGCAAAAGCATTGTACCAAGCAACACAGGTTTACCATGCCGTGCAATAGAGGCCAACTTCAACAAGCAATAAACTTTGAGCACCATAACAACCAGCGTGTAGACTACTTTGTGGAGCAACCAGCGTATGGACTCCTTTGTGGGGCAACCAGCTTGAGGACCCCCTTGTGGGGCAACCAGCGTATGGACTCCTTTGTGGGGCAACCAGCTTGAGGACCCCCTTGTGGGGCAACCAGCGTATGGACTCCTGTGTGGGGCAAGCAGCATGGGGATTCCCTTGTGGTACAACCAGCGTGTGGACTCCTTTGTGGGGCAACCAGCATATGCACTCCCTTGTGGAGCAACCAGCATGTGGACTCCCTTGTGGGGCAACCGGTATGTGGACTCCTTTGTGGGGCAAGCAGCATGTGGACTCTCTTGTGGGGCAACCAGTGTAGACTTCCTTATGGGGAAACCAGCATCTGGACTCCCTTGTGGGGAGCCAGCGTATGGACTCCTTGTGGGACAACCAGTGTATGGATACCCTTGTGGGGCAACCAGTGTGTGGATTCCCTTGTGGGGCAAGCAGCGTATGGACTCCTTTGTGGGGCATCCAGCTTATGAACTCCCTTGTGGGGCAACCAGCGTATGGACTCCCTTGTGGAGCAACCAGCATGTGGACTCCCTTGTGAGGCAACCAGCGTATGGACTCCCTTGTGGGGCAATTAGTGTATGGTCTCCCTTGTGGGGCAATTAGTGTATGGACTCCCTTGTGAGGCAACCAGCATATGGACTCCCTTGTGGGGCAACCAGCATATGGACTCCCTTGTGGGGCAACCAGCGTATAGACTCCCTTGTGGGGCAACCAGCGTATGGACTCCCTAGTGGGGAGTCACAACAGAGGCTGACCAGAATAACAAAAACGTTGTTTCTTAAAAGGAATTTAAACATTTAAGGAATATAATAGTTGTCTTTGATCCAGAACAAGACTGTTATGTTTTATTAATAAATGCCAGTAAAAAAATGCACCAATGCGCAACATGCTGCAGTGTAACACATTTTGTTTATATATAAAATATAGGCAACAAATGTCACAGCTCTCACAAGTATTCCTTTCTGTGTCAAAGTGTATTTAATCATCTCCGACATGTTTTATTATTATTATTATTATTGGTTTATAAAGCACCAACATATTCTGCGGCGCTGTAAAAAGTAAGAAACAAACATGGGGTACACAATAATACAAAATACAGAATTGATAGACATAGTAATTATAGTGACACATGTAACATAATGAATAAAATGTGTAACAAATTCCAAGACACAGAAGGGTGAGAGAGCCGTGCCCTAGCAAGCTTGCAATCGAAAGGCAAGCTTACAGTCTAAAGATTGGCTCAGTTGCACGTTTTGGGATTGTCTACATGATCTCTGTAATCATTAGGATGTGTTGTTTGGGAATTTGTGTTGTTGACTATCTTTTTGTGACTGATTTGTGAACACAATGTGATGGCCAAATGCTGGTATTTACACTGTAGGTAGGAATTGTCTGGTCTGAGATGTATGTGAGACATTGATTTGTTTTATAACTATGTTTTATGATATGGACTAATTTTTAGGCTAATTTATAATGATATTACTTAAAGTGTACCAGAGCTGAAAGTAATTAAAAGTTTTATACATACCTGGGGCTTCCTCCAGCCCCATGTGCACGGATCGCTCCCACACCGCCATCCTCAGCCTTCTCCAGCTCCGGTACCGGGTCCCGTTACTTCCTCCAGTCGGGGCCAGTCTGACGTAAGTGAAGAGCGCTATTTACGTATCTCTCCAGCAGCTGTGGAGAGATATGTAGAGGGCGCACTTCTCTTACTGGAGAAGAGGGGGCCCAGATGGTACTTGATGCATTCACTATTAACTTTGCTATGTTGCTCCCATCTCTGACTTTGTCTCAGTGGTCGTGGACTATACCAGAGCAGGATCATCCACCAGGCAACCTAGGCAGGTGCTTGGGGTCTAGTTGGTGTCAAGGGGCCCACCTGCCACCTTCTTTGACCTCTCTCCACTTCAGCTTACCAAAAGGACCACAAGGGGAACTAAAAAAATCTACAAATCTACTGCTTTGCCTTAGTTCCTATCTTAGGGCCAGTGCACACCAAAAAGCGCTGGTGTAAACGCAATCGCTCAGCGCTTTTTGAAGTAATTCTTCAGAGCGATTCTAGGCATGTGCCTAGTGATTTTCTAATCATGCCTAGCGATTTTTGGAGCGTTTTGGTGTAGCATTTTTTTGTTACAGTAGAGCTGGAACTGAACAGCTTCTGTAATAAAAACATGCGTGGCTGTCTTGCTGATTCTCTGCCTCTAATACTTTTAGGGCTATATTCACAGTGCTCAGTTATGTTGCAGAATAATTCTCCATGTCAACTCAATGCTCATACAGTTCTACGGCGGGACAGTAAAAAAGGGCGCACATGGCTAATGGACAAAAAGGGCGCCACCATAGACTGCAATGCAAAATATCGGCTATTGGGTGCCCGACAGGAAAAAAGGGAGCCCGAGAAAAGCGGTTGCAGGGACGTGTTAACCAAAGTTTTCAATTATATAATAAGGTTTATAACAAATATTGTTCACAAGTTCGTTTTGACTTTGAGTTATACTTATTTTCCCGTTTTTAAATTTCGCTTGCAGGACTGTAACAAGTAAATTTTCGTTTACACTTATTTTGTCATTTAAAATTCGTTTTCATACGGTATACTGCTTAAATATCATTTTCAACCTTATTTTATTAGAAATACATCGCTTTTGGTATTAACTTTGTTTTTCACACTTATAATGCGTCAATTATAGTTTTATTAACTTACTAATCTATCTCCTTTTTCTATTTATAATATTATTAACCACTTCCGGATACCGGGTGGTTTTGCTGATCGGTGCTGCGTGGGCTCTCCAGCCCGCAGCACCGATCAGCTAGCAGCCAGGCCGATCAGACTTCCCCCCTTTTTTCCCCACTAGGGGGATGTCCTGCTGGGGGGGTCTGATCGCCGCCGGCTGCTTGCGCTTGCGGGGGGGGGCTCTCTTCAAAGCCCCCCTCCGCAGCGCTTCCTGGCCGCCTTCCCCTTCCCTCCCTCTACCTCCCCCTGTGAGCGGCGCAGGATGGAATTCCGTCCTGCGCCGGATAGGATAGGCTTCAGCCTATCAGGTGCCGGCGGTCCCCGGCCAATCAGAGGCCGGGGATCGCCGATCTCCGCCACGGCGCTGCTGCGCAGCAGCGCCGTATACATGTAAACACCGGGGAAGATCTTCCCCGTGTGTTTACATTTACCCTGCGAGCCACGATCGGAGGCTCGCAGGGTGTTCACGGAGACACCCTCCGTGAACTGACATGGAACGGCCGCTCATACGAGCGGCCGTTTCCATGCAATCCACTTCAGGATTCAGGGGCGTAGTTAAGCGTACGCCGAATCCTGAAGTGGTTAATGTGTATGTGATTTTAAGGCTATTTATTC
Organism: Hyperolius riggenbachi; assembly: GCF_040937935.1. Taxonomy (NCBI): domain Eukaryota; kingdom Metazoa; phylum Chordata; class Amphibia; order Anura; family Hyperoliidae; genus Hyperolius; species Hyperolius riggenbachi. The sequence goes on along the minus strand of NC_090652.1, from coordinate 244,120,757 downwards.
TATTACAAATATATAAATTATTCCATTCATGTTATTTATAGTGAAGTATTTTAAGGATTAAATATTGTAATATATGCTGCCTCCAGCGCTCATACCAGCAGAGTTTCCGGGCCTCAGGCGTCTAGCACGCCGAGGACGGAACTGTCAGTTGCACATAGGGTTGCCCTGTCGTGCACGCGCGCGTAGACAGGGCCTTTATGCGAGGAGGGGGCGTGTCAGCTGACCGGCTGGTCGGCTGACGTCAGAGGGGACGCTCGTCCCTCCCCATTGGTTGATCACTGGGGGTGAGCCTGGAGGGTCTCCCTCTGCGTCATAAGCCTTTGTATGTCACTTGCATCTTGTCTGCTGTTGCAAATACTTCGTGTTAGCGCTCAGACCTTTAGATAGTTCCGGTGTGCTTTGATCCGGGAAGAAACCAGGGATTTCACACAAGATAGGAATTGTTGATTATCTTTAGCATTATCTCACTGTATTATTTGTATATGACTCTGGCTTGCTCTGACTACTCTCTGGCTAAGTGATTCTGTACTTTTGCACATCTGATCTTGTTGCCTACCCTGCCTGATTATATCTTCCTGACTCTGCCTTCCAATTTTGTACTGCATCTGTCTGTCTGTTGCCGAACCCGATCTGTCTGACTACTCTACTCTCACCAGAGGGCCCTTGTCTCTGGTGAGAGGCTTTTACTGATAGTACCCACTAGCTCCTCTGGTGAGGTACAGTTCTATCAGTATTACTGTTGCACCAATCACCATCAGTATTACTATTGCATCAAACACCATCAGTATTTGTTGTCACATTAATTTCTGATATACCAGCATTATAGGTGATTCTGCAGATCACCTCATAATCAGGTATATTTCTGCATTATAGGTGATACTGAAGATCACCTAATAATCAGAATTCTGACGATTGCTGACACAAATCGTTACAAATATATTATTGTTTATATGTGTGTAAGGGTGTTTGTGCAGTGGGGATGGTTAGGGTTAGACACCACCAGAGGGGTGGTTAGGGTTAGGCACCACCAGGAAGGTCTTAGGGTTAGGCACCACCAGGGGGGTTTTAGGGTTAGGCACCACCAGGGGGGTCTTAAGGTTAGGCACCACCAGGGGGGGGGGGGTGTCTTAGGGCTAGGCACCACCAGGGGGGTGGCTAGGGTTAGGCACCACCTGGGGGGGGTCTTAGGGTTAGGCACCACCAGGGGGGTCTTAGGGTTAGGCACCACCAGGGGGGTCTTAGGGTTAGGCACCACTAGGGGGGTCTTAGGGTTAGGCACCACCAGGGGGTCTTAGGGTTAGGGATAGGTACAGGGAGGCTTCTGTGTAAGAGTAGGATTAGGTATAGTTGCAGTACAATATACACCACCAGGGGAGTGGTTAGGGTTAGGCACCACCAGTGGGGTCTATGGGTTAGGGATAGGTACAGGGAGAGTTCTGTGAGAGTAGGGTTAGGTATAGTTACAGTACAATATACACCACCAGGAGGGTGGTTAGGGTTAGGCACCACCAGGGGGGTCTAGGGGTTAGGGATAGGTACAGGGAGGGTTCTGTGTGAGAGTAAGGTTAGGTATAGTTACAGCACAATATGTGTAATATTTACAATTTATGAAATTATGTATATTCAAACAAAGAGTGGGTCTAGGGGTTAAGGATAGGGAGAGATCTGTGTGAGCCTACAGTTAGGTATAATTGCAGTACAATATCTGTAAAATCTACCATTGTATTACTATGCTTAATACAAGTGTAAATATCGTTTTTTGTTATAGATGCTATTTGACGTTTCATTTCAGAATTCGTTTGTTGTTATAGACGGTATTTTGCCGTTTCATTTCCGTTTACTGAACCGATTTAGCACTACATTTTCGTTTACAAGCTATAAACAAAAATTAATGTCTTACATTACAACCTACAATTTCGGCTATATCCCACACCCTTTTTTCCAGGCGCCCTTTTTTGATACACGCGTTCTACGGGGCTGTTTACAGTGCTTCGTTGTAACTAGTCGCATTATTCTAACTCGCTGCATGCAGGCTTTCAAAAGCAATACACAGAACATTATTCTAAATTTTCCAACACAGCACCCTTAGACAACCGTGGAAAGCTTTCCAAAGCATTAATTATTAATGATATTAAACTTGGAAGACAACTCACCGGTGACTCAATGTCCTCCAGAAGCAGTACAGAGCAGCGTTCACACTTCAGCAGTGTCTGAGCCCGATGCATAATTTTCTTGACAACTTTCTCGAGGTCCGTTTGTTCCTCAAACAGGTCATTCACCACCTCCAGCAATGCCTGCGTAATATGACAAACCATCTCAATGAAGATGATGGGAAAAATATGAATGCCTTATTGTACTAGAAAAATGCACTGTTGTGTCTTAATTAAAGAGACTCTGAAGCGAGAATAAATCTCGCTTCAGAGCTAATAGTTAGCAGGGGCATGTGTGCCCCTGCTAAAACGCCGCTATCCCGCGGCTAAACGGGAGTCCCTTACCCCCCGAAATCCCCTCCGTGCAGCCGGGGATCTCTTTCTGGTTGAGGCAGGGCTAACCGCCGCAGCTCTGCCCCATGCGCGTCTGTCAGCGCGTATCTCCGCCTCTCCCCCGCCCCTCTCAGTCTTCCTTCACTGAGAGGGGCGGGGGAGAGGTGGCGATGCGCCGCTGATAGACGCGACTAGAGGCAGAGCTGCAGCCGTTAGCCCTGCCTCTAGGAGCAGCAAAATCTACGACCAATTTGGTCATTGATTTTGCGGGGGGGGGGGGGTGAAGGGACCCCCGTTTAGCCGTGGGATAGCGGCGTTTTAGCAGGGCACACGTGCCCCTGCTAACTATGAGCTCTGAAGCGAGATTTATTCTTGCTTTAGTGTCTCTTTAACCACTTCACCACTGAGGGGTTTTACCCCCTGAGCACCAGAGCAATTTTCACCTTTCAGCGCTCCTTCCATTCATTCGTCTATAACCTTATCATTACTTATCGCAATTAAATGAATATCTTGTTTTTTCCGCCACCAATTAGGCTTTCTTTAGGTGGGACATTATGCCAAGAATTATTTTATTCTAAATGTGTTTTAATGGGAAAATAGGAAAAATGTGGGAAAAAAAATTATTATTTTTCAGCTTTAGGCCATTATAGTTTTTAAATAATGCATGCTACTGTAATTAAAACCCATGAAATTTATTTGCCCTTTTGTCCCGGTTATAAAACCGTTTAAATTATGTCCCTATCACAATGTTTGGCGCCAATATTTTATTTGGAAATAAAGGTGCATTTTTTTCAGTTTTGCGTCCATCCCTAATTACAAGCCCATAGTTTATAAAGTAGCAGTGTTATACCCTCTTGACATAAATATTTAAAAAGTTCAGTCCCTAAGGTAACTATTTATGTATTTTTTTTTATTGAAAATTTTTGAATTTTTTTTTAATTACAAAAAAAAAAAAAAATGGGGAGTGTGGGAGGTAATGAGTTAATTTTTTGTGTAACCCTCATTTATTTGTATGTGAAAAATGCTTAGGGTGTAGTTTTACTATTTGGCCACAAGATGGCAACAGTAACTTTTTGTGTATTGCGACCTGCCGGACGCTCGCAGGAAGTATAAGGAGGCTGTGAGTGTTTGTTATTTTTCACAATGATCACGCTGCCCATCGGAGAGCAGCGGATCATTGCGGGGCTTAGATCAACGAACGGGAATGGATTTTCCCGTTCATTGATCTCCGGGCGAGCGGGCGGCGGCGTGTTTACTAGCGGCGGGCAGCGTGTTTACGAGCGGGAGCGCGGACAGCGGCGGGAACGCGATAAGTACGGATTTCTCCGTCCCTGGGGGTTAAAGGATGGAAAAAGGGACGGAGAAATCCGTATGGGCAGGGGTAAAGTGGTTAAAGCCCAACTGAACCCAGAAGTGAACGAGGCAAATTCTGAAATAAATACTATTGACTGTAAATTATCTTTGGAAATAAGCACTTCAAATTGAAAAATCTGTTGTGTAGCTGTGCTTGCTGCAGCTGTACAGCTATCCATAAAGGCTTAAAGCACACATGTCACACACGGCAAATAAATCCAGAGAGGAGAGAAAAATCCAGAGAGAGAAGAAAAGCTGTATTGTAGGTCCATGCACATTTGGCTTATGAAACAGGTATTTGCCTAGCATTTTGATGTTGGACACTGCATTCATTTATCATACTGTTTACTATTATAATTTGCCTTGTTCACATTTTGAGCATTCCTAAATGTATACATTCTAGGATTCAAATGCTTTTTAATTCATTCATCTAAAATAGACAGGCTTAGCTCCTATTGTATCGATGACTCTGTTATTGCGGTAGTACAGGTCTATACAAATCTGTGCTGCTACATTTTACCCCTTAATGGAGTGCCCTGTGGCTAACAGTGGAAAATGATAGAGGGTGTTTGCAGGGCCGGATTTGTACTTTTTTTTTCACCCAAGGCCAACTATACCATCTGTATGGTTGTTATCTCTGTGTGCCCCAATGAGAATTCTACTTACTTTCCATCATTGGATGTCACATACAATAACTATTTCAGTAAGACGCGTATAGATTATACGTTATGTTTTCCTTAAGAACTTTTATGTTATGTTTGCTACCTCATTAATGATGGACCCATTGTGTCACCGTGTGAGTTAGGCTGATATGTACCTGCAGGATACAGCTTACAGGTCTTGCAGGGACGACACAAGTACAGGACAGGGAGTTCAAAGGTTAAAGCTGCTCTTGTAGATAGGGATGGCTGCATAGAATAGCTTTACTGCCCCCTAAAATTATGGTGCCCTAGGCCATGGCCTATGGGGCCTTGCCAGAAATCCGGCCCTGGGTGTTTGTTGTCAGTGACTGTCTTTTGTACAACACACTGCTGAGTCTCACTAGCTAGAAACCCAGTAGGCAGTCAGTAGTCAGAACAGTAGCACTGGAGACGTTTAAGTGACTTGAGAAAGTAATTGCAATGTGTGACATGGACAGCAACAGATCACTATGATTTTGCTGCCCATATAGTATAGCCTTGATAGTGTACAGCAGTCTTACCAAATAGTGTGGAATGAACAGATTGTGATTTGGAGCTTGAATTGTGAAACATATTTCAGGCAAATCTCACCTTCCTTATTAGCTCTTCATCTATCTCTCCTTTATATTCACAATGCGTAGGAAGCGCAAGGCAATTCTACTGGTACTAACTCAAGTAACGTAATGCACATTGTGCAAATAGCGCAACCCATGTCATGTACACAATGCGCTAACTACTAGTACAATACACATTAAGCAATTATTCAAATGCCATAACGTGCATTATACTAGCAGTGGGTGTTTTGCGTACATGACGTGAATTGCGCTATTTACCTAAAATGTGCTGCATTACTTGCGTGAGTACCAATAAAATTACGGTTTGCTACTTGGAAATGAAAATGTTACTGCTGTTTTGTGAATATCCTACTTAAAGAGACTCCGTAACAAAAATTGCATCCTGTTTTTTATCATCCTACAAGTTCCAAAAGCTATTCTAATGTGTTCTGGCTTACTGCAGCACGCTCTACTATCACCATCTATGTAATAAATCAACTTCTCTCTCTCTTGTCAGACTTGTCAGCCTGTGTCTGGAAGGCTGCCAAGTTCTTCAGTGTTGTGGTTCTGCTATGAACTCCCCCATCCAGGCCCCTCTCTGCACACTGCCTGTGTGATATTTAGATTAGTGCAGCTTCTCTCTGTTCTATTATCTTTTACAAGCTGGATAAATCCTCCTCTGAGCTGGCTGGGCTTTCACATACTGAGGAATTACATACAGGCAGAGCTGTCTGCACTCTGCAGGAAGAAACAGCCTGACACTTCAGTGGAAGATAGCTGCAGGGGGAAAGAAACACACAAATGATCTCTTGAGATTCAAAAGGATGGCTGTATACAGCCTCCTTGTGTATGGATGTATTTTCTATGTGTGGACATACTGTACATCAATCTACTTCCTGTTTTGGTGGCCATTTTGTTTGTTTATAAACAAACTTTTTAAAACTGTTTTTAACCACTTTTAATGCGGCGGGGAGCGGCGAAATTGTGACAGAGGGTAATAGGAGATGTCCCCTAACGCACTGGTATGTTTACTTTTGTGCGATTTTAACAATACAGATTTTCTTTAATCTGATTATCCCAATAATTAGTTCTCCTTATAGTTAAAGGGACTCCGAGCAGTGCAGAAACTATGGAAAGATGCACATCATTTTAAAGCTCTCTTTCTCCTCTTTCCAATGATATATAAACCACCACCCTACGCCTTTTAGTTTTCGCTATTTTCGCGATTGAAATTGCCGCGGCCACGCTTTCGATCGCAAAAATAGAGAAAACTAAAAGGCGTAGGGCAACGATTTAGGTGTCGTCAGAAAGAGGAGAAAGAGAGCTTTAAAATGATATCCATCAAGCCATAGTTATATTGTATTACACAGGCCGACTTTTTGTCAAAGTCAGCAGCTGCATTCAGCAAAATGGAGCTGCTGACACTGGGGAAAGTGTCGTCCTGTGTAATACAATATAACTATGGCTTGATGGATATCATTTTAAAGCTCTCTTTCTCCTCTTTCTGGCGACACCTAAATCGTTGCCCTACACCTTTTAGTTTTCTCTATTTTCGCGATCGAAATCGCGGCCGCGGCAATTTCAATCGCGAAAATAGCGAAAACTAAAAGACGTAGGGTGGTGGTTTATATATCATTGGAAAGAGGAGAAAGAGCGCTTTAAAATGATATGCATCTTTCTATAGTTTCTGCACTGCTCGGAGTCCCTTTAAGGTGAAAAACAAGTCATGTGAGATAATTCAAGAAAGAAGCTTTGTGAATTAACCCTTTTATCATGCTGCTGCTTCACCCAATCAATCAGATGTGTATTCATTTGTCCAGTTATGACCACTATCTGAACCAAGTACCCCCCCCCCCCACTTCCTCCCCAACTCCACCCAGACTGTGCACTAGTAAGGGGCTCCTTGAGAGCCCTTCCAATCCAATACCTCTGTGTCCAATACCAATAATATTGTTCATCACTGTATCTGCTTTTTACATTTGTCTTGTGATATTTGCTGGACATCTTAGATCTCACAACACAGCAGCTTGGGGGTATTTTTCAGTGGCAGTCACTGCTCTTACCTATCTGCATGCCAGTGGGGAATCTCTTTGCACCTCTTTGGCTACCCTGCATCATGTGATAATCTGCTCTTCCCTCTACTGATGCCAGTAGGAAGTTGATTCACTTCCCCCTCATTGGCTACCCTGCATCATGTGATAATCTGCTCTTTCCTCTACTGATGCCAGTAGGGAGTTGATTCACTTCCCCCTCATTGGCTACCCTGCATCATGTGATAATCTGCTCTTCCCTCTACTGATGCCAGTGGGGAGTTGATTCACTTCCCCCTCATTGGCTACCCTGCATCATGTGATAATCTGCTCTTCCCTCTACTGATGCCAGTAGGGAGTTGATTCACTCCCCCCTCATTGGCTACCCTGCATCATGTGATAATCTGCTCTTTCCTCTACTGATGCCAGTAGGGAGTTGATTCACTTCCCCCTCATTGGCTACCCTGCATCATGTGATAATCTGCTCTTTCCTCTACTGATGCCAGTAGGGAGTTGATTCACTTCCCCCTCATTGGCTACCCTGCATCATGTGATAATCTGCTCTTTCCTCTACTGATGCCAGTAGGGAGTTGATTCACTTCCCCCTCATTGGCTACCCTGCATCATGTGATGCAGAGAACCTGGACATGGAATGCACACGGTAATTAACTCATTCAATGTCTTGTGTTATGTAGAGCAATAGTCAGTCCCTGATGAATGACTAGGAACCTTTTATTGTCATCTGTCTAAAATACCCCACTATCTTGATTGTTGGTTGTCTTTTTATTGATGGAAGTACACCTCATTTCTAGCCAAGTTTTCAAAGATACTCACCCGACTCCGGTCATATTCTTTTCTGGAGGCAGCAAATATTTGAGCATTGGATATGGCAATGCCACAGAATGGAAGGTACATGTGCATAACCTGTTAATGAAAGAGAAAAAGAAGGCAGCTGAAACAGTCATATAGTCACCTCATGATATTCATAAGAAGGCAATTTACATTTGATCTCAGCTGGTTGGCTAACTGAACAATCATTTAACTTACAGTATATTCAGGTCACTGACCTACCAGATGATGCACTGAACATGGCACTGTGTGGGCATACACACTGTGTGACGCAGAATAAAATGTTATTAAATCCTGTGCTGAAACACAGATCATTTATTTGGGATAAATGTGAAATAGTCCTGTGTTACAGAGCAACATGACCTTTTATTTGAAAGCTAGAAGAACATACTGTAGACTTAGCTGGACGCTAACCAGTGAATATTTCATAAAATGTGTTTATTTTTTCACTGGTTATGTAAGCAGGGACTAGGTAATGCTGGTCCACATACTTCACTTCTGGGCAGAATTGAGTGTTTGATTGAATCTTTCTTCCCTCTGAAAATAATGGACAATTGATTTACCAAAAAATAATTAAACAAAGGCATTGTACTCCTTACTCACCCTTCCTGCTGTGTGATGCTCCTTGTTTGCTGTTACAGGCCCCCCCCCCCCCCTCCCAACCGCATAGCAATAGAATGTGTATCTGCACAGCATTGCCCCTGTAATGACACCCAAGGGATGGAGTTCTGAACCCTGCTACACATGTGTCCTCAAGTAGTTAATGAATATCTTCTGAAATAAAGCAAGGACATTGAAGGAAACCTGTAGGGGAAAAAAGGTGCCCAAATTGAATATTTATCTCAATAGAGGGATGCCTCTGGATGATCCAGAGACTTCCCCCTCTCGAGGTAAGTACATTTTCCCCAGACTAATCTCTATAAATGACTTTTTTACAGGCCACTGTCTCTTATGCTGGGAATACACGTTTCGTTTTTGCCTTCGTTTTAGCCTTCGATTCGTTCAGTAAACGAATCGAGTGTTGAAAACGTATGTGAAAATAGTCATAATCTCATTATAGTTTCGATTAATAGACCCCAAAAACGAACGACTAGTGATCGAACATGTTTGATATTATCTCTCTTTATCCATCTAATCGAGCCATTGGTAGGCTTGATGGCTGTTCAGATCGATTATATATTCGTTTATGCCGTCGATTCGTAGTCCGTCCCTGTACCATTTTGCATAAATGTGGGTGTTTGTGGGCCGGCAATCCGATCGTAATGCAAGCGTGCGTCACGCGTGACGTCACTTCCAGTTCCTGTGAAAGCCCAGCTCGAGGACGAAGGCGGAGAGGAGGCAAAATGGCGTCTGAGGAGGGGGACATGGAGCATCCGTTGCCATCCGTGCAGCACACACCAGATATGGTCTCTCCTGCACCCGCTGGAGACCCTGACAGCACACCTGGCCTCTGTCTGCATGTGACAAGTCCTCCGGCCGAACCAACGGAGGCAGCAACGAACGGAGGTGCTGCTGCTGAAATTCAAGAAAAAGCAGGAAATCTTCCAGCACACACTGTGCCTGAACCATCCCTTCGAGCTGGTAGAACGGCATCAGCAGCGGGGCAAGCACCACCAACAAGTGAAAGGCACACAAAGGTACGTCCCTCCAAGAAGAAAGCAAAGTCTGTTGAAGTGGAGGATAGTGATGTACTCTCGGTGTGCTCTGAAGATGTCCGCGCACAGCGGCGCAAGTCGAGACGTCATCCTCAAGACAATGACACCAGCGACTCTACAGATGAGTGGTCTTCATGTCGGCGGGCAGATGCCATGCCCAAGGAGCAGGTGTTGGTGTTGGTGAAAAGGTTTGACATGGAGGACTATGATTGTCTGTACACTCAGGTTGCCCACCCAAATAGCCATAAAAATCTCATCATAAAACTAGTACAACAGGAGTTGTATGCAAAGTTTAGTGTGCACAAGAGCAAAGAAGCGTTGCAAAAACGCTGGTTTGATTTGAGAAGAGAGAAGGAGCGCCTGAAGGAAATTCGCAAGGAAATAAAGAAAGGTGCGTTCAATCATTCAGTGACCAATAATAATGTTTGTTGTTACTTTATGGATTATCAATCTGACATCTCTAAACTTCATGCAGACTGGATTTGGACTGATCCCTCTCCTCATGGCTGATTCTCAGTTTCCTTTATTCTTTTCAAAATAACTCCATGGAAACGATCTATACACAGATGCCAGCCAGTCAGGGAGAGAGTCTGGGAAAGTGATCATGGTATTTAATGTATATACATCACAGATGTCTGTAATTGTCACTGTCACAAGGAGTGAGTTTCCTGAGACAGATGCTCAGATGAGGAAAGCTATTCACTCCAGGATTTGCAATCCTTCCAGAGAAGTGTTCAAGTGGGCAATAAAAGGCTGATTAGCTCAAAGTGGAATCAAAACTTACTCTTCGGGGGACACATGTTGTGCGATGGGCAGTTAAACTGCAAACAGGTAGCGCCCCTGGTAGGAGCTGAACTCTTGGCCCCAGTATCATAAGGTAACAATCTGCAAACACAGATTACAATTGCTCTTCACGTACATTTTAAGATACTGCAAAGACACTGAACAGAGATGGTTGTGGTTGCTGGGATTTGCAGTGCTCCAGCAGGTGGAGAGGAGCAGATTGCCTATGCCTGTTGCCATGTGAACTCTTGGCCATTGACAGAAGGCCAGTGGACAGTTGTTCAGTGTTCTGTGCAATGTGCCAGCGTCTGTGCATGACTCATCTCCCTCTTTTCTCACATTGTTGGTTGTCTGATTCGGCTTCCACTTTACCCATTAAGTTTATTTGTCTTTATTATTTATATCTGTCGTATCCACTGGAAATGTAAGTTCTGAAAAACAATGCTGCAAATTCAAAGACACAGATGTTGTTTACAAGCAGTGGGAACAACTCCCGAAGGCAGAAAAGATGAGAAAAAAAACTGGGCCACAAGATGTTACTGATGTCCCTTCTCTAAAGCAATAAAACTCTCCAGAAGTTAGAATACCGTATTTCTTACAATGAGGTCACTGGAGTCAGCAGTAACTATGCAGTAGATGTATTGTATACAGTGCCTACATCACATAGCCTGAATATTACATCATTGTTTTAATTACATACTGCAATTGTCTATAAAGTGTAATAAATGCCTCTGCAATGTTCTCAGCAAACAACTGCAGATTGTATAGTTACTGAAAGAGCAGGTCAGAAAATCTCACCCATACCTGCACTTTCTAGATGTACATTTGTTTATACGTATATACACTTTAAGCAAAGAGCAGGGCCAGATTTCAAACAACTGGGCCTTGGACAGCAGCTGACTGACATAGACCAGGGAAGAGGATGCTGGATGCTTTTGAGAGATGTTGAGTGGCTTCATACAGAACGATTCCTGAACAGTCAGGCCCTCTTGCTCTGATTGGATCAGAGTACCTGAGACTGATGCTGATGCTGACTGATGCTGAGGCCGGGTCAAGATCAGTAAGCAGGATAAGGCACTAGGCACAAGTTAATCCCACAGGCTGCTGATCAGAACCAACAGCAAGGAGCTGCTGTCACAAGAGGCCTAAATACTTCTCTTGATAATTAGACATGCCCTGAAGCAAGGAGATATGTGCCTGAAAATATGCCAATGTGAATGTGGCCCCAACTACATAGCAAAAAAAATTGCAATATCCGCATGCACTCATGCCTACACATAGGGATGATCAATGATATGCAACTACTTCAGAGTTTATGAAAATGTATGTAATTTTTTATGCACATAATATATGCAGCTTGAAAATGGACCAATCAATTTCATCCTGGGTGGGGCTTGATGCTGCATATATTTGCATAAAAGTTTACATACATTTGCAGAAATGCGGAAATATTTGCATATCATTGTTCATCCCTACCTACACATGGGCATAAATACACACATAGCCACTCATGTGCACACATGAGCATGCCATCAACAGGACATCGATAATAACCAGGCAAGTATTGTAACAGATTGGAAGAATGTTTGCAGGTAACTGTTAATGATGCATGCACATTGACAGCAATCCTAGCCTACTACTAAAGATTACCTTTAAGGATGGTAACATTTTAGTTGATGTAAAGAAAAAGATTTAATTGCAGGGTAAAAATCAAATCTGAGCTGTCAAGGAGACTAATGTTGTAATATGGTTGGCATAAGCTTGATTTAATGCACAAGGGCGAACAGAGCTCTAGTGACTTTTTTAACAGCACTTCTTTTGTTTACTGAATGTCAATGAAGACATAAAAATAGATTTGACCTAATCAGCCGAATGTCTTTCACAAACTGCACGCATTCCTTCCACCGGCATCTCCGCTCAGAGCACAGACCTTGCCTACTTAGGCTTGACAAACTGTTCTGGCAATGTCTATGGGCTATGTCTTCTAACAGTCACAGCCTTGTCTTGCTGTACCTTTTATTCCTGTATTTTATTCAGAGTATGTCACATATTGTATGCCCTGATGAAATGTACACTAAAGCTACCTACCGACATTCATGGCTGGATTTCAGGCAAGGCCACAAAGGCCATGGCCTAGGGCACCAGGAAAGTAAGGGGCGGGCTGTGGGCAGCAGGGTGGCAGTAGCAGTTAGACTGCCAAACATTCATCCTGCTTCACAGAGTTTGCACATAGCAGTGGGCGGCTACAAACAGCCGGATCTGCCATAAGCGGCATGAAGGGGCAGCAAATGGGCACTTGCAGTGATCTCTGAGCTGCCAGTCACTCGCTGAATATGCCGCTTGTCAAGGAGCTTACAATCTAAACCCAGCCATCATGTCACTAACTGTCCTCAGAGAAGTCTACAATCTAATCCCTGCCTTGTTAGGGAAGGGGGGAGTTTAGGTTGCTGTCGGTCCAGGGGCAGTTGGTGACAGTGGGCCTTGGGCGGTAAAAAGTACAAATCCGGCCCTGCCGACATTAGATGGGGTTTTGCCAGGCAGAGCTATAGTTAGACATTATTAATAATACTGTGTATTTATATACCATAGTGCTGATATCCTTTGCAGTGCTTTACACCAGGAACTATTTTAGGACAATAATCCAAGCAGCAAAGACCCAGGCTGTACATCCACAGTATAATGTCTATATAAAGTGGCTAAACACACCTAATTACAATTATAGTAAGGTTTTGTATTATGGGTTCAGTGAGTTTGGGTGGTAAGGTTTGCCTGGCAATAATCTGTGTATCCGTACTTATTTTGAGAAACAACATAATTTCTTTAAATTTTGTTATTGGTGCCTGCAAAACTAATGAATGTAGGATAGGAGTTAGGGAAGAGGAAGGGTGTGTGAGAGAAAGCTGTAACGGGAAATAACCATGGTAATCAGGCATAATGGTTCAGCATTTCTGATTATTAAGCACCTGTCAGGTGTCAGGATACACCTATACACAGCCTCCAACGGCCCCTGAAATAATACATGTGCAATGTTTACACTAAAAAACAAATAATCTTTTTCTTTGCTCCAAATACCTTGTCTGCTGCTTACCTGCATAATCCCGGTGTGCCTCCCTGCTCTGCCAACAACCCCATGGAACATGCTTCTGGCATACCTCTTCCCCTCACATGCCCATGCTTGTCCATCTGAATTGGTGCAGACAGGTAGATGGAAGGGCCCAAAAGCCTGGCAGTTCCCACTGTTTCCTTTTCATGCACCACATAGTGACATCATTACACAGATGCGCGCACACACGCACGCACGTATGCGCACACACACACACACACACACACACACACACACACACACACACACACACACACACACACACACACACACACACACAGGTTTGCTATGGGAAAGGAGCGGGCCACACAGCACTACAGATGTAGATGAAAAGATAGCATTAAATTGCCAGTTGATAGAATAGCATTGATAAATGCATTATCCCTTCTTTTAACAAAAGCAAAGGTGCCTTATCCTCACACTAATTATTAAAATGTAAGCAAAGTAACACGAAACCTCCACACTTACCTATCCCTAACTAACTAGCTGAACCCATAAAACATTCCTAGCTCAGGAGTCTCAAGCTGCAGGCTTTCCATCAAACAGGCCTGAACTGCAATGGCCAGTCCCTCACCAGCAGGACTAGACACTGACTGTGAGTAACTTCAGCATAATTACTCACACATACTCACTCGCACAAAGCATGGGTGCTTCATTAACCCCGAAGGACTGCTAGAGGCTCTGCACTTAAATCATGTAAGGCCACATACCTCTGCTGAAACTGGATAAAACCCATGCAATGAAAGGTGAGCATACAAACTCCATGTAGATGGTGGCATTTTAGCCAAGGAAGACAGAGCCACGAGGCAAAGGGATTACAGGACACCTGAGAGTGAAAACAAAGTGAATTGCAGTACCTGCTTTTGTAAGTATTGTCCTCCTTTCTCAGTCTGTGCCCACCGGTTCCCCCATTTGCTGGTGTTCCACTGCTATGCTGTCTGTTTTCAGGCCTTGACTAATATTAGTCATGACCTTTGATCTGGAACTAATCACACTGCATTCCTGGCTCCCAGCAGCTCTCCTCCTGTCTTGGGCTTGCTTACAGCCAGGGATGAGCAGAAACTACGCCAGTGCAAATTTACGTATTGTAGTTCGCATCTACGCATTGTAGTTCGTAGGTGAAGTTTCAAAAATACGCTTACGAATTTACGCCTAGCGAAGTACTGCTACGCGTAGCTTACGCCCACTATGTGTAGTTAACATGTGTATTGCGTAGTGAACTACGAATGCGTTACTCGCGTCTAATTTTCCAGGTGCGATTGTATGCTTACAAATTTACGCATTGGAAAGGGGAATGTACACATAGAAGCGTTCCCGGTATAAGCAGTTAAAGATAAATTAATGCGTAAAATTTTCTGCATACGGGCATAAGCTTCCACATACACTACGCTTCACACTACGCGTAATTGCGTATTTTAATGCGTAGTCTACGAAATGCATACAAAGCGAATATTTGATTTCGAAGTCGTAGTTTGGCGAAGCGTAATTGCGTAAAACTACGCGTAGTTCTAGGGTAGCAAAGTTGGCTGACTACGACTGTCCCTGCTCACAGCACTCCGAGCAGTAGACAGTGCCATCTGACTGATTTGTTCAGGATCAAAGGTCATGACTAATATTAGTCCAGGCTTGTAAAACACACAGCATAGTAGTGGATGGGGTAAACAGGGGGCACAGCTTGAGAAAGGAGGACATTACTAACAAAAGCAGGTACTGCATTTCACTTTTATTTTTCAGTCTCTTATGTCCTTTAAACATTACTCAGCCTGCAGCCCAGCTGGTAGGTATCTGAAACCTACCTTTAAAGCAGGTCACATTTATATTGCACACCATTAGGAAAATGTAACTTGCTTGATAGAAACACACATTCAGCACCTTGGACAACACCTTCTTCAGATGAAAGTAACTAGTGCACACAACCTCTGGCAGCTGTTTGAACATATTTTGTCAGTGTCATCATTGGTCTCCAAATGCATGATATTCAGAAAATCAGTTCAATGCATCCTTTATGTATTTTGCAGATTGTGCCAGAAGTGTGAGATGGAAAAGAATGAGACTCACAGCATGATAAAGTTCGTGCACTTGGAAGGTAATAGTGCCTGGCAAATTCATGAAGAGATGATGGCAGTTTATGGAAACGATTGCCCATCTTATGACACTATTGTGAGGTGGAAAAGGAATTTCCAAAGTGGTTATGTGTCTCTCACAGATGAGCCAAGAGTCACTGAGCCAAGAGTCATTGATAAACTATGCGGCCACAGTGTAGAAAGTGGAGTGCTTAATCCTGGAAGACTGAGGAACAACCAATTTGACAGAATTCCGATTTCCAAGTGTCCATTTGAAAATCGGCTTTTCTCAACGGAAATCTGTATGCAGAAATCGGAATCCAGCACAACACCTCATTACTGAGACTCGGTTATTTTAGGTCAATCAGAGATATCCCAGTTACCAATCAGAGATGTGGATTAACCTTTTCCAGACTGCTGGCAGTAAATCCTATGCTGCACTTGTGACTGTCTAAGGCTGATGCAGCATAGGATTTGCGCCACCTACCGTTTCCACTACCGACGCGATCGTGCGCACCCGAGAGGCGAGATTATGCTGTCATATGACAACTGACATCTCCCCTCAGTGATCAGGAGCCATCGCGATTGGCTCCTGATCATGTAATCACTACAATCGCTGGCAGATCGTAGTGATCACTGTTAGAGCTGCGGCGGTGGGGGGTGAGAAAAGGATCCACTCACCTCCCTGACGTTCCCCCAGCAATCAGCGCTCCCCTCCGCTCTGGCCAACACTCTGTTTCAAGTCCCGGCTTGGTGATTTCATCAAGCTGCGACCCGGAACTTAGCAGCAGTAGGAGCGGGGATGCCAGCCAGAGCGGAGGGGTCCACAGCTGCTCATCGCTAGAGCATGGGGGTGAGTAAAGGCTACTTGCTACAGGAGGGGCATCTGGCTAAAAGAAGGACACCATACCTAGCTAGCCCTACCAGGGACCCGGCTGCCTGACCTCCCCAAACGTGCCCCCCATGCAAAATTGCCTGGTCCTTAAGGGGGGTTAGGAAGCCAGTCCCGAGTGGGTTAAGCATAATCACGTACGACCGCAGAATATAGTGGATTTCTGACTAACTTTACTGAAAAAAAATTTAAAAATACAGTTCCGTTGAAATTAGAAAAGTGAAAATCAGAAAGACACTTGTTGGAATGCCGAATTCCACCGTAATCAGAAATATCCATTTCTGACCACCCCTATCATCCAAATGATCATAAACGATTCTGGCTTCAGTTATGGTAGTGTATGAAAAATGATTCATGATGAACTGCACATGTGTAAGGTGTCTGCACGCTGGATTCCACATTTACTAACCCCTCTCCAGAAACAAACATGGCATGACCTTTCAAGACAGATGTTGACACAGTGGAAACAAGATGAAGAGGATTTTTTGTGGATTTGACAACACAGGTGATGCCATTCTTGAATGTTGAAGAGTGATTTAAGGTTGAATCTGCAGACTTCTCCAGTAATGGTATGTGGAATGTCACAAAACACTGGGAAAATGTGGAAATCTGGATGATGACTACATAGAGAAGAGTTAACATCTACAAATCAAAAAAATGTTTCAGTCAAATCTTTTTAGAGGTAATAATTAAAACTTGATATTCCCTCGTATATGTGTGTGTGTGTGTGTGTGTGTGTATGTGTATATGTGTATGTGTATATATATATATATATATATATATATATATATATATATATATTTGTATTTTTATTAGTTCACTATCAGTATGTCATGAGCTGCACCAGTTTGCGATTCAGGGCTATAGCTGGGACATAAAATGAATGTCAGAAGGATATCAAAAGGGTCTCAATAGCTCTTGTACATTAGAGGCGCTATTCTCCGCTTGTGTGGAAAGCCTCAATAGTGAGGTTTAATGAAATTTCCAATACCCGGAAGCTAGTTACAGTACCTGACTATTCAGTATTCTCCCTTACCTAGCATAGCAGCACTTGGTAAATTCAACTTCCTACTCTGAAAAACTGGTGTTTTCTCCATTGCAGGGAGCATCAAAGGCATAATACAATTCAGAGCCATCACAAACTCTAATATAAAAGAAGGTCTGGAGGAGATGAAATTGTGACAGCAGATCAGAAGAGATGTGGTTGGGGATGAGGAGTATCAAAGCAGAAGGGGTGGAAAGGAAAAGGATCCTGTGCGAGACAAAGAAATCTGGTGTATGGACTGGAAATAGCGAGGACTCTGGGAGAGAGAGCTGCACTTAAGATAATCAGAACACCGAAGTGGGGACTAGAAAGGTCTGATACAAGGATTTATGAATGCAAAAGATTTGGTTGTAGAAGATGAAAATGAATGAGGCAGGTCCATTGCAGCTGATTACAAAACAGGAAACAAGAAAAGAGTAATTTAAACAGAGAAACTTACATT
Source organism: Hyperolius riggenbachi (assembly GCF_040937935.1). Classification (NCBI taxonomy): domain Eukaryota; kingdom Metazoa; phylum Chordata; class Amphibia; order Anura; family Hyperoliidae; genus Hyperolius; species Hyperolius riggenbachi. The sequence continues at coordinate 244,102,825 of NC_090652.1, read as the reverse complement.
TTACTGTTGTAACAGTCGGGGGCCTAGTCATAAACTTACAATAAATAAGCTGTAAGATAACATTTAAAAAAAAATGCATGCATTGTATAAAGTCGAGATTAGGCAGATCACTAGTGCCCTAATGTATCATATTGCAAAAATAGTGTAATGAAACGCGGAAAAGCCGCCGTCTCTCAAGGTGAGGCGGCTGTTTCCGCGTCCAGCATGGCGTCACAACGCGGAAAAAACGCTGCATGCCGCATAGGCAGTACGGCGGAATCCGCATTAGTAACGGCGGAATCCGCATTGGTAACGGCGTAATCCGCATCAGAGGCGGCTCCCGCACTCGAGACTTTGCTAAACAGTTCTGGTGTGGCTGGGACTCATAGTCCACCTGGATTCAGAGTTACACGCGCGCGCGCACAGAGGCAGAGTTTAAATAACAGTCAGAAGGGAGTCAGCTGACCAGCGGGGTCAGCTGACATTTTCCACTGCTCCCATTGGTCCAGCAATTAGGGAGGTCCTGGAAAGGTCCTTGTGTATATATACTGCTGGCTGTTCACTTGCTCCTTGTCTGGCGTTGCGATCACATACGTGGAAGCACCCAGATCCGTAGTCAGATCCGCAAGTGTGCCGGGACCAGCTGGAGCTGTAATCCTACACTTAGCTAGATTCTTTTGATAGCTAAAGTACTAGTTTGATTGTGATTATCTGTTATGACCTATTTGCCTGCCTGACTATCCTCCTGAAACTTTGATCCTGTACCTCGATATTTCTGATACTCTGTTGCCGAACCCCGGCTCGTCCTTAGACTCTGCTTCTGCCTCCTGATCTTGTACCGCGATATTTCTGATACCCTGTTGCCGAACCCTGCCTATACCTTGACTCCGCCTTTGCTTTACGATACTCAGGGGCGTAGCAATAGGGGTTGCAGCGGTAGCGACCGCATCGGGGCCCTTGGGCCAGAGGGGCCCCGAAGGGCCCTCCCCCAACTACAGTATTAGCTCTCTATTGGTCCTGTGCCCATAATAATGACTTCTATAGATACTTTGAATACTGGTAATCATTAAGAAACGGTTTCCCATGCTTTTCTTGCACCTCTGACACTGTAGCTGCCATTGGCAGGTTTTGGTGCGCCGTATCAATTGTTATGTATAGAGTGCTTGGGGGGGCCCCATTGTCAAACTTGCACCGGGGCCCACAGCTCCTTAGCTACGCCACTGAATACTGTACGTTATCTGTCCGTGTGTGTACGACCTGGCTTGTCCGACCTCGAGAACCGACCTCACTGTTGGAGGCGGTTCCCCGTCCTGTCAGTGACACCTTCTCCAGAGTGTCACTTTCAGATTAGCCTTCCTACTGTCAGTCTGACTCCTCCCGTCTTGGAGAGCTCAGGTCTGCGGAAGGAATCTGTGCAGTACTCCTTACTGCACTGAGGCTTAGTCCTCTGTGTTACTGTTACACCAAACACTACACTCTACTCAGGTGAACAGAGGTTAGCTAGTATATCGGATTATCGGTGATACTGCAGATCACATATAATCTGGTATACATCTGTATTCCCCGTGATACTGCAGATCACCGGTAATCAGATCCTCTCTGTGCTCACCGATGGTTACAAATAGCTTTCTTTATGGTCTATGGAGCTGGAGAGGAGCCTGCAATCGGCTGCCAGGACAAGTCGGGCAGCTGACTTTCAGTCAATCCACAAACCAAAGATAGAGATGGGATATTCCCTCTCACTGTTTAGGAGCGCCAAATTACACCAGTCTATTGGAGGTTAGTGGCCACTACTGGAACAATGTTGTATCTTACAAAGGTGCTTTAAACCACAAAAAGATTTGGGCCCATATGCAATTAACTTTTCCTCCTGAGTTTTCTCCTTAGGAGATACTTTTTCATCATGTGTATAAAACAATTTAAATAGCCTGGCAGCTCCCCACTTGTATAAATGATCTTTTCACACCAGCTCTGGCCAGCCGAGATTGCTGCGTTCACTGGAAGGACTTTGGACTTTTTCATACGGGTAGCCGACAGGAGGTAACACCACTGCATGTTAAGCGCTGACACACCCATTCGGGTGCATTTTAACCTCAGGGTCAAAGTTTGGCGACTTACAAGTTGTAGCTACAACTGGAGAGATACGGGGCATCTCAAGAGTGATCAGAAACATGAGTAAGGCTGAGCACACATGCTCACACCTATGTAAGGCCCCAATCTTACCACTACTGTTCAGATCGGGTATCCTTTAATATAAGCCCATTCAACAACATCTTAAGTCTGAAGAGTAAGGACAATGCCTGGCCATTCTTACCCATACCTCCCACCTTTCTGAGATAAGAAAGAGGGACACTTTAAGACACGCCCCTGCCACACCTCTAACCACGCCCCCCCACCACAGCCCTCGCCATGCATATCACAAAGAATTCAGAACCAAAAGAAGTAGTTTTATCATTCAAACTACACTGTTCTTCTCTATAATCTTTAGTTTTCCTTAATTTTTACATTTGAAAATAAGAAATAGATCAATTTAATTGAAAGGAATAAAGTTTAGAGTCAGTTAAACACATTTTTCAGTAGAAAAACGCATATATCAACATAGACTTGTACATTAATCCTGAAAGAGGGACAAATGAGGAAGAGAGAGGAACAGGGTTCCCAAAGAGGGTCTGTCCCTCCGAAAGTGGGACAGTTGGGAGCTACCGTATGTCTTACCTACTTCCTTTTAAACATATACCAGTACCTTTGTATACTACACAGGTTCTCTTCAGATTTACAAACTCCCGTTATTGCCTGCCAAAGGCACATTTTCCAGAGAACAGCTATTACAGATTAACGAACCAACCTAAAACGCACTTTAATACATCTTTAGCCAAACAGATTGCACTATATTTTGTTATAAATGAAGGTAATATTCTTATAACTATTTTTTGTGGCATGGAAAGCAGCACAATTTCTAACTTCAGCCTGTAGACTCTATACACATTTTATGCAAACATAAAAATCCAACCTACCACCTTTCAAGTGAGAATTCAGAAGCAGGCTTTATGAAATCTTTATGACGCTGGGGAGCAAAGTTAGGAATGCATTTTGAAAAGCAGGAGAGACAGAGGTAGAATATAAAAGAATATGTGTACTGAAAAAAGGATCAAGGGAGGAAAACATTCTGAAATTACAAACCCCATAGGCTGTGGGAATATCCATTTATGTCCCCTGCTTTAAAATAAACTCAGTTCTCATGGTTCCTTGTTATTGAACGGCAAAACTCCTGCATAGGCAGACCTTCAACACGATATCATGGTTATGCAATAAGGATGTGCAAAGATTAGTAACTAGGGGTGAGATAATTAAAGAGGAACTTTAAGGAAATGGGGTAAAAAAATAAATCAATACATTACAAAGTGAGAAGTTAAAAAATAGATGAGAGATCAAGAATTCGCCATGTAATTAGTTCATGTTGTTTGATCCACAATGAGCCTGTACGTAATTATCTTTACTACTGGCAAAACATACTGACAAAAATTAGACAGCACTAACTACCACTATTTATAACCACACTCCCTAACAATACAATAGACTAAAAATTGTTTTTTTAAGATATACACATATGCATGGAGGGAGATACTGGTTGCTTGGCAGTTGGAAACAGCTTGATATTTCCCATAAGGCAACAAGGTTCACAGACAGGAAACTGTCAAGACCTAGGTCCTGATGTCACATTGTGGGAGAGGTTTCACCACAATATCAGCCATACAGACCCCCCCCTAATGATCTAGTCGAAAAAAGGTAAAGATTTATCATGGGAAAGGGGGTATCAGCTACTCATTGGGATAAAATTCAATTCTTGGTTACAGTTCCTCTAAAGGAAACCTTAACCTTTTTTTTTTTTTTTTTTTAAATGTTTCATTTACCTGGTGCTTCCCCAAGCCCCCTGCAGCCGTCCTGTGTCCTCGCCGGTCCAGAACGAGCCTCCATTCCCTCGCCGCCAGTTTCATTTTTGGCCGACTGAGAGTCGACCCCTCTCCACACGTCTCCTTGTACGTGTTACTGTTGTCAAGCGCATCCTGCACAGGCGCAGTAAGAGAAACCTCGTACTGCGCCTGCTCAGGACGTGCTTGATGATGGGAATACGTAAAAGGAGACACGTGGAGAGGGGCAGACTCTCAGTTGGCAGAAAACAAAACTAGCTGGCAGCGGGGGAATGGAGGCTCGTTCAGGACAAGTGAGAGCCAATCACAAAAATCTGAATTTTTGCTCTCCAAGTGTACAAGTCCACATTAAAATGTTCTTCCTTTTGTTTTGTTTTTTTTTGTATCCGTGCTTGTGCTGGAGCAATTTTAATCACTTCCTGTCCCTCTCAAGGTTGTCACAAAAGACATGAAATGATGGGAAATCTCCAAAATGGGAACATACAGGGGCATTGCTAGGATCCGAGGAGATCTGGGGCGCCCATGGGAACTAGGGAGAAATAACAAAAAAGCAAGCTTCTTCCAGTGACATCACCTGCCAGCAGAGCTGGGCCGACACAGAGGCTCAAGAGGCTGGAGCCTTGGGGCGGAGCTCACTGCAGTGTGGGAGGGGCGCCAGGAGCAGGGCTGTGTTGTGGCTGGCTGGCTGTCCACCACCCCTGCTGTGTTGCTGCACAGTGCTGGCAGACGTCTGGTGAGAGGGCAGGAGAGCTGGGGCGGGTGTCACACACTGGCAGCAGAACAGCTGTTGTCCCTGTAATCAATCAGCTGGCTGCTGTGTGCTGCTGTCCCCAGTCTCTCCTGCGTGCATTGCACAGAGCAGAGCGCCCCTCCCCTTCTCTCTTCTGTGTGACACTGAGGGGCGGGGCTGAACACTATAGAGACAACGGACCTGGACCCGGGAAGTTTAAGAAGGAGGCAGACGGACTCCACAGGACAGGTAGCTGTGCAGAGAAAGGGGGGTGAGGAAGGGAGAGAAGTCAGAGCAGATCATGCAGACATTCTGCTCAGTTCAGCACACACTGCAGCTGGATCACTTTCCCTAATACTGCTGCTACATGTGCTACAAGCACCCCCTCTGGAGTCAGTGTCCAGCTGGGATCCTCCTCCTCTCTCTCTCTCTCTCTCTCTCACTGCTGCATGATTGTGTGGGGATTGTTAGGTAGATAACAGGAGCAACTGCAGCGTTTTAATAGGCCAGAGCTGGGCTTCCTGAGTGAAAGGAGAGCACAGGGGGGGGGGGGGGGGGGGGTAACTGAGCTGTGTGTCAGTCAGGTCTGTGAGTGATGCTGGCTTCTTTTACCAATACCCATCTCTCTCTTCCATTCCCTATCACTCTCCATTCCTTTCCTCCCTTCTCATGCTATATCTCCCCTCAACGCCCCCCCCCCCCCATTTCTTAAGGTGCGTACACATGCACTACCAGCGGCAACGAAGGGTCCCACTGGGCGGTCGTTACCCGACAGTAGTGCGTGTGTATGCGCTATCGGCGGACTGATAAGGCTGTTTCTGAACGATCCGCTCAGCGGCTAAAAGACCACCCAGCGGGAGGGTCTGGCGGCCGTTGTTGCCTCTGGTAGTGCGAGTGTACGCACCTGAAATGTTCTACCCCTCTCTGCCTCTCTCTATCTTTCCTTCCCTCAAATATCTCCCTCTCCAAAAGCATCCCATCAATGTTTCTCTTTTAAAGTGGACCTGAACTCTTACACAGGACAAAAGGAAAACATAGAAAAATGCACCCTGTATGTTTTTAGAGAGCTTAGCCTGTCTAATTTCACATCATCTGTGTCTAATCGCACGTTGTAATTTGATCTCCCCCCTGTACCACCCGATTGCCACCGCAGATAGTTATAAAAAATTAAGGGGTGATCCTACTATGGCATATATGAATAATTTGAGAGCCCTACTAAAAGAGGGGTTGCAACAAGAGATCCTAAAAGATGGTGAGTTCAAATATCTGATGATAGACGCACCGCGAGTCCCAGTAATATACCACAACCCAAAAATTCACAAAAGCACCATAGACCCACCGGGTCGACCAATCATCAGTGGAATCGGCTCCCTGAATCAGACGGTCGGCGAATATATCGATACGTTCCTACAACCAGCAGTGGGAAAACTGACACTGCTCTTACGATACAAAACAACTATTACAAATGGTAGGAACAATGCAGATTGAAGATGATGATTTATTGGTAACTGCAGATGTTAGTGCACTATATACCATTATCCCCCACGGGGAGGCACTAAGAACGGTGAGTCAAGCGTTAAATATATATACCGAGTTGAAAAATGACTAGATACAGTTTATTTTGAAGTTGTTGGAGTTTTCTCTTACCCACAACTATTTCTGGTATGGAGGCCAGTTCTACCTCCAGGTGCTAGGATGCGCCATGGGGGCAAAATACGCTCCGAGTGTGGCAAACATCTTTATGGATGACTGGGAATTGGGAGTGTTATCACAACCACAGAGCCATCAAGTGGTGACTTGGAGGCGTTACATAGACGATTTGATATTGCTTTGGAGAGGGGATAATGACCAATTAGATGAATACATTACATGGCTCAACGATAATAATAAAGGTATCATATTGACAGCAAAAAGGGATAAGGAGAAAATAGATTTTTTGGATGTGGTATTATATAAGAAAGCAAACAAACTGAGAACTAAAACATTCTTTAAACATACGGATAGAAACGCATATATACCTATCAAAAGTTGTCATCATAAGAACTGGCTAAAAAGCATACCACGTAGTCAGTTCACAAGGGTGAGAAGGAATTGTACAGAAACTGGTGATTATGAAGAACAAGCTGGGATGCTGATGAAACGGTTTGTGGATAAAGGCTATCAGAAGAATGCACTCAAACAAGAGATTAATGTTATTAAAAACTATGACAGGACCCATATGCTAATGGATCACCCAAAAAAGGATGATAATGACAAATATGAGTTTGCGTTATGTTTTGAATATAATGCCCAATATGGGGAAGTAGAGAAAGTCATCGAACGGCATTGGAGATTGCTGCAAAATGACCCAGTGTTGGGCAACAAAATTCCAAGAAGCCCCAAATTCATCTATAGAAGGGCAGGGAACCTACAAAGAAGTCTCGTCAAAACCTGCATAGACGAGCCCAAAGTTAACAATCAAACTGATATGTGGGGCCAGAAAGGTTTCTATCCATGCAGGCAATGCAATCCATGCCTAGTGGCACAGTCCACGAAGTCAAAATTTAACGTATCAACAGTAACTGAGTTCCCGATAAAGGAATTTATCACTTGTGGGAGTACCCATGTGGTCTATCTGATTTGGTGCCCCTGTGGCCTTCAATACATTGGCCGTACAAAAAGAATGTTAAAAACTAGGATTAATGAACACGTAAAAAACATTGAAAAGGGATTAATAAGCCATAGTGTATCCAAACACTTCGCGGAGGTGCATGGATCAAATCCGGCGGTCATGCACTTCAGCGCGATTCAAAAACTGACCACTAGATGGCGGGGATGTCATAAAGTCTGTGAAATCTCAAAACTTGAGACCAAATGGATTTATACAATGAAAACTATGAAACCTAGTGGGTTAAATGTGGACCTAGATTTGAACTGTTTCATATCAGATGATTGAATCACATAGTTGGGTTGTGGGATACGGGCAGGGCCTTTTATTTTGTGGGTGGGTTGTATCATGATGTATAGATGTACATATTAATAATGAATAGAGGTTAGGATACACAGCACGAGGAGTTGCAACAGAGGGATAGGATAATAAAATGAGTATTTTTGCTACATATGGTGGTAGTGGGGGGTTGATGGGTTAATGGATGTACGGTTAGTGGATGACACGGGGACCCCATGCGTAGGGGCTGTTGGTATTTAATAATGGGCAAGGGGGGTGGATACGAAGTGGGGGTTATTTGGTTGTCATTGTGTGTTGATTAACCAAATATAAGGGGCGCTTGTTTCATCCACTGACTATCAAAAATGGTATGAGTAAATGCATTGATTAAAACATATAGGCTGGTGTGGTTATGGGATTGCTAAGGATTGAGTAGCAGCTATAGTGGGCTGGTCTGTGATAGTACATGTTAAGGTGATAGGTATTGGAACCCAAGTAATGGCCGCTCTGAAATCACAATGGAACGTAATCAGATTCTACGATTATAGTTTTATACATCTTTATATGTTTATATTTGTAACTACTTTTATTCTTATTTTAAAATTTGTATGTTTTATATTTTTATTTTTTCAAGTAGAATTGCTGGTTTAGGTATGCGAAGTCATGTTTGTTTGAGTGATACAATGTAATTTTAGTATCTATATGTGAGGAGTCGGCAAGTGATGATGGTGACTAATGTGGACTGGATATAAGTATCCGGGTCCCATTGACCGACCACAATGAGTGCTGCGAGGTGGCTGGGTTGAATCTCAGTCATAGGTCAGCGCAAATTGTGCGGTTAGATAAGATGTCTGCAAAAGAAGCCATGATGCCGAAGTCATGATAGGGGATAGGAAAAGCAGCGAGATTACCGCCGTTCGAGATCCAGGAATTTGCATACTGAGACGCACATAGCGTCCCCGCGCCTGGCCTGAGGACATGCCCCTGATGAGTCATTGATGATGAAACCGGTAGGGCGGAGCCTCATGCGCAGTGTGCGGAGACGCTGGATATAGACGGCAGCAGCGAGGACGCTTAACTTTAAATGCGCATTTAATCCTATTGACATGTGAGTGCAATACTACTTGTTTTTATATATTATTAAACGGAATTACGCTATGGAAGCCCATTTCTGAGTTCTTTAAGGTGCAGTACTGGTCGGCTGGTGAATAACTTATACAAGCGATTGCAGCTGGTCAATGCTGGATCAGCCATAAGAGTTGGTGAGCGTGCATTTTTCTCATTTCCACGGTGGTGGAGACACGAGTGTGGAGATATACACTGAGCACGTGTGGTGGATATAAGAAAGTTGAAACAGGGTCACGCTATGTTTCTGCTATTTCTGTCTTTTTGAGGGACATCTTGGAAGAAGCTGGTTCGTGAGAAGAGGGGATCACATCTCTTCACCTAGAAAAACGCTTATGCTGATTTTCATTTGATCAGCCAATCCTGGCGGTAAGGGTGTTTTGACATTCAATTGTGGATCCAATTAAGCTGGTGCTGGAATAATCTGAACTGTTGCCGTAGAAAGTACAGTCTTAAGTAGCAGCACAGTTTGGCAACACTGGGACATTTATGTACGCTGATTACATGTGTTATATGTGTTGGACTCTCTGTCTAGTGATATACCATTCACACACTATGTATTTTGTTGGTAGGAAGCAATGTTGAGCGCTACACCCATGCATCATAGGGTGCAACACTAATATTATTATTGTGCATTTATGTAGCACTGCCATCTTCTGCAGCACTTTACAGAGTACATAGTCATGTCACTGACTGCCTTCAGAGCAGCTCACAATCTAATCTCTACCATAGTCATAGTCTAATGTCCCTTACCATATTATTATTGTGCATTTATGTAGCACTGCCATATTCTGCAGCACTTTACAGAGTACATAGTCATGCCACTGACTGTCCTTAGAGAAGCTCACACTCTAATGTTGCCATAGTCAGTCTAATGTCCTATCATATTATTATTGTATATTTATATAGCACTGACATCTTCTGCAGCACATTACAGAGTACATAGTCATGTCACTGACTGTCCTCAGGAGCTCACAATCTAATCCTACCATAGTCATAGTCTAATTTCCTACCATCTAACTATTATCTATTTATATAGCACTGACATCTTCTGCAGCACTTTACAGAGTACATAGTCATGCCACTGGCTGTCCTTAGAGGAGCTCACAATCTAATCCTACCATAGTCATAGTCTAATTTCCTACCATATTATTATTATGTATTTATGTAGCATTGCCATCTTTCTGCAGCACTTTACAGAGTACATAGTCATGTCACTAACTGTCCTCAGAGGAGCTCACAATCTAATCCTACCATAGTCATAGTCTAATGCCCTACCATATTATTATTATTCCCTGTAGCCATACCTTTCTCACAGCAACAGCATTCATCACTTTAGCTGTAGCCAAGAGATTTGTCTGTATGAGCTTGTCCCTACGTACGACAGTTACGAGTGACTACTTCCTACATACAACAATTATGAGCGACTGGTCCCTATAAGCGACAGTTATGGTTTGTGTGTATACTTTTAGACTCAGAGGGGGCAGTTCATAAAAGTGGACCTAGGACACTGAAAAGTAGAAATCTGGCCCTGTGCCATGGTCACCATGTGATGTCGCCCCCAGTGCCTCTATCTGTTATGCAGAGAGCCAGCCAGCATGCATCTGACGTTTGAAATCCTGTAACTTTGCTTGAAGTTGTGGCCCGCCTGCGCTCCCGGCAAGATGGCGCAGACCGTCTCTGTAAGCTTACTGCACACATGTGGTTCAGTCATCAAAGAACAGTAAGCTTACAGAGACGGCCTGTGGGGGGGGGGGCACTTGGACAGCTCAGCCTCTGTTGACGGTGGACCATGTCCCGGCCCTGCCTGCCAGCAGTAAAAATGTCACCATGTGATAAATGTCAAAATGTAAATTAGGGAGAGGAAAGATTTTACAGTGGGCAAACACTGACTAAATCATTTGTACATAACTATTGGAAAAATGAAGCACTTTTTTTTATCACATTATTTTCACTGTTGTTCCTATTTACAAGGGTCAAAATTTCAGGACAAGATGAAAACAGTATGATATGATTTTTACCCAATGTAAGCAATGGTGGAAATACACTTGAAAGCATGGACATCGTTAGTTTTGATCAGAGATGGGAAGAACTGTTGGATTCTGAATCGGACAAAATTCCAAATCTTGTCCAAATATTTGAGTCTAAGTTTGCATTGTGAAATAACGAAACAACTGAAATTTATTGCAAATAGATTTTCACACTAACACAATTTTGTGTAACTTTTGGAATTTGCACATTAAAATTCCATGAACTCTATAATCTGACGTTTAACTAGAAATTCTGATGTGAAACTCCATGAAATCTGTGCACTAGTGTCAAACTTTAAATAGTGACCACAAATTGATAAGTAACATTGACATGTGATACAGTATATGTTGGAGACTGTGAGAAGCAAGCAAGTGATGGAATCAGCTCTACCTCCAACACGTAAGAACAAGGTATGCTCTGCACCATGACCCATAATGTGAAAAATGTTAATTGTAAATTCAGGTAAAAAACCATGACACCATCTCGCAGGCTGTATAATTTTTTTTTTTTTACCTGAATTAAGAACGATTTTTTTGCATATTTTTCATGCGGAGCCTCCCTTCTTCTTGCAATTATTCCAGAGATGCATTTGTAACAATGAAGGAGCAAGAAATGAGCAGAAAACATCAAAAAAAGTAAAGCAATCAGTTTCCCACTACGAGTAAAAGCCCATCATCTGTTGTAGGGTGCTCTGGTAAGGTCCCGTGGCCTCATAGACTCCATGCCTATCACTAGTGGCAGAGGCAACAGAACCTGCTTGAAACAGAACAATGACCTTGACATTGTCTGCTATTTGCCAGGTCATACCTCAGCCGAAAGGTCAATTTCTAGCGAAAAATCGTTCGAGTGATCAGAAATTCTGATCAGAAGAAAAATTGTTCACTACACCATCAACAAACCAATCTTTGCTTCCTATCTATCACAACCAATCAAGAAAATCCAAATTTTGGTTTGAAAAAAATCCAATTGGAAGACTATTTTTTATAATCGTTCATACTCGATTGTGCCCATCAACTGAAATTATTTTCAACCAATCCGATCAGAATTTCTGATCGCTCAAACAATTTTTCGTTAGAAATTGGACCATTAGTGGCCACCTTAAGACATTGATAATGACTGCTACCCACCAGCCCCAATCTCAGCCTATGATCCTTAAGGTAGCCACTAACGGTCCAATTTCTAGCGAAAAATCGTTAGAGCAAAATTCTGATCGGAAGTGAAATATTGTAATAAATCGTTCACTACACCATCAACGAACCAATCTTTACTTCCTATTGTCATGATCGGTGTCAGCACGCAGAGAGAATCTGTTTATTGGCGATCTGCAGTATCACCAAGAATGCAGATATATACCCGATTATAGATGATCTGCAGTATCACCGATAATCCGATATATTGCTAACCTCTGGACACCAGCAAAAAACACAATAAAGACAGTAATATATCAGGTGGTTTGGAAATGTCCACCACACGGTAATTCCTCAGAGGTGTGGTTACCTCTGAATGGGAACCCCGTGAGTGAGATCCTCTAACCAGGCTGAGTGAGGAATCTCGACCCCCAGCAGTAACAGTCTGCTTGGGGTAGGTGTCTCGGAGAGCAGTGTTCTCCCCAGAATCAAACAAGTGGGCGGGCCGCCCACTTGAAATTAAGCACCGCCCGGCTGGTTTCACGTGATCTATCAAGACGCGCTGGGCTCTCTTGCAAAATGGCAAAACCCAGCGCTGTCCTGATTCTGCTCTGCTTTTCTGAGTACAAACTCTTCTGCTTCCTGGCAGACTCGTACATTCATTGGCTCAGCGCGTGGTGAGAGGTGGGACCATCTGCGCTAGCCTATAGACTGTGAGGGGCGTGTTAGAGGCTGTCTGCTTGCCGGAGTTTACATAGCAGGGAGACTCGAGCCTGTATGAGGTACGCGCACATGGTTTGGCAGACGGGGATTTATTGATGCAGTCACAGTTTCCAAATACCACAGCTTCTCCCTCTGCTTGTACTCCTCACAGCCAGGTCCCTTCTCTCTGCAAGCGTCCAGCATGTCAGGCTCTACCTCCAGCTACTGCTGTCCTCCGTATTCTTCTGATAACCGGGACGGCATGGTTACGCTTAAGCAAGCGAGTCACACTTTCTAGACCTCACAGCGTGTGGCCAGCTAATGGAGCACGGCAGCCCGCTCAGTAAATGCTGTCCCCCACTCCTCACATTCCATCTGGGCTCGCTCTGGTCTGACTCCTGTGACCACTGACCAGGTCACATAGATAGGGTTGCCAGGTGTCCGGTTTTACACCGGACAGTCCGGTTTTTGTGCGCTGTGTCCGGTGCAAAAAGGCATGCTAAACCGGACAATTAAGTTGTCCGGTTTAGAGCCCCCCCCCCCGCAGCGCAGGAGGAGAACAGCGCAGCAGAGAGAGAGCTGGGAGCAGCGGTGGAGAAGGGGGGCAATCTCCCCCCCCCTTCCCTCACCTTAGGGTGCTCTCTCTCCCCCGCTGTCTCCTCCAGGATGATGTGCAGGCTGGCGAGTGGCTGCAGGCGGAACTTACCTCTGTGTCGCTCCAGCGCCGGAAGTTCGGGTCCCGCAGCCGCTGAGATTCGACTCAAAAAAGATCCGGATCAAAGATCCGAATCATTCATGAGCCGGACAACACTAATCAGTCTGAATAGTGTTGTCCGGCTCATGAATGATTCGAATCTTTGATCCGGATCTTTTTTGAGTCGAATCTCAGCGGCTGCGGGACCCGAACTTCCGGCGCCTGCGACACAGAGGTAAGTTCCGCCCGCAGCCACCCGCCAGCCTGCACATCATATTGGAGGAGACAGCGGGGGAGAGAGAGCACCCTAAGGTGAGGGAAGGGGGGGAGATTGCCCCCCTTCTCCACCGCTGCTCCCAGCTCTCTCTCTGCTGCACTGTTCTCCTCCTGCGGGGGGGGGGGGGGGGGGGGGGCACCTGGCTACCTAACCTATTCTGGGCACATATAGCCCCTGGCTACCTATTCCGGGCACATATACCCCCTGGCTACCTATTCTGGGCACATATAGCCCCTGGCTACCTATTCTGGGCACATATACCCCCTGGCTACCTATTCCGGGCACATATAGCCCCTGGCTACCTATTCCGGGCACATATAGCCCCTGGCTACCTATTCTGGGCACATATAGCCCCTGGCTACCTATTCTGGGCACATATAGCCCCTGGCTACCTATTCTGGGCACATATAGCTCCTGGTTACCTATTCTGGGCACATATACCCCCTGGCTACCTATTCTGGGCACATATACCCCCTGGCTACATATACTGGGACATATATACCCCTGCCTACGTATACTGGGACATTTACACCCCTGCCTACATATACTGGGACATATATACCCCCTGGCTACATATACTGGGCACATATATCCCTGGCTACATATACTGGGAACACTGGCTGTTTGTCATTATGTGCATTTAGTGGTGAAAAGCTGTCTCTTTTGTGCATTTACTGGTGAAAAGCTGTCTCTTATTATGTGCATTTACTGGTGAAAAGCTGTGTCTTATTATGTGCATTTACTGGTGAAAAGCTGTCTCTTGTGCATTTACTGGGGAAAAGCTGTCTCTTATTATGTGCATTTACTGGCGAAAAGGTGTCTCTTATAATGTGCATTTACTGGTGAAAAGCTGTCTCTTATGTGCAGTTACTGGTGAAAAACTGTCTCTTATGTGCACTGGACCAGTACTACTGGTGAGGACAGTTAGTGACATGGCTATGTACTCTGTAATGTGCTGCAGAAGATGTCAGTGCGATATAAATACTATAATTTTTTTTTAAAAAAAGCCCATTGCTTAGCCCCACTCTACATAAAAGTGTGCTTCTGACTCCGCCCCTAACTCCACCCCTAACTCCACCCCCTGTCCGGTTTTCTCCATCAGCCGACCTGGCAACCCTACACATAGAGTTCATTAATGCCTGTATATAGCAGGAGAGGCCGAGCCATTTTAGTTTCCTAAATTCCTACTGCACTGTCTGTGCGAGAGGTGAGGGCCAGATCCTGTACTGGTAAATGAAAAAAAAAAAATTCTGATTGGACTGCAGTCTGCCTCCATTTCCTGCCACCTTTGCCCAGCATTTTTCAAAAAGGTCTGTACCTTGTATCCTCTGCCTTCACCCACCCCTAGTCCTACCATTCCTTGCCCAGAGGCACCATTGCTACAAGACCTCACTGCTTTTTCTATACTGTATAGCAGATCTCCACTGCTGCAGCACAGATACATTTAGGTAAAGAACAGTATTTTCTGTGTCATCTGACAGGCAGCCATGCGCTGTAAACCTGCACAGGGCTGTATAGCAGCGTGGCTTAATTTTATAACCAACACTGATACACAGCTCTGGGTGGGCTTACAGCATTTAGTCGCCTTTCAGATGACGCAAAGGGCTCACATGTCCCTGCTTTTACCAGTACTGCTGCAGGGAGATAATCAGAAGGGCACTATCTGCATGGAGTCTGTATGTTCTCCCTGTGTCTGCATGGGTTTCTGCTGGGCACTCCAGTTTCCTCCCAAATCCCAAAACCATACAGATAAGTTTACTGGCTTCCCCCTAAATTAGCCATAGACTACAATATATACAATACACACATATGACTATGGTAGGAACTAGACTGAGCCACTTTAATGGACAGTTAAGTGACAAGACAACTTACGCTGTACAGCGCTGCGGAATTTGTCTGAGCTATATAAATACTTAAATAATAATAATAGTGGGCACTCACCACCAATGAGTAGGTAAGCAATATATGGATGGGGGTGGTTTGAGGGTGAGACGGGGTAGTAAATACCACATACATTTTCCTGTCGCACCCCACCCGGCTACTTTTTCATGCCACCCGGCTGGAAAAAATTTCTGGGGAGAACACTGGAGAGGCAAGCCTCAGAGATAACCCTCCAGTGGGAGACGTTCCACTGAAGGGAGAAAGATCAGACAGGCAAGGGTTCGGCAACAGAGATGGCGGCGGCAGTACAGGAGCGGAAGGCAGAAGGGTAAACGTTTGACAGGCAGAGGTCGGCAACAAGGATCAGATAGGCAAAGGTACAAGATCAGCAAGAGATAGAGTAGTCAGGGATAGCCAGAGTCAAAACACAGATCAATATACAATAATTCCTAAGCTAAGGTGTGAAATCCTTAGTATCAACACCAGGGCACTATACTAAGGTCTGAGCGCTTACACAGAAGTGTTTACACGACAGCAGACAAAGGAGAATCTGACATCCAGCTCTTTTTATGCTGAGTGTAACTCAGCCAGCCCGCCCAGGAGCTAAGCCAATCCGGAGACCTCCTGAGGTCAGCTGACTGGAGAGTCAGCTGACCTTCCTTCGTAAGAGGTAAGAGTCCTGTCGCCTCGCACGCGTGCGCATGAGCCTCTGCCTCTGAATGTCAGAGAGGCCAGGCTCCCGGTCAGCGTGCGCTCCAAAGTCCGCTGGTTGAATTGCGGGACCCGCTGCTCTGTGCCGGCGGATCCGCATGAGTGGCGGAACCCGCCGGCTGGGACACAGAGAGCGTCATCTGTGAAGCGGAGACCGCCGGCATGCTGCCCTGTGCGGCAGTGGCTCCGCTGTGCGTCACACCTATCTATCACAACCAACAAGAAAATTCAAATTTTGATTCGACGAAAATTAATTTGGGTGACATTTTTTTCACTTGTTCATAATCGATTGTGTCCACCAATGGAGATTATTTACAAGCAATTCGATCAGAATTTCTGATCGCTCGAATGATTTTTCGCTAGAAATTGGACCATTAGTGGCTACCTTACATTGCCTGCTATCTGCCAGCCCAGCCCCAGCCTATGACTTTGACATTGCCTGCTATCCACTAACTCTAATCTCAGCCTATGATCTTGATGTTGTCAGCACTGACCTTGGTTTGTGACCCTTACATTGCCTGTTATTTACCTGCACTGTTCTAAGCCTATGTTACTGAAATTACCTGCTATGTGGCACCCCTGACCTTGGACTGTGACCTTGACATTGCTCTGCTATCCACCAGCCCTGACCTTGACCTGTGACGTCAACAGTGTCTGTTATCTGCCAGCACTGCCCTTGACCTGAGAATTTGACATAGCTTGCTGTAGTCCAGCCTTGGCCTTGACCTGTGACCCCAGCATTGCCTGCTATTCACCATCCCTGAATATGGTCTATGATCTTGATATTGCATAGTATTTATCAGCAATGACTTTGGATTGTGACCTCAACTTTAACTACCTGCCAGCCCTGACCTTGACCTGTGATCCCAGCATTACCTGCTATCCACAGTGCCTGACTTTGGCCTATGAACGTGATACTGCCTAGTATTTGTCAGCACTGACCTTGGCCTGTGACCTCAACATTGCCTGCCATTTGGCACCCCAACCTTGGCCTGTGCCCATGACATTGCATTGCCTTCTATCTACCTATATGACCTTGACCTGTGACCTCAATATTGCTTGCTATTTATCAGCCCTGACTTTGCTCAAATTTTCAAGCTATCTTCCAGTCCTGTCTTTGGCCTTTGACTTCAACATTGCCTGCTATCTACCAGCCCTGACCTCAATGTGTTACTTTTATTGGACTGCATCTGCACTAAACTTTCCACCAAAGTCCTCCAAATGTCAAAGTTAGTTGTTCTGTCAAAGTATCATAATAAAGCACACTCTGAACTCACTGTACTAACACGAAGGCTGAGCTAGGCACCTGAAAGTCTCTGAACTTGCAACAAAAGCAATCTTAAAAGGAACCTAAACTGAGAAGCATATGGATTTTTCCTTTTAAAATAATACCAGTTGCCTGACTCTCCTGCTGATCCTGTGTCTCTAATACTTTTAGCCACAGCCCTTGAACAAGCATGCAGATCTGGTGCTCTGACTGAAGTCAGACTGGATTAGCTGCATGCATTACCTGCTATCCACAGTGCCTGACTTTGGCCTATGAACTTGATACTGCCTAGTTTTGTCAGCACTGACCTTGGCCTGTGACCTCAACATTGCCTGCTATTTGGCACCCCAACCTTGGCCTGTGCCCATGACATTGCATTGCCTTCTATCTACCTATATGACCTTGACCTGTGACCTCAATATTGCTTGCTATTTATCAGCCCTGACTTTGCTCACATTTTCAAGCTATCTTCCAGTCCTGTCTTTGGCCTTTGACTTCAACATTGCCTGCTATCTACCAGCCCTGACCTCAATGTGTTACTTTTATTGGACTGCATCTGCACTAAACTTTCCACCAAAGTCCTCCAAATGTCAGAGTTAGTTGTTTTGTCAAAGTATCATAATAAAGCACACTCTGAACTCACTGTACTAATACGAAGGCTGAGCTAGGCACCTGAAAGTCTCTGAATTTGCAACAAAAGCAATCTTAAAAGGAACCTAAACTGAGAAGCATACGGATTTTTCCTTTTAAAATAATACCAGTTGCCTGACTCTCCTGCTGATCCTGTGTCTCTAATACTTTTAGCCACAGCCCTTGAACAAGCATGCAGATCTGGTGCTCTGACTGTATGTGTTTAGTGTCTGTCCTCATACTATGTCTATGCCATGTGTACCATAAGCAATTCCGAGTATGGCCCTGCCGTACTTGGCGAAATAAAGTGATTCTGATTCTGACTGAAGTCAGACTGGATTAGCTGCATGCTTGTTTCAGGTGTGTGATTCAGCCACTACTGCACCAAAGAGATCAGCAGGACTGCCAGGCAACTGGTATTTTTAAAAAGGAAACATTCATATCCTTCTCATTTTAGGTTCCCTTTAAGCAACAGTTGAAATAGCCCCTTCGATAAATATATATAACAAATTGCTTTTTTATCAACAATTTGATTTTAAAGTGAGCCAGCTGTTCGGGA
Source organism: Hyperolius riggenbachi (assembly GCF_040937935.1). Taxonomy (NCBI): domain Eukaryota; kingdom Metazoa; phylum Chordata; class Amphibia; order Anura; family Hyperoliidae; genus Hyperolius; species Hyperolius riggenbachi. The sequence continues at coordinate 244,084,257 of NC_090652.1, read as the reverse complement.
CCCTTCTTTTATCTCTTGGTCCCAGTGCCATTCCTATACAATTCTCATTAGTTCTTACTACCAATCGCAGTTCAACTTTTATCAGTTCAGAGAAGTCAAACAAGGGAAAGAGGATTTCTGGCTGACTGCTGTGGAGTTTCTGCTCGCTCTACTTCCCTGGGTGTCTAATCAAAGGATCTGTCTGTATAAAGAAGTTTTTTTATAGCTGGAATACCAGCCATACCATGTTTTAATCATATGTTACGTGTAAAATCAGAGCCAGAAAGCAAAGAATATTATAATTTATAACAAACCCCTACTGAATACAATGTACGATAATTTACATTACTAATGCATTCTGCTATCTCTTCCCAGGCATCTGTCAAACACAATTTGCAGGCTGCATTGTATTCTCATTTTGAGTACTGAGCAATATCTCATGATAGAATTCAAAGGATGTTGCTGCATCCAAATGGGACATGACTGTTGGGATATCTGGAAAAATAAGGTCAGGCCGCGTAATGTTCGAGTTATGCTCGTATCTGAACAAAAATTAATTTGAACTAGTTTCAATTAATGTAGGCAGCTTGGACTTTTGAATTGCAAAGTGAGCAACTGTTGCTGTTTAAACTGCTTAGGGAATGTGTGAAAGAACACTCTGTTTATACAGTTTATACAGTACATGTGTTGACACACATACAGGACAGAGATGGAAGAAACTTTACAATTCTATTTAAGTTTCTAGAAAAGCAGTCTTCTGGATTTTACAATACTGAAATGTGTGCATGAAAAAAGGGCGCGGTGAAAAAAGGGCCCGACTTGATAACGAAATGGCACCAGTTATTAAAGAGTAACTGTTAGCCCCCAAATTGAAATTTAAAACACTATTGCAATGTTTTATTTATTATATAAGTGAGCCAAAAAGCCAATGTAGAAGTTAAAAATCAATCTAATTTTGTTACTATGTAACCTTTCCCCCCAGCTCCGGACGCAAGACGCATATCAGATACTGTAGCATGCAGAGCATGCCTATGTCTGGCCGACCCCCCTCTCCCCCCAGGACCAGGTGCCGATCTATTCGCACCACAAACAGCTGACCGCTCTGACAGGGAGAGAGAGCGGCAGCACTTCCAGAGCAGCACCGCAGAGCAGCCGGCGCCGTGCATCTCTCTCACATGTGATTCTCTCACATGTGACTCGGCGGCGGCTGCTCTGCGGTGCTGCTCTGGAAGTGCTGCCGCTCTCTCTCCCTGTCAGAGCGGTCAGCTGTTTGTGGTGCGAATAGATCGGCACCTGGTCCTGGGGGGAGAGGGGGGTCGGCCAGACATAGGCATGCTCTGCATGCTACAGTATCTGATATGCGGCTTGCGTCCGGAGCTGGGGGAAAAGGTTACATAGTAACAAAATTAGATTGATTTTTAACTTCTACATTGGCTTTTAGGCTCACTTATATAATAAATAAAACATTGCAATAGTGTTTTAAATTTCAATTTGGGGGCTAACAGTTACTCTTTAACGAAATCTGATAACGATAAACATAGTTGTCAAGCTATGTTAACAATAAATGCCGTTGTAAAACAGACGAGAAATAATAATGAAAAGATATTAACGTTAAATATGATTACATAATTCAACAATACAGCTTAACCCAACCCTACCCTCACACAGAACCCTCCCCTGGTTGTGCATAAAACTAGCCACTCCCCTGGTGGCGCCTAAACCTAACCACCCCCACCCGGTGGTGCCTAACCCTAACCACCCCCCTAGCAATGCCTAACCCTAACCCCCCCCCCAGTGGTGCCTAACCCTAACCCCCCCCCCCCCCCGTGGTGCCTAACCCTAACCATCCCCCTGGTGATGCCTAACCATAACCACCACCCTTAATGTTGCCTAAAACTAACCGCCGCCCGGGTGGTTCCTAACCTTAACCACTCCCCCTGGTGGTGCCTAACCCTAACCACTCCCTCTGCAGAAACACCCTTTTACACATAAAAACTATAGTATATTCGATAATGTAAAATCTGTACATATAAACGAAATAATATGACAAAAACTATAATGTTGCAAGCTTCTAAAACGATAACTATTTCAAAAACTGTAATGTTCTAATGTTGTTAACGATATTTATCGCGGCACCCTTTTTTCTGCTTTTTTTCGCCATATTAACGATAATTGCATTAAAGTCTATGCTTGGAAGAACAAAGAGAAATCGAGAGCCCAATATGGTGTAATATTGTTAAGTTGGTTGTGGTTTAAAGCAAAATATTTAGATATACTCACAAACATGGGTTACCCATAGGCAACCACTTCAAGTGCAGGTGGGGAGTATTAGAACCTGATCCCACTCAGGTTTTTAAGGAGTCGCTCTCTGTAGATAGGAAACGGGGTAGCACCCCTTCACCTCTGAGGCGCTCACTTCTGCATTTAGACCCATTGAGTTATGCTCCTGTTTGCCTGATGAAGCAGGACCACACCTGCGAAAGGCGTTGCACTAAATGGAGTTAAATAAAAAATGTTGTATTGATATGTTGTGACTCAATTGAGTTTTATATTTTCGAGGGAGGTAAGACCACCTGAACATCCCCCTCTTTTAGATGTTTTTTAAACGTTTTTATTCTACTCTGGCGCCTATGTACACCAAGCCTTGCTGAAAAATTAAAGTCTATGGTGGCGTCCTTTTCGTCCACCCTCAGCCGGCGCCCATTTTTCCTGCTACCATTGAAATACATGAAACCCAAATGTCATGGGGTGCCTAAAGGGATCTTAATGTGACCCTGGAGTGGGTCTAAAAAATTAAATTAATGTAAGGATGTTTTTTTAAACAGCTTCATGTGAGGAAAAAAAAATAAAACACTGAGCACTGGCAGTCCTCTGACGGGATGAGGCGGCCAATTGTTTCGCCAGGCTCATCCCATTTATCAACTTTGAACTAAGTTTGGAAATATAAACCCAAAGGAGTGATTGGACATGGTGGTAAATTTTTGTTATATGGTCAAAAGGAGGTGATACAAAAATAATGAAAATAAAAATAAGTATTTTTAATCAACTGTGAAAACTGTTGATATTATCTCTAGTCTGTTTGTCTGGCCAGCTCTACAAACAGTGTCTTGATATCTAGTTTTCAATGGCACATATGATTTTGTTGCTGGTGGATTTGCTGTAAAAACCTGATAATCAGAGTGATTTTGGTGTATCTCCCCCATTGATTGCTAAACCCTAGCAGACTGCCCTAATGTCAAGCTCTCACTGAAGCCTATTCTCTATTAATGCAAAAGGAGGAGGAAAGAATCAGTACAGCTACCTGGAGGAACAAAAGATGAACATGACATTGCTGTGGTAATCCACTGTTTATTGTGCGCACAACAAAAGCATTTCAGGTATGTAGGTGAACAAATGCTGTCCACTCTGGAAGTAAAGAAGTGACAGACAAATATCATTGGGTGCCACTAAACTGTACTAAACTGTAGCCTTATGGCACCCTCTGATCCTTGCCTGTCACCTCTTCACCCCCAGAGTGGAAAGCATTTATTCACCTACTTACCTGAAATGGTTTTGTACTGTGCAGTGTGCACACAACAAACAGAGGGTTACCACAGCAATGCTATGTTCATCTTTCCTTCCTTCAACATCTATTCCCATTTTCCTCCTTAAAACCTTTTTTTACACTTAAAGAAAACCTGAACTGAAAATTAAAAGTCAAAATAAGCATACACAAGTCATACTTACCTTCCATGTAGTCTACTCCTCAGTGTCTTTCTCCTGTCCCGCGTCCTGTTTGTTCACTGTGATCAAGGGAATTTTCCGTCCTCCATTTTGAAAATGGCCATTACCCATAACAGCTTTCTGGTCAGCACACAGTTAAACTGTAACATTGCCCACTTGAGTCATAGGGAAACATGGACATTACAGTTTTCCTCTCAGCTATAACTGACAGCAACTGATATTTTACTGACAGCAACTGATATTTGAGATCTGACAAAATATTGTCAGAACTGGAAGGGATTATTGTAAGAAGAAAATGGTGAGCTTCTGAGAGGAACTGATGGCAAGGTAACCATGCAATGTCCATTTGAAGTTACCTCATGTGTTTATTTTAAATATTTTTACTCAGTACAGGTTCTCTTTAAACTCCTATCCCCTAAAAACAGGAAACAAACAGAGAGAAATGCACCCTGTATGTATTTATAGAGTTTAGCTTGTTTAATTCCCACTATTTTGTGTATAGTTGTAATTTGATCTCGCCCCTGAGTCACATGACTGCCATGGAAGAGATGGCAGATAAGCTCACTTGAAAGCACAGGCTGTTAACAATACGTCTGCTTCCATGAATCAGAAAGTAGAAACAGTGCAGATTTATTTTAGGATTTGTATCAGTTGTAACAAAGAAATGTTTTTCTTTAAAGGTTATTATGCTGTTGCGTATCTTTTAAAGCAGAGAAGAAGTTCTGAGTTCAGGACCATTCTAACCCTTAATGTTAATCACATTCTGATTCCTAACCTTAACTTTCCAACCCTGTCCTCCCTTACTCTATTTCTTAGCCCCCTTATTCTTTGATTATGGTAACCCCCAACTGATAATGACAACAGATACTCACCTTGTCATTTTTGGTGACAGGTATTTTGGCTTACCTGGTGAAATTGTACAATGCCTTGCACAAAATGTAACCCCACCAGAAGTGAAAATCAATACACCAATGCCAAATTGAAATGCTTCCAAATTATGGTAGACTTTCAAATTCAAATTCTTAAGATAAGTGACATTAGTGGCAGCAAAGTACCATAAGTAAAAGAAAAGGTAGATTCTGATTGAAATTAATTTCTTACCATTGACATAAATCTGGGAACTCATTAAAGCAAACCTTAAAGGGGTTCTGTTGTGGTTTTTAGAAACAAAAAGTGCCACTTACCTAGGGCTTCTACCGCCCCCCTGCAGACAACTTGTCCCGCGTCAGTCCTCAACAATCCCCCAGTCCCCGTGCCGCGGCTCGCTTCACAATTATTTGTCTAACTACTAGACGAATGCCTCTGCGTCTGCCGCATGCATCCTCGCTCCCGCTCGCGTCTCTGCGCAGTATGAGAACTTCGTACTGTGAACTCCGGGACAAGATTTCTGCAGGGGGTTGGTAGAAGTCCCAGGTAGGTGTCACTTTTTGTTTTTAATAACCACTACAGAACCCTTTTAAAGGGAATGTTCAAGCTATAAGAAAAAAAAAATCTACTTACCCAAGGCTTCCTCCAGCTCCTTGCAACCGACATGTCCCATGCCACAACTCTGCTCTGAGCCGATGCAGATGACGACCTCACAAGGTCATCCTCTACTGCACCAGTGCAAGCGCCGCTGTCAATCAAGTCCACGTTTTCTGGAGTATACTGCGCAGGCCCAGGTAGGTAGAAGGTTTTTTTTAAAATAGCTTGGAGATTCCCTTTAAGTGAAAATAAACTGATAAAAAAATAATGGTAGTCTAATCCTAAATAGAACTTTCCAGGAATCCAGGAATTTTAATAATTATCAAATCAAATGGTCAATCGGCCACCAAGTCGATAAATCAATATTTAAAGATTTGTCTCAAGTACATCAGAGTACTTTTTTTTAATGTTATATACCTACCTTGTAAAGCCTTGTAGACATGCTAGCCTGGACTCGGTTGGGGCCATCTTGGCTGTGAATCTAGCGAGTGTACAGATGTCCTCCAAGGTCTGCCGAGGTCGCTTAATGGTCCAGCATTGCCCCCCTTTTTACCCTACCCACAAAAGCCACTGCATTGTTCCCCGGAGCTGTTGTCTCTCCTTCGTTCTTAATAGACACAGAACGAGTCACTCTGCTGTTGACCAGCATCTACAACATACAACATTACAGTGTAATCCACAAGATCAAGATTCTGGCAGGCTAAACAAATTGAGAAGAAATTGTAATGATCCGCTCAGCTGTTTGCACAGGCAGACAGCTGTTTGACCATTCCTTAAGTCTGTGGGCTGCAGGTCTCTGGATAAGAGACCTGTCTTCGCTTTGCAAGTTCCAGAGTTGCTCTGCTGAGGAATTTGCATACACTTGTCATGCAAATTGCCTACCTGCCTCCTTTGAAGGCTTGCAGTATAAATACCTTGCTCTCCCAGAGTCCTTTGCTGGTCATGATGGTTTGTTACTGCTAAAACACTGCTGGAGTGTCAGCCTTGCTATTGTTTGCTAAAGGTTATCTTTAGAGTATTCCTGGGGACTGCACTAGGCATCCCTCTAGTGCAGTCAGGTTGAATTATCTGTATTGCCTGTTCTGTCTTGTCTTGTCCTTGCGATTGCACTGTCGCCAGCGGTTGGCGATGGTGAATCTTTTGGTCCAGAACCTGGATCGCACTTGCCCTAGCGTTAGTGGCAGTGGATCTCTGTAGTCTATGTCTTGGAGTTTTACCGTAGCGGCGGTTGCTACTGGTTACTCCTTCTGTCTGTCTTGCCGTGTCGATCACACTCGTTCTGGCGAAAAGAGCAGTGGATCCTGCTAGGCCTATTTCTGTACTTGGATCACACTTGCTCTGGTGGAAAAGAGCAGTGGATCCTGCTAGCTCTGTTTCTGTACTTGGATCAACCTTGCTCTGGTGGAAAAGAGCAGTGGATCCTGCTAGCTCTGTTTCTGTACTTGGATCACACTTGCTCTGGTGGAAAAGAGCAGTGGATCCTGCTAGCTCTGTTTCTGTACTTTGATCACACTTGCTCTGGTGGAAAAGAGCAGTGGATCCTGCTAGCTCTGTTTCTTTACTTGGTTCAAACTCGCTCTGGCAGAAAGAGCAGTGGATCCTTCCTGTCCTGTCCCTGAACCCGGATCGCACTCGCTCTGGCGGAAGAGCGGTGGATCTTATCTGACCTATTCCTGTTTTCCGTTCGTCTGTCTGTCTGGAGCAAACGCTTGCGGTTGCCTGAGGTAAGGCAGCCGTTTAGCAAGTGTTTCTGTTATTTGTTCATTTGTGTTCATTCGTTAGTCAGGGTGGCGTGCTTGTCTCTGTTGCGCTTATCGTGCGGAGACCGCGCCGTAAACGCGCTTGTCACTGTTGCGCCTAACGCGCGGTGACCGCGTTTAGGTATTGCGTTTGTTATTTTCGTTGTCATTCTCATTGTTTGATATGCTGTGGCTTTCGCTCAGCTCCTGTGTTTAACCTTTACTCTGTCTTGTGTCACTGTTGGCAATCGCCACTCTTGCGATTGCGTTCACACTTTGGTTTTCGCTGTTGTATGTCGACCGTCGCCGGGCGGCGACTAGATTGGTAGACATACATACATTCTGTCTCTGTGCTCTCTCCCTCGAGAGAAACTATCCTGCTCCGTATTGCCCCATTACGTACAATCCTTTCTGGCATCTGTGGCTGTGCAGAGGATCTGTTCCTCTGCACTCCACAGCTCCATCAGCCGGTTGGAATTCCTTTCTACGGGTGCATCCGCACCTTAGCTGAGTTCTCTTATCCAAACGTTTGTGGAGGATTTCCGTGGTGTCGGCACGCAGGTTGTGCGCTGACCACGGAGATAATTCCACAATCGTTACAGAAATGCTCTGTTTGTACACTCCTTTATCCTACAATTTGACTGCTTGGCTGCAGAGAAACTGTCATTTGGAGTCCTGAATTCCTAACCCTTACAATAAAAAAGGACAAATCTAGTAGGATTGGGACTGTACTCTTGTTTATCTCCTACCTGTACTTCAGTTAAAGTTTAAAGGATACCAGAGGTGAAACCATAAGGAGAAATGGGCAAAAACGCTCCCCCCATTCTTTTCTGCCCCTCTCCATTTATTACCCAAGCCCCTCTGGCAGCCTCTTCAGGGTTGCTGGAGTCGGCATTCACTGCGCCTGCGCTGGTCCGGTTGTGCGCGTCCTACAGTGTGGGACCGCGGCCGTGAGCGCTCTGCAATTGTGAACCGTTTCTGCTTATGTTTTCACCTCTGGTATCCTTTAAGCCTTTTACAAACCTGTTCAGATGCAGTCAGTATATCGTCATTACAATGCCACTATATGCACATTTTATCACCTTTTAAAGCATGTTGAAAGTGAAAAATGGCATTTAAAAGTTAATTGTAATAACAAATATCACTAAGGGAATATTATTACTCATTACTTAATGGAACTGATCTTTAAAATTATATTTATCCATCAGGGAGAAAGAACTTTGCCAACATATAGATAATTTGTTACCTGAAAGTCATCACATAGAAGAACACTGCATTGTTGTCTCCCGCTACCTCAAACAGTAACTAATATAAAGTCATAGAGTGGTTATCAGATTTTCTTGGATGGCAGCACCCTTTATGGCTTTTACATTTTTTTCAAGGCACCCCTCAGCACACACAACTACCAAAATGCCATTATGACCCTTATTAGGCAGCTACCCCCCCCCTCCAGTAGCTAGCGATGATTATTAGGCAGCATTCTCCCTCCAAGTAGTCAATGACCGCCCCTCCCCTCTTGGGCAGCAAACCCCCCCCCCAAAAAAAAAAGTCAGTGACCCCCACGTTAGGCAGCATTACACCCTCCAAATAGTCAGTAACCCCCCATTATGCAGCATCCCCCAGAATTAACATAACAAGGATAAATAATCTTGTAGAGCACATAGACATTTCCCCACATGGGGACTGCAGCTAGAAACACCCCCTTTAATTAAGCAGCATCATTTCCAGATTGTAAATGACCCCCATTAGATAGACAAACATTTCCTAACCTATCCAGGCCAAGGTGCATTAATCTGCCTCGCCACCCAGTTTCCTCTCTTGTCTAACTTCAACCATAGCTACAGGGACTAAAGGCTAACTGGCAGGTTATGCAGCCACATTGTATAGTTTTTACCTGATGGCAATGCACAAAAGATGGGGATGTACGCCAAGGCACCCCTGAGAGGTTCTTGAGGCACACCAAGGTGCCGTGGCAACCAGATTGAGAACTCCTGTCATAGACTAAACAGCATTGTCAATTCTAAATATCTGCACATATGCAAATCATTAAACCGTTGAATGTTTTGAAAATGTTTTTACCCGCTGAAGAGGGCCTGTTTTTATTAGTGGTCCTCCCTAAAGCTGATAGCTAGTGTGTTTAAGAAAGTTCTTTTGAGTTCTATCATTGACCATTCCTACAGAGGTAAGGTCACATTCTCTGACTAATTTCCAGAGAACCTAAACATTCTCAAAGTCCAATAGTTCAGTCATTAAGTTTCTGCACAAAATAAAACAAAAAACAAAAAAAATAGAATCAGGATGATACCACTTATTGGATAATTATAAAGATGAAAAAAAGCTATTTCACACTCCCATCCTGTTACTGAGCCTGATTCTTTGTGCTTTGACGGAGGATAACATAATAAAAAATAGATATTGAAAGTGCACTCACTTGTTCACACAATAGTTTAAGAATGTCCCTTTAAATTATAGATAGAGGTCGCTAAGCACATACAATTCAACAGTTTGCATCAAAGTCAATTCCAAAAGTCAAAATAACTAATGCAGCCCTCTCCTTGTTCCAGCTCTAAACTTCAATAATTACATTAAACTCTCTCTCATAAAAACTGCAGAAAACCTTCCAACAGCAAATATCAACTGTATCAGTGGATCTTTTTGCAGTCTCTCAATAAGTGTACTCTTAGAATCTTTTGGTTATTATAAAGGTTGCTCCCCTGTGGTTTTAGTAATGAACAGGCCCACATTTACCTCACAGGAGCCTATAGGAACAGATGTGCTGGCAACTTAGTCAACAAGATCTCACCAGCACCACCAGTTAAAGCACACCTTTTATTGTGCCAATATCCACAATGTTCCAACAATTGTTTCGGGGGCCACGCAGGGTCCCCCTTTATCAAGACATGCCTTGATAAAGGGGGACCCTGCGTGGCCCCTGAAACAATTGTTGGAACATTGTGGATATTGGCACAATAAAAGGTGTGCTTTAACTGGTGGTGTGCTGGTGAGTTCTTGTGGACTTACTTGAAGTGTGGTATTGCCTATGCCACCTCGCCAAGCACCCCGAGAATTTGAGGATGGATGGTGTGCCCGCTTCGTCTTGATAGAATTGTTCTGGCAACTTAGACTTCACCCTCCATGAACCTACAAACCCGAATCACACCGCAAGTGAGTTGGCTGCCCAGCTGTCATTTCTCCCTTACTTACCTTGCCCGTCATAGGTAGCTACAAGTGCCCCTTAGTATCAGGTAGCCAGAAGTACCCTCAATATTAAGTAGCTAGAGAGTGTCCTGACTGAAGGGAGATCTTGTCAGTGAAATGCCAAAGAGAAGAGTGAGTAACCTCTCATTTACACTCTCAACAGCACTCTGCATAGGGAAGATGGTAGAGGCACTAGGAACGGGGATAGAGCCACCTTTCCATCATCAGGTGCCTGTAGGCATGGGCCGACAGTGCCTTATGGTAAATTCGGCCCAGGTAATGAAGTTCTACACTTCATTTTCGCTTCAACTGTAATCAGGATTACTTCAGAAAGAACATATAAATACCATCATAGTGCAGAGTATGTGCAGAGTACTGTATGCCTATGACTACAGACAATGATAATCGTCATATAAGTGTAATGCACCCATAGGTGTATGTAAAACAAAAGGAGGAAACCAAGAGCCCAATATAGTGTAGTAGTTTGGTTACAAATTGATACATTAAACCAATAACAGATATACTCACAAGTGTGGGTTACAAGCTAGGTAACCACTTGAAATGCAGGTGGGGAGAATTATAATCTGACCCCACTCAGGTATAAGAAAACACTCTCTGTAGACAGGAAAAATTGGGGATATCACCCCTCCACCAGGGGTCGCCTAGCCTAGATACAAATTTATGAACAAAGGCGCCAATGTAGAATAAAAACGTCTAAAAACAGTTTAAAAGGGGGAAGTTGGTGGACTTACCTCCCTTTAGGACCAACAGACAAGCATTCGTTATTTTAATACAAAAATAACATTTAATTGTAGATCCAGTATGCAACGCGTTTCACCGGCAAAATCCCGCTTCATCAGGCAATCAATGGAGAAAAGGAACTAGTACTGGTCTGTATCACAGCCGAGTGCCTCTGTCAGAGGCTGCTTACCAAGCCAATTTGAGTTCCAATAATTAGTTCTAAAGTTTTTGGAATCAATAAAATGACAACAGTGCCCACATTTATGCACCTGCCTAATTTTACTTTTATTATTGTACACGTTCTGTAAATCCAATAATCCAATTAATCTTCATTTCACTTCTCAAATATCACTGTGTGTGTCTCCTATTTGATATATTGAACTGACAACCAACGATTTATACAGGAAACTCATGACGATTAACAAGGTTACCCAAACTTTTGCATCCCACTGTATAAATGATCCTCTTCAGAAAGGCTTAGGAACCCCAAGCAGATTGTTAGGCAAATACTTTATATTGCCTGATACACATCATGCCATTTCCTGTCAGATAGACAAATCAAAACAATTTTTCTGACAGATCAGATCTGATATCCAGTAATTTTTCTGATCGATTGTGTAGAAATGGTTTAAAAATCAATTAGAAAAATGATCAGAAATCAAATCGGACCTATTGGGAATAATCAATTCGACCAGTCTATCTGACAGGAAATTGCAAGATGTTTACCAGGCTTGACAGTTCTTCTGTCTCTAGTCCTAGCTGCACCTGTGTTGTATAAGACCCTGGGAGGCCTGATTATGAGAAAATAGAATCCCCAGGAATCACTCACTGTAAGATGGCCCTGTGAATCTGCAGAAGCTTCAATATAGGCAGATGATGCAACAAACCATTAAACTGGATCCAGTTTATCAGCTGATCACTGCTTCCCTCACACTGTAGTAATAAAGTAATTTGCTTACAGTTCCTTCAGATGAGGCAGATTAAGCAGTCACAATGTGGTGAGGTGTGTAATACTCCTCTCCATATAGGATGCAGTCACTTGCCTGGTCACTGTGGAGAAGGGATTCCACCTCACATACAGCACAACTCTGTGTATGTCTCTGTGTGATCCACCCAGATCTCCTCCAGCACACCCCTGCGTTCCTCTCCTTCCTCTCTCCAGCCTCCTCCTTTATTCTAGCGCTTTCCCTTTCCTTCTCTGAGGTAAGTCTTTCTCCCATTGGCTACAAAGCTCCACAGTTTAAAAGCTGCTCTTCTATAGGTGGCAGGAAACCCCACCTTCCTGTGGGAGGGAAAACTGCAAGCACAGCAAACTATTCAGCAATTAACTTTTACAAAGCTGAATATTCATAGAACCACAAGTCCCAGCAATATGATTATATTATTAAGATTATCTCGTTATAATAAACTCGGGTATAGTTAACATCTGGGTATAGTAAACTACCTCTATGGGAGAAACACCTGGTGTAGTAAACACGGATATAATAAAACTTCTGTTATAGTAAACCTGTTTTTGGCCCCTACATGACGCTGCCTCTGGATATAGTAAAAAGTTAGCTGCTCTCTTCAGGCTGGTTACAAGTGAGTTGATAACTGATAGACAAGATAATAGCGCTGGATATACAGTACTGTACAAATAAGCAGCCTGGGGAAAATGAGGAATAATGTAAACAAGCGAAAGAGGATGCAGCGTTACCACTTCCACTTTGCAATCAGTGATAAAAGTATCGTCACAGTCCTTTCATGGGAATGTATGTACTCCCGGGTATCTCTTCCCTTGTTAGCAATGATGCTCCTGGTAGTGCGTGGAGCGAAGAACAGGCTACATTCCCTTGTAGCGCACATCAGAGCGAGCCGTCTCACTGCAAAATTAAGGAGAGTGGAGAGGAGAGTGCTAAGTCCCTCTAGTGGAGGAATCGGAGCCACTGGCATTACAGATGTGCGTGGCTTATCACGATTGGCTGCAAGAGAGGCTTCATGATTGGCTGCAAGTGTGAGCAGAAAGTTTTGCAGGACATGTGCTGCAAGTCCCGCCCACGATGGTATTGGAGCCACTCACAGGAAGCGAGTGGCTGCCTTTATTCAGTGATGGCTGCAATTTTTAAGGAGCCCTGGATACTGTACAAGCGATTTGTCCAATCTGGCTATGTAGCCCTATGATATACTTAACCTTGTAGTCCATCAAATGTGCAAGTGTTTGTACTGTACCTCCAATGGGAGGACAGAGTTGGTCCTTTGCAGCAGAGAACATACCAGGGCATGCTGGGCCATTTCTAAGACAATGGGCTCTATTCACAATCATTTTCCGCATGCGGAAATGCAATTGCGGTAAATTTTTGACCAAAATAAGACCATCTTGACATTCAGAAAAATTTCCGCATGTTTTTCTGCATGCGGAAAAAAAAGCGTTAAAAGTTCGTAAATAATGCAGAAAATTTTCTGCAAAAGTCGATAATTTATGCCAAAAAAAATCCAAATTCACAATGAAAAAGGAGCGCGTTATTTCTGCCTTAAAGGGACTCCGAGCAATGCCTGTGGGTATGCCTTTAAGCATACCCACAACTAATTAATTATATCCTCACACCTACCGGCATGATGTTTGTAATTATATCCCACTGGGCTCCTTGCATTTCATTGCATTGCACTGAATAGAGCTGCCGACACTGGGGAAAGTGTTGTCCTGCATAATACAATGCTGAATAAGGAATCCAAGATGGCGGCTGCGATTTCGATCGTGAAAATAGCGAAAACTAAAAGGTGCAGGGTGGCGGTTTATATATCAATGGAAAGAGGAGAAAGAGAGCTTCAAAATGGTATGCTTTCCATAGTTACTGCACTGCTCGGAGTCCCTTTAACTACCGATTTTATATCACCTACAAGTACCTGGTGATATATTTCACTTCCCATTGACTTGAATGGAGCCTGGAGCCTTGAGCATTGTGTTTGCTGGACTTAAAACTTTTTTGGGGACAATTTTTTATTGCAATTTCTTTTGCGCATTTTTACAGCATGTTTTCCACCTGTTTACGTGTGTTTTCACACTTTTTCCCGCAATATGCACGCATGCGGAAACATTTTAGTGAATGTGGAAAAGATGCGGAAATTACCGATGCCGGTAATTTAGCGGTAAAAAGTTACTTACAGCATGTGTCATTGAGAATAGAGCCCAATATCTGATATAGTAAACTTCTGATATTGTAAACCACTTTTCCTGGTCCCTTGGAGTTTACTATAATGAGAATATACTTAACACAGAATATACTTTGTACAGGTAGTCAATAGCAATACACAAGTCCAAATCACAACAAGCCCCCCATCAGGGTCATTTCTAACTCTTTTGGAGCCTAAGGCAAGGCAGCTATTGCCTGCCCCCACCACTTAAACTTATGAATAGGAAGTCTGCAGCCTAAATTAAGTGGATTTGCAGACAGCAATGATGAATTGACAGGTTAGACACAAAAATATTGTTTCTCAGAACAAGCCTATACATATCTTGAACTTGTTTGTTTATCTATCTATCTATCTATCTATAAATAAAAATGGACATGTGTGTGTGCATGGGCAAATTACACAACTTGCATTAAAAACAGGTACAGTAAAGGAGGACGTTAGCTTCAACAAACAATTTGTGCACAGATTATTTCTTACTAGACTATTCCACGACAATGACGTGTCCTCATGGAAGAGACCTAACCACTAGTCTAACAGTTAAAACATAATTCTTACCTGGTGCTGCTAGCCATAAACGGTTCAAACATTTTTTTCAAAAAACAGCATTTAAGCCCCTAGGGGGCTCTGCACACTTCTGTTGGTTTCATTTTATTTGCAGCCTAGGAGCGCTGCCAATCTTTTGCTGTTTTTTTTTTCTCCAATGTCTGAACTGCTCATGGCTAGCAGCACCAGGTAAGAATTATGTTTTAAGAAAAAAACCCATATATCCAGGCACATCGCCTCTAGTTAGGAAATTAAATAAGTTATTAAGGAAAGGGAGGTGCTGAAGGGGGTGTGGCCAGAAAACAGCAAAAATCTATTAACCCTTCGCACTCTCGCAAGAATTATGTTTTAACTGTTAGACTAGTGGTTAAGTCTCTTCCGTGAGGACACGTTCACACATTTAAAAAATAAAACAGCAAAAGGATTGGCAGCGCTCCTAGGCTGCAAATAAAATGAAACCAACAGAAGTGTGCAGAGCCCCCTAGGGGTTTAAACGCAGCTTTTTGAAAAAAAATGTTTGAACCATTTATGGCTAGCAGCACCAGGTAAGAATTATGTTTTAACTGTTAGACTAGTGGATAGGTCTCTTCCGTGAGGGCACGTCATCGTCGTGGAAGAATCTAGTAAGAAATAATCTGTACACAAATTGTTTGTTGAAGCTAACGTCCTCCTTTACTGTACCTGTTTTGAATGCAAGCTGTGTAATTTGCCTGTATATCGAGCTCTACACATCTATGTAGGTAGTCAAATCGGGTGCAGCCTGTGTCTGGAAGCGCTGCCAATGTCTCCTGCTGTACAAAAAAAAGTAAGTATAATTATGGTTAGCTGCATCCATGTGTATCAGTCTGCATTCAAATATTTCGATTAGGGATTAGTGCATAATTTGTATCGGATTTGTATTCAAGGTGTGTATTTAAGCCCCTAGGGGGCTCTCCATACCTCTGTTGGTTTTATTTCTTTTGCAGCCTAGGAGCGCTGCCAATCTTTTACTGTTTTTTGAAAAAAATTGTGTGTATATGTACAGGTATGTATGTGCAGCCATCACTCGAAAAAGCCTTGACCGATTTCAACAAAACTTGGTATACATATCCCTTACTACTTGAGAAGATATATTCTAGGGGGCTCACGCCCCCCCCCCTGCCCACCTGGGCGGAACCAGAAACAGACAATAAGATTTCATCCATTCATGTCAACGGAACAAAAATGTAAAAGGCTGCCATTCTCACAGTATTAAAGCCAGAGTCCCTAAACTTGGCACAGTTAATTACTTGGTGACCAAGGTAAACATTTCAGGGAAAGTGGGCAAAGCATAAAACAGCCAATCAAATTTCAGCAATTCATTTTCAATTGGAACATGTAAACTGCAGCCTTTCTTACACCGCTAATGGCAGGGTTCTTTAACTTTGCACAGTTGGTCACTGGGCGACTGGAATTCATATTCAGGACAGTGGGTGGAGCCTACAACAGCCAATTTTATTTCACCTATTGATTTTCAAGGGGAATATTTAAATTGATTTTATGACACAAAAAGCAAAGAACACCTGTTTGAATCCCCCATGACTATTTCTCAGTGTCTCTCTATAAATGTACTAATATAGTGTAAACTTTTGCAAAGAATGCACAATAAATTACTTTTTTCCTATGTCATTGTCACTTACAGTAGATAGTGAAAATCTGACAGATCAGACAGGTTTCAGACTAGCCCATCTCCTCATGGGGGATCTGTCAGCTTTTTTTCTACTTACTGTAAATAACAGCACTATGGGAAAAAAAGTAATTTTTGATGGTTATAAGGATATAAACATATATTTTACATGTATGTTATGTATTTAAATTGTTTTGCGATAGTGGTCCTTTAAAAAAACTCCAGAGCATTACTAAAATCCGGGCATACGATAAGATATCGATTTGAATGTGGAACACTGAAAAAATGCATTCATTTTAGTGAATGGGAAAGCTCTCAATATTCTTGCTTTTCACAAAAGGTACATATTATTCGATGCACCTCATATGTGTTATGCTACATATTTCACATGCATTGCTTGTGTTTTTAGCTTTCTACCCATTTTCATGTTGGAGAGTAATATATGAGAACTCAAGCTGAGAAAATTGCATGGTGTATGTGGCTATTGGCATCTTTTCACGGTGCACAGCAGGACTTGTACATTAAAAAAACAACTCTTTAAGCAAAGATGGCTCTGAAGAGCACTAGAGCAAGTGAAAGACCGGGTATTTGCCATATTTCATAACACTTCTGTGTGGCGCAGAAGCAAATTACGTTCATCGCAGCATTATACTGTGCACTACATCTCTTTCCTATTTTTATCCCATCCTTAGTTATTCTATTTATTTATATATTTTAATTGTTAGGATGTGAAGTCCTTTCAGGAAAGTAAAATGGAGAAGATGATGAAGGAACTGAACAGAAACAGAATATGTGTTCAAAAACTTTTGATGAGGTGGTATCTCACCCCAAGGAAACTCTCACTAATATCTGCTTCTCATTCTGATAGATGCTGGAGGAATTGCTCCAAAGCAGGAACATTGTTACATGTGTGGTGGAGCTGTCCTTTTATTAAAAGACTATGGGCACAATGTTTTCAGTTTATAAGAGATTTACTGGGTATAAGAATTACTATGGAACCAGGCCTAGCTGAATCTAGGCCTGGACATACCTGCCCAATACAGATTACTGATTGCCAATATCTTACTGGCCACACAGGTTGCTATATCAAGACATTGGAAAAACCCAGTCTGCCCCACTTTACCTGAAATTATTCACATAGTGAATGTGAACTTTACATATCAAATTATGTATGCTAACTCTACTGGCCAAACCGAAAACACTATAAAGAAATGGGGGGTTGGAAGTGTTGACCCACAGAGGCTACAAGAAATTATAAGTTTACAGGGCACACTATTATAACTTCTCTAAACAATAACCTGGAGGTCTGGGAAGAGCAGTGAAGGCAGTGAAGAGTGATGATATACAATCACATATATGGCAAGTTGTTTTATTTTGGTTTAGTTTTTATACTATTCTGCTTTCTTTTTTTCTTTATTCTCGTAGCACAGCAAGTTTCATGACTATGATCATTGTTTCCATGTTAGTGTCAGCTATGCTATGCTTTGTTGCAAAGAACTGATGTGTAGACTGATTGAGTGCTATGTTATTTTTATAAAAAGTGGCTGTATTTGTAAAGATGTGATCTTGTAACAGGCTGTTTTTCTATCTTGCCACAATAAAAAGATTTAAAAACAAACAGAAACAGAATATGTGGCAATATGTGAACTTTCATTCACTGTTTTAGTGTGTATTGTGTCTACAATTCTTAGTGATGCAACATGTAAAAAATGTAAGAAAACTTTATTTCAGTAGTCAGGGCCGGATTTACCACAAGGCACGTGCCTACAGGCGCCTGATGATGGAAAAGCGTCTCTCTCCCCTTTCCAAGTGCCTCCCTCCCATCTTCCCTATGCAGAGTCCTGTTGAGAGTGTAAATGAGAGGTTACTCACTCTCCTCTTGGCATTTCACTAACAAGATCTCCCTTCAGTCAGGACAATCTCTAGCTACTTAATATTGAGAGTACGCCTGGCTACCTGATACTAAGGGATACCTGTAGCTACCTATGATGAACAAGGGAAGTAAGGGAGAAGTGACAGCTGGGCAGCCAACACACTTGCGGTGTGGTTCGGTGGGGGTTTGTAGGTTCATGGAGGGTGAAGTCTAAGTTGCCAGGAAATCTGTGTCTATAGGCTCCTGTGAGGTAAATCCAGGCCTGCCAATAGTACATTAGACTGGTGACAATACAATAATAACATTAAACAGGATTTGATCGCTGTATGGATGGTGTTATACAAAAAAATCCCATATACATGGTGTGAACAGGTAAAGAGTATACACGACAGATCTTGCTAAATATTAGACAGAACCCATAATAAGATTACAAGGATAATATAAAAGAAATAAATGCCATTGCCCACTACCCTCTCTCACGCATTCCATTGCGCAGAGACGGATTTCTCAGGGGGTAACTCTACAGGGGCCTTTTAGTATGATGTGCAGATGCTCCAGATTCCTATAGCTTGCACAAACCATGAAAATTATACCTAGGTTATAATATTTTCAATGTATGGGGAATATGCGGGTGTCCCAGATTAGGGAGCATAAGAATGGCCACCGTAACCCTCATGATGGCAGGGGGCCCACTCCTCCTCCCACCCACCTTGCAGAGCATTAGCGCAAGAGAGCTATGGGACTGTGGTTCACGTCTCTTACTCCCAGCAGCCTCTTGCTTTGTGCTGTATACACTCCTCCAAATCATGTGACATCGGGAGCCATCTATAAAGCAATGAGCAAGAGAAGACACAAGGCAGCGGGATGGGGTAATCATTATTATTATTATTTAGTATTTATATAGCACTGACATCTTTCACAGCACTGCACAGAGTATATTGTCTTGTCACTTAAAGCGGAATATAACCCTGCATTTCAACTTTGCTCTAAAACATTATTTACAGTATATTATATGCAACCAGCATTTTTTTTTTTACTAGACCAGCATTGGAAGGGTTACACAGTGCTTTAAAGTTCCTGGAGATTTCTGCAGACGCATCCGAAGCTGACATAGATACATTTTGTTTACATAAATGTATCTAAGTGTTGAATGTGACTCATCTCTCTGACTGAGGAGTTGGAGGACAGCCAAAGAGTGTGTAACATTTCTCAATATATACATATAACTAAATAGAATGTAACAATCTGAACTTCTGCATATCTCTCCATGGAACTTTAAACCTCTGTGTTTAACCCTTCCAATGCTGGTCTAGTAAAAAAAAATGCTTTTTGCATATAATATGCTGTAAATAATGTTTTAGAGCAAAGTTGAAATGCAGGGTTATATTCCGCTTTAACTGTCCATCAGAAGGGCTCACAATCTAATCTCTACCATAGTCATATGTATTGTAGTCTAGGGCCAATTTAGGGGGAAGCCAATAAACGCATCTGTATGTTTTTGGGATGTGTGAGGAAACCTGTGTGCCTGGAGTAAACACACACACACACACACACACACACACACACACACACACACACACACACAGGAGAACATACAAACTCCATGCAGACAGGGCTACATAGATTGGGCCAACCAGGAGAAGAAGGAGGATAATTAAAGCAATGTTTCACCCTGCCATTAGAGATTTACATTCTTCTGGCTTTATTTAGGTCTTATTATAGCACTGTAGACTAGGAGCACATAATACAGGTGCTTCTAGTCCGCGGTGCTTTTAGGAAAATATATTGATCCATTCCTTGTGCAAAGCAAGATCACTTATTGTTCAAACAGCTTACTAGAGCCCTGGAGTGCCTCCCACTCATTATAGGATTTCTGGAAAATCCACAAAGACATGGGCCTTGCGTGGCTGCTGTCCAAGGGGCAAGTAGGGGGTGGTCTGGAAATGGAAAAGTAGCCTATAAATAGAAAAGGAAGGCTGAAAATGAAGAGCAAGACAAGGAAGAGGGCAGCTGCTGTCCAAGGGAGCTGTGCAGGAAAAAGAGATGCTGTTGTACATCGATATTACACATGGGAAAGAGGGCGGCACACGGAATGGGAGGGGCGCTGCTGCACATGGAAGGAAGCCACAAAAAATGTCGGCCTAGTGGTGGAAAAATTACAAATCCAGCCTTTGTACAAATACACGGATGTGTTTTTTTTATCTTTATGTTGTATTAATACCTTATATCTATCGGTATTATTACTATATTTGTGTATTTATGTTTAAATCGCAAACATTTTATTCAGGGTTGTACAATAAATGAGGGTTTTATTCAGGGTTGTACAATAAATGAGGGTTTTATTCAGGGTTGTACAATAAATAAGTAAAGGGTGTAAAGTATAAACACGATAAGGAGAAGTGGAGAGCCCAACCCCATAATGATTACAATGCATGTATCGTTTAGAGTGCTTGTTGCTACATGTCTATGGCATATTTCCCCGAAAATAAGACACTGTCATACTATTTTTTGCTCCAAAAGATGTGCTAGGGCTTATTTTCATGGAGATGTCTTACATTTCTATCAGGTGAACATTTCCTGTTCCATGTACTGTGCTGTTTCTGTGCTGTATGTCCTCCTGCCGGCTTCTCTGTGCAGTGGCGTAGCACTAGTGGGTGCAGAGGTAGCGACCAACCCACTAGGGGTCCTCCTTCATCCATCTTAAGCTGGCCACTAACGGTCCAATTTCTAGCAAAAAATCGTTCGAGCGATCAGAAATTCTGATCGGATTGGTTGTAAATAATCTCCATTGGTGGACACAATCGATTATGAACGAGTGAAAAAAATGTCGCCCGAATGAATTTTCGTCGAACGAAAATTTGGATTTTCTTGGTGGTCGTGATAGATAGGAAGCAATGATTGGTTAGTTGATGGTGTAGTGAACGATTTTTCGTCCGATCAGAATTTCTGATCGCTCGAACGATTTTTCGCTAGAAATTGGACCGTTAGTGGCCAGCTTTATTAGCTTTTTATTGGTGCTATGCTAACTAGGAACTCCTCTATATGTGCATTAAATTGTGGTAATCCTTAACAAACTGTTTCCTTACTCTGATTACACCTCTCTGACACTGCAGCTGTCCTTGGTAGGTTTTGGGGTTCCATATTAATAGAGTGCATGGTGCCCCATGTAAAACTTGCACCAGGGCCCAGGCTCCTTGGTTACGCCACTGCCACTGTGCCGCCTCTTCCTCTGCTGGATCCAAAGGGTATGCTACTGTACAGTTCAGGCACGTGCCCTGTCATCCCTGCACACAGCTGATAACCTTGCTGTGTGCTGGGATGACAGGACCGGTGCCCGATCAGCACTGCACTGCTGTGTCCCCGCTTGCTGGCCGCCTCTTCCTCCTCTTTAACTGCAGTTAGGGCTTATTTTCAAGGTAGGGCTTATATTCAGGGAACATTGTATTGTATTCCATTGCAGAATGGTGTAATCTTCCACAAAACACAGTGGGATGCTGCTCAGCATAGTGTGTAGACTTGGTCTCTGCATTGCTCTGATCACCTGGTCTTGTGTCATTTCCATTCTTGATCTCACCACTGGCAATGACTTCAGAGAAGCCCTGGAAATGTGTAGACTGCTTTGGAAGTGAGCCACAAGTTTTGCAGGCAGTGCTGTAACTGGTGAACTGCAGACACACACCTACGCATAGCTTTGCTAAATGTAATTCATGCTCTGAAATATAATCTGCAGCGCATCCATGTATGTGCCACTAATGCTAACAGAAGCAGCGACGGTTAACTTCTACTAGCATGACTCTGTGCTTTAATGCGGTTTAATATTAAACTGAATTATTTAAAGACAATAGCATGCACATAATAGCTTTCCTGTGTGTGTGACTGCATACAAAAACAATAATCTGCTACCAACCAACCAGAATTAATCTTTCATTCATACAATTTTAATAAATGAAGTGGCCATTCATATGATTGCATAGTACATGGTTATACCACATACTGTACATGCTTCAAGAAAACCTGTGACAAAGATAATCAAAAAAGTCACATACTTACCTTGTTGGAAGGAAGCTCTTCCCCTCAGCCTTCCAAGTGAGCCCATTTGGCTCTGTGCTACTGCGCAGGGGCAAACTGTCTGTGCCTACACAGTGTGGCCATGCTTATTCTTGTACAGGGAGGTCCGTGCTTCGTCAACAGGGACTTGTCAACAAGCTTCGTGGGTCCCAGCGCTGGAAGACGAGGTGGAGGGGGATGAATCCACAGGCTTTCTTCTACTAAGGTAAGTACCCAAATTGGGCAGTGGGCACTTTTTTCCCTTCGGATACACTTTAAAGTGATCCTGAGACAAAGAAATATAAAAGTGTTATACATACCTGTGGCTTCCTCCAGCCTTCTCCACAGCGACCGCTTCCATGCCGTCTTCTACCGCCTCCTCCTTCCCCTGTTGCAAGTCACATACGTTTGGCCAGTCGGGGTGCACTGCACATGCGTGGCCTGGCCGCAAGCCTTAAAGCGCTCCTGCGCAGGTGCAGAACACTCCAGCCGCGGGAGCGAGACGGGGGTGTGTGCGTTGCCAAAACTACAGGGCTTGTAATGGGCCACGCATGTGCAGAAGGAGGACGCAAAGGAAGACAGCATGGGAGCAATCGCTACAGAGGGGGCTGGAGGAAGCCCCAGGCATGTATAAAACATTTATATTTCTTCATCTCTGGTAATCTTTAAAGAGAACCTGTACTGAGTAAAAATATTTAAAATAAACACATGAGGTAACTTCAAATGAACATTACATAGTTACCTTGCCATCAGTTCCTCTCAGAAGCTCACCATTTTCTTCTGACAATAATCCCTTCCAGTTCTGACAATATTTTGTCAGATCTGAAATATATCAGTTGCTGTCAGTAAAATATCAGTTGCTGACAGTTATAGCTGAGAGGAAAACTGATGTACCAGGTAATGTCCATGTTTCCCTATGGCTCAAGTGGGCGATGTTACAGTTTAACTGGTTGCTGACCAGAAAGCTGTTATGGGTAATGGCCATTTTCAAAATGGAGGATGGAAAATTCCCTTGATCACAGTGAACAAACAAGATGCAGGAGAGGAGAAAGACACTGAGGAGTAGACTACATGGAAGGTAAGTATGACTTGTGTATGCTTATTTTGACTTTTAATTTTCAGTTCAGGTTTTCTTTAAGCTCAAAAACATATCAAAGTCCCAAGTCCAAGCAAATAACAACAACAAAAAACATTTAGAAAAAAGATGGAGGCTGGCACTGGCACCACCAATAAGTATTTATGCTGAGTTTATTGCATTAGCAAGATGTCGCAAGATGTCAAAAGCTTTGCTGGGCTAATGGCCGAGCTGAGTGATCCCTCGGCTCGGCCATTACCCCAGCAAAGCTTTTTGACATAGTTACATAGTTATTTTGGTTGAAAAAAGACATACGTCCATCGAGTTCAACCATCTTGCTAATGAAATAAAAAGAACATAAATACTTATTGGTGGTGCCAGCCTCCATCTTTTTTCTGGGTCATGGACTCTGGAGTACGAAGATCTTTTGGGCTTGGGCACACGAGTCCCCATTTTTTTTGTGAGTGCCACTCCACTCCACTGTTTTTTAAAAAAAACATTCGTAGCCCCTAGTCTACTGCAATATATTTCATCTGGAATAAAGCAGCTACATACCTACAGTATGCTGACTGATTATTGATCTAGTCACATAATCAGATTTCTTCTGTTCTTAGTTCAAATGATGCTATTTAAGGCGCGTACACACGACAGACTTTTGCAAACTATGGGTAGTCAGACCCCACCGCAGGGGTAAATATTGCACAGCGTGACAAATTGTCGCCTGTGCATTCCGGGGGCTGCAGGAAGACCGCCGTGATTAAGATTTTATAATTGATGGGTACCTTAAAGGGCCATACACACGCCTGACAAAGGCAGCCGATAACAACTGCCTCAGCCAATAGTCAGGCATTTGTACAGCGGCCGGGATCCCAACCCGCGAGCAATCTGCCCATCGGATCAACTCACCCAGCGAAGGCTGATCATATTACACTGCTCCACCGCCTGCAGAGTGACGTCACGCATGCGCCACTCTGTGCTTTCTCCGCCCCCTGCAAATCAACAGCACGCATCGTCAGCTACATAGCTGACACATGTCTGTACAGGCTGCCCCAGCGATGTCGCCCTAGAGGATTGGATCCCAATTCCCGACAGGCGACGTGTGTACACACCTTTACAGTAGGTATTACAAATTTGACAGATCTGACAAGTTATGGACTATTCCATCTCCTCATGGAGGATTGGATGCATAGAGACATCCATCTTGAGTTAAGAGGTTAACAATGTAATTAACATCAAGTATAAATTTCATCTTTTAACTGCTGTTATGATAGCTTTAGCTATAGGGATGGGAAAGGGATGGGAAAGGCGTTTGTTGTAGTACAGTACAGGAAGATTCTACTTTTAATGGGAAAAACTCAATATGCTGATAAGAAATACCCATTCTTCAGTGTCCCTAACAGTAATTGACAGAAAGGAGTAGAGTCTACTGGCAGTCAATAGAATAGTTTAGGTGTTGCTCTGTGCAAATTATTAGCCCTGCAGAGAGTTGAGGATTTGTGGGCAGTCTCATAGAAACTATACTACAAGAGTATAGAGCAGGGGTGTCAAACTCTAATACAAAGTGGGCCAAGATTGAACACTGGGACCAAGTTGCGGGCCAACTCCCTCCCTTATAAAGTTCCCTGGTGTCTTAAAGGGAACCTGAGACGTGGGGAATAGAAAAAAATCATACATACCTGGGGCTTTCTCCATCCTCCTCCTGCCTGATCGCTCCCAGCCTGTCAGCTCCTGTCACCGAAACAGGAAGTGGCTGCCGGCGGGGCCAGGTGGATCGGAGGGAGACGGCGAGGGCACCGGACAGCTGCAGGGGGCTATTGGAAGCCCCAGGTGAGTAAAACTCTTTTTTTTTTTTTTTTTTACTTAAGTGTCCCTTTAAGGCAGGGGTCTCAGACTCAATTTACCTGGGGGCCGCAGGAGGCAAAGTCAGGATGAGGCTGGGCCGCATAAGGAATTTCACAATCGCGGCGCATCGCCGCCTCTGCCCGCCCCTCTCACTCTTCCTTCACAGAGAGGGGCGGGGAGAGGCGGCGATCCGTGCGGCGATTGACGTCACGAGGGGCAGAGCTGAATCTGAAAGCTCTGCCCCTTCCAGAAAATGCCGGCGGATTGCCCCCCGGGCGATTTGGGGGCTCTGCAACCCTCGTTTAGCGGCGGGGATGCGGCGGATTACTTGGGAGCACTGAAGCGAACTATAAGGAAGCTTTTGCCAGCGAGGGCCACAAAATATTGTATCGAGGGCTGCAAATGGCCCGCGGGCCGCGAGTTTGAGACCCCTGGTATAGAGGCTGAGGATGCATGAGATCTATTGGAAATCGTCTTGCCACGGCCACCTACCGGGGCACACCCCCCAAGTGTCTTCCCGGTGTACAGAGCACCAGTGTTAAAGTCTCACCTCTACGTTGGTGGGACTCCTGGCCTCCTTCCATGTTTGCTGTCACCGGGATCGCCTGTACCACGTGACTCAGCGCATATAGTGACTTCACAGCATGCCGTGTCATTTGGAACAGACACTCACCGAGATGCCGACCACTGGAGGAGGCCAGGAGTCATCTCAGCGAATAGGTGAGCCTTTAACATTGCACACAGGTACGGAGGGTGGACACTTACACACTTCAGGGGAAACAATCTGGGGGTCCATCAGAGTATCGAACGCTGTTACCACCATGCACCCAAACGAGCGCTTGAGACCGAGATTTTGCCAACATTCCCAATCGATCTATTTGATAGATTACAATGCTCGCTACTCCGTGGTCCCCCGTTGCTAAGTGCGCCCCCCACTCCCCCATAAGATTAGTGACAATGCATTGTCGTTATTCACATTGAGGTCGCGCAGCTCCTCTTCCTGGATCAATTGAGCGCAATAATTTGCCTGATCTTGTTTTTGTTGTGAGCTCCTTGTATGTCCTACCTTGTATGTTTACCCTTTTATCTATTGTGTAGAGCTGTGTAATATGTTGGCGCTTTATAAATACAGTAAATAATAATAGCCGGCTATTATTGGAGCCACGTGCTAGCATGCACTTGATGCAGAAAGAGCTGTGCTTGATGTGGGGGGGGGGGCACGCTCAGTAACGGGGGCTTGTGACAACTGAGGGAAGCCTCATTACAAACCTGAGGCTTCCCTCTCTAAATAGTAAGGGACTGTTTCCACTACATGTGGATTCTGGATGCAGAAAAACTAACTCCAATGAATGCCTATGGGAAATCTGCATCAGAAAAATCCCGTTTAGTGGAAACAGGTCCATAGGCATTCATTGGAGTCAGTTTTTCTGCATCCAGAATTGGCGTGTAGTGGAAACAGGCCCTAAGTGTCAGATTTTGAACCCAAGCTTCGGCTCGGGTTTGCTTTAATTATTCAATAATAGGGGGTAATCCTTATTCCAGTAGTCCACCACAGTCAATGTAAAAGACCATAGCAGGGGCGTAACAATAGGGGATGCAACCCCTGCACCCATGGGGGGACCAGAGCCCCTCTAGGGCCCGCTCAGGGCTGTTTTTGGGGGGCTGGAGGGGTCGCACCATGAGGGGAGAGCATTGGACATTGGCGGGGAGGGAGACAGTCTCCCTCCCCTCAAGCTCTCTCCTCTGCGCTCCCCTCCAGCATCTATCACTGGCAGCAGGCAGCGGGCAGGAACACATACCTTCCTGCGTTCCACAGCCGGAGGTTCCTCTAAGTTTCTAACGTTACTTCCTGTTTAAACAAGAAGTAGCGTGAAGCACTTCGAGATTGGAAACCACCGTGGTGGATGGAGGTATGTGTCCTGCCCGCCCGCCTGCTGCCAGTGATAGATGCTGGAGGGGAGCGCAGAGGAGAGAGCCCAAGGGGAGGGAGACTGTTTCCCTCCCCGCCAAAGTCGAATGCTTGCCCCCTCATGCTGCGACCCCTTCGGCCCCCAAAAATGTCTCTGAGCAGGCGGGGGATCCAAATTTTTACAGGGGTGCCTGGGGATTTCTAGTTACGCTCCTGGACCATAGCATTGATTTACAAACAAAACTGCATTTATAACTACCATATTTAGATTTCAACACACCAATAAACAAAAAAAAAGGAGCCCAGAACCAAAATACATCACGGATGTTTAACAACTGTTACCAACACAAAGATGGAAACACAAAGCTCAATAAATTACATAATCAATTTTTATTGGGAACCAAAAAATGTATCAAAACCAATTGAAAGAGGGGGCACACTGCTAACCTAACATTAATTCATCATGGCACAATACAGAGATAGTTCACAGATTAAATCAATTAATATTCCACAATTAATTGTCACTGAAGCAGTTTTAACAATGAATAATTACTATCTAGCAAAAATAATAATCAATTCAATGTGTCTCACGCAATATTGTGCAAAATTTCAGAAGCAAATTATGAATTCATAAACAATTATTGTAAGGTGCAAAATGCATTAATAAAGCAATACTGGCCAAGCAATCCATACAAAGAGTTGTGACACTAAATGATTCTAGTAAGAAGGTACTTCCTGATAGTAGTAAACATGATAGTAATGAATCAAGCTAGCATAGCAAAAAAAAAAAGGTATAGGCGGGGGTTAACAAAGTACGGACGAGCATTAGAGTGTAGCGCCCCCCCATACTGTAGGGGTCAGCGGGCAGCCTATTGTGGGGGGACATCTGTCTATACCAGGGAAGCCTACATCTGGCTACCTACACTACATGGGTTATCTAGCTGCCTATGATGGGGGGGGGGGGGGCATCTGGCTACCTACACTGGCAGGGGTTACATCTGGCTGCCTATACGGGGGGGGGGGGCTATGTCTAGCTACCTATAATGAGGGAGGGAGGAGGCGACTGCATCCAGCTACCTAATACTGGAGGCTCCTGTGGCTACCTATACTGGGGGGGGGGGGTCTGCATCTGGCTACAACTGGGGGTAGGAGCTACGTCTGGCTACCTATATTGCAAAGGTCATCTGGCTACCAATACTGGGGGGGGGGGAGTTGTGAGGAGACTGGCCACCTACACTGGTGGGGGCTGCATCTGGCCTCCTATACTGGGGGGCGGGGGGCTATGTCTAGCTACCTATCCTGGGGGGGGGGGAGTTGTGAGGAGACTGGCCACCTACACTGGTGGGAGCTGCATCTGGCCTTCTATACTGGGGGGCGGGGGGCTATGTCTAGCTACCTATCCTGGGGGGTTAGGAGTAGGAATGCATCTGGCTGCCTAATTGTGGAAGCTCCTGTGGATACCTATACTAAGTGGGTCTGCATTTGGCTACCTTATACTGGGGTCTCCTCTGGTTACCAATACTGGGAGTCCTCTCTGGCTACCTATACAGAGTGTTGCATCTGGTTACTCATATTGGGGGCTCCCTCTGGTTAATACTGGGGGCTACCAAATACTGGGAGGAACCGCATTGCGCGCTCGAGCCTAGAAACTGCCCTGGATATGGAGCTGTGTGAAAAGGCTTTGTGATGATTAGTATGCTCAATGGCAGAATTATATTCAAATGATGGACAGTAAAAATTGAAAGTCACACTCCATAATAGATACACATAGGAATCGTTTCCCACAT
Organism: Hyperolius riggenbachi; assembly: GCF_040937935.1. Lineage (NCBI taxonomy): Eukaryota > Metazoa > Chordata > Amphibia > Anura > Hyperoliidae > Hyperolius > Hyperolius riggenbachi. Next base: position 244,055,521 of record NC_090652.1, on the reverse strand, counting down.
CCTACTTCCTAAACAGTGACATTTGTTAACTGAAGACATATAAACAGTTTATTGCTATAGATTACCATGCTACGGTAATGCTTTATGACGCAAGGGGAATGCACTGTAAATATATATAAATGCACCATATTAAGAGAGCTTAGGAATCGTTCCCACTATTTCAGTTGGTGTGCTCATTTCTGCAGTGCATATAGGCATATAGGGCGTGATAAACCAAATAATTGCTTAGTAGAAGTAAATGGGTTGGCACTCGCACTCCTTGTGTAAAAACAGCTTTAATGTTTCAAGCTGTACATAACAAACATGCTTGATTTCAATACAATAGTTCCTACCTGATCCTAGTGTATCAGTGGGGTGAAGTGGGAGCGATGGAGGCCTGACGCACGTTTGGCTCAAATGAGTGTCTTCTGAGTCTCTGCGCAGAGCTCATTTGAGCGAAACGTGCGTCAGGCCTCCATCACTCCCATTTCACTCCACTGATACACTAGGATCGGGTATGAACTATTGTATTGAAATCAAGCATGTTTGTTATGTACAGCCCGAAACATTGAAGCTGTTTTTACACAAGGAGTGCGAGTGCCAACCCATTTACTTCTACTAAGCACTGGATGAAAATGTTGTCTTCTTGGGTCCGAGCACGCTGGTCCTGTGAATCCCACCCGATTGTTGTCTTTGCCATCCTTGGTGCTTTATTAAGTTCCAGCAATAGCGACAGTAGTGCCTGTTGTTTTCTCCATACATCCTAAATCAAATAATTGTATAACACTTTTCTCCTGTCGGACTCAAAGTGCTCAAGAGCTGCAGCCACTGGGACAAGCTCAAAGTCACCTTGCAGTGTTAGAGAGTCTTGCCTAAGGGCTAGGTACTGATCCTAACTAGGATTCGAACCCTATTCTCCTATGTCAAAGATGGTGCCCTTACCCAGAACACTATCCAGTTATGGACAACAGAAAAAGCACAGGCAGTACTATCCGATGTTCCCACTGATGCTTTGCGCACCAGTACATTATGGACAATGCACTGCTGGATGCATATTTCTCCTGTAGTCCTGTCCATTTCACTGTCACTGAATGAGATCAGTGCTGCAACAGAGCAACACAGGTAACGTGGGGTTTTAAAATGCTAACTATTTGTCCATAATAAATGTTATAAATGTATATAGCCTTAAATTTTAAACTGCTCTTCCACAGAATCATTACTGTCCTTCAGCAAGACTTACAATCTAATGACATTTTTATATTTTATTAATTAAAACAAGTACATGAAATATAATTTGTAATTTAGAATACCAGTAAATGCAAAAACAAGAGTTCTTTATTCATTCTGCGGGCATTTTTCCCATATAGAAGATTTCACAGATTTTTTTGCTGCCTGAGGCAAACTTGTGAGGATAACCCCCCTCCCCTCCCCCACAATTTGGAACGATCACACAGCACCCAAAAATGCTCACCCTCACTATAGGTAGCCAGGTAGAGGTGCCCCGTGTATAGGGTAGCCAAGTATAGTTGCCCTGTTATAGGTAGCTAGTGTAGTTGCCTCCAGTATCGTTGCCCCAGTATGGGTAGTATAATTGCCCCGTATAGGTAGCTTGTATAGTTGCCCCAGTACAGGTAGTACAATTTCCCCATGTATGGGTAGTATCATTGCCCTCCATATAGGTAGCTAGTACATTAGCTCCAGCACAGGTAGTATAGTTGCCCCCGTATAGGTAGTATAATTGCCCTGTATAGGTAGTATAATTGCCCCAGTATAGGTAGCTTGTATAGTTGCCCCAGTACAGGTAGTATAATTTCCCCATGTATGGGTAGTATCATTGCCCCCCATATAGGTAGCTAGTACATTAGCTCCAGCACAGGTAGTATAGTTGCCCCCGTATAGGTAGTATAATTGCCCCTGTATAAGTAGTTTAATTGCCCCAGTATAGGTAGCCTGGAGGGGGTAGCAGCCAGGAAGGGGGGCAGCGGGCACAGCGGTGGGTAGGGAGGTTGGACCCGGTCCGCCCGGCCCGCGCTCCCCCTCCAGCCATTAGCGCTGTGCAGCATCCAGCAGCGGGCGGGGAAGCAATGACTCACCACCTTCCGTATTCCAGTGCTGCGTTCCACCGCTCGACACTTCCTGCAATCCTGCCCACTGTAATTCCGTAAGTACAGTGGGCAACACTGCAGGAAGTGACGAGCGGTGGAAAGCATCGTTAGAACGGAAGGAGGTGAATCATTCCTTCCCTGCCTGATGCCTGCGCAAATAGCTGGAGGGGAAGCACAGACCGGAAGGACCCAGGTGAGGGGGCCCGACCCGCCTTCCCACCGCTGTTCCCGCTCTTCCTCCTTCCTGGTTGCTACCCCCTCCAGCTCATTATTTGTATAAAGTGAAAACATGATAAAACAGAATGGGTCAATAGTAGATGATGCACAGACGTTTCGGACTTCCACAGTCCTTTCTCAAATCATCATGAACCCACACTGACCCCCTCCAGCTCATGGCAGGTCCCCCCACAGCCAGGCGGGCAGCTGCAAGCTGGGTGGCAGCAGGCCAGGCACACTTCCTGGTCCTGCCTGGTGCCGCCCCCAGACTTCTGCCACCTGAGGATGACATTTCACCTGGCGTCATAGGTGGGCCGGCCCTGGATGTAAGCCTGTTATCTAGGTGATGTTTGCTGTGGGAGTGACAGTAATGAGCCAAGCTGGGATACAAATTGAGATATCTACCTAAAAATCCTATTGAGGCTTCCCTCACTTCCTGCTCTGAAGTCCCCCATCGCTGAGCACCCCCCCCCCCCCCCCCTCCACAGCACGATTAGAGACAAGACATTGTCGCTAATCATTTCGGGGCTGTGCAGCTCCTCTTCTTGGATCATGGCCGTGCCTGCTGGAGCCGAGGGCTCCGTGGTACTGTGCATGCGTGGACGGGCTTGCATGGCTACTGCGTGGCCACGATCCAGGAAGACGAGCTACATGGCCCCAACGTAGAGGGGGCCGTGCTCAGCAACGTCGGGATTCAGACAACCGAGATAAGCCTCAATAGGATCCTGAGGCTTCCCTCACTACAGGATGAACATACAATTCCCTTGCATACAGTGCTGATGGTGTGCTGGTTGGGTTGGAGATGGAGACCCTCTTCATAAGCAAATTTAAATAGGTTTTGCATGTGCTTTATGCTTTTTAAGCGAAACCTGATGGTAAATAATTCTCCATGCACTGTAAGTGAAGTTCAGGTTTATTAACATATACTTTGAGCCCACAAATATAATATAATGTTTAAATAATTTGCACTTATGAATGTAAATGGAGCCATACACAGTCACTGTTTCTGAAAGAAGACTATTTCCAGGTTGTGTATTAATGCTCCCCTTATCTCCATAACTGTTACCATTATCTCACCCAGACAGGGTCTGATTGAAAACAGACTCTTTGTTCTTCCTACAAAATCCAATCTTATAAATCACTCACACTGATAATGTTCTTCCAAAGCTGTTTTCATCAAGACATAAATGGAGTGGGGATCCTGAGGCCTTTTTTTTCTGGATAAATGAGATATAAACTTTGCGGTTAATGGTTGTTTAAAGGGACACTGTAGGGGGGGTCAGGGGAAAATGAGTTGAAGTTACGCGGGGCTTCTAATGGTCCCCCACAGACATCCTGTGCCCGCGCAGCCACTCACCGATGCTCCGGCCCCGCCTCCGGTTCACTTCTGGAATTTCAGACTTTAAAGTCTGAAAACCACTGCGCCTGCGTTGCCGTGTCCTCGCTTCCCCTGATGTCACCAGGAGTGTACTGCGCAGGCCCAGTATGGTCTGTGCCTGCGCAATGCGCTCCTGGTGACATCAGGGGAAGCGAGGACACGGCAACGCAGGCGAAGTGGTTTTCAGACTTCAAAGTCTGAAATTCCAGAAGTGACCGGAGGCAGGGCCGGAGCATCGGTGAGTGGCTGCGCGGGCACAGGATGCCTGCGGGGGACCATTAGAAGCCCCGGGTAACTTCAACTCATTTTCCCCCGACCCCCCTACAGTATCCCTTTAAGTGCAACACAGGGCAATTCATAATAAGCTTATGAGTACTTATCTCTTAATAAAATAAGGGTGATTTAAAAAAATAACACTATATTTTCCTTTATTTTTCTATTCTGGAAGCACGGAATAATGGGACTGATTCACTAAAGTTTTCTTCCTGAATTATTTCCCTTTACCTGTTTTTCACTTCATCACTGACAAAGCAAAAAAGTACTTAAAGTGACCCAGAGACTACGGATATTAAACATTTTTTACTTACCAGGGCTTCCTCCAGCCCCATAAGCACGATGCGTCCCTCACCGTCCTCCCACGTGCCACCGTTAAGCAGCAATCAGCTCCTGTATTCGGCTCAGTGACGTTAACAGGGGGACTTCTGTGCATGTGCGGACCGTCTGCGCAAGTGCAAAAGACCCCGGCTGACGTCACTGAGTCAGACTGGACCCGACTGAGCCGAATACCGAGAGCTGATCGCGGCTTAACAGAGGCATGCAGGGGGACGGCAAAGGGCGCATCGGTGCGGAAGCCCCGGGTAAGTAAAAATCTTAATATCCGTAGTTTCTGGGTCACTTTAAAGGAGTTCCAAGATGAGAAAGCATATACAGGTATTGCACATACCTGTCCCCCTCATGCCATCCTGACGCCGACTGCGTTCTTGCTGAAACACCCACCCATTTTGATCCTCCTCCTGTTTAGCAGCAATATGGCCCGATCCATTGGCTTGAGAAGATCTCTCCATGCATGCACAGAACACCACAAATACATACTGCACATGCACAGTATTACTAGCCTTGACACTGTGGCCTTGTTCTCGGCGGCCCCCTGAGCGAGGCGCACACACTCACACCACTGCATGTGAAGCTGTGCATCTTGTGTAAGGGGAAATCTTCCTGTTCGCAAGTACAGACCCAAGGGGTCGAAGCCTAGTATGGGCCATACTGCAGCTATATGTAGCGGAGCGGGGATGACAAGGATACAGTTGGTGTCTGGATCATATCAGGGGGCAGGCATGTGCAATGCCTGTATATGCTTTCTCACCTCAGAACTCCTTTAAAGTGGACCTGAACTCAGAACTCCTCTCTGCTCTAAAAGATACACAACAGCATAATACCATTTAAACAAAAAAACATTTCTTTGTTACAGATGATACAAATCTTAAAATAAATCTGCACAGTTTCTACTTCCTGATTCATGGAAGCAGACATATTGTTAACATCCTGTGCTTTCAAATGGGCTTATCTGCTATAGGCAGTCATGTGAGACAGGGGGGAGACCAAATTACAACTAGTGATTAGACACAAATGAGGGGGAATTACACAGACTAAACTCTTTAAATACATACAGGTAACATTTCTGTTATATTTTCCTTCTGTACTTGTGCAAGAGTTCAGGTCCACTCTAAGTTAAGGCGAGAAAAGCAATATTGAACTAAAGCACACTCGACCTGACGCAATGTGCGTACATGTAAAAAAAGTCACCGCAGTAATTTGAGCGCCAGGGATAGCCGCTGGTAGAACATCTGTAAAATTACTGATATTCTACTGTTGAGCAAGGGGTAATATGTTAGTAGAATATCAGTTATTTTTATCAATATTTTACGCTTAACCTAAACCTATTCTCACATTAAACCTCACTGCAATATTAGTGCAACCTTTGGTGCTGGAAACCCCCTCTGCAATCCGCCAATATGGGCATCCTGTGACAATTTTGCTGTGGGGCCCCTTTCCCTCAGTGGTAGACACTAGACGTCCCTCTTCATGGATAAAGTGCATGGACATGGAGATATGGGATCATCAATGAGAAGCTAATAACTCCAAGTTGATGCAAATGTTGTGCTAATTGCATGCAACTTTATGCATCTTAAAAATGGGCCAACCAGTCAAATTCAGCAGCTGCTGCATTTGATATGTTCTTTGAGAATAAGCAGCCCCTTCCCTGGGTGGGCTCCATAGCGCCTGCTAATGAACCCCATGTATGTTTCATACACCCATAGGCAGTATGTTCCCACCAGAAATCTTACCAAAGCTTAGAAAAGAAGCCCACACAAAACTCTAAGCCAGTCATAGCAAACAGTCAGCACCAGAAACATCCATGTAGAGGTCTCCTCAAGGATATCCAAAGTGGTGTATAATGTAATTACCCACCCAAAACCGAAAACAGTTCTGTGCAGCCTGACAAGTAGCATATTCTCAGTCTCGGATTACAGCTTTCAAAGCCTGATACACTTAATTGTATCTTACACTTCTGATCAACATTTAATGTGGTTTCAACACACAAGTTGTAGTTTCAAAATAAACCTTCTCCATCCATTTATTTATGAGCTGCTTGTCACAACTGCTTTCCAATGACAAACACTTGGGTGATCCCATTAACCTGAACATCACACGGATGTGGCAGAATGCAAGTCGTCGTGCCAGCGGAACGCATCATGCTGACCCTTAAAGATAAGATATGGCAAGGAGCGCCATGTGCCTGTCAGTGTTCCTCCATAAATGGCTTCAGGAAACGCATCACAAAAGAGATTTGGCCTTCACACTAATGCAGCATGTGACTCTTCAAATGCGACCCAAACAATAGCAACCGTAACAAAGAGAGATCTATACAAAGGCTCAGAAATCTGTTACCTTCACAAATAAAACAATGTTATAAATGGATTTTCATTGCTGAATGGCATTTCATTTCCTGAGTTTTCATTCATAAACTGACAGTTAACAAGAGTGACGTGACAGTAGCAGCGCAACAGGGTTGCGTCAATGAGGTGCTAAGAACTCCCGCTTGCATGCAAATTCGGTAAAAAGATTGTATGCAGTTTGGAATTAAAGTAGTCAAATGCACTGCCTGACGATTTGGATTGGCCCAGTACGGCATACAGTGTTTCCACTTCTATAAGAAATCTCTGATTAAGAATCTTCTAAATGCTGTAAAAGCTTGTATCCCATTGATGTGGAAGTCTAAAGAATCCCCTCCCATAAGCCTATGGTCTCAGAGAATAGAACAGAGAGCCCTCATGGAAGAACTAATTCACTCTAAAAAGGAAAAAAGAAAAAAGTTTATCATTATGTGAGCGCAGTGGTATGTTTTTCAGTAGAGTAACTCTTACCGCTCTATAATCCACCCAGCTCACTCTGCTAGACCCCATCCGTCAGTAATAATAATACTTTTATAGCTCTTTTCTCCTGGGAGGGCTCAGAGCATTGTGATCCTAGGTTCTGCAGTCTCAAAGGCTGGGGAAAAAAGGTGGGTTTTTTAGCCTTTTCTTGAAGCTGTCCAGAGAAGGAGCCTCTCGCACTGATTGTGGAAGCGAGTTCCATAGAGTAGGTGCTGCACAGGAAAAGGCCCAAGCACCAAATATTTTAAAGTAGATCCTGGGAATGACCAAATTCATCTGATTAGCAGAGCTGAAGGGTGTGTAGAAGGGCATATAGTTCCAATAGATCTGCTATGTACTTGAGCCTTAAATGTCAGCAGGCAGATCTTAAAATGGATTCTCCATTTTACTGGCAACCAGTAAAGAGTTTGTATTGGCCCAGGGCCGGTCCACCCATAAGGCGGGGTGAGTTGGGTTCCTCAGGCGGCAAAATCCGGGGGGCGGCACCCGTCTGGCCGTGGGTGTGGGGGGCCGCCGAGCTGGAGGGGGTAGCGGGCAGGAAGGGGGTATTGGGCACAGCGGCTGGGAGGGGGGTCGGATCCTCCTCACTTGGGTCCCCCGATCTGCGCTCCCCCTCTAGCTTTTAAGTGCAGCAGCGTATCAATACCAGGCAGCGGGTGGGGATGACTCACCTCTTCCGTGTTCCAGCGTGCATTCTACTCTTGTCACTTCATGCAATGCCACCCACTGTATTGTAAGTGGACGGCATTGCAGGAAGTGACGAATACCCCCTTCCTGCCCGCTACCCTCTACAGCTTGGCGCCCCCCCAGCTGAGAAGGGGGGGCGGCGGTTTTTCACAAGTTTGCCTCAGGCGGCAAAAAGTCTAGAACCGGCTCTGTATGGGACCCTCCCAAGGTTCACCTTTCTCATGAAGTGTTAGGTAGATTATCGTATGGTGGATAAATCTGAGCACATTCATACACTTGTTTGGGCCAATGTGGTGAGTTGACAATATATTCATAAGAGTAGCAGCATAAGACCTATTAGAAGTAGGTGGTTGATCTACGGCCTGGGAATTTGGGCATCAAGGTGACCATTGGTACGATTAGCAATGATTGACATTTGTAGGCTAAAGTAGTATAATGTGAACGGTCTATGGAAGTATTATTTAGTTTCTTACTTTGTTTCCCTCTGTGCAAGGTGATTCTGTGTAATATACCTGTCGGTGCATACCTGTTAACTGCACCTGTGTGACAGCTGCACATTGTATTGTAATGCCAGTCACTGCATACCTTTCACTGCACCTGTGTGACTGCACATTGTATTAGTCAAGTCAGTGCATACCTTTCACGTCACCCCCCCCCCCCTCCCCCCGATATGGACAAAACAACAGGCAGAGGCAGAGCCAGAGGCAGACCCAGAGGCAGGCCACCCGGCAGGTCTGTTCAAGGTCGTGCTGACGTTATTTCGTGCGGCCCTGGCCAAAAGTATAGTGCTCAGAAGAAGGCACGTCCCATAAACTCCCAAGATTGTCAGGACGTGGTTGACTATTTAACACAGAACACCTCATCTTCCGCAGCCACCAGCGCTACTACAAGCACCACATCCACTGCATTTGACACTTCGCAGGAGTTTTTTGGTGGGGAATTAACTGATTCACAGACACTATTGTTACAACAAGATGAAGGTGCTAAGCAATTTACACCGCCTCATATGTCTCAGTTAGGCGACACTATGGACATAACGTGTGAGGAGGGGGATGATGAAGTACCTGCTGTCGGTGCAGTTTATGAAGTGTCTGAGGCAAGTGAAGCTGGGGAGGACGATAATGATGATTATACGGATGCCACGTGGGATCCTAAGAGACAAGATGACCAAGGGGACAGTTTAGAGGGGGAGTCAGAGAGGTGTAGAAGGCGAGTTGCTGAAAGAAGCAGGGGGAGCTCATCTTCAGAAAAAGCTGGTGGCAGTGTTCGGCGCCATGTATCGCCACCTATGGACAGCCAGCCAACATGCCCTTCAATGTCAGCTGCTGAGACCCCCATAGTGCCCACACCCCAGGGGGGCTCAGCGGTTTGGAAAATTTTTGTGTGTCTGCCTTAGATCAGAGCAATGCCATCTGTTCTGCAATGGGAAGAGCACCAAAGAAAAAGCAGCACACAAAAGCAAAGCCACCCTCCTTCTCTTCCTCCTTGAGGTGCATCATCTTCAGCCGCTTTCTCCCTTGCACCTTCACAATCACAGCCACGCTCCTCCACTCCGCCTCTCACCTTGAGCGGTTCCTGCTCCTCTGCCCACAGCAGCAGCCAGGTGTCCGTGAAGGAAATCTTTGAGTGGAAGAAGCCAATGTCTGCCAGTCACCCCCTTTCCCGACGTCTGACAGCTGGCTTGGCGGATCTGTTAGCTCGCCAGCTGCTACCATACCAGCTGGGGGACTCTGAAGCCTTCTGAAAATTTGTGGCCATTGGGACACCGCAGTGGAAGATACCAGGCCGCAAATAATTCTCAAAAAAGGCGATACCCAAACTGTACCATGAAGTGGTGTCATCTCTGGTACACAGCGTTGGGTCAAGGGTCCATCTGACCACGGATGCCTGGTCTGCCAAGCACGGTCAGGGCAGGTGCATTACTTACACAGCCCATTGGGTAAACCTTGTGACCGTTGGCAAGCAGGGAGTACGTGGCTGTGCAGCAGACCTGGTTGTGACACCTCCACGGCTTGCAGGCAGGCCTGCTGCCACCTCCTCTCTTTCTCCTCCTACTCCTCCTGCTACATCCTCTTCACTGTCCTCCTCCTTGGCTGAGTGGCAGTTCAACTCTACTGGTGCTGCAATCTCCTCTCCAGCTACACAGTCCCAGCTCCCCAGGGCCTATGCTTGCATGCCAGGTACGACAATGTCACGCCATCTTAGACATGTCTTGCCTCAAAGCGGAGAGTGACACTGGAGCAGCTCTCCTGGCTGCTCTTAACAAACAGATGGATCAGTGGCTGACCCCGCACCAACTGGAGATCTGCAACGTGGTGTGTGAAAACGGCAGCAATCTCATTTCGGCTTTGAATTTAGGAGACTTGACACATGTACCCTGCATGGCACATGTGCTGAATCTAATAATTCAGAGATTTGTGTGTAAGTACCCAGGCTTACAGGACGTCCTGAAGCAGTCCAGGAAGGTGTTTGGGCATTTCAGGCAGTCTTAAATGGCCATGGCACGCTTTGCCGATATTCAGCGGAGAAACAAATTGCTGGTGATACGCTTGATTTGCGATAGCCCGACTCGCTGGAATTCGACCCTCCTGATGTTCAACTGCCTGCTACAACAGGAGAAAGCCATCAAACAGTATTTCTACAACTACAGTCAAAGGACATGCTCTGGGGAGATGGGGATATTCTGGCTGAAGTACTGGACACTCATGTGAAATGCCTGCAGGCTCATGCGGCCGTTTGAGGTGACAAACCTGGTGAGTCGCAGTGAAGGCGCCATCAGCGACTTGATCCCATATGCTTTCTTCCTGGAGCGTGTTGTGCGCAGAGTGGTGGATCAAGCTGTGGAGAAGCGTGAACTGGAACTGGAACAGGAACAGGAGGAAGAGTTGTGGGATCAATTCTCAGCAGAAGCAGATGATTCCTCAACACCTGCGGCAGCAAAGAGGAGGGAGGAGGAGGAAAAGTTGTGTGGGGAAGAGTCAGATGATGAGGAAGGTAATTTTTTTTTGGGAGGAGGGCGGAAGAACAACCACAGCATGTGTCGCAGGGGGCTTGTGCTGCTCAACTTTCCCGTGGTATTGTTCGTAGCTGGGGGGAGGAGGAGAACTTAGCTGACATCACTGAGGAAGAGCAAGAGGAGATGGATAGTATGTCTGCATCCAAATTAGTGCAGATGGCGTCTTTCATGCTGTCCAGCCTGTTGAGGGACCCCCGTATAAAAAACTCAAGGGGAATGAGCTGGACTGGGTGGCCACGCTACTAGTCCCTCATATAGGCAAAAAGTGGCGGAGATGTTTCCAAATCACCAGAAGGCAGAAAGGATGCAGCACTTGCAGTACAAGCTGGCAACTATGCTTTACAGTGCGTTTAAGGGTGATGTCACAGCACAACGGAATAAAGGTGCCACTGCCAGTAATCCTCCTCCTCCAATGTCCACGCAGGCAAGGACAGGACGCTCTAGCGATTTCATGGTGATGTCACACATGCGGACATTCTCTAGTCCAACGTCTCGCCTTAGCCCTTCCGGATCCACCCTCCACTAACGCCTCGACAGGCATGTAGCCGACTACCTGGCCTTAAGTGTGGATGTAGACACTGTGAGCAGCAATGAACCCTTGGACTACTTGGTGCGCAGGCTTGACCTGTGGCCAGAACTGTCACAATTTGCCATCCAACTTCTGTCTTGCCCTGCCTCAAGCATCCTGTCAGAAAGGACCTTCAGCGCAGCTGGAGGCATTGTCACTGAGAAGAGAAGTCGCCTAGGTCACAAAAGTGTTTAGTACCTCAGCTTTATCAAAATGAATGAGGCATGGATCCCGGAGGGCTACTGCCCGCCTGAAGACTAAGTCGGTCCCCACACAGCATCTCTGCCTGAAGGCCACTTGACTGCCTTCTCCGCCACCACCAACAGGGTCCAGGACTCCAGGCGGATTCCTGAATTTTTAAGGCCGCTGCTAGCAGGGGCCGCTATAATAATTTTTCTTGTGCGTGTACATGCCTGCCTAATTTTTCTGGCTGTACTGCGGCTGCAACAACAAAACAAAAGGCATGTACATGTGTCAATTCCCCTTCGTGATCGTTACCTTGACGCAGTGAAGGAGCTTGCGTATCACAATGAAGCAATGACCGTCGGCTATATGAGTGTGTCGGGGGGGGGGGGGGCACGCCCAAGATAATAAGGTTGTTGTTTCATTGTGGACAGACCAAATTCAATCAGCTGGACAGTCACTGTTCTGTCATTGATCTACCACAGCCCGGCTGTCACAGGTGCCCTAGTGGTCAGACCGCGAAATGCCTTCCAAACGGTGCCAGCGCACGGATCGTGTGAACTCTGGTCGCAGTCAATGCGTAGGAACCGTTGGGAACACTTTACACACTATTTCAGGGTATAACTGCCACCACCTCTGTTTTCTGAGACAGAGGAACTCACTAACTGGTTATTTCTCAACCTGCAAATAAAAACGGTTAAACACACTCTATTCTGTCTAGATCTCAACAATAGTAGCGTCTCTTTAGAAGTCTGGTTCAGTTGTGCGGCTAATAAGCAGGGTAGCGGAACAGTGAATGACTTTGATGAAGTCTTTTATTCACGGCAATATAAATAATTAATATATACAGACAATTATTAAAATCAACAATTATTAAAACAGTAATAGCCAGTATGAAATAAAAAAGGAGAAAATACTTAGGGTTTGTGGAAATATGTCCGATCTGGGAAAACTTGTAGAGTTCCTTTTGTTCAGTTCAGCAAAGTTTAAAATCCAAGCAAAATGGAAGATGTCCTTTGTTCAGTTCAGACAAGATGGCCGATCAAGATGGCCGCTAGCCATGTGTCCTTTGTTTCAGCTCAGACAAGATGGCCGCCAACCACATGGTCCCCTGGCTGGCAGTGTGCTTTCGTTAAGGTGGAATTTGGAGGACTGAGGGCCCGCCTGCCGGCCATGTGCTTTTGATGAAGCTGGTTTGGGGGTGTGGCAATGCCGGCCCCCTCTGAGTTACCCACCAATGACAGTTCATTCCCTCTGAGAGATTTTAGGGCTAAACTTATAAAATGCTGTAACTCATGAACGATACACGTTATATTTATAACAGATAACAGATTCATACTTGTCGGAAAATACAGATTAATATGACATCAGACATGGCTAGGGCAGCAGGTCAGGTTCCTGAGAAGATTCATACCTGGGTTGTAGGGGCCCCGGGCCCCTCTCGACTGGTATCAAGAGATTCAGCATGACCCTATGGATCCAATGATACCGCTCTCATAACTACCCTATTTACTGTATTCTGTAAATAGGCAAAAAATTATAACATTCATTTCTTCCTGGTAAGGCTGCAGCCAGGCTGTCTGGTGTCAAGCTGTGACTAGCTTCCTGGGATCTCCCTGTATGAAAAGGACCTTTTGGTTCCTTTAATTAACATCTGAATGTGAAATCAGCTTGGTCAAGCTTTGAGTTTACACCTCTGGCTGACAGGTCACAGGCACCAGTTTTCATGAAAAGAACTCTGCTGCTCTTATGAAGACAGCAGAGTCCCTCCAGGCTGGACTGCCTGGTATCCACAGACATGATATTCTGATTTTGCAGCGCAAGGCAATCGAGGCAGGAAACCGATTGCGGTTGCGTTTTCGTTTCTCACGGCTGTTCCGTGACACCGGCCACCATATGGGCTGGAAAGCCGCCATCACCTGCACTCTCATCATGGTGCGCACCAGTCCAGCACGGCCGTCACTACACAAACTGCTGTGTGCGGTGCGTTACACAGTGAGTTTGGTCTCAGTGTGAAGCAGTACACTAATTACACTACCTGATTGATGTATACACATGCAAGATGTTTTAAAGCACTTTAGGCCTCCAATTTAGCATTCAATGTGATTTCTGCCCTTAAAATGCTGCTTTGCGTCAAATCCAGATTTTTCCCTTGGACTTTTGACGTGTATCCCACTCATCCATGCCCCCCTCCAGGTGTTAGACCCCTTGAAACATCTTTTCATCACTTTTGTGGCCAACGTAAATGTTTCTAATTTTACCAGTTCGCCTCCCCATTGAAGTCTATTGCGGTTCGCGGAAGTTCGCGCGAACCAAACTTTTTTGCGTAGGTTCGCGTTCGAGGTTCGCGAACTGAAAATCGGAGGTTTGAGCCATCTCTATACCTAATCAGACTGACAAATCTGATAAGTTTCTCCTCATGGGGGATTCAGTATTTCCTTTATTATTTACAAGAGCACTCCATAGTATAGATCTATAGAAAGTTGCTGGCCAGTCTGGATTGCACACTGTTTTTGGCTGTTTCTACTTACTGAGAGAGTGACACGGGAAATCAGCAATTTATGGTGCACTGTGAGACAAATGTACTTCTTATATGGAACGATTTTAAATGTTATAATTTTCCCAATGGTGGAAAAGGACCAGAGCCCTTTTCCCTATTTCAGTGCTGTGATTACTGTGATTGGCTCACAGAGATCACAGGGTCTCAGAAGCCAACCTACCCAGCACACGGAGCTCAGTTGTCATTAGACAGTTGCGTGCAGTGCTGGCGATAGAACTGGGAGAGCACAACCATGGGAGACTGATATCTGCGCCTTGACAGGGATAAGGCCCGGTTCACATTAGCGGTGGCTATCCGGAATAGCCGTGCCGGAGCCGCACCGCATGCTGGCCGGACGAAACGGACGCACGGCATAGCAATGTAAGTCTATGCCAGGGTTCACATGTGTCCGTTTCGTCCGGACCGGAGCCGGACCGGATCCGGACTCCGGTGTCCGTTCCAACATGCGCTATTTTTTGGTCCGGCTCCTCCGGCAGCCGTATCCGGGGCGGAGCCGGACTGCACCATCCGGCCAATGGAAACCAATGAGAACCGGAGAGCGCACAACACACTGGCAAAAAATCCGGATGTTCTACCCCACTTCCTATGAGGATTGTTGCGGCGATATTGTATCGGGGACACATGGGCAACCATTTTGGAGTGGAGCAGCACGAGCTGGAGATGTTGGCAGCATGTTGGAGGTGGAGGTGAGTGCTAAACAGCGGAGGGCCTGATTCCACAGGTCCCCCTTCTGCTGACCTCCCAGACCCCAACATTTTTTTTGTTTTTATACAGGTTGTTATCTCTTTAAGAATCCGGATCCGGACCGCAACCGTGTTCATACCGCACGGAAACCGTATGCAACCGGACCGGATCCGGACAGGAACCGTACGGTTCAGGTCCGATCCGGCTCCGGTGCGGTCCGGACATCCGGTGCGGTTTTTGCAAAACCGCAAGTGTGAACCGGGCCTAAGAGGCAATAAACGGTGTAGGTTTAAATCAG
Source organism: Hyperolius riggenbachi (assembly GCF_040937935.1). Lineage (NCBI taxonomy): Eukaryota > Metazoa > Chordata > Amphibia > Anura > Hyperoliidae > Hyperolius > Hyperolius riggenbachi. The sequence continues at coordinate 244,040,413 of NC_090652.1, read as the reverse complement.
CCGCGCCCGGAACACAATACTCAAATAGGACCCACCTATACTTATGGCAATTTTTAGCAAGAGTAGTATTGAAAACCTGGCTAGTGGCTTTGATTGTTGTAAGTTGGTCAGTGGAGATTTGTACGTTAGAATTTTCTGCTTTACAGTAATCTTATGCAATGTGCAGTCTCAGACTTTGATATCTGCCAGCAGGCTGACTATTTCTGAATGTTCCCTCACATATTTATGAGGTTGTTAATGATTATTGAAACACCTTACCTCACCAGTTCACTTATTGCTTTGTCCCAGCTGCATATTATAGAAGCCCGGAGTCTCCTGGAGAAGAGACTCAGATTCTCAGTAAATTAACATAAAAAGACTAGAAGTTCTCTTATATTGTAGCGACAATTGATCTTCCTGAGAATGGGCTCTGCTGCCTCCCTTGTGACCAGAGGCCATGGATGGGGAACATAACATATGAGAGTGGTTCTATAATGCCAGGAGATTATCTGCTCTGTCATTACTAAAGTTACATTACAGATTAATAAAATTATACCTCCCAACTTTTTGAGATAAGAAAGAGGGACACTCAAGCCACATCCCTGCCACACCCCTAATCACACGCCCCTACTACACCCCCAGTCACATACACAATTTCATAAGAAAAATATGCTGTTTTATAATTCAAACACTGGTCATTTCAATCCTGGTTAATTTTCTTTTAGGAAAATAAGAAATATATCAGTTTAAAGGATGGGAATAAAGTTCAATCAAACAAATTTTTCAGGCCCCCGATGAATCACCACATGACGAAACTAGTCGGGCAGATTGGGCAGTACTGGGTCGCCAAGGACACTAGGAGTTTCTAATATGCGCATTTGAACATTATAATTGTGATTGCACTGTTTTTTATTTTTATAATAAAAGTGGTATTACACTATGTGGATGCCTTTTGAGTTTTAAAGATATATAGAAGATTGGGGGAATTGGAAGATACAGAGGATCCTGAAAAGAGACTACAAGCAATGTTGCTGATCTGTGCAGGGTTGGCCACTTTTTCTGGTAAGAGGCACTGACGGCAAGCTGGTGGATGGTTGCACAGTGTGGCGAGGTGCAATATTAGGATTACCCTGGTGGCAGATAGGAGTGTTTTTATGGCCATAACAGGATTACACTATTTGGAGTTTCTCTCTGTATTTCATGTGAATGTCTGAGGAGAGTCCATGAGGATTCAGTTTCATCGAATTGGCGTAGCCACATGAGCGTCTGCTGGTCCATGATAGATCAGGGTACAAATCTGGTGAGCATATTCTGTATTATTTGAACATTGGAGATATGAGATTTTGTATTCAGATATTCATATAATTGTGTATCACTGACTTAATAAAATAGTTATAATATACAGAGGCGCCAATAGAATAAAAATAGTACCAATTTAAAATCAATAAAATGTGGGAGGCAGGGGTGGACCCACCTACCCAACAAAAACACAAGCACTGATGTAAATAAAGTGCAAATAAATTCAATTAGTACTCCTAGTAAAAACAATTTGCAACGCGTTTCACGGGTCCCAAGCCCGCTTCCTCAGGCAAAAAAAACATATACAGGCAGGAGCAACAGTGTCTTTGTGTAGACGAGTGTGGCGCCACAATTGTCTACACAAAGACACTGTTGCTCCTGCCTGTATATGTTTTTTTGCCTGAGGAAGCTGGCTTGGGACCCGTGAAACGCGTTGCAAATTGTTTTTACTAGGAGTACTAATTTAATTTATTTGCACTTTATTTACATCAGTGCTTGTGTTTTTGTTGGGTAGGTAGGTCCACCCCTGCCTCCCACATTTTATTGATTTTAAATTGGTACTATTTTTATTCTATTGGCGCCTCTGTATATTATAGTATAATTTTATCCACCTGGTGGATGGGTGTTGACACCCTCTTTTTTTCCCGTCTACGGAGAGCGACTTTTTAACCTGAGCGTGGACAGGTCTAATCTCCTCGTCTGTGATTGAAGTGGTTGCCTCACCTTGGCAACCTGGATTTGTGAGTAAAATTTCAATTGTCCTTTCACCACTGCCAATCATACAACAGTAATACAGTATTGGGGGCTCTCGATTGTCTTTCTTCTTGTTTAATAAAATAGTTAAGTGCTTAACAGTCAGTGTTGTGCATCAGGAGGGGTACACTACCCTAGTGGGTCTAGTGATCCAGTTGGTATTTGGTTTTTGAACTTTCATTGTTATAACCGGTTCAGCACCGCAGTCCGAAAATCTCATGCATCCGAGCAACGTTCACCTCCCATTCATTCGCCTATAACTTTATTGCTACTTATCACAATGAATTGATCTATATCTTGTTTTTTCCGCCACTAATTAGGCTTTCTTTGGGTAGTACATTTTGCTAAGAATTATTTTTTTCTAAATCTATTTTAACAGGAAGATTAAGAAAGAAATTAAAAAAAATCATTATTTCTCTGTTTTTGGCCATTACAGTTTGAAATTAATATACGCTACCGTAATTAAAACTCATGTATTTTATTTGCCCATCTGTCCCGGTTATTACACCATTTAAACGATGTCCCTATCACAATTTATGGTGCCGATATTTCATTTAGAAATAAAGGTGCATTTTTTCAATTTGCGGCCATCACTATTTATAAGCGTATAATTTTAAATATTATAATAACATATTCTCTTGACATGCATATTTATTTTTATTCTTTTAATTGTATTTTTTATTTTTAATAAAAAAAAAGTGTATGTGGGTAATTTTTGGTTTGGGAGGGAAACTGTTAATTTTAAATGTAAAATAATATTTTTTTTCTATTAAAAATGTATGTTGGTGCAGTTTACTATTTGGCCACAAGATGGCCACAGTGAAAAAAGTCCTGGATGCGAACGATCTCGCATCTCGCATCCAGGAACTAAAATGCTGGCGAGAGGTTTCCTGGGGGCAGAAATACCGCGCTCTCTGGAGAGAAAGCGTTGGTATTTCTGCGGGGAAATTAGATTGATGAATGGGAATTATATTCCCATTCACTGATCGGGGGGCTAGCGGCGGGCAGCGGGAGTGCGTGCGGGGGCGCGCCCGATCGCGCGCACCAGCCAGCGGCAGCAGCAGTGCCTATCTGGACGAGGAAGCTCGTCCAGATAGGCCGAACTGGGTATTATTAGAAGTCATAAGAGGAGCGCACTTGATTTTTGATATTTAAATTTCTGGTTTTCATATTTGACTGGAGGACTCCCTCAAGTGGAGACTGTGAACGGCGGGGACCTTAATGGCAACTAGCAGTGCCAGGCCACTTCTGTGAAAGTAATCTAGCTCACCACAGGCTTCAAAGCTTTACCCTGGTAACGGGGTACTTTAAGTTAGCCAGAAAATGGCATCATTGTGATTCAAAACTTCCAGCTTTTACTGAAGGCCAACATGGTACAATATTATACTGCCACTACTAAATTACAAAAAGACTCATCCGGCACTGAAATATGTTGATAGTGACCTTTAAAGGACCACTATCGCAAAAAAAGTAGACAGTTAAAATCTGACAGAACCAACAGATTTTGGGCCAGCAAATCAGAGTCATCTCACTGGGAAGATAAAAACAAAGAACACTAAGAGCCCCAATAGTGTAATATGTACTGGTAAATGGTTACTAGATAGAGTAAATATTAACTTTTACTCACAAACAGGACAGCCATTAGGGGGGGGGACAACTGACACTGTAGTGAGGGGCCCAGGGCTTCTGGGGGCCCTGGGCCCCCCAAAGTGCTGGAAGGGCCGCATGTGCTGGCTGCCAGTATATAACCAGTACACCGCGTTCCATCACTGAGAGAAGAGTGACATCAGCGCTTGAACGTGGGGAGCAGATGAGTGAGCCCGCTACAGCGGACTTTATATACTGGGACACCACCTATATCTGGCTACAGGCTACCTATACTGGGCCACCACCTATACCTGGCTACCTATACTGGGGCTGGAACCACCTATACCTAGCTACCTATACTGGGGCACCACCTATACTTGGCTACTTATACTGGTGCGCCTATAGCTTGCTACCTATACTGGGGGCACTTGTACCTGGCTAACCTATACTGGTGCACCACCCATACAAGGCTACCTATACTTTTAGGCCACTATACCAGGCTACCTATACCGGGGCACTACCTATAGCTGAATACCTATACTGTGGCACCTGTATCTTGCTGGCCTATAATGGGGCACCAGCTATACCAGGCTACCTATACTGAGGGCATCTACACCAGGCTACCTAGCTATCTCATTTGATAACGGAGGACTAATTGCATTTTGCTAGTATTTGGCTCCACCCACAACATGCCATGGTCATGCCCACTTTTTGCCACATCACGCTGTGCATGCCGCTTTCTTCATTGTCAGAGCCATGCACATTTTTCAACGCAAACCACTTCGCGCACGGACACTGGGGTGGGGTGGCTAGTGGGCAGGCACAGCAACCAGTGGATGGGCCCAGGGAGGGGGGGGGGCAGGCCTGATGATGTGTGAGGGGCCCCAAAATTTCTGATGGTGGCCCTGCTCACAAACCAGGGTTACCATTAGGCAACCACTGTAGAGGCAGGTAGGGAGATTTTCCTGACCCCACTCAGGAATAAGAAGTCGCTCTCTGTAGATGAGAGAAAAGAAATGATGATTTTCATATGTCTCAGACTGACCACATATGCTATTGCTCCGTTGTTATTGCCCGATGAAGTGGGATCAAACCTGCAAAACTCGTTGCATATTTGGAGTTCATAAATAAAATATATTGACTGTCTTTACTACAGTCATTGTGTGTCTACTTGGAGGAGGTAAGTCCACCACTACCTCCTCTATTTACCAAGAATTTGGTTTTTAACCTAATTTAACTTCCTTTTATCCTTTTGGTGCCTCTGTTCTCCTGCATAATCTCACTGGGAAGGCAAGAGGAAGCGAGATGCATCCGCACGTCACTGGAAGATAAGAGAACTGCCACATAACATGAGCTAGCTGACAATATGGCTTTATTACAGTCTGTTGGATCTGCAGGGTACAGTTAGGTCAGACATATGAAAATCATCATTTCTTTGCACAGAGGAAATCACACACACACACAAATCATACACAATTCATTTAAAAACACTATAGTATGCCAAAAGTATACCCTATAGCATTTTTTTCTTTTCTTTTAAGAAGTCTCGCTCAATGCAAATCGGTGATGATAGTACAGTACAGTCCCGTTTATACAGAACTCAACAAACTAGTAATTTCAAGCAACCAGCACAACTCCCTGGTAGTACCTAGAGTGGTGGATGCCAACTGTTTATGGGCTCTGCTGTGATTAAAGCTTGGTATCCACGGCTCCCCCATATACTTTCAATTACTGTATTTTAATACAGAGTTCATGGTACATATATAGAGTGGGGTACAGTACTGTACAGTATTACCTAGGCCAATTTTTAAGAAACCCCAATGATCCGGCATCAGCCGATCCCCGTCAGTGCTGGACAACAAAGACTCTACTATACAAGACATAAATGTTATCATGTTAGCTCGGCCCAATTGATTTCGTCACCTGACAACTTTATGATACAGAATGTTCCTACTCTATTGTAATAAACTACTTTTACCCTGAAATCTAGCATCACACCTTCTCTTCCCAGTGGTTAATACCATTCCTTTCCTGGAACCTAGCATCAACTGTCCCCCTTTTACCAATGGTGAATACCATTCTTCCCCAGAATATCTATCACCTCAACCCAAACACCCGTAAAAGGCATTGGCCAGCACAACTACCCTCTCTCTGCCCATAACAAGTGTGGTCAGTGTTACTAACCATCTCCCCCTACCAGCGAGTGTGGCCAACATGACCCCCCCCCCCCACATCAATTACACTAATAAGTACAGCCAGATTTCAAAGCATATAATAAGCAAGTGGAAGTGGGTGAGGAAATATACACGACTCAGAATAAATTAGGTTTCCAAAATTCAAGGATTTTTTTTGCCATAACACCCCTTTAAAGGACAACTGAAGTGAGAGGGATATAGAGGTTGCCATATTTATTCCCTTTTAAGCAATTCCAGTTGCCAGTTGCTGATCCTCTACCTCTAATACTTTTAGCTATAGACCCTGAACAAGCATTCAGCAGATCAGGTGTTTCTGACATTATTGTCAGATCTGACAAGATTAGCTGCATACCTGTTTCTGGTGAGATTCAGACACTACTTCAGCAAAATAGACCAGCAGGGCTGCCAGGCAACTGGTATTATTTAAAAGGAAATAAATATGGCAGCCTCCATATTCTTCTCACTTCAGTTGACCTTTAAGAAAATAGCGGTCTTGTAATGGTAAATATGTGTTAACCCATTACGTGTCTTTCTTTAATGAAGATTACATAAATGTTGTGTGTGTTTTCACCACAGATGTACCTGATGCAGTGCATTTGTTAGCTGAAACACAGAATGTACTTTGCACTATATTACTTTTTATTAAATAAAGAAGAGTAATCTTGTCTACAAATCAAACTGGGCTGCAAATGGCAAAAAAAAAATCAAAACTTTATCAGGGCAGATCTTGCCTTGTATCATATTGGCCAGCGGGAGCTGATGGTGGCAGTGAGCTGTAGCCTGGGGCAGATGGGCCCCCCTATATGCTCGATGGGGGAAGGCATCCGCCTGGCTTGGGATTATCACAGACTGCACAGAAGTGCAGTCCGCTTACTGCAATGGATCCCGAGGATGTGTGAAGTGTGAACGGCTCCTATTTATAACATAGGAGCCGATCACTGTGGAGCGGAAAAAGGAAAACATTTATTGTTTCTCTGCTTAAAGTGACCCTGACCCTCTGCATAAAGATGACATTTGACTTACCTGGGGATTCCTCTAGCCCTTAGCATGCAAGGTCCCTTCAGTCGAAGTTGCCAGATATCCAGAGCCAGAACCAGGACCATGGAAGGGGCCAGGAGGATGCCGGGGGACCTCACAAGCTACGGGGGGCTAGAGGAAGCCCCAGGTAAGTCCAAATTTCATTTTTATGCAGAGCTCAGGGTCCCTTTAAGAGGGAACAGAGTCTAAGCCATGTAGTCTAGTGTGGCGGGTTATCAATCGCTGATATTCAAATGGGATTCAGATTGTCTTGTATCAATAGGGATTCCATTCTCATCCTTTAAGTAGACACCTTAAATGTTATTTTACTTCTTAAAACAGAATGTGTTGCAGATAGAACTATATAGTATTTGCAGCTCACTGCATAGAACTAGAATTAGGTATTTACAACCCACAGTATAAAATAACCTGTGATGTTCTCAAGGGAAAATCCTCTCTAGATGCTTATTTTCTAAGTAGGAGACCCCACACTTATGTTTTTTTCTAGTCACATTTCCCAGCTCATGTATATTGCACTATAATACTGTGTAATCCTATAAATTAGCATGGAAATTATCAGATGAATCTTTTCTTTTCATACCTACCCATTATATCACCTTTACAGCATTTGAAATGAATAAAATAGAGCTACTGCACAGCTGAAATATATATAATGTAGGTTCAGAGGTCACAACTGTACCTTATCTGTAACAAATCACAGTTTCTCTTTCTTAAGGTGGCCATACATCTATCGACTTGGTGGCCCATCGACCATTTGATTCAATAATTATTATCAAATCGGATGAAAATCGGTGCTGCAAAGAGCATACCGATCGACAATGCAACCAATTTTGGGCTGAAATTGGTCGCATGCTGCAAGATGTCAGGCCGTCAATCGGGCGAGTGATATCAGGATGAGCAACGAAACCCTCGGGGCTGTCCCCCCTAATGTAAAGTGTTCCCTCCTGGTGCCCAATGCAGTATACTTTACCTGTCCGTATCCGCCGCTGGCTATGGGCTCTGTCCGCAAGCCACATACACGTCACGCACACCCCTACGTATACGCCAGACAACCACGTGGGGTGTTTGTATGCGGATTGTGGACGTAGCCCAGAGCCAGCAATGGAAAAGGAGAGGTAAAGTGTGCTACACTGGGCACTGGGGGTTGGGAGGGGCATTTTACATTAGAGGGGGCAGCACTGGGCTGGGCGAGGAGGCTGATGCGGCATTACAGGAACGATTCCTGATTGAATATCAGCATGAAATGGATTGGGAATTGGCCTGCAGTGTATGGGCAGGCAACAGATCTCTCTCCGATCAGATTCAGCAACCTGCAAAAGATGGAACTCGCACTGACCCTAGATGCGGAGATGCAGGTGAGACATGACAGAGAAATACTTGAAGGATGCCTTTTTACAGTTGAAATCACACAATGCAGGGTAGGGCAGTATGTTACCAGTTGGCAGTTATCTAAAATACAGCAGTAAAATGATAGGAAATGCCTGGTTTTTTTAGATATATAACACTTTGAATTGCAAACGGTTGTAATTTATACTTTTACAAACAGGTTAAGAGTGTCCCTCAATAATGTGACGCAGCCCCTTCCATGGTGTATTTCACTTTTATCATTCTTCATCCAGTCCTCTAATCCAGCTGAGCTCAACTTGTCTGTTGTAAACTGCTATATATCTTTTAAAAAGAATGTAGATTCACTATAAGTCTGCAGACCATTGACCCACTGCCAAACGTCTGCAGTACACTGCAGTTTGTCTACTACTCAATCGTTTGCAATAAAATTCTACATTCGCAGTGTTGGGAGCTGAATCATTTTCATCAATACCTCTCCTGCTAGCCTTGCCAGTGGCAGTAAGACTGTACAGAGGAGCTGCTGTACATCACCAGGGTCCATTCACAGGAGGTATATGTAATTCTAATGCGTGGCAACGCACTAACCATGTTGTGGAATGTGCCCATTCACAGTATGGGCTTGATTCACTAAACCGTGATCACTGATATCACGGTAACGCTAGCATTTTGCGCGTTATAACGTGCGTAACGATTTTCACGCACAACGCAGACAGTTTGCATGTGAAAATTTGTGTTTGCACGCGCAAAATTCCTGATTGCATGTGAAAATTGTTACACGCGTTATAATCGCACAAAATGCTAGCGCGACCTTGATATCAGTTATCACTGTTTCGTGAATCAAGCCCTATATACGTTATAATGCATTAAAGGACAACTGTAATGAACGGTATATAGAGTCTCCCATATTTATTTCCTTACCAGTTGCCTGGCAGCCCTGCTGATTTATTTTCCTGCAGCAGGATCTGAATCACACCAGAATCAAGCATGCATCTAATCTTGTCAGATCTGACAACAATATCAGAGACACCTGGGGCTTGATTCACAAAGCGGTGCTAACCTACTTAGCACGTCTAAAGTCTTTAGATGCGCTAACCAGGGTGCTAAGTAGGTTAGCACCGGATTTCTCAATCAGATCGCACGCTAACTTTGCGAGCGCAAAGTTTTATGCGCGCAAAGTTTTACGCGCACTAAGTCCCATAGGCTTTAATGGGCATTTCGCGCGGTGCACCCTGCGCTCTGTGCAGTACGCACGTAAAGTTTTACGCGCATAAAGTTTTGCGCGCGTAAAGTTTTATGCGCGAAAAGCTTGTTTAGACGTGCTAAGGGGGTTTTCACAGGCGTGCTAACAGTTAGCACCGCTTTGTGAATCAAGCCCCTGATCTGCTGCACACTTATTCAGGGTCTTTGACTAAAATTATTGAAGGCAGGGGATTAGCATTCTAGCCAGGCAACTGGTATTGTTTAAAAAGAAATAGATATGGCAGCCTCCATATACCTCTCACTACAGTTGTCCTTTAAGAGTTAAAGGGACTCCGAGCTCTGAATAAAAAACGCCCAGGGAGAAGAGCCAGATGGACGCCGTGGGACCTCCCGACCTACGGTGGGCTGCAGAAAGCCCCAGGTGAGTACCAATTTTGTTTTTATTCAGAGCTCGGAGTCCCTTTAAGAGGAGCCCTGATAAATGAAAAAGTAGGTTAATAACAACCAAAATGAAATAAAAGAGGTGGCTTACCTCTGTGCACCCACATTACCTGTCTCGATATTATAATGCATGTGTTAGAATGTAAACGTAACACATTGTTAAACCTATGTATGATAATGTCTGCCTTAAAGTGGATCCGAGATAACCTTTTACTCATTGCATAATTGTGTTCCTTTCATATAGTTTATAGGGCATTCCTCAAGCCAAATACTTTTCTTTTGTTTTAATACTCTAATTCCCTATAAAATAAACAAGCCTCGCCCACAGCTTCTCCAGAGTGCCTCGGCACTCTCAAATCCATGTACCTGTTATGATCGCTTCTGCAGCATGTGTTGCTGGCTGCAGTTGTACTGCAGCCAAACAGTTCTGATTTCTTTACATGCATTTGCTTGCATAGTTTTGCTTGCACTCACATTGAGGGCCGGTGCACACCAAAAACCGCTAGCAGATCTGCAAAACGCTAGCAGATTTTGAAACGCTTTTTCTTCTTTTTCTGTAGCGTTTCAGCTAGCGTTTTGCGGTTTTGTCTAGCGGTTTTGGTGTAGTAGATTTCCTGTATTGTTACAGTAAAGCTGTTACTGAACAGCTACTGTAACAAAAACGCCTGGCAAACGGCTCTGAAGTGCCGTTTTTCAGAGCGGTTTGCGTTTTTCCTATACTTAACATTGAGGCAGAAACGCATCCACAATCCAAAAAATGCCTCACCCAGGCATTTTTCGTTTCTGCAAAATGCCTCCCGCTCTGGTGTGCACCACCCCATTGAGATACATTGACCAAGCAGATCCGCAGCCGCAAGCGGATCTGAAAACGCCCAAAAAGCCGCTCGGTGTGCACCAGCCCTGAGTGTTGATTCCATCTGCAATAGCTCTGCAGTTCATGGCAGCTTGAGATGCTCTTGTGAATTCAAACAATTATTGCCTGTTGCAGCTGAGCTGTAATTCCTTTCATGCAGGCTGCATAGTTTTGTCTGCCTTTTCCTGCTGTCAGCTTGTGACTGATTACCATTCACCTGTGTGGGAATTTGCATGTCCACTCCCATTTGATGACCACAGTATAAAGAGTTGCTTCCTGCTGTGCTCCCGGCCCGTCATAACCTGTCTAAGCTGTTACCCTGGGGCCCCTGTTCTTGGTTCCTGTGTACCCTGTGTGAATTGCACTGACTCCTGCAGAGAAGCAGTGAATCCTTCCAGTCCTGTTCTTGCGAAGTAAGCCATCGCTGCGGTCGCGATTGGCTACTTCGTTCCAGTCTGTCTTGTTTGTGAACGCTTGCTGTCGCTGAGGCAGTGACTCGATTAGCAAGCGTTCATTATGTCTGTCTTGTCTTGTGGATTGCGCAATCTCCTGCGGAGGAGTAGCGAATCCTTCCAGTCCTGTTCCTGGAGATTAGTTGCTATTGACTATCTCACTCTTGTGTGGTTGTCTACGTATGAACGCTCGCTGTCGCTGAGGCAGTGACTGGATTAGCAAGCGTTCATTCAGTTTGTCTCAGTCCTTGTTTATGTGTGTCCTTCGGGACCGTAGTTAGTTCCTGATACGTGCATATATATATTGGTTCGACAGTATATTCATATCTCAGGTAGATTTGCTATTTTGCTAGTCTTGCATCATATATTTGTTCATTGCCAATATATACGCATACTAGCGCGTTTGTTATTTTCCATATTGCGTCGCGAATTATTGCATCTTAGTTCGTGTTGCGTCATACAGTATATTGGTTCATTGCCAATATATACGCATACTAGCACGTTTGTTATTTTCCATATTGCGTCGCGGATTATTGCATCTTAGTTACTGTTGCATCATACAGTATATTGGTTCATTGCCAATATATACGCATACTAGCGCGTTGGTTATTTTCCATATTGCGATGCGGATTACTGTATATATTTGTGTATTTCCTTAACTTGTTTCTTGCTCTGCCTTTGTCTTGCCTTGTGGATTGTGCCATCTCCTTGAAAGGTAAGCCATCGCTGCGGTTGCGATTGGCTGCCTCGTTCCAGTCTGTCCTGTTTGTGAATGCTCGCTGTCACTGAGGTAGTGACTAGATTAGCAAGCTTTTATTCAGTCAGCCTGTTCTTTTTCTCTCTGAGTTCTGGTTAAGAACGCTCAGCGCTGCTTTTGCGCTGAGCAACCTTTGTTAAGTGTTGTTGCGGTTGCTCGGAGCTATGCCTGCTCTGGGCGCCACATCTCCTGCTGGAGTCAGTCCTCTCCTCCACCAGTGCGTTCGCACTATACCGAGATTCATAGTTTTATGCCTTGCTTGCGTGTTGTGTGTGTGTGTGTGTCTCCTTTACGTCAGAGTGTGCATTGCGCGCTGACCGTAGAGGATACACCGCCAAGTGTTACAGTACCAAGGGCTTATGGGAGCTCAGTCTGGGCAGGAGGAGAAGGAGGTTACTAGCCAGAGATTTCAGAAGCATATGGGAGGAGGGAGGAGGAGAAAGGAGTGAAGTTTTCACAGGCTGAGAGATGGAGATACAGATCAGCTTGCCTGTGTGTAATGTGACAAACAGAACATGGCCGCTCTCATTGTATCCCAGGAATAAATAATCATAAAGCACTGAAGCTGATTGCAGCTAGATTTGCTGTGTAAACTATAAACTTTAGAAAAGATATATAGACAAGTTACTTGTTATAGTTAGTTTTTCATCTTGGATCCACTTTAAACAAGTAAAAGAGTGATTAGGCCCTAACAGACAGAGGAAGTAGCAGGTTGGGGACTGACAAAAGGTCAAGACCTCTCCAGTTTTTTCTTCTATTATTGTGCACCACATTCGTGTCAGAGCTTTAGAAAAACATTCAAGAGGTGCATAATGGTGATGTCTAGGAAAACTCATGCAGAAGCATATGATTTGTTTAATCAGCTGATAGATTTGCAAAGCTCTGATTTGCTGTGATCTCATCCTGCTTTAGCACATGATCATGCCTAGCAAATCAGAGACTTACATATCTATCACCTGACCAAACTGATCACATGCTTCTCCATGAGTTCTCCTGGACATGACCATCATTAGTGTTAACTAAAAGCATCTCTCTTTTACATTAATTCAATCAATCAATCAATCAATCAATCAATCAATCCATCAAAATATTTATTTTGGAATACTGTTTCTTCCAGTGCTAAGGGAAAAAAAGCATAAATGCAGGTTCTATGTATGCACAGTTAAAGGGAAGGTCCAAGCAAAATAAAAAAAAATGAGCTTCACTTACCTGGGGCTTCTACCAGCCCCATGCAGCCATCTTGTGCCCTCGTAGTTACTCACTGCTGCTCCAGTACCCCGCTAGAAGCTTGCCAACCTCGGGGGTCGGCGGGCCGCATTGCGTACATTTTTACGCATTCCCGCTAGTGCAGGAACATTAACACATACATTTTTACGCATTACTGGTTCAATGCGTAAAAATGTACGCATTAAACCATTAATGCTTAAAAATGTATGTGTTAATGTTCCTGCACTAGCGGGAATGCGTAAAAATGTAAGCAATGTGGCCCGCCAACCCCCGAGGTCGGCAAGCTTCCAGCGGGGGACTGGAGCAGCAGTGAGTGACTACGAGGGCACAGGCTGGCTGCACGGGGCTGGTAGAAGCCCCAGGTAAGTGAAACTCATTATTTTTATTTTGCTTGAACCTTCCCTTTAATAGAAATCACTCCCACCTCGTGAACAGCCAACACAGGAATACATAGCAGCTTTCACGATAAAACATGCAGAGCAGTGAACCTCCAGACTAAAAATCTACTAAGCAGCACTGAAAAGGCCTGGTGTTTCTTTAACAGTTTCACAGCATCAGAATTTTGTTTTTCTTACCCAGGCCACATTTTTAGCTGCACAGAAGCTTGAAAACAGATCTAATCACCGGTCAATTGGATCTGTTTTCACTCTGTTGCCACTCTGTTTCTGTTCCGCTGCTTCTGTTCCGTTTCCCCACATCAACCCCAGAACCCCACTTGCAAAGTGGATTTTGCCCGTTAGTCCGTTTCTGGGCTCAGAGGTCTGGAAAAATAGCTGCAGCACGAAACCTGCGGTCCATTCAGTGTGTCATGCAGAACAGATCCGTTTTGAACAGATGGATGTGAGCAGATCCATAGGTTAACATTGGATCCATTTGCATCCATTAGGGTCCGTTCCGATCCATGGACAGACCATTTTTACCACCAGTGTGAATTGAGCCTCACAGCGGACCTGAACTCAGAACTTCTCCTCTGCTCTAAAAGATCAGCAGCTAAAACAAAAAAAAATCTGAGCGGTTCGTACCCGATCTGATCAGAGAAGCACTGCACGGGCCATTTTTGAGGCGATTCCGCCTCAATGGAAGGTATAGGAAAAACGCAAAATGCTTACAATATCGCTTTGTGCAGCGATTGCGTTCATTTTTTAAGAATAAATACATTGTATTTATTATTTTCCGGGTCAAAGAGTTCACTTCGTGACTTGCGTCAGGGAGTGAATTACAAAACCGCTCAGGAAAAACGCTTAGAAAACCGCTTAGCACAAAAACGAATCGCCCACCTAAGCGACAGGAATTGAAAAAAAAAAGCGTCAAACGCCCACCACTAACGGCCACGCGAATGGAACGCAATATGAACAAGGCCTTACAGCTGACACAAATCCTGCAATAAATCTGCAGTGTGTCTACCTTTAGCTTTCATGGAAGAAGACATGTTTACAAATTAGCTGCTCTTCCCAGGCAGCCAGCTGAGAGATCAAATTACAGCTGAGATTAGTCACAGATGAGGGCGAATTAGACAAGCTAAACTCTCTAAATACATACAGTTTACACTTCTCTCTGTTTTCCTTCTGTCCTGTGTGAGAGTGCAGGTCCACTTTAAAAGGAACCATTCGTTTGCTATATAACCAGGAGCAGAAATGTCCTTAGAGTGTCAGAGGAAGGATCTCTGAACTGCCTGTAAGCAGTAAGTCACAACCACCCCTCCAGCGGGAGACGTGACAGTTTGATTAACCGAGCATTATCTTCTCCTCAAGGCTCGGAATTTGTTTGCACTTATTGTAAAGACGAGGACACTTTCTGCCGTAGGTTAAATTAGATTTGAAAACAAATATAGAAGAGATGCATTAAACAGTTTACAAACAGAGGCTGTTTTGTAGCGCTGACATGAAATGATCTATGGAAATCCCTTCACAAACTTGTTTGAGTGCCCGGGGGGCTGTTCTGTCACCTTAAGAGATTCAGATGCGACGTGATGCTACAAAACCACGAGACAACGTTCAGTTTAATATGCCTATAGGTCGCCCCTGGCCTGAATTTGTAGCTGTGCAATAAACAACAACACTGTTTAGGCAGACCCTCTGCTATTAAGAAATTTTAAGTTTAAATTAAAGGCTTAGAGCAGCACTGCCACTGTCTTCATACAAGATGAACTGCAGTGTGTGTATACTGTATATTAGGTGTAACGTAAAGTGTAACTCCATCTGTATTCACAATGGTATTGTACTGTATATTGCTTTGCTATTTAAAATGTTTCATTTCAAGTTATACAAATTAGCTTCAGCTGCAGCTTTCTGTGAATTTCCAGTCATGCTGACTTAAAGAGGAACTTTAGCCTAAACAAACATACTGTCATTAAGTTACATTAGTTATGTTCATTAAAATAGATAGGTAATATAATCTCTTACCTACCTTGTTTTAAAATAACAGGCAAATGTTTGATTTAATGAGGGCAGCCATCTTTTTGGTTGAAAGGAGATGACAAGGACCATGAGACACAGTTCCAACTGTCCTGCGTACTGATCGCCCCTCCCAGTTGCTAAGCAACGTGAATAACGACATAGGAAATCCCATCATGCTTTGCACAG
Organism: Hyperolius riggenbachi; assembly: GCF_040937935.1. Classification (NCBI taxonomy): domain Eukaryota; kingdom Metazoa; phylum Chordata; class Amphibia; order Anura; family Hyperoliidae; genus Hyperolius; species Hyperolius riggenbachi. The sequence continues at coordinate 244,024,703 of NC_090652.1, read as the reverse complement.
CATCAGGGGGAAAAAAGCCCAGGCAGTTTTCTTTGATGGGTGGAGCTTAGCTAAAAATACAGCTAAAAAATGATGCTTTTGTAAGAAAAACAAAGTTCTGATGCTGTGAAACTGTTAAAGAGACTCTGTAACATTAAAAAGATCCCCTGGGGGGTACTCACCTCGGGTGGGGGAAGCCTCCGGATCCTAATGAGGCTTCCCACGCCGTCCTCTGTCCCACGGGGGTCTCGCTGCAGCCCTCCGAACAGCCGGCGACTGTGCCGACTGTCAGTTCAATATTTACCTTTGCTGGCTCCAGCGGGGGCGCTGTGGCGACTTTCGGCACGGAAATAGACGGAAATACCCGATCTCCGTCGGGTCCGCTCTACTGCGCAGGCGCCGGAAACTTGCGCCTGCGCAGTAGAGCAGACCCGACGGCGATCGGGTATTTCCGCCTACTTCGGCGCCGACAGCCGTCAGAGCGCCTGCGCAGGAGCCAGGAAAGTAAATATTACGTCACGGCTGTACGGAGGGCTGCAGCGAGACCCCTGACGGATGGAGGACGGCGTGGAAAGCCTCATTAGGATCCGGAGGCTTCCCCCACCCGAGGTGAGTACCCCCCAGGGGCCGTTTTGTCGTTACAGTTCCTCTTTAAAGAAACACCAACCCCTTTCAAAGCTGCTGAGTAGATTTTTGTCTGGAGGTTCACTTTAAGAGTCCTTTGTAGCCATGGAAACAGTTCAGTGTTTGGTAGACATACCCACTCCACATGTTCCTCTTTGCATTATCTTTTCCATCTGCAGTCAGAGTTTCATTCAAGCAGGTAGGATAGTTCACAGGTAAAGGAGTTTCGGGAAGCTTCGGAATGCAATTCCTTATCAGATTACGGCTCAAATCGATAATTTCTGACAGGTCCAAACTGATTTTTTCTGATCGATTTTATACAGAAGTGATCAGAAAATCTATTTTAAAAAAATCAAAAATCAGATCAGACCTGTCAGAAATCATTGCTTTGACCCAAAATCGGATGGGAAATTGAATGGTGTGTACTGGGCATTAGAACACAAAAATAGAGAACTTGAAAAGTTGCTTGAAAGGTGCTTGAAAAGTTTATTCAATGTATACTGTAAAAGTACAGTATATGTCATTTAAAGGAATCCCGCAGAGGACTTCATGGCAGTAAACTATAGAACATACAGCCTTGCCACCTTCATAGCGCAGTATGATGCCACTAACAAGGCTCTCCTGATTCGGAAGCCAAGCTGTAAGGGATCGCTCCTCTCGGCCGCAGTATCTGAGGCGGCGACAGAGGTGGAGTCAGCTGACAATTAGGCAGGGGTTTATGTAATAAATAATAATATATGGATACTGACCCTGGCAGGGATTGAACCCTGGTCTCTCACATCAGAGGCAATGCTCTTAACCACTATGCTATAGCTGACAGAATAGAATGTTTTGCTGGTTAGTACTGGTTACTCAGCTGACATGCATTGCCACCCATGTCAGCTGATTTCTCTCTCAGCTGATACTTAAACAGGATTAATGCTTGCATGTGATTGGCTGTTGTGTGCATGTGGCCGGCAACTGATTGGATGTTGTCAGTATTTAACCTATTTTGGTTCCTGGACGTAGAAACTATGTCCAGGAAACATGCGCGCTCCCGCGGCCAATTTCACGCGTGAATGCGTGCTCCCGGCCCGCGGTTCGGTAGCCAGGCAATCAGTTAATTGGGCTCTGGTGCCCGATCACTGATTCCTCTCCCCTGCTGAAAAAGCGACAGCTTCTCTCGGAAGCTTCGCTTTTTCTGGCTGTTGCGTCCCGCATGCGTCTCTCTAAGCATATGTTACGCTTAGAGTGACGTCATGTAAACAAACTCATGGCCGCCATCTTGTGGCCAAAAAGTAAAACTACAACTAAAAGTAAAAAAAATAAAACTCAACACACATTTACATTATAAAACTATTGTTTACATCACACTCTCCCAAAAATACCCAAATAAAATGAAAAAAAATATTGCAATAAAAAGAAAAAACAACATGTAAATATTTACCTAAGGGTCTAAATGTTTTAAATATCAATGTAAAGATGAAATATTTCTATATTTTTTTTTTTATTTTAAACTTGTAAATAGTGATAGATGCAAAACAGAAAAAATGCACCATTATTTCCAAATAAAATATTGTCGCCATACATTGTGATAAGGACATAATTTTAACGGTGTAATAACCGGGACATATGGGCAAATACAATACGTGAGTTTTAATTATGGAGGCATGTATTATTTTAGTTGAAAAAAATCTGAACATCTGGTTAGGAAGAGTTTGATTTTGGTCTAGTTCACTAAAGGGAAGTAAGACTCCCTTAGGGGCAATATCCCAAGTTATTTTTATATCATAATTTGCCCACAGACCAGGATTGGGAATAGTGTAGAAATGTGGCAGCATTGGCTCTTATCTATCCTGTCCTATTTTCCATAGTTTATGGCCGGGGGTACTGGGGAGGAGGGTTTTGTGTTCCCTTATAGCTGGGTTGTTGGGCCTCTTTGATCTATTTTGGTGGTAGAGGTTTACATCTAACCCCACTTTCTATTGCATGTCAGCCTTTCATGACTTCAACCTTGGCAATATGTTGGGACTTTTTGTAGCTCCCTTTGTTGTGAATTAATGGTCATGCTGTCTTGACAAACTGTGAACATTTTGCCTTTCTTTCTTGTATTGTACTGGTCTTAAAACAAAATTTCAATAAAATTGTTTGAAATAGAAATGTGGCATTACCACACAATGGTGTACAAATGTACTTACATTTATTTTGTATATGTGCTATTTTGTGTATATGGCCACCTTTAGCATCACTGCTGTGCTAGTTTAATCTCTTTTGAACCACCATTGGATGGAAATGTAACAGTAGCTAAAATAAAATAAATTATTTGGCATTTCTGGGCCTCCCTCCTTTACTGGCATTTTCAAAGTGTGTAAAGATATTTGCAGTGTCTAATTGGACCATATGAATGGGACCATAATTGCATTAATTTCTGCAAATATCTTTTTAGGAATTCACACATGAGTGTTCCTAAACACATAATTAAACTTGGGGAGTGACATCAAATTGTATCACTTGGAATATATTGGTAAAAACTATATATTCCATTAGAAACTTCTTATAGTCACACAGGCCAGTTTGTTACACTTCTTTGAATTTCTTTTCCTTAAAGGGGAACTTCAGCCTAAACAAACATACTGTAATTAAGTTACATTAGGTATGTTAATTAAAATAGATAGGTAATATAATCTCTTACCCACCCTGTTTTAAAACAAGGCAAGTGTTTGTGATTTTGGTTGAAAGGAGGTGACAACTGTCCTGTGTCCTGATCCCTCCTGTAGATAAATTAGAAGGAGGCACTCAAAAGGCGTATAAACTTTTAGTTTATTCCTCAGGTAGCTAACACGACATGTTTCGGGGTTTCCCCCTTTCTCAAGTGAAAACATGCCGAAACATGTCGTGTTAGCTACCTGAGGAATAAACTAAAAGTTTATACGCCTTTTGAGTGCCTCCTTCTAATTTATCTACTGGATCTGTTTAGTGGAAGTGGTGACCCGCTGAAGGATTGAGCACCGGCGGACCAGGCTGACAGTCCTGGGGGAGTGACTGCTCTAGCAACTACTTTACTACTCCTGATCCCTCCTCCCAGCTGCGCTCACTAGGGTTCAAAACTCAAATTCAAAATTTGCACAGCATCAGGGGAAAAATGCCTGGGCCGTTTTCTTCTGTGCAGCTAAAAATGAGGCTTGGGTAAGAAAAGTTCTGATGCTGTGAAACTGTTAAAGAAACACCAAGCCTTTTCAGTGCTGTTGAGTAGATTTTTAGTCTGGAAGTTCACTTTAACTTGATGGGATGCTTGCAAGGAGATTAGTTCAGAATATCAGACTACTACAGTATTATGCTGATAATAGCCCTTCTAAATTTCTACATCCAGATTCTGACCCATACCAATGCTAAAATGATTGGATAAAACGTATACACTTGAATGCAAACCGTATTTGGGTTAATTTGCAGTATGCAGTAGAGCATGCTGTCTCATCTACACTGTGTGTGTGTGTGTGTGTGTGTGTGTGTGTGTGTGTGTGTGTGTGTGTGTGTGTGTGTAGTATGTATGTGTGTGTGTGTGTGTGTGTGTGTGTGTGTGTGTGTGTGTGTGTGTGTGTGTGTGTGTGTGTGTGTGTGTGTGTGTGTGTGTGTGTGTGTGTGTGTGTGTGTGTGTGTGTGTGTGTGTGTGTGTGTGTGGTTTGGGTTTAAGTCTATATTTCTGTCATTCTGTCTAATTGCAGAAATAATTTCCACAATTCCACAATTTCCTAGCAGAAAATGGCTTCTGAGAGCAGGAAAGAGATAAAAAGGTTCAATAGTTCATAGATTTTTAGCTCTGGCATACTTCAATGAATGTGTCATTGAGCAAAATCAATAAAACAGTTAAAACTTAAAAAGTAGATTTAAAGGAATACTGTAGGGGGAAAATGAGTTGAACTTTCCTGGGGCTTCTAAAGGTCCCCCGCAGACATCCTGTGCCCGCGCAGCCACTCACCGATGCGACGGCTCCGCCTCCGGTGCACCTCTGGAATTTCAGACTTTAAAGTCTGAAAACCACTGCGCCTGCGTTGCCGTGTCCTCACTCCCGCTGAACTCACCAGGAGCGTACAGCGCAGGCACAGACCATACTGAGCTTGTGCTATACACTCCTGGTGACATCAGCGGGAGCGAGGACACGGCAATGCAGGCGCAGTGGTTTTCAGACTTTAAAGTCTGGAATTCCAGAAGTGCACCGGAGGCGGAGCCGTCGCATCGGTGAGTGGCTGTGCGGGCACAGGATGTCTGCGGGGGACCATGAGAAGCCCCAGGTAACTTCAACTCATTTCCCCCCGCCCCCCTACAGTATTCCTTTAAACATAAAATAAACTGTGGAATATCTTAAAAAGTAATTTTTAGAAGAAGGAAGATAGATATTGTTTATTTCATTAGTTAATTTTCGCCCTGGGTGTCTCTTAAAGGGACTCAAAGCTCAAAAAACAGCGGCTGCTGGAGAGATACGTAGAGGACACACTTCTGCTGTGTAGACTGGAGCCAAGTGACGTAAGTGATGGGACCCGGTTCCCCTAGCTGTGGGCAGCAGAGGACGGCGGCGTGGGAAAGATCGGAGCAAATGGCGCAGTGGCGAGTTTAGGAAGGAAGGAAGCAATTCCTACCACCCACTGCACATAGATATTCTGCTGGAATCTATTGAAAAGATATTGAAACTTGATCAAACTGTAGCATTGCAGTGTCTGTTGCGATGCAACGCTTTGGGGCATCAATCTACTGCAGCTCCTGCCCCTCCTCAATCAACCTTAATCTTCCGCCCTGTCCAATGGAAACTTTCAATTTACTTTTTGGTAAAAATGTACCGAAATTCAATTGATTATATATTTTAGGGGTATCCATTTCCTGCAGATGGATCAAATCTGAAGGGAATCAAATTGAGAAAATCAATAAGTGCATGGGCCTCTTTAATGTGAATGCAGCCTTACAGCTAGAAAAGAGGTTAACCACTTGAGGACCGTGGGCTTTACCCCCCTTAAGGACCAGACCCTTTTTTTCCATTCAGACCACTGCAGCTTTCACGGTTTATTGCTCGCTCATACAACCTACCACCTAAATGAATTTTGGCTCCTTTTCTTGTCACTAATAAAGCTTTCTTTTGGTGCTATTTGATTGCTGCTGCGATTTTTACTTTTTATTATATTCATCAAAAAAGACATGAATTTTGTAAAAAAAATTATTTTTTTAACTTTCTGTGCTGACATTTTTCAAATAAAAGTAAAATTGCTGTATACATGCAGCACGAAAAATGTGGACAAACATGTTTTTGATTAAAAAAAACCCCATTCAGCCTACATTTATTGGTTTGGGTAAACGTTATAGCGTTTACAAACTATGGTGCAAAAAGTGAATTTTCCCATTTTCAAGCATCTCTGACTTTTCTGACCCCCTGTCATGTTTCATGAGGGGCTAGAATTCCAGGATAGTATAAATACCCCCCAAATGACCCCATTTTGGAAAGAAGACATCCCAAAGTATTCACTAAGAGGCATGGTGAGTTCATAGAAGATTTTATTTTTCACAAGTTAGCGGAAAATTACAGTTTGTGACAAGAAAAAAAAAATTCCATTTCTGCTAACTTGTGACAAAAAAAAATGAAATCTGCCACGGACTCACCATGCCCCTCTCTGAATACCTTGAAGTGTCTACTTTCCAAAATGGGGTCATTTGTGGGGTGTGTTTACTGTCCTGGCATTTTGGGGGGCACCCCTGTAAAGCCTAAAAGTGCTCATTGGACTTTGGGCCCCTTAGCGCAGTTAGGCTGCAAAAAAGTGCCACACATGTGGTATTGCCGTACTCAGGAGAAGTAGTATAATGTGTTTTGGGGTGTATTTTTACACATACCCATGCTGGGTGGGAGAAATATCTCTGTAAATGACAATTGTTTGATTTTTTTTACACACAATTGTCCATTTACAGAGATATTTCTCCCACTCAGCATGGGTATGTGTAAAAATACACCCCAAAACCCATTATACTACTTCTCCTGAGTACGGCGATACCACATGTGTGGCACTTTTTTGCACCCCAACTGCGCTAAGGGGCCCAAAGTCCAATGAGTACCTTTAGGATTTCACAGGTCATTTTTGTTTCAAGACTACTCCTCACGGTTTAGGGCCCCTAAAATGCCAGGGCAGTATAGGAACCCCACTAATGACCCCATTTTAGGAAGAAGACACCCCAAGGTATTCCGTTAGGAGTATGGCGAGTTCATAAAAGATTTTATTTTTTGTCGCAACTTAGCGGAAATTGATTTTAATTGTTTTTTTTTTCACAAAGTGTCATTTTCCGCTAATTTGTGACAAAAAATAAAATCTTCTATGAACTCACCATACTCCTAACGGAATACCTTTGGGTGTCTTCTTTCTAGAATGGGGTCATTTGTGGGGTTCCTATACTGCCCTGGCATTTTAGGGGCCCTAAACCGTGAGGAGTAGTCTTGAAACAAAAATGACTTGTGAAATCCTAAAGGTACTCATTGGACTTTGGGCCCCATAGCGTACTTAGGGTGTAAAAAAGTGCCACAAATGTGGTACCGCCATACTCAGGAGAAATAGTATAATGTGTTTTGGGGTGTATTTTTACACATACCCATGCTGGGTGGGAGAAAAATCTCTTTTTTTTTTTACACACAATTGTCCATTTACAGAGAGATTTCTCCCACCCAGCATGGGTATGTGTAAAAATACACCCCAAAACACATTATACTACTTTTCCTGAGTACGGTACCACATGTGTGACACTTTTTTGCAGCCTAGGTGCGCTAAGGGGCCCAAAGTCCAATGAGTACCTTTAGGATTTCACAGGTCATTTTTGTTTCAAGACTACTCCTCACGGTTTAGGGCCCCTAAAATGCCAGGGCAGTATAGGAACCCCACAAATGACCCCATTCTAGAAAGAAGACACCCAAAGGTATTCCGTTAGGAGTATGGTGAGTTCATAGAAGATTTTATTTTTTGTCACAAATTAGCGGAAAATGACACTTTGTGAAAAAAAAAACAATTAAAATCAATTTCCGCTAAGTTGCGACAAAAAATAAAATCTTTTATGAACTCGCCATACTCCTAACGGAATACCTTGGGGTGTCTTCTTTCTAAAATGGGGTCATTAGTGGGGTTCCTATACTGCCCTGGCATTTTAGGGGCCCTAAACCGTGAGGAGTAGTCTTGAAACAAAAATGACCTGTGAAATCCTAAAGGTACTCATTGGACTTTGGGCCCCTTAGCGCAGTTGGGGTGCAAAAAAGTGCCACACATGTGGTATCGCCGTACTCAGGAGAAGTAGTATAATGGGTTTTGGGGTGTATTTTTACACATACCCATGCTGAGTGGGAGAAATATCTCTTCTCATGGTCCCCCGCAGACATCCTGTGCCCGCACAGCCACTCACCGATGCGACGGCTCCGCCTCCGGTGCACCTCTGGAATTCCAGACTTTAAAGTCTGAAAACCACTGCGCCTGCGTTGCCGTGTCCTCACTCCCGCTGAACTCACCAGGAGCGTACAGCGCAGGCACAGACCATACTGAGCTTGTGCTATACACTCCTGGTGACATCAGCGGGAGCGAGGACACGGCAATGCAGGCGCAGTGGTTTTCAGACTTTAAAGTCTGGAATTCCAGAAGTGCACCGGAGGCGGAGCCGTCGCATCGGTGAGTGGCTGTGCGGGCACAGGATGTCTGCGGGGGACCATGAGAAGCCCCAGGTAACTTCAACTCATTTCCCCCCGCCCCCCTACAGTATTCCTTTAAACATAAAATAAACTGTGGAATATCTTAAAAAGTAATTTTTAGAAGAAGGAAGATAGATATTGTTTATTTCATTAGTTAATTTTCGCCCTGGGTGTCTCTTAAAGGGACTCAAAGCTCAAAAAACAGCGGCTGCTGGAGAGATACGTAGAGGACACACTTCTGCTGTGTAGACTGGAGCCAAGTGACGTAAGTGATGGGACCCGGTTCCCCTAGCTGTGGGCAGCAGAGGACGGCGGCGTGGGAAAGATCGGAGCAAATGGCGCAGTGGCGAGTTTAGGAAGGAAGGAAGCAATTCCTACCACCCACTGCACATAGATATTCTGCTGGAATCTATTGAAAAGATATTGAAACTTGATCAAACTGTAGCATTGCAGTGTCTGTTGCGATGCAACGCTTTGGGGCATCAATCTACTGCAGCTCCTGCCCCTCCTCAATCAACCTTAATCTTCCGCCCTGTCCAATGGAAACTTTCAATTTACTTTTTGGTAAAAATGTACCGAAATTCAATTGATTATATATTTTAGGGGTATCCATTTCCTGCAGATGGATCAAATCTGAAGGGAATCAAATTGAGAAAATCAATAAGTGCATGGGCCTCTTTAATGTGAATGCAGCCTTACAGCTAGAAAAGAGGTTAACCACTTGAGGACCGTGGGCTTTACCCCCCTTAAGGACCAGACCCTTTTTTTCCATTCAGACCACTGCAGCTTTCACGGTTTATTGCTCGCTCATACAACCTACCACCTAAATGAATTTTGGCTCCTTTTCTTGTCACTAATAAAGCTTTCTTTTGGTGCTATTTGATTGCTGCTGCGATTTTTACTTTTTATTATATTCATCAAAAAAGACATGAATTTTGTAAAAAAAATTATTTTTTTAACTTTCTGTGCTGACATTTTTCAAATAAAAGTAAAATTGCTGTATACATGCAGCACGAAAAATGTGGACAAACATGTTTTTGATTAAAAAAAACCCCATTCAGCCTACATTTATTGGTTTGGGTAAACGTTATAGCGTTTACAAACTATGGTGCAAAAAGTGAATTTTCCCATTTTCAAGCATCTCTGACTTTTCTGACCCCCTGTCATGTTTCATGAGGGGCTAGAATTCCAGGATAGTATAAATACCCCCCAAATGACCCCATTTTGGAAAGAAGACATCCCAAAGTATTCACTAAGAGGCATGGTGAGTTCATAGAAGATTTTATTTTTCACAAGTTAGCGGAAAATTACAGTTTGTGACAAGAAAAAAAAAATTCCATTTCTGCTAACTTGTGACAAAAAAAAATGAAATCTGCCACGGACTCACCATGCCCCTCTTTGAATACCTTGAAGTGTCTACTTTCCAAAATGGGGTCATTTGTGGGGTGTGTTTACTGTCCTGGCATTTTGGGGGGCACCCCTGTAAAGCCTAAAAGTGCTCATTGGACTTTGGGCCCCTTAGCGCAGTTAGGCTGCAAAAAAGTGCCACACATGTGGTATTGCCGTACTCAGGAGAAGTAGTATAATGTGTTTTGGGGTGTATTTTTACACATACCCATGCTGGGTGGGAGAAATATCTCTGTAAATGACAATTGTTTGATTTTTTTTACACACAATTGTCCATTTACAGAGATATTTCTCCCACTCAGCATGGGTATGTGTAAAAATACACCCCAAAACCCATTATACTACTTCTCCTGAGTACGGCGATACCACATGTGTGGCACTTTTTTGCACCCCAACTGCGCTAAGGGGCCCAAAGTCCAATGAGTACCTTTAGGATTTCACAGGTCATTTTTGTTTCAAGACTACTCCTCACGGTTTAGGGCCCCTAAAATGCCAGGGCAGTATAGGAACCCCACTAATGACCCCATTTTAGAAAGAAGACACCCCAAGGTATTCCGTTAGGAGTATGGCGAGTTCATAAAAGATTTTATTTTTTGTCGCAACTTAGCGGAAATTGATTTTAATTGGTTTTTTTTTCACAAAGTGTCATTTTCCGCTAATTTGTGACAAAAAATAAAATCTTCTATGAACTCACCATACTCCTAACGGAATACCTTTGGGTGTCTTCTTTCTAGAATGGGGTCATTTGTGGGGTTCCTATACTGCCCTGGCATTTTAGGGGCCCTAAACCGTGAGGAGTAGTCTTGAAACAAAAATGACTTGTGAAATCCTAAAGGTACTCATTGGACTTTGGGCCCCATAGCGTACTTAGGGTGTAAAAAAGTGCCACAAATGTGGTACCGCCATACTCAGGAGAAATAGTATAATGTGTTTTGGGGTGTATTTTTACACATACCCATGCTGGGTGGGAGAAAAATCTCTTTTTTTTTTACACACAATTGTCCATTTACAGAGAGATTTCTCCCACCCAGCATGGGTATGTGTAAAAATACACCCCAAAACACATTATACTACTTTTCCTGAGTACGGTACCACATATGTGACACTTTTTTGCAGCCTAGGTGCGCTAAGGGGCCCAACGTCCTATTCACAGGTCATTTTGTTTTCTAGACTACTCCTCACGGTTTAGGGCCCCTAAAATGCCAGGGCAGTATAGGAACCCCACAAGTGACCCCATTTTAGAAAGAAGACACCCCAAGGTATTCCGTTAGGTGTATGGCGAGTTCATAGAAGATTTTATTTTTTGTCACAAGTTAGTGAAAAATAACACTTCGTGAAAAAAAAAACAATAAAAATCAATTTCCGCTAACTTAAAAAATAAAATCTTCTATGAACTTGTCATACACCTAACAGAATACCTTGGGGTGTCTTTTTTTCTAAAATGGGGTCACTTGTGGGGTTCCTATACCACCCTGGCATTTTACGGGCCCAAAACCGTGAGTAGTCTGGAAACCAAATGTCTCAAAATGACTGTTCAGGAGTATAAGCATCTGCAAATTTTGATGACAGGTGGTCTATGAGGGGGCGAATTTTGTGGAACCGGTCATAAGCAGGGTGGCCTTTTAGATGACAGGTTGTATTGGGCCTGATCTGATGGATAGGAGTGCTATGGGGGTGACAGGAGGTGATTGATGGGTGTCTCAGGGGGTGGTTAGAGGGGGGAATAGATGCAAGCAATACACGAGGTGATCAGGGCTGGGGTCTGAGGGCGTTCTGAGGGTGTGGGCGGGTGATAGGGGTCTAATCTGATAGGTAGCAGTGACAGGGGGTGATTGATGGGTAATTAGTGGATGTTTAGGGTAGAGAACAGATGTAAACAATACACTTGGGAGGTGATCTGACGTCGGATCTGCGGGCAATCTATTGGTGTGAGTGGGTGATCAGATTGCCCGCAAGGGGCAGGTTAGGGGCTGATTGATGGGTGGCAGTGCCAGGGGGTGATTGATGGGTGGCAGTGCCAGGGGGTGATTGATGGGTGGCAGTGACAGGGGGTGATGGATGGGTGATTGACAGGTGATTGACAGGTGATCAGTGGGTTATTACAGGGAAGAACAGATGTAAATATTGCACTGGCGAATTGATAAGGGGGGGTCTGAGGGCAATCTGAGCGTGTAGGCGGGTGATTGGGTGCCCGCAAGGGGCAGATTAGGGTCTGATCTGATGGGTAACAGTGACAGGTGGTGATAGGGGGTGATAGGGGGTGATTGATGGGTAATTAGTGGGTGTTTAGGGTAGAGAACAGATGTAAACACTGCACTTGGGAGGTGATCTGACGTCGGATCTGCGGGCGATCTATTGGTGTGGGTGGGTGATCAGATTGCCCGCAAGGGGCAGGTTAGGGGCTGATTGATGGGTGGCAGTGACAGGGGGTGATTGATGGGTGGCAGTGACAGGGGGTGATTGATGGGTAACAGTGACAGGTGGTGATAGGGGGTGATTGATGGGTGATTGATGGGTAATTAGTGGGTGTTTAGGGTAGAGAACAGATGTAAACTCTGCACTTGGGAGGTGATCTGACGTCGGATCTGCGGGCGATCTATTGGTGTGCGTGGGTGATCAGATTGCCCGCAAGGGGCAGGTTAGGGGCTGATTGATGGGTGGCTGTGACAGGGGGTGATTGATGGGTGATTGACAGGTGATTGACAGGTGATCAGGGGGATAGATGCATACAGTACACAGGGGGGGGGGGGGTTGTCTGGGGAGAATCTGAGGGGTGGGGGGTGATCAGGAGGGAGCAGGGGACAGTTTAGGGAATAAAAAAAAAATAGCGTTGACAGATAGTGACAGGGAGTGATTGATGGGTGATTAGGGGGGTGATTGGGTGCAAACAGTGGTCTGGGGGTGGGCAGGGGGAGGTCTGAGGGGTGCTGTGGGCGATCAGGGGGCAGGGGGGGGGGAAATCAGTGTGCTTGGGTGCAGACTAGGGTGGCTGCAGCCTGTCCTGGTGGTCCCTCGGACACTGGGACAACCAGGGCAGGAGGCAGCCTGTATAATACACTTTGTATACATTACAAAGTGTATTATACCCTTTGTATGCGGCGATCCGGGTGCTAGTAACCCGCCGGCGCTTCCGAACGGCCGGCGGGTTACAGTGCGAGGGGGGCGGAGCCAGGCACCGGTGGCTGATCGCGTCACGAATGACGCAATCGCGCCGCCCATGCCCGTACAAGGACCGCCGCCTCTGTGCATGCGGCGGTCCTTGCGGGATCCACTTGCCGGCCACCTCTGTGCAGTGGGCAGTCGGCAAGTGGTTAAAGAGGAAGGAAGCTATGCTGAAATAAACCTCATTTATTATCTTTTTTTTTCCCCTGAACCCTGTTTTTTTACACATTGCACAGGCACACATTAACACAGTGCAAAAAAGACACTTGCCACCTCACTGCAATCTGCAATTGTTCGACTTATTAAATAATCCTCAAGGAGGCTGATCAGTGCTAATGCGTAAACCAGTGGTCCTCAAACTAAGGCCCGCAGGCTGAATGCAACCCCCCGAGGCTTTTTCACTGGCCCCCAAATACAAACTGGCCCCAAATATAGATGTGGCCCACTGCACGTTTAAATATCGGTGGCCCGCATATAGAATAGCAGTGCTGGCACGACCCATCCACATACTGTAGAAGCCAGCGAGCAGTCATTCGCTAGTTTCCAGTCCAATTCTGCATCAGGTGACACTGCTGTCCACTGGACAGCAGGTTGTCACCTGGGTATGCTTCACTGTCTGGTGCACAAAGACGTTCTTCGGGCGTCGTATGACTGAATGGCTGCTGCTGCTGGGAGTTCTCCTCCGGGCATGATTGGGGGTAATCAATACTTACATAAAATGATGTTGAAAAACATTAAATTGAATTTTATGTTGCGCCCCCCTCAGCAGTCTGCAATATGTTGACCCGGGCCTTGAATGAAAACGTTTGGGGACCCCTGGCGTAAACAAATGAATCCTATACTCATCCCAGACATCCTTGTTTACCTCATATCCTCCCGTTTGTATCAAGCTGAGATTTATGTACATGCACAACAAAAAGCAGCTTTACATCTGTATGGTAAGCTCCACAGCTGGGAGCTACACTGAGTTTGCAATCTAATAAGTAATTCAAGCCTCCAGCGCAAGTCAAGGCTCAATACTCGGTGGTCCTCCAACTCAATGAAAGAAGTTAGATTTTTTTATTTGTAAACAGTTTGCCGATAGCTGTCATTCAACAAAAAGGACTTGCAAACAAGTTCTTTTTGTTGAATGACAAGAACTTGCAAACTGTCAAAATTCTGCTACACTCCAGCAGCACAATTAATTAAAGCAAATCTTCTAGCACAAAGTGCGGGACCAACTACAGCTAACTTTACAGCTAGAATAAATGGCAAGGGAATGCCAGGATGTGAGCGGCTACAGCACAAAAGTTCTCTTGCGATTTGAAAACTGCATAGGAACCAGTTATCTGCAACTTGTCTTCGCTCCTCATTTGCGGTTTGTTGTAACATTGTTTTGTTTACTGTACAGATTTTGTCGTTTCTGCTGCAATGAGGTGATCACCTACACTGCAGTTTATAGAGCTGCCAGTCAAGAAAACAAACTGTTTACAAGCACTTAAAGTATTCTGCAATGCATTATTAGGCTTGTCTAATAAAATGCTGCAAATTGTGAAAGCAAACTATTAGCAGTTTTGCGTGGGCCGGCTTTTCAGCAAATGTCAGGAGGTTTTCTAGTCCTTTGTGTCTAATGCTCTAAGAGAGTTTCTCCTTACAATAAGGAAACCTACTAACCTCTTATTGCACAAAATGTACTTGCATTCAACAGAAACTGATTAAAACATAAGTGAACCTTTAGTATTAATTGCACTAAATGTCCCCAGATTACTCGTGATCAACAATCTGATCATAATGCATTCATGAGTCCACCCCCAACTCCATCACCCCTCTCTGAAGCACTCTAAGGAAATCCTGGGTTTCTTATTTTCAAGTGGTTCAACTTTACAAGCAGCCTGTACATATACACAGTGCTACTATGCCGGCCCCCTGCTGCTATGATGGTTTCTTCCTAGTACATCTACCAACCCCACCCCCCATACTCATCAAGGTGTACTGCCGTTATTCACTTATGTGTGATCTGTACTTCAAGATAGAAAACCACAGGAGAAAGAGGAGTCCAGGTCAGATAAAACACTTTAAAGAAAATCTGGATTAAAAAAAGCAAACATCCCCTGGGGGTACTTAACTTGGTAGGGGGAAGCCTCTGTATCCTAACAAGGCTTTCCCCGTTCTCCTCCATCCCTCCGTTGACCCCCCGAATTGCGGCGAGGTAAATATTTACCTACCACGATCCTGCGCAGGTGCACTAGACGCTCCTCCTTTGGGTTAAGGCGGAAATAGCCGAACACGATCGATCCGCTCTACTGCGCAGGCGCAAATCCTTTGCGCCAGAGCAGTAGAGCGGATACGATCGGGTTCGGCTATTTCCGCCTAGCCCGAATGAAGAGCCGCTACTGCACCGGCGCTGGATCCTGATGAGGTAAATATATCAAGCCTTGTCAAGCTTGACGGTGGAGGTTTCGGGAGAGCCAGCGCTGGATTCTTGCAGGTCGAGGAAGCCTTATTGGGACCCTTTCCACCTATCTGACCTGAGTGCCCCTTTCTTTTTTTTTCTTTTTTTTTTTACAGTTGAAATTTTTATTGATTTTTTTAGAAGAAGAAAATACAGCATAGTATACATTGGCTGAGAAAAAACACAGCAATGCATTGACATGGTATAACAAATTGTAACATAACTCCATTATACATAAAATCACAAGTAATAGGAATAAGGCGTATATATAGGTCAAATAGTCAAACTGTCTATCCCAAATTGCAATATCAGAGAATTATTGTACCATTATTGTACTGGCGTGCCACAGGGCTGTGTATTAAGCCCTCTCCTCTATGCACTTTTCACCCATGACTGCCAGCCTATCCATACCTCAAACATAATTGTTAAGTTTGCAGATGATACAACTGTAATTGGGCTTATATCAGTCAATGAGGAAGCTGCATACAGAGAAGTTAGGAACCTGACTGCATGGTGCGACATTAACAACCTGTTATTAAATACAAAGAAGACCAAAGAAATTATTCTGGACTTTAGGACCACCAAAAAGACCACTCACCTACCGCTAATGATCAATGCAGAGGCTGTGGAGAGAGTTTCCAGCTTCAAATTTTTGGGAGTCACCATTGCAGAGAACCTGTCCTGGGCTGACAATGCTTTAGCTCTAACTGGCAAAGCACAACAACGCCTCTAGTTTCTGAGAAAACTAAGGAGCTCTAACCTCCCAAAGAAGCTGCTGGTTAATTTCTACAGATGCACTATAGAAAGCGTTCTGACCAATTGCATGACGGCCTGGTACAACAGCTGCACGAAGGCTACTAGAGAAGCCCTGCAGCGAGTTGTTAAAACAGCAGAAGCCATTATTGGCACTGAACTACTATCACTGGAACTTTTGTATAATACTCGCAGCGTGAGAAGGGCCAAAAACATTATCAAGGACAACACTCACCCTGGAAATGCCTTGTTTGAGCTCCTTCCATCAGGTAAACGTTTTAGATCAATCCGCACACACACAAACAGACTGAAAGACAGCTTTTTCCCATCCGCCATAAACTTGATGAACTCTAAATCCTCTCTGAAATAATTAACACTGTGTACAAATTGTTTAAACATCTGTAATACCTGGCATACTTGTATAATTTCTTCTCTTCCTTGTTACTATCACTATGTTCCCTATATGCACCGTGGGGTTGTCATGAAAAGTAATTTCGTTGTGTTACACAATGACAATAAAGTGAATTGAATTTAATTTAATTGAAATGCTGGATGAGATTAAAAGGAGAGAGAGAGAAAAAAAAAGAAATGACTGCCAACGTCCAGGTCCCCCCCGACCCCCCGCCACAGAGAAGGCTCATTAAGAATCATTCCAAAATGGGAATTAAAGAGAGTCTGAAGCGAGAATAAATCTTGCTTCAGACTTCCTAGATAGCAGGGGCATGTGTGCCCCTGCTAAACCGCCGCTATCGCGCCGCTAAACGGGGGTCCCTTCACCCCAAAATCCCCCTCTGTGCAGCGCATCCCCTCTTCCTGGTTGGGGCAGGGCTAACCGCCGCAGCCCTGCCCCACGCGAGTCTGTCAGCGCGTATCTCCGCCTCTCCCCCGCCCCTCTCAGTCTTCCTTCACTGAGAGGGGCGGGGGAGAGGCGGCGATGCGCCGCTGATAGACGCGACTGGAGGCAGGGCTGCGACGGTTAGCCCTGCCTCCAGGAACGACCAAGTCTACGACCAAGGTTTGTGGGGGTGGGTTTGGGGGATCAGGGACCCCCGTTTAGCCGCGGGATAGCGGCATTTTAGCAGGGGCACACATGCCCCTGCTAACTATGAGCTCTGAAGCGAGATTTATTCTCGCTTCAGAGTCTCTTTAAATCAGAGTCTGTAGGATCCATAATTTTACTTTCCCATACTCCCCAAATATTATAATACTTTTTAGGACATCGCCTATTCATGTATGTGGTCTTATACAGTGGGAGTGAACAATTAATAGCTTTTGCCCACATCCCCAGCGTTGGAGTAGAAGATTTCTTCCAGAGCTTAAAGGAGTCATCAGGGAAAACTAAGTAAAATAAGTGCTACTTACCGGGGGCTTCATCCAGCCCCAAGCTCCAAGCATGTCCCTCACCATAGGTCTTCCCACAGCTGTTCGCCGCAGCTCGCTCCCGGTCCCTGTCAATGACGTCAGGACGACCTCCAGGTCAGCCTGTACTGCGCCTGCGCGAGCGGCGCTGTCAATCACCGCCACGTGGGCCGGAGCAGTCTGCGCAGGCACTTTGGCACAGTTGGTGAGCTTAAGGGTGTTAGAGTACCCAAGAGCCCCTGTCACTGTTTTCCTGTTGTGTGCTGCAGCCCCTCTGTATTTATATATTTCTTATGGAGACTGGGGTTCTCCAGTGCTGCGTGCATGCTTTGCATAGTATTGCATATAATTTGGTTTGTGCTGCTCATCCCTTGGTATTTATTTATAATTTTCCCCTGTGAGTGTGCATAACCACGCCCACCTCTAGCACAGTTAAGCATATAAATGAGCGGAGCTCATAGTTCAGTCCGTAGCTAGTAGAAGGTGAGGTGTTTTTAATTTCCTTTTTCCCATTTAGTTGAGCGCTGGGCTTTTGGCATGGTTCCCACTAGAACGCTGATAAAAAACTAGCATTTTTGCTTGGTTAGAGTAGGACTCACCAGATTGGGGACACTTTGGTGCAGTTGGTGAGCTTAAACGTGTTAAACCGTAACCAAGAGCCCCTGTCACTGTTTTCTTGTTGTGTGCTGCAGCACCCTCTGTATACAGTATATATATATATATATATATATATACATATACAGTGGCTTGCAAAAGTATTCGGCCCCCTTGAAGTTTTCCACATTTTGTCACATTACTTCCACAAGCATGAATCAATTTTATTGGAATTCCTAGTGAAAGACCAATACAAAGTGGTGTACATGTGAGAAGTGGATCGAAAATCATACATCATTCCAACCATTTTTTACAAATAAATAACTGCAAAGTGGGGTGTGTGTAATTATTCAGCCTCCTGAGTCAATACTTTGTAGGACCACCTTTTGCTGCAATTACAGCTGCCAGTCTTTTAGGGTATGTCTCTACCAGCTTTGCACATCTAGAGACTGAAATCCTTGCCCATTCTTCTTTGCAAAACAGCTCCAGCTCAGTCAGATTAGATGGACAGTGTTTGTGAACAGCAGTTTTCAGATCTTGCCACAGATTCTCGATTGGATTTAGATCTGGACTTTGACTGGGCCATTCAAACACATGGATATGTTTTGTTTTAAACCATTCCATTTTCTGCCCTTGCTTTATGTTTG
The DNA here is from genome assembly GCF_040937935.1 of Hyperolius riggenbachi. Taxonomy (NCBI): domain Eukaryota; kingdom Metazoa; phylum Chordata; class Amphibia; order Anura; family Hyperoliidae; genus Hyperolius; species Hyperolius riggenbachi. The sequence goes on along the minus strand of NC_090652.1, from coordinate 244,006,072 downwards.
GGGTCGTTGTCCTGCTGGAAGGTGAACCTCCACCCCAGTCTCAAGTCTTTTGCAGACTCCAAGAGGTATTCTTCCAAGATTGCACTGTATTTGGCTCCATCCATCTTCCCATCAACTCTGACCAGCTTCCCTGTCCCTGCTGAAGAGATGCACCCCAGAGCATGATGCTGCCACCACCATATTTGACAGTGGGGATGGTGTGTTCTGAGTGATGTGCAGTGTTAGTTTACTGCCACACATAGCGTTTTGCATTTTGGGCAAAAGGTTCAATTTTGGTCTCATCTGACCAGAGCACCTTTTTCCACATGTTTGCTGTGTCCCCCACATGGCTTGTGGCAAACTGCAAACGGGATTTCCTATGCTTTTCTGTTCACAATTGCTTTCTTCTTGCCACACTTCCATAAAGGCCAACTTCGTGCAGTGCACACGACTAATAGTTGTCCTATGGACAGATTCCCCCACCTGAGCTGTAGATCTCTGCAGCTCATCCAGAGTCACCATGGGCCTCTTGACTGCATTTCTGATCAGCACTCTCCTTGTTTGGCCTGTGAGTTTACGTGGACGACCTTGTCTTGGTAGGTTTACAGTTGTGCCATACTCCTTCCATTTCTGAATGATCGCTTGAACAGTGCTCCGTGGAATGTTCAAGGCTTTGGAAATCTTTTTGTAGCCTAAGCCTGCTTTACATTTCTCAATAACTTTATCCCTGACCTGTCTGGTGTGTTCTTTGGACTTCATGGTGTTGTTACTTCCAAGATTTTCTTAGACAACCTCTGAGGCCGTCACAGAGCAGCTGTATTTGTACTGACATTAGATTACACACAGGTGCACTCTATTTAGTCATTAGCACTCATCAGGTAATGTCTATGGGCAACTGACTGCACTCAGACCAAAGGGGGCTGAATAATTACGCACACTCTACTTTGCAGTTATTGATTTGTAAAAAATGTTTGGAATCATGTATGACTTTCGTTCCACTTCTCACGTGTACACCACTTTGTGTTGGTCTTTCATGTGAAATTCCAATAAAATTGATTAATGTTTGTCGCAGTAATGTGACAAAATGTGGAAAACTTCAAGGGGGCGAATACTTTTGCAACCCACTGTATATGTGTATATATATATATATATATATATATATACACACACACACACACACATAGTGTATATAGATATATATAGATATATATATATATGCACACATACAGGGGCATTTCTCTATGTTTTTCTTCTGCCCTGTGCTAATGTTGAGGTCTACTTTAACCACTTGAGGACCACAGTCTTTTCGCCCCTTAAGGACCAGAGCCTTTTTCTCCATTCAGACCACTGCAGCTTTCACGGTTTAATGCTCGGTCATACAACCTACCACCTAAATGAATTTTACCTCCTTTTCTTGTCACTAATACAGCTTTCTTTTGATGCTATTTGATTGCTCCTGCGAGTTTTACTTTTTATTATATTCATCAAAAAAGACATGAATTTTGGCAAAAAAATGATTTTTTTAACTTTCTGTGCTGACATTTTTCAAATAAAGTAAAATTTCTGTATACATGCAGCGCGAAAAATGTGGACAAACATGTTTTTGATAAAAAAAAAACCCATTCAGTGTATATTTATTGGTTTGGGTAAAAGTTATAGCGTTTACAAACTATGGTGCCAAAAGTGAATTTTCCCATTTTCAAGCATCTCTGACTTTTCTGCGCACCTGTCAGGTTTCATGAGGGGCTAAAATTCCAGGATAGTACAAATACCCCCCAAATGACCCCATTTTGGAAAGAAGATATCCCAAAGTATTCAGTGAGAGGCATGGTGAGTTCATAGAAGATTTTATATTTTGTCACAAGTTAGCGGAAAATGACACTTTCTGACAAAAAAAAGAAAAAAAAAAAGTTTCCATTTCTTCTAACTTGCAACAAAAAAAAAATGAAATCTGCCACGGACTCACTATGCTCCTCTCTGAATACCTTGAAGTATCTACTTTCCAAAATGGGGTCATTTGTGGGGTGTGTTCACTGTCCTGGCATTTTGGGGGGTGCCTAATTGTTAGCACCCCTGTAAAGCCTAAAGATGCTCATTGGACTTTTGGCCCCTTAGCGCAGTTAAGCTGCAAAAAAGTGCCACACATGTGGTATTGCCGTACTCAGGAAAAGTAGTATAATGTGTTTTGGGGTGTATTTTTACACATACCCATGCTGGGTGGGAGAAATATCTCCATAAATGACAATTGTTTTATTTTTTTTACACACAATTGTCTATTTATAGAGATATTTCTGCCACTCAGCATGGGTATGTGGAAAAATACACCCCAAAACACATTATACTACTTCTCCTGAGTACGGCGATACCACATGTGTGGCACTTTTTTGCACCCTAACTGCGCTAAGGGGCCCAAAGTTCAATGAGTACCTTTAGGATTTCACAGGTCATTTTGAGAAATTTCGTTTCAAGACTACTCCTCGCGGTTTAGGGCCCCTAAAATGCCAGGACAGTATAGGAACCCCACAAATTACCCCATTTTAGAAAGAAGACACCCCAAGGTATTCCGTTAGGAGGATGGTGAGTTCATAGAAGATTTTTTTTTTTTTGTCACAAGTTAGCGGAAATTGATTTTAATTGTTTTTTTTCACAAAGTGTCAATTTCCGCTAACTTATGACAAAAAATAAAATCTTCTATGAACTCACCATACTCCTAACGGAATACCTTGGGGTGTCTTCTTTCTAAAATGGGGTCATTTGTGGGGTTCCTATACTGCCCTGGCATTTTAGGGGCCCTAAACCGTGAGGAGTAGTCTTGAAACCAAATGTCGCAAAATGACCTGTGAAATCCTAAAGGTACTCATTGGACTTTGGGCCTCTTAGCGCACTTAGGGTGCAAAAAAGTGCCACACATGTGGTACCGCCGTACTCAGGAGAAGTAGTATAATGTGTTTTGGGGTGTATTTTTACACATACCCATGCTGGGTGGGAGAAATATCTCTGGAAATGACAATTGTTTGATTTTTTTTTACACACAATTGTCCTTTTACAGAGAGATTTCTCCCACCCAGCATGGGTATGTGTAAAAATACACCCCAAAACACAATATACTACTTCTTCTGAGTACGGCGATACCACATGTGTGACACTTTTTTGCAACCTAGGTGCGCTAAGGGGCCTAACGTCCTATTCACAGGTCATTTTGAGGCCTTTGGATTCTAGACTACTGCTCACGGTTTAGGGCCCCTTAAATGCCAGGGCAGTATAGGAACCCCACAAGTGACCCCATTTTAGAAAGAAGACACCCCAAGGTATTCTGTTAGGAGTATGGTGAGTTCTTAGAAGATTTTTTTTTTGTCACAAGTTAGCGGAAAATGACACTTTGTGAAAAAAAAAACAATAAAAATACAATTTCCGCTAACTTTTGACAAAAAATAAAATCTTCTATGAACTCATCATACACCTAACAGAATACCTTGGGGTGTCTTCTTTCTAAAATGGGGTCACTTGTGGGGTTCCTATACTGCCCTGGCATTTTACGGGCCCAAAACTGTGAGTAGTCTGGAAACCAAATTTCTCAAAATGACTGATCAGGGGTATAAGCATCTGCAAATTTTGATGACAGGTGGTCTATGAGGGGGCAAATTTTGTGGAACCGGTCATAAGCAGGGTGGCCTCTTAGATGACAGGATGTTTTGGGCCTGATCTGATGGATAGGAGTGCTAGGGGGTGACAGGAGGTGATTGATGGGTGTCTCAGGGGGCGGTTAGAGGGGAAAATAGATGCAATCAATGCACTGGGGAGGTGATCGGAAGGGGGTCTGAGGGTTTGGCCGAGTGATCAGGAGCCCACACGGGGCAAATTAGGGCCTGATCTGATGGGTAGGTGTGCTAGGGGGTTACAGGAGGTGATTGATGGGTGTCTCAAGGTGTGATTAGAGGGGGGAAATAGATGCAAGCAATGCACTAGCGAGGTGATCAGGGCTGGGGTCTGAGGACGTTCTGAGGTGTGGGCGGGTGATTGGGTGCCCGCAAGGGGCAGATTAGGGTCTAATCTGATGGGTAACCGTGACAGGTGGTGATAGGGGGTGATTGATAGGTAATTAGTGGGTGTTTAGAGGAGAGAAGAGATGTAAACACTGCACTTGGGAGGTGATCTGATGTCGGATCTGCGGGCGATCTATTGGTGTGGGTGGGTGATCAGATTGCCCGCAAGGGGCAGGTTAGGGGCTGATTGATGGGTGGCAGTGACAGGGGGTGATTGATGGGTGGCAGTGACAGGGGGTGATTGATAGGTGATTGACAGGTGATCAGTGGGTTATTACAGGGAATAACAGATGTAAATATTGCACTGGCGAATTGATAAAGGGGGGTCTGAGGGCAATCTGAGCGTGTGGGCGGGTGATTGGGTGCCCGCAAGGGGTAGATTAGGGTCTAATCTGATGGGTAACAGTGACAGGTGGTGATAGGGGGTGATTGATAGGTGATTGATGGGTAATTAGTGGGTGTTTAGAGGAGAGAATAGATGTAAACAATGGATTTGGGAGGTGATCTGATGTCGGATCTGCGGGCGATCTATTGGTGTGGGTGGGTGATCAGATTGCCCGCAAGGGGCAGGTTAGGGGCTGATTGATGGGTAGCAGAGACACGGGGTGATTGACTGGTGATTGACGGGTGATTGACGGGTGATTGACAGGTGATCAGGGGGGATAGATGCATACAGTACACGGGGGGAGGGGTCTGGGGGGGGGGTCTGGGGAGAATCTGAGGGGTGGGGGGGTGATCAGGAGGGGGAAGTGGGCAGGGGGGGGGGGATAAAAAAAAAATAGCGTTGACAGATAGTGACAGGGAGTGATTGATGGGTGATTAGGGGGGTGACTGGGTGCAAACAGTGGTCTGGGGGGTGGGCAGGGGGGGGTCTGAGGGGTGCTGTGGGCGATCAGGGGGCAGGGGGGGGGGGGAAATCAGTGTGCTTGGGTGCAGACTAGGGTGGCTGCAGCCTGCCCTGGTGGTCCCTCGGACACTGGGACCACCAGGGCAGGAGGCAGCCAGTATAATAGGCTTTGTATACATTACAAAGCCTATTATACTATTTCCATGCGGCGATCCGGGTGCTAGTAACCCGCCGGCGCTTCCGAACGGCCGGCGGGTTACTACGAGCGGTGGGCGGAGCCAGTCCCCGGCGGCTGATCGCGTCACGAATGACGCGATCGCCGCATAGCCACCCACGCAGCCGCCCCCGCCGATGGGCGTATTGCGGTCGTTTGGGCCCGGACTTTGCCGCCGCCCATCGGCTGGGGGCGGTCCTCAAGTGGTTAAAAATTTGTGCCGCCCCCGATAACGTCATGCCGCACAGCACCACCGTCGTTCTGATTGGCCGGAAGAAGAGCAGGGATATGGGGATCCCTTCCTACCCTGAGCTAAGCTCGGGGTTACCGCCAGTGAGGTTAAAGCGGACCTGAATTCAGAACTTCCTCTCTGCTCAAAAAGATACGGCATAACTTTTAAAGAAATACTTTATTTGTTACAGCTGATACAAATACTACAATAAATCTGCACTGTTTCTTCTTTCTACTTTCATAGAAGCAGAAATATTGTTAACATCCTGTGCTAACATCCTGTGCTTTCAAATAAGCTTATCTGCTGTGGCAGTCAGATGACACAGGGGGGAGATCAAATTACACCTTGTGATTAGACACAGATGAGGAATTAGACAGGCTAAACTCTCTAAATACATACAGGGTGCATTTCTCTTTGTTTTCCTTCTGTCCTGTGGAAGAGTTCGGGTCCTCTTTAAAAGCACACATTATCCTGTCACCACGCACTCATGCTTCGGCCAGTTGCATATACTGACGTGTGCTTTCAGCCTCTCCATTATCAACAAGTGCATAAAGCTATATTGTAATCATTCATATCCGTGCCTAGATATAAACCAGAAGCAGATTTTACATGTTATAGCCTCGTACAGTTCAAAGGAACTTTAGCATTTAAAGATCACATGCAGCATATGAAGGAATTAGAGAACACACGAGCTTGTGGAGAGAACTTCTGCTTCCATCTAAATATAGAATTTGGAACAAGCATATAAAGTTTTCCGCTCCATTTTCTTTGTGAAGCACTAGAAGCCCAATCGGTCCCACTGGTTTATGTAACGCAATGCAATGTTATATCTTAAACATACAAAGGGAATGTCTGCATAGCAGACAGCCTAAAATGCACATATTGTAAAATGTATCTAAAGCCTGTTTTAGGTATTGTGCTATGCATTTGTAATGAAATTTAAATGAATCAAAGGAGTACACTTATTAATAGGCCAAAAACATGATTTTTTAATGCATCATAAAATATCTCACCAGTTATTTTTCACCTCAGCTACTGTATAAGGGCAGATAAATTATGAGAAAAACAGATAAGAAAAAAACAAACATTGAAATAAAAACAGATAAGGGGCCAGATTCACTAACCACTGCGCAAATAGCCTAACTTGCGTAATGCACGGAATATAACAAATGTTAATCCCAGTCCATGTTCACCATCATGCTACATTTCTGTCCTATCATGCATTGGAGTTGGTATATTCCCCCTCCCCCCCCCCCCCCCCCAGTTGACAATTATGCCACTGGAAGTGCTTAGTAGATGTCTGTTGGATGATCTTTGGCATTTATATGAGATTCTTAACCCTCTTTATTCTATATCATTCAGTATTTTCTAAATTTTTCATCAATATCTTTAATAAGATTGACCTTATTTATCAATTGTTCCCCAATTTAAATAAACTAGTATTTTTTTTTTAAAGCGGGAGTGGGGAGTGTCACCATAAAAATCAAATTTCAACAGCAACTGGTCTGAGTGTATTAAGGCCCCGTTCACACTGCACGCGTTTCCAGCCGCGTTTTGGAAACGCGTGCAGGAGGCCGACATGCACGACATCAGACAGTGCATAGAGTGCACTGTCTGATGTTCACACTGCATGCGTTCCGGACCTGTGCGGTCCGGGAACGCATGCTGCACACATTTTTTGCAAAAACGCGTGGCTGTCCCATTCACTTTTCAGCCACGCAACACACACAAACGCGGATGGCGTGCGTTTGCATGCGTTGCGTTCCGCACGCATGGCCATCCGCGTTTGTGATGTGAACGGGGCCAAAGTTATAAAGATGCTAATCCTGCACTAAAACTTTCAAAACTTTTTCTGCTGTTATGATTTGGAGTTATCACATACTTAAGAAGCATTGGCTTTTTAGTAGTCAGTGCCAAACAGTTGCATGCTGGGGGTTCTTTTTATCTATAATACATTCCTCCTCTTTCCTTTATTTCCCTTCCTAGCTTCTTATCTGAAACCTGATCCCCTGCTCACTTGTGTTTACAAGCAAGGCTGAGGTGACTCAGCGATTGGAGGAGAAAAGAAAAAAAAAAGTTAAGGGAAGAATGACATCAGTATTTAGCCTCAGCTGTGGGCAAAAGACATGGCCCCCTCCCAGGAACATAATGCTCTTCATTTACTATATAAAATTCACTGAAATCAAAACGTGGACAGTACAATACATGTGTTATGTAAGTAGATCAAGTATTTATCTACTTATATATGTTTTTTTTTACCCTGGCATAGTATGGCTAATCCTACTTTGTTCGGTTTGGAATTCCACATGTTTTGATGGAGAAGAAAATATGCCTGTTGCGGAAAACTTGTCTGTAAACATTTGGAGCATGGCTGTGATGGTACGCCAATAGCCTTAGAAGCGACCACAAAATATGTAAGAGGTCTTTCCTTTCAGGCTAATTTCACACATGGTGTGGTGCGATTGCCCCGCAGCAGGGTGATTTGTGTAGGTTCACCCCCACTTAGTGGCTGGAGAGTGTACTGGTTAAGGGTTCTGCCTCTGACACTTCGAATCTCAGCTTTCACTGTTCAGTACGCCAGCACCTATTCAGTAGGAGTCCTTGGGCAAGACTCCCTAACACTGAAACTGACTCAGTAGCGTAGCTAAGGAGTTGTGGGCCCTGATGCAAGTTTTACAATGGGGCCCCCAAGCACTTTATACATAGCAATTGATATGGCGCACCAAAACCTGCCAATACAGTGTCTGAGGTGCAAGAAGGGGATGGGACAGTTTGTTAATAATTACCACTATTCAAAGTATCTACATAAGGGATTATTATGAGCACAGGACCAATACAGAGCTAATACTGTAGTTGAGGGAGGGCCCTGCAGCTGTGACACTTTGAGTCCACCACGAGAAAAGCGCGATATAAATGCTCTGTCACTCAGTTACATGCTCTCTGCTGGACAGGAAGTAAGTCACTGAAGTTGGAACGTTCAGCGCATGTGCGCTGCACAGCTACCATTGACTCCAATGCAATTGGGTGTTGAATGGTATCCTACTACCATCGCATCGTAGGTAGCGTGGCCAATCCCATAGAGAATGACCACTGCGACGTGGGAGCGTACTGTGATGCTAAGCGATGCAACATGTGTGAAAGGGGCTTAATGTAACGCTTCCTGGATTGAGTGTTGCTTCGTGGCTTTAAAATTATATAGTCTGATTCTGCAAAATATAGATGCTTTGTGAGTCGATAAGCAAACATCAGTGTTGAGGCTGAAAAATATGACAAACTGTACAAAGAATGCTTGAAAATCCATGGATGACCACATATAAATGCTGTATGTGCTTTTCCAGGCATTTTAATAAAATAGTGTAAAAGAAGGCTTAGCCTTAGATGAACTAGAATTCCCTCTGTAATTCAGGGAACGTACTATAGTAAGTGAAGAATTGAGGAAGATGGTGTGCTCATAACAGACAATCAAATTCCAGCTATAATTTCTCTGCAGCGCGCTAGAAAATGAGAGCAGCGGCTGCTCTGTTGCTACTGGCAATATTGGAGTTTAATATTTTTCTAGTGCATCAAAACACACTTAGCAGCAACAAAGTGCTGCTGCCCTAATGCAACAAAGAAGCCTTGTAAACAAGTTTGATTTTACCAGTCCGCTCACGTAGTTTTGTTCTGTTATTCATTTTTCAATGTTCTCCTAGAAATAGCAATACTTCATAATACTTTAGGATTTTATAATATAATTCACAGCAGTTGTTTACCATTTCACACCTGCTTGCTCTACCCTCCTGGAGAGGCAGAAATGCTCAATATTTGCTCCGTTTGTGATACTGTTTACCAAACGTCAGATATATCAGCGATGAAGACTGTGGTGAATGAGCATTTACAGGTATCTGAATGCTAGTGAAGATTTGTTGATGAAGCACACCTGTTTCTCTTGTTTATTTTCATGTTGATGTCTCTTTAAGGAATTAAAGTGGACCTGAGATGGCGGGAGGTGGGGGATATACATACCTGGAGCTTCCTCCAGCCCCCTTCCAGGTCAATGGCTCCCTCGCCTTCCTCCTCCATCTCCTGGATCTTCTGAAATTGGCCCTGGAAAGTCCTCCAGTCTGTGGCGTATTGCGCATGTGCAGCCTGGCCATGCACGTGCCTCTGTTGTGCGCCCGTGGCTGGGAACATTCTTGCCTGTGCAGTACTACTCGACAGACACAGAACACTCTCGGCCACGGTAGCGTGTCGGGGGAGCGTGCAAGTCCGGACTGCGCCAACTGGCCCCGACTGGAGGATATTCCGGGGCCAATTTCAGAAGATTCAGGAGGCAGAGGAGGACAGTGAGGGAGTGATTGGCCTAGAGGGGGCTGTAGGAAGCCTCGGGTATGTATATCCCCCCCCCCCCCTCAATCTCAGGTACACTTTAAGTGTTATAACACTCTGCCCCAGGAATCATGCTGAAATGTATCATCAGAATCAGAAACAGAATCATTTATTTCACCAAGTACAACGGGGGTTGTACCCGGAATTATTTTTGGCACATACAGGGTCGGTGATGGTACAGCAATACGCAAAGCAGTAATGTACATTACATTTAGTAGTTAGTACACGGTGCATGGAACATAATACATAGTTACATAAAGCATAATGGAAGGTCCTGAGGGAACATCCAAGTGCTATGTGAGTGGAGCCGCCACATTCTCTGCAGCGCTCAACAGCTCATGATTCCAACTTATTGTTCCATTCCAGTTATAGGTAAAAAGCAAATTAAAATCTTTTTAAATGTGTTACCAGGAACTGAAAATAAAAAAAGTAATGCTATAATCCAGTTTTAGGATTCATTTTTAATCTTCCCCACCTAAGGTAATGAAGGGATCCTCAAGGTCGTTTTCCAATGACATGCAAATCACATAACACAAGGGCATCAGCAAAATTATGAAAATCACATGAACCCCTTTATACTGATGCGGTGAAAAGTCCAGCATGCAGCATTTTTTATGTGTTATCTTCCAGCGTTCCCAGCATCCAGTGAAAATTGCAGCAAAATTACATTCAGTTTGAAATTGCGTTTTTGTGATTTGCAGCTTAAAATACTTTCAAAGTGAAAACAAATTCTTTACAACTCCTAAGCCTGTCAATATGATTTAATCCCATTTTACATCGGCAGCTGTAGGCAGTGTTTTATCACCGCCTGGCAGCTGCCCCATGCACTAGCCAGGTGTTTGCTGACACCACTCCGCAAGTCTGCAGCTGCCCCACTTTGCTCTGTCAGCCTTAGCCAGTGTGTAGCTGGTGGGGGTGACCGTGTGGTGGAGGCTGGACTGAGCCTGCAGCTACCTGCAGGCAGACTCTTTTGCAGGTAGCATCAGTGGCTTTCAGCGGGCAGCGGCCGCATCAACAAGTCACATGATGTGACTTGTTGATGCGGCCAGCCTCCAGATTGTCAGGTGTAGTGGATAGCTGGATGCAGATAATATACTGTCAGAGGCGAACGAAGGCTGCAGCTGCTGGATTAAGTAAGTGAACTAATGAATAATAATAGTAATAATACTTACTTTATTTCAGATTTCCTTAAAGAGTAACTGAAACAGAGGAAAACATTGTATTTTATTAACCTGTGGCTTCTTCCAGTCCCCTGTAGCCTTACAGGTCCCTTGATTTCCTACCGGTCAATAAGGTTGTGCTGCTGTCCCCCTCTAAAAGCAGACCAGGTGTGATCTACTGTTAATGCTTGGCACAGAACATGCACCTGCTCAATCATGCTCTTGTGGCTGGGAGCACTCTGCACGAGTGGAGCACAATCAAGAAGGTGAATGGCCTGGCCATGCATGCTCAGTACACTGCGACTGGTGATCTTTCAGAGAGGGATTACAGTTGGGGGGGGGGCTGGTGACAGTGGGCCTTGGGTGCAGAAAAGTACATATCCGGTAATGAGCAGAAAGGCACTCTGTGGTTGGCTCCTTTATTACTGCTACACAAGGGCATCACAGTGGCGCAGTGGACAGCACTCTTGTCTTGAAGAACTAGAGTCCAAGTCAAGGTTAAAATCTTGGGAAGTACACTATCTGCATGGAATTTGTGTGTTCTCCCACTGTTTGTGGGGTTGCTTCCCACATTCTAAAAACATTCTGATAAGTTAATTGGATCCACCCGAAATTGGCATTAGACTATGGCAGGAACCTAGGACAGTGACTAGGAAAGATTAACTTCTACTCAATCACTAACTCAGTGACATGACTATGTACTCTGTAAATCGCTTGAGAAGATGTCAATGCTATAAAATTACATAATAAGACAATTCCTACTTCATCTCATTTTGTAGGAAACTTCATTTGATTTTGTCCATAGCTAGCTCTGCTATAGTCTTCGCTTTTGTTATTCACACATCACAATATACGAAAGGTGTTTTCACGGAGTGAGTTACTTGGCAAGTGTCTGCCATTATAACGTTATTTTTCATCAAAGTTGAGATACACTGGCATGCGCAGGCTAGAATATATTTATTGTAACGAAGCTGTAAAAACTTCTCAGACTTATCTCAATATGATAAATTGTCCTTTCGGTAAAATGCAGTTGAAATTTCTATTCTAATATAAACATGCTTATTTAAAAAGAGCCGGTGGGTATGCAGCGCTGAAAAAGTATTCAGAAACTGATATAATTTAAAATAAATGGATGAGCTCTCAGCAACCGAAAAACACAGGAAAGATCATCCAGTTTCTCATCTCATCATGTACATGAGGATGGAATGGAATATTTTCATACGACACTTACAAAATGGGCTACAGCGTAGGAATTTACCAAAGTTTCTTTCCACTCTTAAAACTCTCATGAGCCCATTGACTTAGATGAGAAGAAACGACTCAAATATATTAATAAACGTGAAGCAATAAAAACAATAACCCACAAACCCCTTACATTTTTAGTGATGATTATAAAGAGTTAAAGAGGCACTGTAGGGACATATAGTAGAATGCAGTAAATTATCCAGGATACCCACTGTTACTATCCCAGTGATGTACCCCAATTTCAAAAATGTAAATCAGGGAGAGGAAAGTTTTTACATTGGGCTAACACTGGCTAAATAATTAATAAATAATTATTGAAGAAAAAAAAATTAATGTTAGACATTACGTTATTTTCACTGCGGTTCCTCTTTAAAGAGAACCCGAGGTGGGATTTACTTATGTTAGTGGGGCACAGAGGCTGGTTGTGCACACTAACACTAGTCTCTGTTGCCCCATGGTGTGCCTCCAGGACCCCCCTGCGCGCCGCTATACCCCCCGCAGTGCTAGCGACACACAGCGTGTCGCCAGCACAATGGTTACCTATGGCTGTCTGTTAGCGCCGCTCCCCCGCCTCCTCCGTATCTGCGCTACCCGCCCGCGTCACTTCCCTCCAATCAGCGGGAGGGAAGGGACGCGGGCGGGTAGCGCAGATACAGAGGAGGCGGGGGAGCGGCGCTAACAGACAGCCATAGGTAAACATTGTGCTGGCGACACGCTGTGTGTCGCCAGCACTGCGGGGGGTATAGCGGCGCGCAGGGGGGTCCTGGAGGCACACCAGAGGCTGGTGTTAGTGTGCACAACCAGCCTCTATGCCCCACTAACATAAGTAAATCCCACCTCGGGTTCTTTTTAAGAAGACGGTATATATCCATGTACAGTGGTGTGAAAAACTATTTGCCCCCTTCCTGATTTCTTATTCTTTTGCATGTTTGTCACACTTAAATGTTTCTGCTCATCAAAAACTGTTAACTATTAGTCAAAGATAACATAATTGAACACAAAATGCAGTGTTAAATGATGGCTTTTATTATTAAGTGAGAAAAAAAACTCAAAACCTACATGGCCCTGTGTGAAAAAGAAATTGCCCCTGAACCTAATAACTGGTTGGGCCACCCTTAGCAGCAATAACTGCAATCAAGCGTTTGCGATAACTTGCAACGAGTCTTTTACAGCGCTCTGGAGAAATTTTGGCCCACTCATCTTTGCATAATTGTTGTAATTCAGCTTTATTTGAGGGTTTTCTAGCATGAACCGCCTTTTTAAGGTCATTCCACAACATCTCAATAGGATCCAGGTCATGACTTTGACTAGGCCACTCCAAAGTCTTCTTTTGGTTTTTCTTCAGCCATTCAGAGGTGGATTTGCTGGTGTGTTTTGGGCCATTGTCCTGCTGCAGCACCCAAGATCACTTCAGCTTGAGTTGACAAACAGATGGCCGGACATTCAGCTTCAGGATTTTTTGGTAGACAGTAGAATTCATGGTTCCATCTATCACAGCAAGCCTTCCAGGTCCCGAAGCAGCAAAACAACCCCAGACCATCACACTACCACCACCATATTTTACTGTTGGTATGATGTTCTTTTGCTAAAATGCTGTGTTACTTCTACGCCAGATGTAACGGGACACGCACCTTCCAAAAAGTTCAACTTTTGTTTCGTCGGTCCAGACGGTATTTTCCCAAAAGTCTTGGCGATCATTGAGATTTTTTTTAGCAAAATTGAGACGAGCCTTAATGTTCTTTTTGCTTAAAAGTGGTTTGCGCCTTGGATATCTGCCATGCAGGCTGTTTTTGCCCAGTCTCTTTCTTATGGTGGAGTTGTGAACACTGACCTTAATTGAGGCAAGTGAGGCCTGCAGTTCTTTAGATGTTGTCCTGGGGCCTCTCTGCGCTCTTGGGGTAATTTTGGTCGGCCGGCCACTCCTGGGAAGGTTTATCACTGTTCCATGTTTTTGCCATTTGTGGATAATGGCTCTCACTGTGATTCGCTGGAGTCCCAAAGCTTTAGAAATGGCTTTATAACCTTTACCAGACTGATAGATCTCAATTACAGTACTTTTGTTCTCATTTGTTCCTGAATTTCTTTGGATCTTGGCATGATGTCTAGCTTTTGAGGTGCTTTTGGTCTACTTCTCTGTGTCAGATAGCTCCTATTTAAGTGATTTCTTGATCGAAACAGGTGTGGCAGTAATCAGGCCTGGGGGTGACTACATAAATTGAACTCAGGTGTGATAAACCACAGTTAAGTTATTTTTTTAACAAGGGGGGCAATTACTTTTTCACACAGGGCCATGTAGATCGGGAGGTTTTTTTCTCACTAAATAATAAAAAGCATCATTTAAAACTGCATTTTGTGTTCAATTATGTTATCTTTGACTAATAGTTAACGGTTTTTGATGAGCAGAAACATTAAAGTGTGCAAAAGAATAAGAAATCAGGAAGGGGGCAAATCGTTTTTCACACCACTGTATACAGTATAGCACTAGAGATGTAGCGAACAGTTCGCCGGCGAACGGTTCCAGGCGAACTTTGGTGGTTCGCGTTCGCCTGGACCAGGCGAACTTTTGCGGAAGTTCAATTCGCCCCATAATGCACTATGAGGGTCAACTTTGACCCTCTGCATCACAGTCAGCAGGCATATTGTAGCCATTCAGGCTACACTAAGCCCTGGAGCCCCACCCCCCCTTATATAAGGCAGCCTCCGGCGGCCATTAGCCTCACTCGTGTGCCTGCTAGAGACAGCTGCTGCAGACTTGTTCTTCTAGGGAAAGAGAATAGTTAGGTTCTTGGCTGCTTAGCTTGCTCCTGGCTGATTATTATTGCTTTTATAGCACCCCTCAACAGCTCTTTTCAGAGCTCATCCTGTATTTTTTTTCTTTTCTGTGTGTCAAACTGACACTTTGCTGCATGCACAGCCTTGCTAATTCATAGTGTGTGTGCCACTGCCAGCAGCCCAGCACATTCAGTGACTACCTGTGTGTGTGACAGGGAGCTGCACATTGTACTACCCAGTACTGCATATACCCAGTACCTGTTGTGTTTACTTATCCCACCTCATCACTGCATATACTCAGCTTTGTGTTGAGTGAACCCACCTCACTGCATCTAAGTACCTTTACTGTTCAGTGAACCCACCTCACTGCATCTCACTACCTGTTGTGTTGAGTGAACCCACCTCACTGCATCTAAGTACCTTTACTGTTCAGTGAACCCAGCTCACTGCATCTCACTACCTGTTGTGTTGAGTGAACCCACCTCACTGCATCTAAGTACCTTTACTGTTCAGTGAACCCACCTCCCTGCATCTCACTACCTGTTGTGTTGAGTGAACCCAACTCACTGCATCTAAGTACCTTTACTGTTCAGTGAACCCACCTCACTGCATCTCACTACCTGTTGTGTTGAGTGAACCCAACTCACTGCATCTAAGTACCTTTACTGTTCAGTGAACCCACCTCACTACATCTCACTACCTGTTGTGTTGAGTGAACCCACCTCACTGCATCTAAGTACCTTTACTGTTCAGTGAACCCACCTCACTGTATCTCACTACCTGTTGTGTTGAGTGAACCCACCTTACTGCATCTAAGTACCTTTACTGTTCAGTGAACCCACCTCACTGCATTTCACTACCTGTTGTGTTGAGTGAACCCACCTCACTGCATCTAAGTACCTTTACTGTTCAGCGAACCCAGCTCACTGCATCTCACTACCTGTTGTGTTGAGTGAACCCACCTCACTGCATCTAAGTACCTTTACTGTTCAGTGAACCCAGCTCACTGCATCTCAATACCTGTTGTGTTGAGTGAACCCAGCTCACTGCATATACCTAGCATCCCCCTGAGATGGACAAAATATACAAACCAGGTAGAGGAAGAGGTAGAGGCAGACCCAGAGGAAGGCCACCAGGCACCGGCAGGTCTGTGCGAGGTGGTGTTGCTGTGATTTCATGCGGACCTATCCCAAAATACAGTGCTCAGAAGAAGGCACGTGCCAGCACTTCCCAAAATTGTGAGGACGTGGTTCAGTATTTAACACAGAAGACCTAATCTCCCGAAACAGTGCCACCAGCGCTAGTACAAGCACCACATCCGCTGCATTTGACACTTCGCCGGAGTTATTTGGTGGTGGTGAAATCACTGATTCACAGCCACTACTGCAACAACAAGAAGAAGGCGCAAGTACACCACCTCATACGTCTGAGTTAGGTGACGATAGTATGGACATAACGTGTGAGGAGGGGGATGATGAACCACCTGAAGTTGGTGCAGTTGAGGTGTCTGAGGAAAGTGAAGCTGGGCAGGAGGATTATGATGACGATTATATGGATGCCACGTATGTTCCCAGTAGAGGAGATGACCAGCGGGACAGTTCAGAGGGGGAGTCAGCGAGGAGTAGGAGGAGACGACTCCATGATAGAAGCAGAGGGAGCTCGTCCTCAGAAACTGCTGGGGGCAGTGTCCGGCGCCATGTATCGCCAGCTATGGACAGCCAGCCAACATGCCCTTCAACGTCAGCTGCTGATGCCACCGTAGCGCCATCATCCCTGGGGGGCTCAGCGGTTTGGAAATTTTTTAACATGTGTGACTCAGATCGGAGCAAAGCCATCTGTTGTCTCTGCCAGCAAAAATTGAGCCGTGGAAAGGCCAACTCTCACGTAGGGACAAGTGCCTTACAAAGGCACCTGGAGAGAAGGCACAAACAGCTATGGCAAGAACACCTGAGGAAAAGCAGCACCCAAAAGACAAGCCACCCTCCTTCTCCTCTTCCTCCTTCAGGTGCATCGTCTTCATCCGCTTTCTCCCTTGCACCTTCACAGCCACCCTCCTCCACACCGCCTCTTCCCTTGAGCGGTCCCTTTTCCTCTGCCCACAGCAGTATCCAGCTGTCCGTGAAGGAAGTATTTGAGCGTACAAATGTCTGCCAGTCACCCTCTTGCCCGGCGTCTGACAGCTGGCGTGGCGGAACTATTAGCTCGCCAACTTTTACCATACAAGCTGGTGGAGTCGGAGGCTTTCCGTTTGTGGCCATTGGTACACCGCAGTGCAAGATACCAGGCCGCAATTATTTTTCACAAAAGGCCATACCCAAACTGTACCGTGCAGTTGAGAGGCAAGTGGTGTCATCTATTGTGAAGAGCTTTGGGTCATGGGTCCACCTTACCACGGATGCCTGGTCTGCCAAGCACGGGCAGGGCCGCTACATTACGTACACAGCCTATTGGGTCAACCTGGTGATCGATGGCAGCAAGCAGGGAGTACGTGGCTGCGCAGCAGACCGACTTGTCACTCCTCCACGGCTTGCAGGCAGGCCTCCAGCCACCTCCTCTCCGCCTGCTACCACCTCTTCGCTGTCGTCATCCTCCTCCTCCTCCTTGGCTGGTGCCGCGATCTCCTCTCCAGCTACACATCCCCCGCACCCCAGGGCATATGCTGCATGCCAGGTACGACGGTGTCACGCAGTGTTAGACATGACTTGCCTGAAAGCGGAGAGTCACACTGGAGCAGCTCTCCAGGCTGCTCTTAACAAACAGGTGGAGCAATGGCTGACCCCGCACAAGCTTGAGATCGGCAACGTGGTGTGTGACAACGGCAGCAATCTCATTTCTGCGTTGAATTTGGGAAAGCTGACACACGTACCCTGCATGGCACATGTGCTGAATCTGGTCGTGCAAAGATTTGTGTCCAAGTACCCAGGCTTAGAGGACGTCCTGAAGCAGGCCAGGAAGTTGTGTGGGCATTTCAGGCACTCTTACACGGCCATGGCACGCTTTGCGGACATTCAGCATAGAAACAACTTGCTGGTGAGACGCCTGATTTGTGATAGCCCGACTCGCTGGAATTCCACCCTGCTGATGTTCTCTCACCTGCTAGACCAGGAGAAAGCCGTCACCCAGTACCTGTATCATTACAGTACAAGGACACAATCTGGGAGGATGGGGATGTTGTGGCCCAACAACTGGACACTGAAGCGAAATGCATGCAGGGTCATGGAGCCCTTTGAGGAGGTGACCAAACTGGTGAGTCGCGCTGAGGGCACCATCAGCGACTTGATCCCCTACGGCTACTTCCTGGAGCGTGCTGTGCGTAGAGTGGTGGATACAGCTGTGGAGGAGCGTGAACGAGAACAGTTACGGCAGCAGGAGTCGTGGGAGCGATTTACATCCGAACCCGATGTTTCCACAACACCTGCGGCAGCACAGAGGGGGGAGGAGGAGGAGGAAGAAGAGGAGTCGTGTGGGGAAGGAGAGGAGTCAGACTCTGATGATGGTGATGAGGAAGGTGTTTCTGTGGAGGAGGAAGAGGCAGCGGAAGAACAACCGCGGCAGCCATCACAGGGGGTTTCTGCTGCTCCACGTTCCCGTGGTATTGTTCGTGGTTGGGGGGAGGAAGAGGAGTTGCGTCCCGTCACTGAGGAAGAGCAAGAGGAGATGGAGAAAACGTCTGCATCCAGCTTTGTGCAGATGGTCTCTTTCATGTTGTCCAGCCTGTTGAGGGACCCCTGTATAAAAAAAACTCAAGGCGAATGACCTGTACTGGGTGGTAACGCTACTAGACCCTCGGTACAGGCACAAAGTGGCGGACCTGTTACCAACTCAACAGAAGGCGGAAAGGATGCAGCACTTGCAGAACAAGCTGTCGATGATGCTTTACAAATGCGTTTAAGGGTGATGTGGCTGCACAACGCAATCAAGGTACCACTGGCAGTAACCCTCCTCCTCCCAAGTCCACGCAGGCAAGGACAGGACGCTCCAGCGATCTCAGGGTGATGTCGGACATGCGGACATTCTTTAGTCCAACTCCTCGCCATAGTCCTTCCGGATCCACCCTCCACCAATGCCTGGACCGGCAGGTAGCCGACTACCTGGCCTTGAGTGTGGATATAGACACTGCGAAAAGCGAAGATGAACCCTTGGACTACTGGTTGCGCAGGCTGGACCTGTGGCCAGAGCTGTCCCAATTTGCCATCCAACTTCTCTCTTGCCCTGCCGCAAGCGTCCTGTCAGAAAGGACCTTCAGTGCAGCTGGAGGCATAGTCACTGAGAAGAGAAGTCGCCTAAGTCACGACAGTGTTCAGTACCTGACCTTTATCAAAATGAATGAGGAATGGATCACGGAGGGCTACTGCATGACCGAAGACTAAGTCAGTCCCCACACACAGCATCTCTGCCTGCAGGCCGCTTGACTTCTCCGCCACCACCAACAGGGTCCAGGACTCTAGGCGGATTCCTGAATTTTTAAGGCCGCTGCTAGCAGCGGCCGCTACACTAATTTTTGTGGTGCATGTACATGCCTGCCTAATTTTTCTGGCTGCACTGCGGGCGGCTGCAACAAAAAAACAAAAGGCATGTACATGTGCCCATCCCCCGTCATGATCATTACCTTGCCGCGGTGAAGGGGCTTGCGTATCCCAATGAAGCAATGACCGCCGGCTATTTGAGTGTCTCGGGTGGGTGTGGCACACAAAAGATAATAAGGTCATTGCTTCATTGTGGTCAGACCAAATTTGATCAGCTGGACAGTCACTGTTGTTCTATCATTGAGCTACCACAGCCCGGCGACCATATGGGCTTGAAAACCGCCACGGCCGACACTCTCGCCACGGTGCGCACCAGTCTAGCACGGCCGTCACTACGCAAACACCTGTTTGTGGTGCGTTACACAGTGAGTTTGGTGCGTCAGTGTGAAGCAGAACTCTAATTACACTCCCTGATTGATGTATACACATGCAAGATGTTTGAAAGCACTTTAGGCCTGCAATTTAGCATTCAATGTGATTTCTGCCCTTAAAACGCTGCTTTGCGTCACATCCAGATTTTTCCCCGGGACTTTGGGCTTGTAACCCACTCCGCCATGCCCCCTCCAGGTGTTAGACCCCTTGAAATATCTTTTCCATCACTTTTGTGGCCAGCATAATTTTTTTTATTTTTCAAAGTTCGCATCCCCATTGAAGTCTATTGCGGTTCGCAAACTTTTCTGCGAACCGAACCTTCTGCGAAGGTTTGCAAAAAGGGTTCGCAAACCGAAAATCGGAGGTTCGCGACATCTCTATTTAGCACTAATGCTCACAGTAATGTACGGGTCTCCTTGGCTGGAGAACAGTGGAGAATCAATGTGATTCTACAATTCTAGCCTGGATTTATCAAAAGCTATTTGCAATTATGTGAAAAAATCTGCAACCCTCTCCCGGGTCGTATCAGCACTACTTCTGATGTGTGACTAGACTTTTTTCAATTTTACTTTTAGTTTCAAAGGATTTTATTGAAGATTTAACATGTAGTATGACAGGTTGTGCATTTTGGTTTCGTCCCAGCGGGACTCAATTCACAATATTAAGCTGGTACAAAGATTGAACAAGTTTGACATGACCATTTCAGTGGTATCAAGTGAACAGAATCACACGTATAGGTAAATAGGTGACCATAGCGATCTGATGGTATGTTATTAAACAGTTATAACAGATTGTCTCAAGCTTTGGGTATCTGCTAGTGATAGCCAAGGCTGCCAGGTATTTATAAATGGGATGGTTGAATCATTCACAATAGCATTAAGTCTTTCGTTAATCATTATTTCATTGATGATGCCTTTAGTTTGGGTTAAAGAGAGGTTTGGTTGAAGCCATTGTCTGGCTAAGTGAATTCTGGCGGCCTTGGCTATGTGTTGAGCGAGCCTGTGATGTCGGTACTTCCAGCCCACAGGTTTATGTCCCAATAGCAAGAGGAATGGGTCAGGGGGGAGGGATTTCTCCAGGACCGTGTCAATGAGGGCCGATACCTGGTCCCAGTAATCACGTGCCACTGGACAATACCACCATGTGTGGGCTAAGGTGCCGATTCTACCGCAGTTTCTAAAACATTGGCTCGATTTAGAAGAATTATATTGGTGGACTCTCTCAGGGACCTGGTAGGTTCGATGGAGAATTTTGATATTAGTTTCTATGTGTGAATAAAACCCACTTCCTTTAGATAGGGTCAAGCAGCATTTTGACCATTCTTTTAAGGAAAGGGTTGAGTGCAAGTCAGATTCCCATTTTACCATAGATGGTAGCTTGGAGGGTATAAGAGGTTGGGAAAGGATTGAGTATAAGTGGGAGATTAACCCTCCTTCCAAAGGTTTGTGTAGGCACCAGAGTTCAAAAGTGGTTCTGGGGGGGTCTCCCGTTGTTGGTGCAGGGAGTGATTTTATGAAGTGATAAATTTGAATCGCTGAGAAGAGCTCCGAGTGTGGGAATTTGATTTTTGATTGAAATTGGGTCCAATTTGGACATTTGTCGTCTGTCAGGAAGTGTTTGAGGAGAAGTAGTCCTTTGTCTTTCCACCAGCGGAACGAATTTTTGTCAAGTCCTGGGGGGAAATCGGGGTTACCAAATAGAGGGGTTAGCTGTGGGAGTACTGATTGTAAATGCTTAGTTTTCTTAAGTTTATTCCACAATGTTAATGAGTGGATAGATATGGGTGAAGCGTCTCTAAAGTTGGTTGGGAGCCTCTTGGTTGACCACATGAGGGCTGATAGGGAATAGGGTGCCAATAGGCTATTCTCTATTTGGGTCCAGAGTGGTGGGTTATGTTCAGAAAAGAGTTGAGATAGTTGGGCGAGTTGCGAGGCTCTATAATAATTGTATAGGTCGGGGACCCCTAGACCTCCCCTAGTTCTATTCCAGCCCATTAATTTCCGCGAGATCCTACTCTTTCTATTATTCCATATAAACTTAAATATGGATGATTGGAGTTCTTTCAAAGAGTTTTGGGAGATGAATATTGGTAAGGAGCGAAACAAGTAGAGAATTTTTGGTAGTAGGGTCATACGCACTGCGTGTATGCGTCCCGTCCATGATAAAGTCGGGGATACCCACTTATTCAGGTCCATTTTGAGGGTGTTTATCATTGGTTTTATGTTGAGGTCGAAAAGTTCGGGGGGACTGGAGGAGATCTTTATCCCCAAATATGTAAGATATTTTGTTTGTAGTTTAACCCCCAGGGCAGATGCTAAGTAGGAAGCTGATTCTAGAGGGAGATTAATTGGGAGCACTTCTGTTTTGGTGATATTGAGTTGTAGGCCCGACAGTTGACCAAAGTGTTTAACAAGGGTGAGTAGATTGGGTAATGAAGTGTGCGGGGAAGTGAGAGTTAGGAGCAGATCGTCAGCAAATAAGTTCGTTTTATACTCATGCTTGTCTATTTTGATTCCTTGGATGTCAGGGGAGTTGCGAATTTTTTCAGCCAAGGGCTCTATTACTAGGGCAAAAATGGCGGGAGATAGGGGGCAGCCCTGTCGCGTGCCCCTCTGGATCCGCACCATTTCAGGAGAACTGGTGGGCAGCTTCAAAGTGGCTGTTGGGGAGGAGTAAAGACAATTTATGGCTTGCAAAAAGGCTCCCCCTATCCCCGCCTTCCTCAGAGCTTCTCTCATGAAGGGCCAATTGATGGTGTCGAAGGCCTTCTCCATGTCTAGTGAGGCCAGAATTGTGGGTGTTTTTCGCTTCCTGACTACCTGTATAAGGTTAATTACCTTCCTGAGGTTGTCCGGTGCTTGACGTAGGGGTATAAACCCCACTTGGTCTTTGTGTATTAATGGGCCTAGGACTTTGTTTAACCTACTGACAAGTATAGATGTAAATATCTTATAGTCAAGATTTAGAAGGGAAATAGGTCTGTAGTTCTTTACATCTAAATGGTCTCGTTTTGGTTTGGGGATGACTGTGATTATGGATTGTAGGAATTCAGGGGCTGGGGTTTTACCGTTTAATATAGAGTTAAAGAGTTTTATAAGGAAAGGAGTTAGTGTACGGCCGAACTTTTTATAATAGATGGCGGTTAGGCCATCAGGACCAGGGGCTTTCCCGTTCTTTAGTTTTTTGATTGCATTGTTTATTTCAAGGTCGGTAACTGGGACATTTAGAGTGGCTGCATATTCTGGGCGTAAGTGTGGGGTGTGGATTGTAGATAGAAAGTCTCCTATGTCAGGGAGTGCTTTGTTATCTTGCGTGGCTGCATAGAGGGACTTGTAGTAGTCGGCGAAGGTTTTATGGATTTTGAGGGGGTCGGATGTAACCATGGCCTGTTTCATTCTGATTTGGAGAACTCTATTGTGGGATTGGACCTCGCGTAGTTTTCTAGCAAGCCAAGGACTAGGCTTGTTGTACTGTGAGTAGATTTTGGACTTGGTCCATCTAATAGCTTTTTCTACTCTATGGGATAGTAGAATGTTGATTTGGGTTGTAGTGTCCTCGATTTGTTTAAGGAGGAACAAGGTGGGGTTTTGTGCATGGGCATTTTTTAGGCGAAATAGTTTATGTTCTAGTTGTAACTGTTTTTCAGTTTTGGCTCGCTTGATCCGGGACGCTATTTTGATAAAGTGGCCACGTATGGTGGGTTTGTGTGCTAGCCAAAGTATATCAGATTTTACATTATTTATATCGTTGTCTCTGAAGTAGTTAATTAGGTGCTCTTCAATATCGAGGATATTCTCATTATCCATCAGGAGGGTCTCATTCAACCTCCATGGGGGTCGGGAGATGGGGGTATCAATTTTACTTTTAAAAGTTCAAAAGTAATACTTTCAATTTGCGGTAATCAGCAACGATCAAGAAATTTCAATGTTCTATTTCGAGTTTTGTAGGGCTTTAAATAGCATCAATGTGTTAGTGATAAAATGTTTATCAAAAAACAGAACAACACACAAAGACGTCTACAACTTACTCGTAGAAATGCAGAAAATAAACAACAACAACAAAAAAAGCTCAAATAGTGACATAAAATGTTAAGGTTCTTTTTTGTCCATTATGGTAAAATATATATATACAGAATAATGACTAAAACAAGAGATCCAAGATATACTTACTGGTAGAAAACTCGCCCAGCAAAACTGCTTAACAAGGCATGAGGTTGATTAAACTCGTTACTAAAGTTTCGAGCTCAGCACTTTCCGCACTGGCTGCATTGTAATAGGCACTATACATGATCGTTAACAGTTTTTTCCTGAGGGAAATGGATTTGATGATAAGAGATGCTGTCAGAACTTCCCCAACTGACAAGATAAGCAGAGAAGTAAGACTGAGAAGGCTGAGATGTTCCCCTTTCAAAATTAAGCAAGCACATATCATAAAAATTATATTATCTTTACCGAGGCTCATAAAGATTAGAATTAAGGTCCATAAAAGTAGTCTAAACGTGTAAATTAACACATAGCTTGCATTCTGTATTAGGACCAGGCTGCGGTACAACATAAGGTATGCAAATTTTTTGCTGAAAATCCACAAACAGATACTGTATATACTCGCATATAAGCCTAATTTTTCAGCATAAAAAATGTGCTGAAAAGTTACCCCCTCGGCTTATATGCGAGTCAGTGGAGTGAAAAAGAAGGTGGAGCAGGTTTTGTTAATGGAAGAGGACCGTTAGGATTGTGCACTAGTGATCCTGCTCTTACCAGCTTGCGCTCTGCTGTGTCCGCCCCCCCCCCCCCCATCCCCTGCAACATGGTGTGCAGAGTGTGCTGCTTAAGACTACCTCTGTCCCCTGGCTTGTGGAGCAGAGCGTACAAGCAATGTGTCAACGGTGCAATGATCGGGGATTCTTCCTGTGTGGCAATCGTTGTGTCTCATATCGATGACGCCATTTAGAGGCAACAATGTATTTTGCAGCATTTGCTTCTCTCCCCATCAGATGATCTTCAAGAGAAAACGATCAACTCCAGAGTGTGAGTTCCCTTCCTCACCAGCTGTCTGCTGCTGACTTCTAGTTGACAAAGGCACACACAGGTGCATGAGCTTTCCTTCTTCTACTCGCTACCTCCTTTCCCTAAATGAGGAATCTAAAAGGGCAATGAATAAGGATAGAATTTTAAGCTCCAGTGCAAGTGAATTCTATCATTGCTGGTCAAGGATTGTGTGAAGCTTTCAGACAGTCATTCTCTCTCTGAGGCAATAGTCAATCCTATGAAGTTGCCTTGCGGACCAGGCAGAGACAGTTTAATGAGTATGGCTTTCAAGGTGAAAGGTCCCCAAAATGACCAAAGGGATGGAAAGTCTAATAGATAGGATTTTGTTCTACTGATTTCTAATACTCATTTATCCACATGTAGGGAATTTTCTATTCGACAATTATCTATCTAGGATCATGAGCTTCTCCTAATCACTTCCATATATTTTAAGTAAATATGGAATATCCCACTGGACAATGGTTTATCCTGCAGAAAAGGCACTCCTTCCTCACCAGCTGACCTTTGGTAAATGAAGAAAGGTTTTCCATTGGATAATAGATCACACTTAATCAAATGCTTCACTTCAATATTTGCTGACATCAGAAAGGTCTGGATTCTTCAGTTTTATATTACAGGAGGATGGGGGCCCAAGGGATGCCTGGTTCCAAGGATGACCCTTATATTGGAATAGTGGAATAGAGGGCACGGAGAAAACAGACTACGCCAAGCATTATTTAACATACCTTATATATTCGCATATAAGCCTAATTTTTCAGCACAAAAAAATTTCCCTTCTCGACTTATATGCGAGCCAGTGGAGCAGAACAGATGGTGGAGCAGGTTTTGTTACTGGCAGAGGAGTGTAAGCATCTTGCACTAGTGATCCTGCTCTTGCCAGCAGTCTCCCTGCTGTGTCTGTGCCCCAATCATCTGCAACAGCGTGTGCAGAGTGTGCTGCTCAAGACTACCTGTGTCCCCTGGCTTGTGGAGCGGAGCGTACAAGCAATGTGTCAGCGGTGCAATTATTGGGGATTCTTCCTGTGTGGCAATCGCTGTGTCTCATATCTATAACACCATCTAGTGTCATCTTGAGACACAGCTGTATCATCCTTGGGGCACATCTGGCTATGGGGAGGAGGGCTGACATGTACTGGGGGCACATCTGGCTACTGTGTAGGTAGCTATACTGAGGGGGATTATACGATATTCTGAAAGAAAAGTGGGTATCTAGGGTTATACGTGGGCCTGCTTATATGCAAGTATATACGGTACATAATTTAGAAGTTTCACTGCCGGAAATCTTTAATTTGTAGGAGGTCGGGAATTAGGATAGATCCCCTTGTGATGCGATTGGGTGATGCTGGTGATAAGCAGCTCTCAAATGCACTGAGGGTATTGAATTGAGAACCAAAAAGTGAGCTCTCAAAAATGTCATATAAAGAATTATTAATTCCCCTGCCAGGTCTCACCTGAGTTTGATGTGGCTCTCAAGAGAATCATGGAGGTGCAGCTTTCAGACGTAGACAGCCGGCACTGGATCCTGTGATGGCAGTGGGGGAGCTGTGTTGATGACGGGGATGCCTGCTCTCCTTGAGTATGGATGAAAAGGGGAGCGGCATCCACTCGTCATTTGCCACGAATGGCTTTATGTGGGAGCAGGCATCACGCAGTTGCTTAGCAACACCACGGTGACAGCTACTAATGAATGGCTGGGAGACAGAGGGATAAGTGGATGGACTTTACTGATAAAAGACAATGCTTTTCTCAGAGAAAATGTCCTCCGTTACATCAGGTCTATATAATGATCTCTATATGACATCTCAGAGTATATCTTTAATTTGTAACACCTACCATTTATGTACAAATCTATGATATTTTAGTTGGTTTTGAAGCAAGAATCTCCACAGAACTAGAGGAATCATGTGTGGGCTGATATTACTTGCGACCCACACAGATTCAGTTAATATAATGAGTTCTAATTAAATACAGATTAGTTAGGTGAATGTGACAACCCACATCTAAAATTTGGAAAAGTCAGCAAAAGTAAAATTCTAACATGGAAGAGTGAAATTGCTTAAAAAAGAAGGTTCTAAAAGGGAACAAAAATGAATTAACAATATACTCTACCTTGGTAGTAAAGACAATACATATAGCCGAAGAAGTTAAATGTCAGACTTAAACAGGCACAAGTTGAAGTCTTTAACACTAGCCTGCCGGCCAACCACCTATTTTAGGGTATCTGGATGTAACTAGATTTTCTTGATTTACATCTTCTAGGGCAATGTTATCTTTAAAGAGAATCTGTATTGTTAAAATCGCTCAAAAGTAAACATACCAGTGCATTAGGGGACATCTCCTATTACCCTCTGTCACAATTTCGCAGCTCCTCGCCGCATTAAAAGTGGTTAAAAACAGTTTTAAAAAGTTTGTTTGTAAACAAACAAAATGGCCACCAAAACAGGAAGTAGGTTGATGTACAGTATGTCCACACATAGAAAATACATCCATACACAAGCAGGCTGTATACAGCCTTCCTTTTGAATCTCAAGAGATCATTTGTGTGTTTCTTTCCCCCATGCACTGAAGTTTCAGGCTGCTCTTTTCTTCCTGCAAACAGCTTTGCCCTTGTTTGTAATTCCTCAGTATGTGAAAGCCCAGCCAGCTCAGAGGACGATTTATCCAGCTTGTAAAAGATAAGAGAGAGAAGAGAGAAGCTGCTCTAATCCTAAATAACACACAGGCAGTCTGCATAAAGGGGAGTTCATAGCAGAACCACAACACTGAAGAACTTGGCAGCCTTCCAGACACAGGCCGACAAGTCTGACAGGGGATAGATACATTGATTTATTACAGAGACTGTGTTAGTAGAAAGTGCTGCAGTTAGCCAGAACACATTAGAATAGCTTTTGGAACGTGTAGGATGATAAAAAACAGGATGCAATTTTTGTTACGGAGTCTCTTTAATGACAATAGTTGGCTGGGCTCTGCCTGGGAGAAGCTACCTATGATTGTCACCATTTCAGGATGTAATGAAAAAGATTCTCTGAAAATGAATTTAAATTCACTTAATTATACCCAACAATATTTAAAATACAGTACAGAGAAAAGGACTGTTTTCAACTTTTCTTGAAGAGAAATCCATTATTCAAAGATTCATGTCAATGTCTGATATAACTAAAGGGTTCATTTTTTGCTGATACATCCTGGAATTTTATATTAAGCTTCATATTTCCTTTTCACCATGCACATCATTGTGAACTCTCTTGGTTTCTCATTTAAACCAATCAAAACATGTCTTTTAATTTTGTGTATTTAAAGGCTTTATACACATCATGCAATTTTAACGTCAGATCGACGGGCCGATTGATAATTTCCCGAATGTCCGATCTGCTTCAGATCGAGAAAGGAATTGATTTAGAAATCCGTATTGCACAAATTTGATCCCTTTCCTCAATCTGAAGCAGAATGAACATGCTGGAAATGACTAAGCGACCTGTCGATCTGCTGTGAAAATTGCATGATGTGTATAAGCCATTAGGCAGACTCTGCAGGTATGTCCAGACCCTGAAGATATTTAACCACCCTGGCGTTCTATTAAAATCGCCAGGGTGGCGGTGCAGCAGTTTTTTTTTTTAAATCATGTAGCTAGCCTAGCGCTAGCTACATGATAGCCGCTGTGCAGCGGCGTCCCCCCACCTTTTCCGATCGCCTACAGCGATCAGAACAAACAGAAAATCCCATTTAGAACGGGATTTCCTGTTTGGCTTCCCCCATCGCCATGGCACCGATCGGGATGACGTCATCCACGTCATGGCATCGGAGGGAGCCCCGATCCACCCCATACCGCAGCCTGGCGGTGATTGGCAAGACTGCGCAAGGGGTCTCGGGGGGGGGGGGGGGGGGCTGTAACGCCGGCGTTAGCGGCGGCGATCGATCACAACACACAGCTAGCAAAAAATTGTGAAAATTGGCCCACCAGGGCCTTAGGAATCCACCGCGGCGGTCATGGACGAGCTGAGCTCGTCCATACCGCTAAGGTGGTTAAAGGATGACCAAGGTGACATGTGACATGATGAGATAGACATGTGTATGTACAGTGCCAAGCACACAAATAACTAGGCTGTGTTCCTTTTTTTCCTTTCTTTGCCTGAAAGTGTTAAACATCAGGTATGCAAGTGACAGTTTCTATACGGGCCGGGACCGGGTCAGACTATAGCATAACTATCACTGATTAGTAGTTACAGCCACTTTTCTGTCAGTAAATGGCTTCTGAAAGCAGAAAAGAGATAAAGAGGGTCAATAATTCATAGATTTGAGCTCCGGAATACTTCAATAAAGGTGTAATTGAGCAGAGACAATGAAACAGTAAAAACTTAAAAACTAGATTTAAACATAAAATAAAACTGTGGGGTAGCTTAGAAAATCATTTTTAGGTGAAGGAAGACAGATACAACTGTTTTACTCATCAGTTTATTTTCACCTCAGATGTCCTTTAAGACATTATCCTTATTACTGTATGTTAAATTCACTGAAACTTCATTGAATTTTCCTTTAAGCAATGAGCATCTCATACCTTACGTGAATGGTTTAAGCTGACAACAGACACAAAAATATTTTCTCCTCTATGCCTTTTTTAAATGATCTGCTAGATATCTGCTGGAATGCTGTTCACTCCTATTCACACAAGCAGTAAAATTCTTAAGCAGGCCATACACTGGCCCGATTTGCTCCCGTTTCGACAGCAGATTCGATCACTGGGATCGAATCTGCTGCCAATCGTTCACGCTACACGCCGAATTTCGATCCATTTCGTCCGATCCCGTCGATCGTGCCGTGCGGAAAATAACCGTCGATCGCCCGCGGGTAAAGAGCGCATCGCTAGCGGCGTTCGAGTGCCCGACGACCGACGCAATAGAGCCCGCATACATTACCTGCTCCGCCGGCGCGACTGCAGTCTCCCGGTCACCGCTGCTCCGTCTGCGCTCTGGTCTCCAGATCCGGCATGCCTCACTTCTTCTAGCCCGGCAGGAAGTTTAAACAGTAGAGCGCCCTCTACTGTTTAAACTTCCTGCCGGGCTAGAAGAAGTGAGGCATGCCGGATCTGGAGACCAGAGCGCAGACGGAGCAGCGGTGACCGGGAGACTGCAGTCGCGCCGGCGGAGCAGGTAATGTATGCGGGCGGGCGGGCGGGGGCAGCAGCAGCAGTACCACCACAACAGATTGTGAACGGTTTCAGGCTGAAATCGATTCACAATCTGTTTGCTGTAAAGGTAGCCATACGATCCCTCTCTGATCAGATTCGATCAGAGAGGGATCTATCTGTTGGTCGAATCTGATGGCAAATCGACCAGTGTATGGCCACCTTTACTCTATTATGCTATTACATGGAGAGACAGATATTTGTGCAGGATGTGTGATCAATAACACTGTAGTGTCAAGTTGTATACAATTAGCATAATGTGCTGTCTTTATAGAGAAACCAACTCTGGGTTGCAGAAAACACATCCAGGTGTCACCCTCATTAACTGTGATTTAAGTCAACAGAATTTTACAGACACACAGCACCTTGTCAGATACTCAGAATGCAATTAAGCCTCTAGAATCACACCAACACACTGTAGTTTGTTCTGGTAGTAAATAAATATGCATAATTTCATATTGACTGATCAATCCGGTTCTTCCATGAAGCAATGTAAATTGTGTGCTTCAGGGCGGCAAAAATTAGAGGGTAAAAAGAGGCGGCTCTCTTCCTCAAATGTCCCCCTCCTCGCACTCCCCGTGTCCCCATCGCTGCTTCACTCACCTGCTCTCAACGTTCCAGCGGTCTCCATCCGCCTGTCCAGCATCCTGTATCCATCGCTACAGCAGTGCCTCATGTAACCTGTTACATGCTGCTAGGTCACATGAGGCACCGCTGTATTCAAAGAGAAAGCAGGACTGTGTGGCTGGCGGGTGAGTGATGCAGCGCTGGTACAGCACTTACCTAGCATCCGGGGGATCAAATGCTGCAGGCCAGAAGGGAGGAGATGCTGTCTTGAAGGCAGAGGGAGGTAAGCGTAGTGCTAATACCTGCAATGCACAACGAGTGAGGGGCCATTGACTTGCCTTTAGACTTGCCGGTGGAGGCAAACTCGAAAAAAAAATGCAATTCGCATACGAATTCTGTCATGTGTAACAGGCTCCTTATGCTGCCAGACACTTAACACTGTATGCATTTTTAAATATTTGGCATACATACACAAAACACAGAACATTTATATCACGCTTTTTTCCTGAAGGACTAAAAGCGCCAGAGCTGCAGTCACTTAAAGCGGAACTGTAAATACAATTTAAAGGGACTCCGAGCAGTGCAGAAACTATGAAAAGATGCATATCATTTTAAAGCTCTCTTTCTCCTCTTTCCAATGATAAATAAACCGCCGCCCTACGCCTTTTAGTTTTCGCTATTTTCGCGATTGAAATTGCCGCAGCTGCGATTTCAATCGCGTAAATAAAGAAAACTAAAAGGCGTAGGGCAACGATTTAGGTGTCGCCAGAAAGAGGAGAAAGAGAGCTTTAAAATGATATCCATCTTTCCATAGTTACATTGTATTACACAGGGCGACTTTTTCTGCTGAATGGAGCTGCTGACACTGGGGAAAGTGTCGTCCTGTGTAATACAAGTAACTATGGAAAGCTCTCTTTCTCCTCTTACTGGCGACACCTAAATTGTCGCTCTACGCCTTTTAGTTTTCTTTATTTTCGCGATTGAAATCGCGGCCGCGGCAATTTCAATCGCGAAAATAGCGAAAACTAAAAGGCGTAGGGCGGCGGTTTATATATCATTGGAAAGAGGAGAAAGAGAGCTTTAAAATGATATGCATCTTTCCATAGTTTCTGCATTGCTCGGAGTCCCTTTAAGCACACTGTTTCACTTACCTGGGGCTTCCCCAAGCCCCCAGCAAACGTCCTGTCCCGTGCCGGTCTTGCCCGAGCCGCCGTTCTCCCGCCGCCAGCTAGTTTCGGTTTCGCCGCCGGGCCACTGCATCTGCGCGGCTCTGGCGTATCATTTCTTCTCGTCCCCTGCTATTGCAGAGGGGAACGCGAAGAAAGGATACGCTTGGCAGGGCTGCGTTGGCGACGACTTTGAAGTCTAGGAACGGAACGGAGCTGGCGGCGGGAGAACGGAGACTCGGGCAGGAGCGGCCTGGGACAGGGCGGCTGCTGGGGGCTTGCAGAAGCCCCAGGTAAGTGGAACACTGTGCTTAAATTGTATTCACAGTTCCGCTTTAACCTCCTTGCCGGTCTAAAAAATCCGGCAAGGAGGCAGCGCCACACTTTTTTTTTTTTTTTTTTTAAATCATGTAGCGAGCCCAGGGCTCGCTACATGATAGCTGCTGAGCGGCGGCATCCCCCCACCCACTCGGCGATCAGAGTATGCAGGAAATCCCGTTGAACGGGATTTCCTGCAGGGCTTCCCCGGGCGCCATGGCGACGGGGCGGGATGACGTCACCGACGTCATGGACGTCGGGACGTCACAGGGAATCCCGAACCGCCCCTCAGCGCTGCCTGGCACTGATTGGCCAGGCTGCGCAGGGGTCTGGGGCGGGAGGGGCGGCTCGGCGCAGCGGGTAGCGGCGAATCGGCGGCGAGCGGCGGCGATCGCGTACTACACACAGCTAGCAAAGTGCTAGCTGCGTGTAGGAAAAAAAAATTATGCAAATCGGCCCAGTGGGGCCCGAGAAATCCTCCTGCGTAGGTTACCCCGAGCTGAGCTCGGGATAACCGGCCAGGAGGTTAAGGCACACTCCATGGACGACCAGGATCATTAGGGAGCCTTACCCAAAGACACCTTACTGTTTTATGTACTGGCTTGAGTTGAAATTTGAACCCTTGTGAAAGAGCTCAATTCCCACATCAAAGGCAACAAATATTGTATAAACTATTAGTAGTAGTTTAAAACACTTTAAAAGTACATTGAAAACAACCAAAAAGCATAGGTGTGTATGACAAAATGGTGCCAGGAAAAAAGGGCCCAGCTGGATAATGAAATGGCACTGGTGTATAACAAAATCTCAATAACGATAAACATACAGATTAAAACAGACGGGAACTGATAACAAAAACATATTATCGTTCAAATTTGTAACGTAATTCAACAATACAGCTTAACCCAACCCTACTCTCACACAGAACCCTCCCCTGTTGGTGCCTAAACCTAACCATTCCCTGGTGGTGCCTAACCCTAACCACCACCCCTCTCCCCGTGGTGCCTAAACCCTATCCATCCTCTTGGTGGTACCTAACCACCAACCTTCCCTTTGCTCCCGTGATACCTAACCCTAACCGCCTCTGGGTGGTGCCTTACCCTAACCATCCCCCTGGTGGTGCCTAACCCTAACCACTCCCCCTGCAGAAACACCCTTTTACACATAGAAACGATAATATAATTGATAACGTAAAATCTGTACATACAAATGAAATAATATGACAAAAACTATAACGTTGCAAGCTTCTAAAACAATAACATACTTCAAAAACGTTAATGTTCTAAAGTTGTTAACAATATTTATCAGGCACCCTTTTTTCGCCATATTAATGATAATTGTATTAGAGTCTATGACGGCAGACTTTGCGTCCACTTGCCGCCGACGCCCTTTTTTCCTGCTACCTACCAAGCATAGTTGTCTAGCTTCTAAACTGCCTCTACTGAATCCATCCTCTGCTCCTCCATCATTGTCTGGCACGCAGGCACAACCTTAACGAACTTGGACCGCACTCACCAATTTCTATCTATCACAACTGCCTGAAGGCAGAAGTAGCAGTGCAAAAAAGTAGCAATATTCTCTCAAATACAGTATCCACCCCCACTTCAGTGATATAAGAATGTACAAAAATCTTTATTGAATCAACATGGAAAAAATGATATTAAAACGAATTAAAACTGGCCTCTGCATGGGAGCGCTCCAAAGCAGAGGCCAGTTTAATTTGGTTTTATTGTCGTTTTTTGCCATGTTGATGCAATAAAGATGTAAAACCTCGCCGCATATGGCGGCGGAATGCCGAGACCCATGCTGAGGCGCAAGCCTCTGGGTTTTCTGAGAAGCTCTGATGTCAGTGGAGCACATGGTGCTCCTGCCCTATTGGCCAAGCGGCTGACGTGTCCTCAGTACGCGCTCCGCCGCTGTAAACAGTAACAGCATGCGTACCGGCATGTCAGCTGACTTGCTGACACGCCGCACATTGATTGGTTGTTTTGGATTCCAT
Source organism: Hyperolius riggenbachi (assembly GCF_040937935.1). Taxonomy (NCBI): domain Eukaryota; kingdom Metazoa; phylum Chordata; class Amphibia; order Anura; family Hyperoliidae; genus Hyperolius; species Hyperolius riggenbachi. The sequence goes on along the minus strand of NC_090652.1, from coordinate 243,972,037 downwards.
TGCTTATGATTGGTTAGTCCTTGTATAAGAGAAAGGTGAGCGTCCTCAGTCTTCGTCCGTGATAGCCTATGCTGGGCTTGTAGCTGAGATTGCGCTCACACCAAGTGCCTTGTCTTGCTGCAGATTTCTGTCTGTCTCTTGACCAAGCTTCTTGCAGAACTGAATACCTGTTGCTGACCCGGATTGTACCTGAATAAGTTTCTTCTAATCGCCTGTTATTGACCTGGCTTGTACCTGACCTTGCATCTTTACTGAACTTCATGTTGCCAACCTCGGATTGTTAAAGGACCTTGCATGAACGCTGCCTGCCCTGATCCCAGCCTGTTTGACCACGCATCTGTATTGTGATTACACTTTCGTCTGGATTGCCTCAGCCCTTAGGCCTCAGGTGACTATTCAAATATACCGTGTCTTGCTATACCTTGCTGTGTTTGGTGAATGCTATTCGCCAGGTTGTATGCTACAACTACCTGCAGGTATTGTAGTGTGTTATTAGGCAGGAGTTTACGCAGGTGTTAGGGCTGGGTTATAGGTCAGACATATGAGCATACAGTCTGACCTATAGGAAGTAGCCAGACAAGCCTGACAAAAGATTTTTGTACATTCTTACGGTATATCAATAAAGTGGTGGTGGATACTGTATTTGAGAGGACGCAGGCACAACCGCAATCAATGCTGTGGTGAGCATCATTCGGTCACCCCTGCCTCCGTAGGACTTCCTCCACACATCAAGACTGTGTTTCAGGGCCAATAGGATAACCTGCTCCCCTCAGGCCATCGCTTCAGGAACATCCCAACCAAAAGTTCCAGGCACATGTACATGTACCTCGGTGCAGATATGATTTCTCCTCTGTCCGACAAACTTCTGAAATTACAATTTGATACAATTGAGTGGGCGGTATTTCAGTGCTGTGGTGAGCAATGTCATGGACAGGTCTAACCCCAATTCTAAATCCACATATATAGAGATGTTTAAATCCTTTATGAACACTCACGCTTTGGCTTATGTCTGACGAGAACACAAACACAATGCCAAAGGCTTTAAATTTTATTCTCCCACCCATAATTCCTATTCTCACATTGATATGATTCTGGTAAATGCCACCATTGTCCTACTTCTCCTATGTACGACGCGTGATTTGTCCGTGGTCTGACTACAACGTTGTTCTCACTGCTTTTTCTGCCATATGAGGAGTCCCTTCTTCTGAAAGATTATGCCTTACAGGTGCACTCTGCTATAATTGATTATTTGGACTTTAATTATGTTGAGCAGGTTTCCCCAGATTCTTACTGGATGGCCCACAAAGATGCAGTGAGTGGTCGTCTAATTAAAATTGCCTCCCGTTTGAAAAAAGTTTGGTCCCAGGTCATAAAAAACTTCGAACATAAACTCCTTGTCCTTCTGTAGATTACTGGTCAGCACGCAACCCTCTGTCTCAAAAAGCAAATAATGGATCTTAGATTATAGTTACCACACCCTGCTCTCTGATTGTGTAGAAAAAGCCTTTAGGGCCCTTTTCTACTAGCGGCGATTGCGATGCTGAATTGCAAAATCGCAAACCGCTAGTGATTTTGAAATCGCTACGGTTTGCTTTTTAACATAGGAATCGCGGTAGGTAATTTCCACTACCGCGATTCGTTTTTGACTCAAACGCGATCGCACCGCGGAGCGATCTTTGCTATGCAGTGCATTGCATAGCAAAACCGTGAACGCAATCGCCGGGAAGTTTCCCGCACTTGCGATTCAGCAATCGCTAGCATTTAGCGCGATCGCTAGCGATTGCTAGTGGAAAAGGGCCCTTAGATGGATTAAAGCAAGGTCAATAGGCAAATTAATAAGGCGAATACCTGGCTTGCCAGGAAATTATGCCTCCAACAGAACCTAAATGGGATCACCTAGATTAAAGACCATGGGTTTGATTCACAAAGCGGTGCTAACCTACTTAGCACGTCTAAAGTCTTTAGGCGTACTAACCAGGGTGCTAAGAAGGTTAGCACCGGTTTTCTCAATCAGATCGCGCACTAAGTACCGCGCGCAAAGTCCTATGTGCGCGCTAAGTCCCATAGGCTTTAATGGGCACTACGCGCGGAGCGCCCTGCGCAGTGCGCGCGTAAAGTTTTACACGCATTAAGTTTTGCACGCGTAAAGTTTTACGCGTGAAAAGCTCGTTTAAACGTGCTAAGTGGGTTTTCACAGGCGTGCTAACAGTTAGCACCGCTTTGTGAATCAAGCACCAAATGGGTAAAGTAACATCTAATTCAAACACTATGGCCTCAATTCACTAAAGGCAGTTCCTTAAAATCAGATCTGCGTGTATGAATCAGGGTTTTCTGTCCAGTGCATCCCCATAATCCCTTTAGATGTGCTGCAGCCACCAGGGGGAGCTCTTCTGTATGCCAGAATACAGATTTTCACATCTAAAGGGATGCAGAAAAGCATTCACTCCCCTGCATTGTTACAGTGAAGACACACCTTCCATCGTGTCGGGCCAAATAAGCTTAAGAAGCAGGGCTGTGTGGATCTTCATATTGGCTGCCTGGCTCTCCCTATTGGCTGTGTGTCAAATCTACCGCACAGAGAGAGCATAGAGAGTTATCGGCTGCTAAGAGCTGTGGAAAAATATCAAACCCTTTTGCCCGATTTACCCAATGTGTAAATCTTTGTCAATTGTGATTTCTAGACATTTCTTGAAGCAATTACCGCACAAGTCAGTAATTTACCTCACTAGTCAGTAATTATAATACTCTGTGGGGAAATAGGTTTAGTGAATTGGAATTTGGAAGGTGTTTGATAAAATCAGCTGTTCTTAGCATTACCGAATGTGGTAATGCTTAGTGAACTGAGGCCTATCTAGCCTACCTATCTAAGTCTATCATGATTAATACTAGAAATTATACTCTCCTCACCGGCTTACCAATCAATTTCTATACCAGACCCTTATCCCTACTCTATCACAATCGGACAACGACCTTAGCAACCCCTTTTTGGGTCAAGAAATCCTAGGGCCCGTTCGCACGGCAAACTGCAAGAACCGCTACACAATGTAGCGAGTGGCAGGGTTCTCACTGCCGCGGTTGCGGTTAGCGATAACCGCAACCGCGCTGCATGCAGCGGTCTGCCGGCAACGAGCGTCCCGCGATTAGCCATCGTGATTAGCGTGCACAGCATCGCTCCAAAACTGCCGCAGTGTCCAGTGATTTTTCCGTGCTAACCGCGGGAAAATCACTCCTGCAAAACGCGGTTCTAAGTGTGAACGGGTTAAGCAATCAAAAAAACTAAAAATAGCAAAGCCCCAGGTCTTGATGGCTTTAGTGCCACCTATTATAAAAAGTTTGGAGAGGAATTAACCCCCTACGTTACTAAATTTTACAACTCTCTCCTTCGAGGTGCCCAACGGCCCTCAGAATTCCTACAAGCCTCAGTTTCCTTGATTCCTAAACATATAACAAAATTACTGCCCAATATCCCTCTTAAATTTAGATTACAAAATTCTCACCTCGCTCCTCGCAAATAGGCTTAATCTACCCTCTCTGGTCCATAAGGACTGAGTGGGGTTTATCCCGACCAGACAAGCATCAGATAATGTCAGTATAATTCTTGGCATTATGCACCATGCACATTCCCAGAAAATCCCTACCACAGTCCTTGCCTTGGACATAGGACCTAGGTGATCACCAGCTTCATTTCATATCCTATATCCCAATCTCCACTATGATCTTCACCTAAAGCCAATCCCCTGCTTGAACAGGAGACTAGAAATGTCTTCAGAACTTCTGTTGCCCCCAAGGACTTATTTGTGCAAGGTACCTGTACAGGCGCTGATACCAAGGAAACCAATGAAACACCTGAAAGTCAAACAGAGACAGAGTCAAGGAACTGGGCCAAAGGTCAACACAGGAAGTCTGATGACTATCAAGACATGCGGGTAGACTAAGGGTCAGGCAAAGGCGTAGGCACGACATGCAGAGATCAGTATAGGTGGCAATCAAAAACGTGAGTGGCAATCAAAAACGTGAGCATCAGGTCAAACATGTTTGTAATAAGAGAGAAATCCAAATCACACCCTAGTAGCTAGCACTCAGCAACTAACAAAACAAGATGCAGAACATTTATATCACGCTTTTCTCCTGGTGGGCTCAATGTGCCAGAGCTGTAGCCACTAGAGCCCTCTATAGGCAGTAGCAGTGTTAGGGAGCCTTGTCCAAGGTCTCCCCCCTGAGTAGCTTGGCTTACTGATCAGGAAGAACCAAGATTCAAACCCTGGTCTCCTGTGTCAGAGGCAGAGCACTTAACCAGTACACTATGCAGTCACTGGATGACAAAGCCCTGGACGCTCCAGAGAACTGGACACTCCAGACCTTTATTGGGGCAATGATCAATCCTGTAAAACTACTAGTCCCAGCAGGGATTGGCTGCTTCAGCAGCAGAATGGCCAAATGAAACACTCTGTTCCAGTGGATAATGGTGCCACCAGAGGGAATAAGATAGGCACGTGAACAGCCGCTCCCATCTTAAGAAATGTAGAGCTGTGCATGGCCTCTGGGGATGCCACGCTGAGCTGCAGAGAAGTTCAGCTGTTCACGTGAGCTCTGGGGAAAGCAGGACTCGTGGGAATGCCAGCGAGGTGAGTTAATGATAAGTGCAGTGTAGGAAGGTGAAATAAGGCTTTAAGTTCACGTAGGACTGTGCTCCATAGCATTTTGAGTCTCCACCCCTCCAAATTAGGATTTAGGAGGTGGTATGGCTGAGCTATCACTTAAAGTGGATCCGAGATGAACTTTTACTCATTGCATAATTGTGTTCCTTTCCTATTGTTTATAGGGCATTCCTCAAGCCAATTACTTTTTGGTTTTTGTTTTAATGCTCTAATTCCCTATAAACTAAATAAGCCACTCCCACGGGTTTTCAGAGAGCCAAGGCACTTTCAGACAGTAGCAAGGGCTCATGGGAGCTCAGTCTGGGCAGGAGGAGGGGGAGGTATTACTAGCCAGAGATTTCAGAGGCAGAGGGGAGGAGGAGGGGGATTCGTTTTTTTTGCTCAAGATGCAGATAAGCCTGCCTCTGTGTAGTGTTTACAAACAACATGGCTGCTGGCATTGTATCACAGGAAAAAATATTCTTATTCTATTAAAGCTGTTTGCAGCTAGATTTGCTGTGTAAACTATCTAAACTTTAGATAAGCTATATAGACAAGTTACTTGTTATAGTTAGTTTTTCATCTCGGATCCACTTTAACCCCCCTCTTGTTGAAGGGTGTAAAGTGGGATGAATAGGCAAGTGGGGTTTAGACAGAGACTCAAAAGGGGAGTTGCACTTGTCTGCATGAAGAACAACCATCAGTGTAGCTTAACTGTTTGCCATTAAATTAAAATGTTTATTGGTTTTTTTTTTTACTATATTACAGTGTTTTGTTCGTCTTCAGGGAGAGGGGGTCCTGTGGCTTGGTGAACAGGGGCTTTAAATATACTTTATGACACTGGGCTACTGTTGCTGACAAATTCCCATGCAACATTATTAGCCAAATAAGGCTGCTATTCACACAAAGCCTCAGAGAACAGATCAGAGAACAGACAATTTCCCCTATAATGAAGCTAACAAAAGGATCCTGAAATGCAGGTTGCTGGATCACAGGATTTCTGCATGTTCCTGGTGCTGCACAAATCACAATCATGATATTAATAAAGAGCATTCCATTGTTAGTGTCAGCCGGGCATAGTATTCCATCAGCTTCACAGATGAGCGTTTTCTTGATATAGTCTTGCTACAGACTGCGGATACCTGGAAATTTTGAATGAAACAACCATTTATCGCAATGTTCTTCTGCTCTTCATCATTCTTCGCAAGAATGCACTACGTGCTGTGATAAATAATGCTGCGCCAAGGTTGTGTGCATCTGCTTCTCCCAAATTCTCGCTAATGAGAATCTATCATAAGAATCCACAGGCTCTTCTGCAGATGTGACGAGAGCAGCCAAGCTTTGAATGATGTGTCTTAAATGAACGTTTTATACTTGGTGCTCATTTAAAAAGGATCATGACAGCTTTTTGCTACAGTAAACTTGTCTTTAGCACATATATTGACAAAAGTGACACTGTCTACATCTTGAAGTAACAGCTGAGCATAGCACAGTGTGCTCTCACATTACTTTTGACAGAAGGTGATTATTCTTGTTGCCATTTTGCTTGTGACATCATCACTGTGCTCATCTACTTGATAAAATTCTGTGCATTCTTTCTGTCTCGCTGAGCAGTGATCCCACTAAGTAACTTAAAGCATTCCGACAGCTACAGAAAATCTGTTACCCCAAATCATCTATAATTATTTGTTACCCAGAATGATCACTTCTGATAATTTCATATAATAGTCCACTGTCTATCCATTTATGATATTATATAGGCAATCCATAATTCTTTTGAAATATCTTATTTGGAGTGCACATAACAGATTTATCCTGAATTAAAGAAAAACTGAAACCAAAATAACATAATTAATACAATTATTTGTTTTACAATATTAATATACTAGCAACCTTAGCCTGTTTAAAAACGGGCTAGGTATGTCACTGTGCATGCGCCCACCGCGCACGCACGCATCTGCCATGCCCGCCCGTCACACACGCACGCGCGCACCCGCCTGTCCACCCCTTGGCCTGTCATCCCTTGCCACGCGTCACTCCCCCTCAGTGTCTCTGCGTCCCTGCACATGCGCAGAGCGCAAAAGGGACGCACACACGGACATGGGACGTATAGACACTTAGGGATTATTATAGAGGATACATTTAGTTAGTGTTTGCCCACTGTAAATCTTTTCTATGCCTTATTTAACTGTAGTGGTATGTTCATTTAGGCCTGGAACCCACTAGGAGTGCCTTTCTGAGCGCTTTGCGATTTGTAAAGCTCTTGCTAATGTAATGCTATGGGTGTGATCCCACTTGAGCGATGTGATTATATAAAAATCCCCCATAGCATTGCATTAGCAAGAGCTTTTTCAAATCACAAGTGCTCCGAAAAGGCTGCTAGTCGGTTTGAGCCATTACTGAGAGTGCCGAAACCAGTACAGAAATATAGCTGGTCTCCCAGAATGCTCTGGGTGGGTGTGTGTGTGTGGGGGGGGGGGGAGGGGGGCTGGAGCAGGGAATTCTGCATAATAAACAGCCTAAGATAAGCCTTAGTGGGTGGGGGCTACTTACCAATATACAGCAATATATAGCTATAGGAAGTGCTTCTAATGCTGAAACCAGGATATTTAATGTAAAAGTTAGTATCCTGAATAATTTATTGCATTCTACTATACACTCACCTAAAGGATTATTAGGAACACCTGTTTATTTTCTCATTAATGCAGTTATCTAATCAACCAATCGCATGGCTGTTGCTTCAATGCATTTAGGGTGTGATCCTGGTCTAGACAATCTCCTGAACTCCAAACTGAATGTCAGAATGGGAAAGAAAGTTGATTTAAGCAATTTTGAACGTTGCATGGTTGTTGGTGCCAGATGGGCCGGTCTGAGTAATTCACAATCTGCTCAGTTACTGGGATTTTCACACACAACCAAGCATTTCTAGGGTTTACAAAGAATGGCGTGAAAAGGGAAAAACATCCAGTATGCGGTAGTCCAGTGGGCGAAAATGCCTTGTTGATGCTAGAGGTCAGAGGAGAATAGGCCAACTGATTCAAGCTGATAGAAGAGCAACGTTGACTGAAATAACCACTCGTTACAACCAAGGTATGCAGCAAAGCATTTGTAAATCCCCAACACGCACAACCTTGAGGCAGATGGGCTACAACAGCAGAAGACCCACCCGGGTACTACTCATCTCCACTACAAATAGGAAAAAGAGACTGCAATTTGCACAAGCTCACCAAAATTGGACAGACTGGAAAAATGTTGCCTGGTCTGAGGAGTCTCGATAGAGTCAGAATTTGGCATTAACAGAATGAGAACATGGATCCATCATGCCTTGTTGCCAGTGTGCAGGCTGGTGGTGGTGGTGGTGTAATGGTGTGGGGGATGTTTTCTTGGCACACTTTAGGGCCCCTTAGTACCAATTGAGCATCATTTAAATGCCACAGGCTACCTGAGAATTGTTTCTGACCATGTCCATCCCTTCATGACCACTATGTACGCATCCTCTGATGGCTACTTCCAGCAGGATAATGCACCATGTCACAAAGCTCGAGTCATTTCAAATTGGTTTCTTGAACATGACAATGAGTTCACTGTACTAAAATGGCCCCCACAGTCACCAGATCTCAACCCAATAGAGCATCTGTGGGATGTGATGGAACGGGAGCTTTGTGCCCTGGATGTGCATCCCACAAATCTCCTTTAACTGCAAGATGCTATCCTATCAATATGGTCCAACATTTCTAAAGAATGCTTTCAGCACCTTGTTGAATCAATGCAACGTACAATTAAGGCAGTTCTGAAGGCGAAAGGGGGTCAAACACCGCATTAGTATGGTGTTCCTAATATGTTAAGCTTGGAGGTGTAATCTCCACCGTCAGCATGCAACACATAAGCTGACGTGAAGGAGGTACACACACCAGCACAAGGAATCAGGATATCCCCAGTTTAGTGGAGGAGAGGACTGACTCCAATAGGAGATTGTGGTGCACAGAGCCGGTGCAGATCCGAACAGCCACAAACAACACTTTCGTAATAATGTCTCAGCGCAAGTAGTGCTGAGACGCATAAACCAGGACTGAGGAGATCAGGACAGGTAGACAGAATGAACGCTTGCTTAACTAGCCACTACTTAGTGACAGCAAGCGTCCACAATAAAACAGACTGGAATGAGGTAGCCAATGCGTTTGCAGCGATGGCGTGCCTCACCAAGACAGGACAGGATAGTCAGGAAATAGCAGGATCAAGATAGATGAACGTAACACAGATAAATATACAATAAGTATGATTTTCTAGCGTATTACAATTACAGCTATCAATGAAACTATTTGTAACGTCTGACTAACATATGTATATATTGGCAATGAACCGATATATGACATAAGCAGGAACTCTGACTAAGACTGGAGTAATACAGGGAACAGGACTCAGAAGGATTCGCTATCTCTTCGCAGAGATGAACGCAATCCACAAACAGGACCAGGAACAGGATAACTAGCACAGCGTGCTGGAACGCTGACTAACGGAACACAGGATATAAACAGTTCGTGTACGTATATATCAGCGACACTGATGTATCAACGTAACACGAATACAAGGAAAATAATAAACGTGCAAGTATGCGTATATATTGGCGATGAACCAATATATGACACAAGACAAGCAAAGTAACAACTTCTAGAAACAAGAGCAGAACTAGGAGGACTCGCTGACCCCTTCGCAGGAGTCAGCGCAGTCCACACGGACTAGGAACGAGGTGGGGCACGGGCAGAGTAACAGACAGGATCTGAGACTATGGTAGCCCATCAAGCATTGCAGGAAGCAGTTCTTTATACTGAGGTCATCCAATGGGAGCAGACCTGCAGATTCCCACACAAGTGAATGGTAATTAATCACAGGCTGACAGCAGGAAAAGGCAGACAATGATATGCAGCCTGCAGGAAAGGGATTGCCCCTCCATTGCACCAGACAATGTTTGTTTACACAAAAGCATATTAAACTGTCATTAACTTCAGAGCGACTGCAGATGGAATCAGCAACTAGTTTAAGTGCAAACCAAACTATGCAAGAAAATGTATGTAATGACATCTAAACTGCTTGGGTTACAATACCACTACAGCCAGCAGTAAACGCTGCAGACATGATCATAACATAATAATCCTTTAGGTGAGTGTATGTTATTACAGCTCCTCATTAACCTTTAACCTCTCTGGCGTTCAATTTCCCCAGGATTTCTGTGCAAAAAGTGATCCAATTAATTTTTATAACTTTTTTTCCCTATAACTTGTCAAAATGTGTCAAGCAAGGGTCTAGTGTGCAGGAGAGTATTAACGTGTATGCATGTCAATACTGATCACAGCATGTTTTGTATTGACGTGTACATCCGTCAATCCGCTAGGGAGGTTAACATACAGTATTAAGACGTTTATTTGCACACACAAAAAAAAAAAAAAAAAACACAAACCTACTAGGGATGCCCACCAGTCTGAATTACCAGGCATTGTAGAATTCGAGATGATGGTCATTATAATGAGAGTCTGAAAGCATGTGGATCCCATCCATTTTAACCAGCCTCATCTATTCTTCTGGATAAAGAGGAAATTGTTATTTCCCTGCCCCTAATAAGGGAGTGGGACGATAGCACATAACAGCCCGCCATTCCCATAACACTGGCAGCTCCTCTTGGGGCACCAAAAGCAGTGAAAAGTCAAAATGTCCATCCACATTGAGCAATAGTGCTTATAAAGGGTGTGCAGGATTTTTGTGCCCTCTTTCAGTTAACCTCAAGCCTGTATGGCTGGGCACCAAGCTGGTTATGTCACCTGGGTGAAAGATGGTTGGTGGGTACCGAGTGCTCTAAATAATAACTTGTTCACAGCTTGACTACATAATAATGGTAAAGAACAAAGGAGAATTGCGGCTCATTCAGCGTTATGAGCATTAGAAAAATTACATTTCAGGGAAGCTGAATTCGGGTTAGACCTACCAAAGTTTACTAATTTGTAAATCGTTTATGAACAAACATCCTTTCATTTTACATCATACATTATAGTATATCCAAAACCTTTTTACTTTACATAATGGAGAAAAATCACAAATCGGTACTTACACAAGTGATATAACGTGTATTTATTATGCAATATAACCCACATTACATACACAATGCATGAGTTGCTAGTATAATGGTAACAGTATAATGTTCATCCTACTAGTAACTCGTATAGTAGCTACATGCGTGTTATGTACATAATGCAGGCAATGCTAATTGTTCAGTGTATAATACATCACCTGTGTAAGTACCGGTAAAACTGCTGAGCACTGCATGCGCATGGCAAAGTCACCAGTGGGTCACATACCTGCTCTTAGCATGTAGATGTTCTCAAAATCCTTGCAGTCCTCGGCTTTCTCTGTACAAACCACAGGACAACATTGATTTTGCTATAATCCAATATTCTCTTATTATAATAAACTTATGGTGAAATCTACAAGCCCCCTTTCATAAGGGATCTCCCAGATATCTGCATAGGTCTGGAGTGAGTATAGTAAGTATAAGGGCAAATGAATACACTTTGCCTATTTCTGATGGCCTCTGACAGTTTTAGGTAAAATGAAGAAAGCATAATCTGCCACATAGATATCATTTTTGAGCAGAAATGTGGGCGCAGTATGTTCCGGGGACAGGGGGTTGTGTTTAGGTTAGGCATGGTGTGACGGTTAAGGTTAGATGTGCAGGGGATTGGCTAAGGTTAGGCATCGGAGGGGAGGTGGTTAAGATTAGGCATCAGTAGAGGGATGGTTCTGTGTGAGAGTAGGGTTGTGTTTAGTGGTTTCAAAATATTGGTATCATTTACTGATATTTTACTATCGTTATTAGCACTGCAGAGAGTAGAATATTGGTAAAGTAGCTACCACCACCATACTGAAAGAGAACCCTGGTGTAGCATTTCCAAACCTCCTGCTGGGGGTCCCCAGTCCACTAGTTCTTTTATCTGGTCCAATGAAAATCCTCCTGAGAAAATTATCATTGGTCAGATCAACATACTACTGAGAAGTGAGAAGCCCTGATGTTTAAATCAAACATGCTTTAATCCAGGGCCCTATTCTTGAACTAGCAGGAAACCCAGCAAAACCACGTGAAATTGGATTACAGCAAGAACAAGATGAACAAGCAATTTTATTTTAGTTTGTTGTTTAATTGTTTTTTTTTAACAATGTTGGGTGCTTTTCTTACTTTTAACTATTTGCTGGTATGAATATTGGTTGCTAATTTACATCATATTCATTCCAAACTTTCTTGCAGATATCTAGGAGGTGTTGCAGATTGCACTATAGTTCCACCTACCCCATTTCCTCCCAAATTAAGGCTATTTTTACATGTGAAAGTAGGGATCTCAACTTCACCTGGGACAGAGGTGGTAATGGGAACCTTGTTTTTGACATAGACATAGTGCTTTATAGGTGGGGGGGGGGTGTGTGTGTGGAGATCTCTGCTTCCCCCTTGTAGAGACCATGTGGGATTGGTTGTTCGGACAATGAAGTCCCATGCTGGCTGGCTCAGGCGTTCTGGCAATAAACCAGTTAGTATGGGGGATAAGGGGTGAAAAGACGTACTGAAAGGGGCCACTCTGATTTGTTTTCTTTTAATTTATGCAAATGTTAAAAGAAATCTGCCCAAAATAATAAAGACAATAAACAGAAACTGATACAGAGAAGCATTATATCATAAATTATGGGGGATGATGAAGAAAATGTGGAAAAAAAACTGTAGATGTTGCATTGTTTTTACACTGCGGGTGAGTTCACTTGGCCATGGGAATTATTAATTTGACAACTGACTTAGCCATTAAACTGTGTGTGATGCAGGGTGACAGTTTTCTCTCTGTAACAGAATCAGGCCCCGAGGATGTAATGCTTTGTGAATGACCATTTTTATATATTTACCTCTTAAACCCACTGTATATTGTACCTCGAAATATTTTACCACTGCCTCTGTGTTACATATTTAGTCTTCCCTCTAGTAAACTTACATTTAAACATACATCTGATAATAGAGTGCAGTTTTGGAGTGATTTCACTTTAAAGTATGTGTTATTACATTGGGAATTGATGTCATAATGCGTAGCGGAATTCTTTAACGCCAGTAAAAAGATATTTTGAGCTCCAATCTGTCATTTAGCAGAAAAAAGATTAACTGCTTTGTACAATAAGAACATGTTTCATTTAGAATCCCTGTCAAACAACAGTAATTGTGGCATACTACGAAGGAGTATTTTGCAAAAATCGATGTACTATATTTTAATGTATTCTACCAAAAGTCTAGATCACGCTACTGTATACAGCAAAACTGCTTGTGAAATGGTCAGCTCTACATCCTGCGGACCTCAACTCTTGTACAGCAGACAATGAAAATTTGGACTCCGGCATAGGCTGTAATGTGAATTAGTGAGTACGGTAATTTGGGCACCCGCAAAAGACAAGCCCCAAATTACAATAAAAACAGCACAATTCGACCACTAGTTGGAAGCCAAATTGCATCTTAGGGGAAATAGTCATTCACGCCGCCAGGAAATTTGCCACGGCTGGGTGAGACGTTTTTCGGCGTCATCTTGTGGCCAAATATTCCGGCGCCCTTTTTACATGCATGCATGAAAACAAATAGTTGAAAAGAAGGTCACTCTGTGTATATTTAGAGAGATCAGCCTGTCTAATTAGCAATTATCGGCATGTAATCAGGAAGTGGAAATCAGGGATATCAGCTGTGCGACCAGAGTGCCCTGGGTTTTATGCTAATAGGTAAACGCTGAAGGCTAACCCTTTCTGTGCTCCCAGGAAAGGTCAAGCCAATCTTCATTCTGTCCAGTGATTATTATAACCACTTGAGTTTACTGATTGGAGACAGACTATGTGCTGCTCTATTAGATAAGGATCAGCACAATCCAGTGGTCAGTGGAAGAACTGGCCACAGACGCACAGCTGATGGAAACCAAACTACATGTGGCATCGGTCTTTTCTAAGTACCGTATATATTTTTACAACATAGTCCTGAACAGAGCAGGTAAAAGGGAATACTCAAACCTCAATTAATACAAAAATACAAACATTTTATTTTGCTACATAACCATCAATCAGAAAATAGTTTATTCACTCATTCATAAAATCATTTGTATTTAAACAATTTTTTGCATCAGGGACTGACCACCTGCTTAAGTCTCAGTCATGCTATCATCACACATACATGGCCATCACATGTCGCTCCTACTATGGCTACCTAGCCTGAACCCACCTGTCAGATGCTGCTCTGTCACGTAAATTCAAAGCTTTCCAATAGATAGTTCACCTTCCATCACTCAATTTCCCATTTAAGTGATTGCAGGAAGTTGAAATACGGTAACTCATAGCATGTATCCAGATATCTTTTACTATACAGTACACTTAAACAATCTGCCCGTCTCTCCCTTCTTTGTTATTACACATCTTGTTTCTGACATTGAACATGTGCACAGCTGGGGGTACATAAATGCACACAGCAGGAGCTTATGATGTAGCATACAACAGAAGAATCAGGATCTGTCAGTAGCACAGGAATGCCTTCATGTCTTATAGATTCTGTACATGACGACATTAGGACAAGGATGTTCTATGTGCCTCTTATATGTGCTATCTAATCTACAGTATACTGCTTCATCAGTATTAGCCAATGACCATTTGATCATCAGTATTGATGGGTAAAAATGCTCTTGATACATTAATTATCTGCATCCAGGAGCCAGATGTTGGGATTAGCTAATCAAAGCTCTGAGCAGTTCATCAATTTAATCACCAGTTGTGTTAATTATTCAGTGATTTGCTATCCCCCGCTTCTGGGTGAAGCTAATCTGTGTTTTATGAGAATTTTTTGGCAATTACTAATGATCAGTATATGCCCATTCCTTGTATACAAGGATCCCTACTATTGAGCTTTAGGAGTGCATTATTGTCATAAATAAGTGAAGAGGTCACTACAGCCATAGAGATGTGAACTCTGGAGGAAGGAAGGGTAGATGCACTGCCTGAGTAAGGAGAAGTGAGCTACCTCTCCACTTCACTCACTACTGGGGGTACATCTGGCTGCCTAATACTGGGGGAAACTCTGGCTTCCTAATACTGAAAGGTACATTTGGCTACCTAATACTAAGGGGCATCTCTGGCTACGCGTATCTGGGGGGCATTTCTGGTCACATAATACTGGGGGACCTCTGGCTACCTAATACTCAGGGCTACCTCTGGCTACTTATAGTAGGGGCATCTGGCTACCTGAAACTGAGGGGGCATTCCTGGTCAAATAATTCCAGGGAACCTTTGGCTAACTAATACTGGATGGTACCTCTGACTACCTAATACTAGGGGGTTTCTTCTGGCTACCTAATGCAGGGGAGCACCTTTGGCAACCTAACTCTGGGGCCCCCTCTTGCTACCTAATACTGGGGGTACATCTGGCTACCTAATACTGGGGGACCCTTCTGGCTACCTAATGCTGGAGGGCTCTTCTGGCAACCTAGTACTGGGGGCACCTCTGGCTACATAAGACTGGGCAAACCACTAGCAACCTAACACTGGGGGCACCTCTGGCTACATAATACTGGGGGCACCACTGACTACCTAATAGTGGGGGCACATCTCGCTATTCAATACCTTTTGGGGGTTACTCTGGCTACCTATTATTTTTTGGGGCTCAGGTGACTCCCTAACACTGGTAATTGAGGGCCACATCTGGCTGCCTCATAATAATTGCATGCACAATGTACATCAATTACTTGTACAGTATTCGCCTTTGTGACACTAACTTGCCCCTGTGTTTTAAACTGGAGTACAACCTTACCTATCATGAACTCTAATGAATACATTACATGGGAACAATGTTGACATTGTTTACCATAGACTTTATGAGCAATACATTTAAGATTACCTGCAAAACTTATGTCACATTTTTTAATCCTTAAGATACTTGACAGAGATTCTTTTTTTTCACAATTAAAGGTTTATTTATGCCTAACACAAGCAAGGTAAAACAGCATACAAAGTTATCATATCACCAAAAAGCCTACGCAGAGGCTGCAATATAGCAGTAGACTGATAATCACATGGCTATGGTAAAATAGATTAATTCAAAACATTGCAGCATAAAATAGAAATGCAAGAACAAACAATATAGCCACATAAGATGATCATGTTAGTCAAAACAGAGTCCGTAGGGCCGAAGAGTACCATGGGACCCAGCAGGTATCACAAGAACATATTCATTAAACCAGTTTTTAATGCCGGGAGAAAAAGAAGGGAAAAGAAGAAAAAGTGGAACATAGAGAATAGAAAAATAAAGCTGAGAATCAAATATTTAATAGCTGTTTATATGCATCAGTGTACTGATACTCAACCCAGACAGACCACGTCAGGATATATTGTTCGTTTAATCCTGGGGCATCAAAATCAGTTCTATAGCCTCTATAGCAGGGCAGCCCACACTTTTTCGGATCGCGAACTACTTTTAAAATTACCAAGTCTAGGAGATCTACCTACATTTCCATGCACACGCGCACGCTCGCACACATGCCCCATCCCAGCATAGTTGGCAGCACTTGGTGACAGAATCCTTCTCTCCACCCCCCCTTCCCCCCTCACAGCACATGGCTTCACGATCGTTCTTCCCCCCATCCACCACCACAGCACATAGCTTCATGATCATTCTTCCCACCTCCCCAACATAGGCAACACACACATAGCAGCCATAGATATAATCACATAATCACAAAATCTACTTCCCCCTCCCAAACATCACCACAAAAAATAGACTCAGTCAAGGAATCCATCCCCCGACCCACCACCAACATCTATGCCCACCTTGCCCCCTGCCTCTATTCATTCAGTCCCCTTTCAGTGCAGCAGCAAAACCTCCAGCCTCTGTTCAGTCTCCTCTCCTCTCCTCACAAGATGGGGAACAACATGGGACCTGGGGGAGGAGTGGCCACATCACTATTGCATCACTATTCTCAGAGCCTGGAGGGAAAGGAGATGCTCACCATTTGCTCCTCTCCCCTTCAGCTGTGCCTCTCCCATTGGATTCTGAAAGCCGCGGCTGCCAAGTAGCATATTTTGACAGCCGCGGCTGCTAAGTAGCATATTTTGACAGCGGTGGCTTCAGGAAAATTTTGACAGCTGCGATGACGCGGCAACTAAATTTGACAGGCCGCGATCTACTCACAAGGCGAAGCCAGTAGATCGCAACTGATCAATTGGGCACCCCCGGCTCTATAGAGTCCACTTTCCTAATCCAAGCCTGGACCAAAGGAGGGCTCCTTGACTTCCAGCACGCAGGTATCAAACCTCTAGCTGCATTTACCATATGGATCACACGGGAATTTTTTTTACAAGACTTGATAGATTCTTGAGTATTATGGAGAAGGAGGGAGCTGGTTAATAAACAGATTGTAGAGCAAGAAATGTATTTGTTCCATAAGTTTGTGTACCTCTTTCCAGTATATTGCAATCAGAGGACACGACCAAAAGATATGTAGGATAGAACCGCTGTCCACTCCACATCTCCAGAAAACGTCAGAGACTGATGGAATAATTGTGTGAAGCAAGGTGGGAGTTTTATACCATCTAGTGCGGATTTTGTACCCTAATTCCTGCGTATTAAGACTCAAGGACCCCTTTGACAGAGATTCTAACCTCACAGTACTCTATAAAAAAGGAATTTTGGCTTAAAATGTTACTATAACATGACTCTGAACCTGCTATTAAAATACACATAAAGCTTACTTAACTGTAAGGAGAGCGAATGCATAATATAAACAAATAAGGGGAGATAATTCATGAGATAAACAGATCAGGGGAGATAAATCATGAGCTAAGTCAAATTAGGAGAGTCAGTTAAGAAGAAATGCATTGTGAGTTTATACGTAAGGTGAGATAATTCAACTGAAAAGATTTATGAATCATTCCCTTTTCCTCCTAAGTTTTCTCTTCGGAAATAATTTTAATCTTCTGCTTAAAATAGCTTTTTAGCATTGAAAAGGTACCAAGAAGTAGGTGAAAAAGTACTGTCAAAATTATTCTGAGTATTTTCTAGCTTGCCAGAGGCTTACAAGGCATTTTATTGATAAGATGTGAAATTGTAAGGATCCCTCCTGTAGCGTGTTCTGTCCGTTGCAGTGGAGCTGCAAACGGACAGTTCTGACTTATCTGCTTGCATTCGGGTGTGCATTTCCAGTAAGTCTCATTGTCATTTGCAATCGCTCTGCAGTTCTGGGCAGCTCAGGATGCTGTCATCATTTTACCAAGTGCTTGTTGCAGCTGAGCTGCGGCCAGATAGCCCCGGATTTCCTGCATGCTTGTTGTTACATAATACTGCATGTATTTCTTATGGGAGTCCTTTGCATTCACAGCCAGCCAGCAAATGGTAATCAAGCCAGCTCAGGATTGAATGATTACCATTCAGCTGTGTGGAAATGTGCATACTTGCATCCATTGGCTGATGTCGGTTTAAAAGTCTGACTCCCATTTTAGACCCTGTCCGTCATAGTGGTCAATACGCTGGTCTGCTGGGCACCTTGTTACTCTGTATAGTTCTGTTATTGTAGTTCAATGCGACCTTATTACTTGTGCTTTAGCTAGTTTCTTGATAAACATATATGCAGACTTGCTAATACATATTTATCCGTTAGTGGAGCCGTTTGTTATTTTTCTGTATTATTGTGTATTGCCTAGTTCCATGCTTGATGGATGTTCGCTGCATCCGCGGTGGGTCAGGGAAGTCCATTATCCTGATAGCTTAGATTCTGCCATCACCACGTTAGTGACTGGTAGTATTCCTGCTACTCTAGTTTTTGAGAACGTGACTATAGGCTGCGGTTGCTATTAGTTACGTTCTATCCTGTAGTCTTGCCTGGGTGGATGCTTGCTGGTGACTGTTGTTAGCCTGCTTGCTCTGCTTCTGTGGACATGACTGTGAGCTGCGGTTGCTACTAGTTACGCTCCAATCTATAGTCCTGTCTTGTACCTGTCTGAATGCTTTCTATCGCTAAGGCAGTGCAACATCGCACTGCGCTGCCATTGTGTTTTATTTGTAGCGAAATCAGAAGCCCAGAGCTGCAGTTGCTCTGGGCAGCCTGTGTAGCCTCTTCCATTATTCAGCTACCAGCCTTGTTGCTCTGGGTGGTCAAAGTATAACCCCCAAGCATTACAGAAATATCCTCAAGAGAAAACTTAGAAGAAAAAGTTAATTGGATCAGATCCATTGTTGAATGCCTGATTTTTAAGGTAAAACTACACTGCAAACCACATATGATTTCTCCCTTCATAAATATGTAGCTCTAAAAGATAAACCCAGACTTGACTGTGACATTTGCCACTGCTCGGCGTGGTAAAATTAGTAAAACACTTGAAAGAACATAGTCACGTAAAGTACTTAATTGCTGTGCTCATCTGCCTGCAACGAATGTGGATCTAGCTAGGACGGCTGTCTGGCAAGTTCTAATGAAGTGGTCACGGCTCGTACATTGTACACCCTTCTATTCTGCTTACAAATAAGAAAGCTAGTCCCACTGGATTTGCATTATTAACTAACAAGCTAATTATATCACTACTTTCTGTGTGACATTAGCCTTGTAAGAGCTACATGCAGACAGCCCAAGATATGACAGTGATGCTAATAATAGCACTTTAAACGCTCACTTGTGTTTTATATGAACAAAAGTGGAAGGGATACATTCACAAAAATAGCGTTTACTTTCTTGTGTACTTTTGCTATACACAGCTGGAGAATTAACAGTGTTAAATTGTACTTTACATACGCATCCCATCAAAATTTTCCACTTAATGAAGTTCAACAAAGCATTCACTAACTCATTATGATCACAGAGTTAGACATAAATATAATTTAATCCAATTATGTATTTAATGAACAATGGGTAAATGCATTCAGTGCATCTAAAGTAAGAACTAAACTGCTCTGTATATTAGCTTACAGCTAATGTTCATTTTAAAAATCCTACAGCAATGTTAGTGTTGGTTAGTTTAACACTGTGCAGCTAGTTTCACTTCTCCTCACTGCCATTTTCCATATGTGGTGGAGTGTGCAGCCTTCTTCCCTGCCAAGCATTGGCACATCCTCAAAGCAAGGATGGTAGCACCACCACCTTAGTTTGGTAGTACTAGCTCCGATACAGTAATGGTGCCCAAAGATGTACAATCTTACCAAATATATGTAGTACAATGGTAAACTAAGCGAATATGCTTAACCACTTAACGACCAGCTAACGCCGATAGGCGGCGCCTGGTCATTTGTGGTTTTGCATGGAAACGGCCGCTCGTTCAAGCGGCCTTTCCATGCCAGTTCACGGAGGGTGTCTCCGTGAACAGTGTGCGAGCCGCCGATCGCGGCTCGCACACGTAATGTAAACACGCGGGGAAGAAATCCCCGCTGTTTAAATCAATATGGCACTGCTACGCAGCAGCGCCGTGACGGAGATCGGCGATCCCCGGCCTCTAATTGGCCGGGGATCGCCGTCATTTGATAGGCTGAAGCCTATCCTATCCGGCGCAGGACGGATATCCGTCCTGCGCCTCACATAGGGGAAGGGAGACAGAGGTAAGAGGAGGGAGCGCACAATATCGCTGCGGAGGGGGGCTTTGAGGAGCCCTCCCACCGCAAATCACAGGCAGCCGGCGGCGATCAGACCCCCCTGCAGGACATCCTCCTAGTGGGGAAAAAAGGGGGGAAGTCTGATCGCCCTGCCTTTTACCTGATCGGTTCTGTGGGCTGGAGAGCCCGCGCAGAACCGATCATTAAAAAACCCCGTGGTCCTTAAGTGGTTAAATCGGATACTTTAGGTACTAGTCCCTCATATTACCTAATCCCTCATGTGGTAAGATTGTCCAATTAAGATTGTATGGTCGATGGGCACCTTAGCAAGTGTATGTACTGTGTAACATTTGTGTGGAGAGCTATAATCATTACAATAAAGCAACAGCAACACAGTGCTACCTTAAAAGAGCGTAATGTCACCTGGCAGGAGGGAGGAGGTCACATACCACAAACTAGCAGCACAGAGTAGTGGAACTAGTAAGGAAATCAGGGCTGGTTCTAAACTTTTTGCTGCCTGTGGCAAGCTTGTGAGGATGCGCTCCCTCCTTTCAGTTTGGAATAATCGCACAGCACCCAACAATTTACTCTGCTTCATTTCATGTTCTCACATGACATGCTGCAGCTCAACACAATAGCACACTGGCTGGCTGTGAGTCTTTGACAAACAAACTGCTCACCCTCAGCCAGTCCATTCCTCCTCAGTCAGGACAACAGTGCCACCTCCTCCCTTCTGCTGTGCAAGTCAAATGAAACACTGCTACTCTCTTGCCTCCCCCCTCCTCACTCACTGTCAGACTTCTCACACAGCACAACCAGCTGATTTCCCCAATGATGGCTTCTTTACCTCGCTCTCCTCTCACTTCTCCTCCTACTGTGACTGCATGCTGTGAGTGTAAACACAGTACAAACATGGTGCCCCTGTAATCTCTACGCTTGGTGCAAATGTTTCACCTGCTTCATGAGAGAACCGGCCCTGAAGGCAGTACTGCACTGGTTAGAACCAGGCATGCTTAGATGTTATTTTTTATATTGTAGGCATAGAAGGGTTATCAGGTGATTCCTACACTGACAATGCACTGGTATGGGGAAGACTGCACTGTTTCTCAGTCAGTCTTTAATGAACTAGGTCTGGGACGCACTATAAATCGCAAATCGATACCGCAATTGCTGTGTAAGTGCTTAGCAGGCAATTGCAGCTGTGTTTTCCGGTGATTCAACTCATATAGTATGTATATCAGTCCAAATGCTCACAAAATGCTGCATGTCCTGCGATTACGATTTCCAAAATCGCAATTGCTCTAATGGGCTCAACACCATAGCCTTGCATTAGCAAAGCTTTTTTAGAAGGGCCGGTGATTCTCAAAAGTCCAAGATCGCTCCACAAAGTGCTCTAGTGGAACTGGCTTGGGGGTCACATATTGCTGAAGTAGTGAAAAAGGCACAGAAGAGGCTATATTTTTTTAAGTGTGCTTAGGAAGAATAATATTCCTGAGAAATTGTTGGTGTCTTTTTACCGCACTACAGTGGAGAGTGTCCTAGTCTACTGTCTCTGTGCGTGGTTTTCAGGCTGCACAGTAGGACAGAAAAAGCAGCTTCATAGGTTAATTAAGGTTGCCCAGAGGATAGTTGGCTAAACATTTTAGACTTATAAAAACTAAGACAAATAGATTAAAGAACAGTTTTTATTCTTCAGCCATTTCTATGTTAAATCGAACCCAAACCAAACAATTCTTTAATTCAAAATATTTAGTTGCACCACTCGGATACATACAAAGATAAATAAACACTCCTTCAAGCCTATGAGCATTTCAGGGCATGCTTTTCATCCTTATATTTTCATAACCAGGGTTATACTGTACAGGTAGCAGCCATTAGCAATTCCTCCATTGCCGGACACCATCTACTCCACCAGTTTGCCGGATTCTGTCCCGGCAATATGAAAGAAAGGTAGGGGTACCTCCAATAAATGTAAAATATTTTATATTTGTCATCATGCAACTGAAAAAAGGCTGCTATTTATTAATATAATTTAGGAAATAGATTTTATTTTTGAAATCTTGTATTTTTAATTTGGGTCCACTTTAAATGCTACTAAGTGGCCATGTTGATAATGGGTGTGTGCAATGCAATGCATGTAGGAATGGAATGTTGTTATGCTGTTTTGCTTTTGCTGGAAAATTGCACTTTAGAATTTCGTTGTACAATTTCGGCTGTTACAATGACAATAACGATTTCTATTCTAGTGTGCCCCAGGCCTAACACAGTGTTGGCAACTATCTGGGGTATATTGGAGAAATTTAGGGCTCAGCTGACACCTTGATTTTACTGGTCAGTTGAACCTGTTTATCAGTCTGTAAAGGGTTGTCTGTAATTCACTTCTTTTCAGTATATGTAGAAGTCAGATCTCATATGCCAGTAGCTGAACACAAGCAGGTAATGGCTGGGAACCCAGTGCAGGGAGGTGGGTAGGGCAGAGGGGAAGGCAGGGGAAGTCGACAGCATTTCTCTATTTGATGTACTGACTGTTTGGAAACAAAAGGCAACAAGAGGGCTTCAGAATTCTGGGAGGGAGCAAAGTCAGTAATGATTTATAGCTGCTAATGATGATTACGGGGCATTTTTTGCATTGAACTAGGATATGTATTTTGAGTAAACGGAAGTCTTTGCAGAGCACATTCAATTGCTTGCCTAAAATATTCTATGCTAGTTGTCTGCTTTTGATAACCTCCTTCTAAAAATACTATCTGCCTGGCTGTTTGCCTTCAATACTTTCTGAATCACAGACTCAGACCAAGTGTGCAGACTGGATGTTCTCGTGAGTGCTTGCTGTTTTGCTGGCTGTTTATTACCGCTTATTTACTCAGACAGTACCCAAAGTGAAAAAAAAAAACTACAAAACTACTATGACCCGCAGGAAAATAGCATAACTATCTCTAGCTGCAAGTTTCCTTCATAATGCCCAACATTGTAACATTAACCTCACCTCCTAATGCCTAACACTTCCCCCCCTCCCCATAATGTCTATCACTACCCACTCCTCCTAATGCCCAACACTAACCCTCCTATTCCTTAACACTCACACCCCCTCACCCTCTTAATGCCACTAATCACTAACTCCGCCTTCTAATGCCTAAAGGCTGATATACACACCGGACGTTTTCAAACTACGGGTCGTCAGACCCGCCCGCGGGGCGGTCGTTCTGACGACAGTTGCACGTGAGTACAAGCTGTCGTCAGACTGATAAGACGGATTTTGACTAATCCGCTCGGGGATCAGTAAAATTCGCCCAGTTTGATTGTCTCTTATTGCGTTTGCGTTCATGATTCACTTAGCACCGCTTGAACCATTTTATCGTAGGGATCAATGATCTCTATTTCATACAGAGTTCCTGCTGCATTAACTGTGATTCGAGCAAAGCTCAAGCTTATGAAAAGAATTCCTATTCATGCATTTATGGGACTCTAACTTATTCCAACTAACAATTCATCACACCCATTCTCTGCATATTTTGCAGGTAGTACGCTGATA
This sequence comes from Hyperolius riggenbachi, assembly GCF_040937935.1. Lineage (NCBI taxonomy): Eukaryota > Metazoa > Chordata > Amphibia > Anura > Hyperoliidae > Hyperolius > Hyperolius riggenbachi. The sequence continues at coordinate 243,948,258 of NC_090652.1, read as the reverse complement.
GACAAAGGATATTTTTCTCAATATGATTCTTTTTATTCCCAGTTCTCTAATGAGCCAATGTTATTAGTTCCTAACCTAATTTCTTTTAATGTAGCTGTAATGGGATCTGTTTCATTTCAGCGTGGAATTCACTTCCCTGCTACCTGTAATTGAAGCTTTATAACAAGGACACTCTGCGACGGTAACTTCATGGAAAGGGCAGAACGCTAAAAATTAAATCTCCACTAAGATCTACAAAAAGCCATTTTGTTACGCGATTTCATTTAAATTATATTAGCATAACTTCCTAATGAAATTGTAATTTATTAATTTTTTCATACAGGGATAATAAAAGCTATTTAGACTTCAAAACAAATGTTACATGTGCACTGAAGTTTCACTGACAGATAAAAACAGAATTTGTATGTAAGGAAACGCGGAAAAGCCGCCGCGTGTACTGACAGCAAGGCGGCTGATTCCGCGACCAGCGCGGCGGTTTGCACGCAGAAGTGTGCGCCTAGTACTGGGGGAGAACGCGGCAAAGCCGCCGCGTGTACTGACAGCAAGGCGGCTGATTCCGCGTCCAGCGCGGCGGTTTGCACGCAGCAGCGTGCGTCTGGGGTGGCTGGGTCTGTTAGTTCACTCAGGTGGATGAAGAGCTACGCGCGCGCCAGAAGTCAGGACCTTTATACCAGCAGGAGATGTATCAGCTGATCAAGACAGTCAGCTGATTCCTGCTTGACTCCTGATTGGCTGAGTGGCTCGGGCGGGGCGGCAGAGTCCTGCAACTATATACTGTATACTGCTTGCTTGTCAGTTGCTGGTTGTCTGCCGTTGCGATCACTACGTGGAAGCACTCAGACCTTAGTCAGATCCAACAGTGTGTTTGAACCAGGAGGACCTGGGAATTCACACTGAGCCAGATTACTTGTGTTATTATTCTGTTATACTTCAGACTAGTTCCAGGGTGTAGAGACCACAGACCTCACACCCAAGACTAGGGAACTTGTGTTATTATTCTGTTATACTTCAGACTAGTTCCAGTGTGTAGAGACCACGGACCTCACACCCAAGACTAGGGAACTTGTGTTATCATTCTGTTATACATCAGAATAGTTCCAGGGTGTAGAGACCACTGACCTCACACCCAAGACTAAGGAACTTGTGTTATCACTCTGTTATACATTAGACTAGTTCCAGGGTGTAGAGACCACAGACCTCACACCCAAGACTAGGGAACTTGTGTTATCATTCTGTTATACATCAGACTAGTTCCAGGGTGTAGAGACCACGGACCTCACACCCCAGACTAGGCATTGTTTGATATCTGTTATGACCTGTTGCTTTCCTACTATCCCTCTGCTTTCTGATTCGGTACCACGCATATCTGATATCACGTTGCCAAACCCTGCCTGTCTTGGATACCGAATCAGCCTTCTGTCTTTATACTTTATCTGTCCGTGTGTTGCCGACCTGGCTTGCCCGACCTCGAGAGCTATCTCTCTTCACTGAGGAGATAGTCTCCAAGATCAGTCAGTGACATCCACCTTCAGGTGACACTCACTCTCTGGTCCTTCCTACCTTCAGCCTGACTCCACCCCTTGGAGAGTCTCTGGCTGCTGGAAGGTTTCTGTACTCTCCATAGCAGTGTCTTCTGTACTGCTTAGGGTCACCTGTTCATCAGGTGGGTTGCTCAAAGTCATACTGTTACACCAAACACTCACCATATATATCTAGAGGTGTCCAGAGGTTAGCACTATATCTGTATTATTGGTGATTCTGCAGATCATCCATAATCAGGTATAGATCTGTATTCTTGGTGATACTGCAGATCACCAATAATCAGATTCTCTCTGCGTGCTGACACCGATCGTTACATTGTATTCTTAGTACTCAGCATTATTGTTATAATGAAAACCTGAAGTGAAAATAAACAATTGTTTCCACCGTCTCTTTCCTATGCTGGACTTTCTTGGAAGCCCAAAGTCTTATTTTGTATCTAGAAGTTAAATGTTAGTTTAACTACTTACTGTATTTTGTGGAATATATTGAAGGGCCAGCAAAACTTCACTTGAAGTACCAGGGCCGTGAATATAAGTCTTCAGTGGCGGGCGGCCGCCACACACGCTCCCGTCGTCGCAGTTCTCATTCATTAATCTAAGTCCCCGATGTAATGAACGCTGGCGTTTATGAGATGCCTACTTCATTGTATCTTCCTGTTACAGTGCCACGCATTACTTCTGATTCACATACTTGTGTACGTGAATTAGAAATAATGACTGAGGACATCTTGTGGCCAAATAGTAAATTACACCAAAATCCACTTTAATTTAATAAAAATCCCGACACTGACTTTTATAAGTATTTCCCTCCCACACCCTCCCATAGTACCCAAACTTTTTTTTTTTTGTATAGGGGAAAAAAATTATATAAAAAAGTAGTTACCTTAGGGACTGAACTTTTTTAATATTTATATCAAGAGGGTATATTACTGTTAATTTTTAATTCATGTGCTTGTAGTTAGTGATGGACGCAAAACTGAAAAAATGCACATTTAATTCCAAATAAAATATTGGTGCCATGCATTGTACTAGGGAATTTTTTTAAACGTTGCAATAACCGGGACAAATGAGCAAATAAAATGTGTGGCTTATATCCACATTGGAAGTTTTATTTTAACACTATAATGGCCAAAAACTGAGAAATAATGATTTTTTTCAATTTTTTCTTATTATTCCAATTAAAATGCATTTAGAATAAAATAATTCTTAGCATAATGTACCTCCCAAAGAAAGCCTAAGTGGTGGTGAAAAAAACAAAATATAGATCATTTCGTTGTGATTAGTTGTGATTAAGTTATTGGCGAAAGAATGGGAAGAGCGTTGACAGGTAAAAATTGCTCTGGTCCTGAAGGGGTAAAAACCCCTCAGTGTTCTAGTCTTCCCTGTCTCAGGTGAATGATAGCAGCTTTTTAAAGAGGAGCTGTACTGAAAACAGCGTTATGAATACAATTGCTTATGTTTTACAATATTACTTTAAAAATTGTTTAGTTACTGTTTGCCCGTTGTAACATTTTTCCCTTTTTCCTCTCCCTGATTCACATTTTGAAATTCATCACAGGTAGTAACATCTTTAGTACTGTCAGGTGCAGCTCTGCAGACTGTTGTGAGTATACCTTATTAGCTTCAAAGTCTATCTAAACTGTCCCATCTTTTGTTTTTCTAATTTTGCCCAAATTCATTTATATGATTAGTTCAGTTTCCCTTTTTTCTTTCTGTCTTTTTTTTGATCTGCTGTTTTTTTATTTCAAAAGAAATGGGCTCCATGTTTTCACAGTACTACCATATGGCAGATGAGGGGAGTTCATATACTTTCCCAGAGTATGGCAGTGATGTAGAAGAAACTGCCCAGGTTCCCAATATACATTCTCTTCTGTCACCATTTTGACAAACTCACTAGTTTCCAGAATTCTTCTATGATGGAGCAGCCTCGCCATATTTGGAGAAAGTCCCAATTCTCTGCCATATCAGCAGCATTGTCTTTGTAGAAGAAGCTTTTTGTAGGAACAGTCTTATTCAAAAATGTTGAGATTCTAAACCACCTTCTATACAAGTAGTCTTTGGTTAATGAACAAGTTAGAGACTGTAGGTTTGTTTTTAACCCGTTCTTAACCTGAAGCATTCTTTAGCCAAATACTGTGCTCTCTCTGTCCCCTGTACCTCCTCTATGCCCCCCTGTTCCTCAAGTGTCCCCCTCAATTTTTTCAAAAACTACAAGGTATTTTTTGGGGAAAAAATTGACTTGTTCCCACAGGATCAAATTTCATATTTTCAGGTTCACATCCACGGATCGATCATAAGTCCGGTGTGAATAAGTCGGGGACTACTTGTACAGGTTTTTTAAGATTTGTTTCTTCTGCTGACACATTAATTAATTGTGCAACACATATAAGGACAATTTGCCAGGAGAGATCAGAACTCCTTCCCTCAAGTGACAGAGCAGGGCCAAAACTGTATAGACACATTCCTAGACTCCTGTGCAAGACAGAGGAAAGCACTCATTGTCGCACTGAGGGAGACTGGAAGCATGCTAGAGACATGCTAGATTCTTGGCAGACGTGGCCCCCAACCAGCTGTTATGGCCAGGAACTGTCTAATCTTGTTCCCATCTTTGTTTGAACAGCAGTGAAGAAATGTGGGTTGACCTCAGTAACACTTTCCACAACCTATGCCCTAACCTTATCCTAAGTTTTATCTTCTGATAATAGCCTTGTGCCTTTGTTTCAGCCTCACTAACGATGCCTAATTAACTTGGCACTGACATTCTTCTTTTCAGCTTTACTGTGGGCACTGAAATCACCACTGCATGCCCAATAATTTTTCTGTGGCCAAACACTAGCACGAAAATTACCAGGCTAAGTCAACCAGCTTTCTAGAGGTCATCAGGTTAAAAATCTACATTTCTAATCCTGGCTAGGCACGCTGCTGTTTCTGTGTAAACATCAGTAAATGAACAAGGCTGCGCTGCCAACTTATTCCTGTCACAATCCGCAATACACAATACCAATATCCCGAATAGCCCTCCTCAATATATATAGTTATCAGTTTAGATCTGTCAATTTACAGTCCTCAGAGAAGAATTCCTATATCTTAATACTTAGAGTTCCAAAAAATATCATTCAGTGCTTCCAGCAGTCAATGTTCACTACAGTTAGTAGTGGGATCGCTGTATCAGGGTTCCAGATGCAGAAATATGTCAAGTAGTTGAACTGCGCTCTCCACTTTCCTATAAATCAATAGACAGATAGTACATAGCGTAATTCCATAAACATACAGTGTTCCACAGACAGTCAATCACCACTGTGACAAGTGTGCTCGTGCCGCACTTGTGATTCCACTCCCAATTTAGATTGCGCTCACCAAATCACAACCACCTCAGAGCCAGGTGGATCTAGCGTATTTTTCACAAACAAGCTCCAGGCGCTTTAAAATCTTCAGTTCTTAGTTTAATATCACTCTCTGGACTCATAAAATATAAACACATAAAATATCATAGTGTACACTGCATAAAAATTGAAATAGCCCGCGCAATGAATGCGCACTCACTTATGTCTTCTTGAGATATAGTGCATCAAATATACTGGCAACAGCGAGATCTGTCCTGGCCTCCGGGCATGGGGTGAACGGCGTCCCGTCTCTCTCCTGCTGTCCCTTTCGCCTGGTCTGCGCTGGCTCGCGTCCTCCATGCTATGCTGTTACTCTACCACTTCCTAGTGCAGTGACGTCAGACGCGCCGACCGTAGCTCCGCCCCGCCCGTGTAAACATCACAATATCTGCAGGCCTGAAGACCTAACAGATGTAGCAGCGGTGGACGGCCCCAGACTTGACATTAGCAAACCGACCGTGCACACAGCAGAGGTGACGCAGTCTGGATGAGGATACCTAGCCTGCCACCTGGCCAACACATGGGGGAGAGCCCATTTCTAAAACTCTATGCCATATTTATGCTGTGGGACATGTGAGTGCAATCTGATTTTATATCCAATCAAAACTTTTAGCAGTATTACGATTTGCATAGTATTTTTTATTGAGGTACAAGTACAGTCCTGGCCAAAAGTTTTGAGACTGTCAAAAATATTGGAAATGAGAAAAGTTGGTGCTTAAGTTTTTATGATAGCAATTTGCATATACTCCAGAATGTTATGAAGAGTGTTCAGATGAATTGCATAGTCCTTCTTTTCCTTGAAAATTAATTGAATCCCCAAAAAACCTTTCCACTGCATTTCATTGCTGTCATTAAAGGACCTGCTGAGATCATTTCAGTAATCGTCTTTTAAACTCAGGTGAGAATGTTGACGAACACAAGGCTGGAGGTCATTATGTTAAGCTGATTGGGTTAGAATGGCAGACTTGACATGTTTTAAAAGGAGGGTGATGCTTGAAAACATTGATCTTCCATTGTTAACCATGGTGACCAGCAAAGAAACGCATGCAGCCATCATTGCGTTGCATAAAAATGGCTTCACAGGCAAGGATATTGTGGCTACTAAGATTGCACCTAAATCAACAATTTATAGGATGATCAAGAACTTCAAGGAAAGAGGTCCAGGGCGTCCAAGAAAGTCCAGCAAGCACCAGGATCATCTCCTAAAGAGGATTCAGCTGCGGGATCGGAGTGCAACCAGTGCAGAGGTTGCTCAGGAATAGCAGCAGGCGCACATCTGCACGCAGAGTGAGGTGAAGACGTTTGGAAGATGGCCTGGTGTCAAGAAGGGCAGCAAAGAAGCCACTTCTCTCCCAAAAAAACACCAGGGACAGATTGATCTTCTGTAGAAAGTATGGTGAATGGACTGCTGAGGACTGGGGCAAAGACATATTCTCCGATGAAGCCCCTTCCCAATTGTTTGGGGCATCTGGAAAAAGGCTTGTCAGGAGAAGAAAAGGTGAGCGCTACCATCAGTCCTGCGTCATGCCAACAGTAAAGCATCCTGAGACCATTCATGTGTGGGGTTGCTTCTCATCCAAGGGAGTGGGCTCACTCACAATTTTGCCAAAAAACACAGCCATGAATAAAGAATTTGCCAAAACACCCTCCAACAGCAACTTCTTCCAACAATCCAACAACAGTTTGGTGAAGAACAGTGCATTTTCCAGCACGATGGAGCACCGTCTCATAAGGGAAAAGTGATAACTAAGTGGCTCGGGAAAACAAAACATTGACATTTTGGGTCCATGGCCTGGAAACTCCCCAGATCTTAATCCCATTGAGAACTTGTGGTCATTCCTCAAGAGGCGGGTGGACAAACAAAAACCAACTAATTATAAGAAAATCAAAGAAGTAATTATGAAAGAATGGGTTGCTATCAGTCAGGATTTGGCCCAGAAGTTGATTGAGAGCATGCCCAGTCGGATTGCAGAGGTCCTGAAAAAGAAGGGGCAACACTGCAAATACTAACTATTTGCATAAATCTCATGTAATTGTCAATAAAAGCCTTTGAAACGTATGAAGTTCTTATAATTACATTTCAGTACATCACATAAACAACTGAAACAAAGATCTAAAAGCAGTTTAGCAGCAAACTTTGTGAAAACTAATATTTTTCACAGTCTCAAAACTTTTGGCCAGGACTGTACTGGTGAAGGGATAAGGAGTGGAGGATAAGGAAGGAAGAGCCTAATACAGAATTGCCAGAGTGGTGGGGGATGACCCGGGAGCGGTCCCAAGGCGCAGCTTGACCTGAATTGGGTCATTACGCATGGTGAGTGGCCCACCTTGGGTGTGGTGGTGGCTATCCTATCTGGAATAGAGTATTGAATGGTTGGCGGTTGGCATCTGCAAAGCATAGGAAGCATCCATGTGAATATAGACTACAGTATCACTTGTATAAGGATTTTTACAGAGCTTGCATGGGACATCAGCTCATTTTACTACAGATGAGTATATTACAGTAGACTTATTATATTGTCATTATCGTATATATATATATATATATATATATATATATATATATATATATATATATATAAACTTGGATTTTGTTTTATGAGAGGAGGCGAACCGGTTGAAACAAGTCTATGCTGTACTGTGAGCACATATCTCTTTGATTTACATTTGCCATAGATGTGCTCATATGAGAAATGAAAAAAAATACAAGGAATATAGGAATATAATCTTACCACGTATGGCCATTGGAACAATCAATTTATTGTGATATTTTTTTCCAGTGGAATACAACTGATTATCTGGATAGGAAAGACTAAGAGCTACATTTACATTTCAAAGATGGATTGGACAAAGTCAATCCATCACAAAAACATGACATTTTTAAAGTTATGCTCAAACGTGAGAAAGTTTCAGCAAAAGAACGTGAGTTGGTAGCTTACAAAATACACACTTTTAAATAGTCCTGGTTGATAACATTCCATAATTGTGACATTTGTGGCCTTTTTCTGCTGATCAGAATCTTTTTATGGCTTTGGAAACAAAGAACATATAGAAATTAATTTCATTTTGATTGACACCAGAAAGGACAACGCGTTTTGTGGGGCCTCCCAACGGGTCTCTAGAACAGTGTCTTAATGCAGCTGCATGCATGGACATGTTACTCGTGATCGGGGGAACTTGGCCAGTGCAGTTAATACTAAAAAGTGCCTGTTATGTTACTGTTGAGAAACACTGCTTTAAAAATTCAACTTTCACTTGGTGAATTCATCATACTGTTGATGGCTCCACTTCTAAGCGTTTTCCTGCTAAAGCTGAAAAGCAGCAGCACAGTTGGTACAAGATATTAAAGCAAAAGTGTCAGCAGGTGATGCAAGAAGTGTGAAGCACCGGTGTACATTCTGTGTGCACGTTAAAATTCTGCTGCAACTATAGAACTGTAGAAACTGCCACTGTTACTTTCTAAAAATTCTGCAGTACTGATTATCCAGCTATTACACTTTACATACCACTCACTTTAAAAGAATAAAAATAAAAGTCAGGTTATGGGGAACTACCAGGAATTTGCAGGGTGCCAGACTGAAATAAAAAGCCCCTTCCCATTACAGAAGCCATTAGTCATAAAATCTAACAATTTTATTAACAAACAAGTTAATATCAGTAGCTTTGTAGCACAGATAATATACCATAAAAGATTAGAAAATACAACATACAGTTAGAACACATTTGAAACATGCAGCTATTTTCAGCCATTAGGAAAAATGTGATCTCAATGAGTTGACATTAAGCAGTTAATTACATAGTGATACAGATATTTATTAATGCTAATTTACTGTAAATTTTACATTCTATCAATACTCTTCTAGTATAAAATTATAACTGGGTCTTTTTTTATCAAGTCTCTTCCCGAGCCCCGTGTCCGCTGGCTTCTGGCGCATAACCCCCATCCCCTTGCAGAAAAGGGCCTTGGCATTTTTAGTATCTCAAGTAGAGGAAGTGCCAAGGCACTTTTCTGAAAAAGCCGGGGCATACAGGAAGATGGCGGATACGGGGCTCGGGGAGAGATTTGGAAGAAAAAGACCGGGCAGGTAGTTATACCTTTTTATTACAAGAGAGTCAATAGAATGTAAAATTTAAACTGAATTTTCTCTTTAACCTCCCTGGCAGTTTATGAGGCTGCGTCAGCAGGAGGGATTTTTGGAATAAAAGTAGTTTTTACCTTTGTAGCTAGCACTAGACTAGCTACCTGTGTCCCCCAAGTCCCCCGGCACCTATCTGCTCCCCCGATCGCCGCCGGCAACACTCACCCGTCCCGGATCCCACGAGAGCCGCAGCTTCCCAATTAGCTTCAGTCGTCGCTATGGCGACGATCGGACATGACGTCATCAACGTCATGATGTCATGCGCAGTCCCGATCCTCCCCATAGCGAAGCCTGGAGCTGATCGGGAGGCTGCGCCATCGCGAGATTCCTGGGGGTAAATGTATTGCAGCGGGGATCGGGGGGAGAGCGGAGACACTTGGGGGGCATAGGTAGCTAGCCAAGTGCTAGCTGAAGAATATTGAGCAGTTTTTATTTTTAAAACTCCTCCCGGGGCCCATGCGATCCCCTGCGGCGGCTAGCCCGACACTGTGTCAGGCTTACCACCAGGGAGGTTGAAGTACAAGGATAAATATTGTAGTTTTAAACATAAGTGGTAACTGTCCCTATTGGATTTTTTTTTTGCTGTCATGTGTTGCCACCTGTGGGCTGTGGGAATTTCTATAAGGACAGGAAGTGGGTAACAGAGACAAATATAACATAGGATTTAGCATCTCTGAGTACTGAGTAGATTTTGTTGTGGTCCCTAATTTTCTATCAGTTTCATAATAAAGCAACAAAGCTCCATGGTGGTCCCAAGAACAGCAAGAGAAGGAAAAACTCTCTAGCAAAAACACAGACCGCAATAACACTCTCAGATTTTAGCCAATATTTACACCATCCAAACTAAAGTAAGAAAATAAATCTTAAAAGTGGGCTTGAAATACATGTACAGACTTTTCAGTGCAAGAGAAGCATGGAGAAAACCAAGGTAAGCTCAAGATTCTTGTGTGTGTCTCAAGATACTTGTGTGTGCTTTAGTGTTCAAAGGGTTAAAATGAATATTTACACTTTCTTCCACTCTAAACAGTCAGACTCTTTCCTCTTCTCCATAAACATTCACACACAACTGAACCAAAGTACATGTACATAAGGAGATCTGAGCATAATGGATGTGAAATCACACCCAGCTCGTTCTGACAACCATCTAAAGACGGAAGCTACCTGCACACAGAGCCTGCACAGTGACAGTCAGTTGCTACATTGTCTTAGTACACCAAGCCAGGCATAAAAGTCTCATCAATCACTGCCTTAGCTGTAAGCCTGGATTTGCAATTCTGACACCCTTGGGCTCCACAATGGTAAAAATGTTTTCACAATGCCAACAGAAACATTATGGCCTCACCAGACTTAGCTTGGTTTACTGAGGTACATAAATACCTATCTACCTTTTCATATTCTGTCCCAGCAATCCCTGTTTTACATGGATGTTATGTATAATGTAAAGCAAATGACAATATCTAGGGGGCACAATGTCCAGGTACAAACAGGTTATCCTCTCTTCCAGAATATACTAATAGTGATCTGCTTGATATATGATTTGCATACAGAATCAGACCCCCGAAAAGGGTTCCCCAACCCGGTTTTCAAGGCCCACTTACAGTGCATGTTTTGTGGAAATCCATTGAGGTAGTTAATCAGCTCTGCTGAGACACTAATTAACTCATCTCTGCATGTTTGTGGTTTTCTGCAAAACATGTACTGCTGGTGGGCCTTGAGGATAGGGTTGGGGAACTAGGTACTACAGGACATAGCACACTGTCTTCTCCATGACAAACAAATATTCCACCAATCAAGAGTCCACAATAAAAATGCATTTGTGTTTAGCTAAAGACAGTGTTGTAACACTTGTGATGTAGAATACCAACTATTATTTGGCAAGCTACACCTGTACAGTGACATCTCTCACTGCTGCTGGAAAAGGCACTAAATGCACTAATGGCCATAGCATACAAACTACTATATGTTATGTTAATTTTCCATCACCACAAACAAAGCAGCACTTGGCTAAAGTATTGAGAGGTTTGTAACTTCTCCCAGTGCTGCTGCTGCTGCTGCAATATAATGTACTACTGAAAATAACCGACCTTACAGCTAAAGAGTACCTAAAGCAAAAACAACAGACTCTGTCTGAACGATGGAGGATGGTCGGATTACGAAGTTAAATACTAACCTGTCCTGACGTCCTCCGTACAGGAAACTGATTGCTCCAACATCACGACCATCTAATATTTGTATTATATTGCATGCTACCACTTTACCCATTAAACACCCAAAAAGAAAGAGGTATTTGCAGCTGAATAATGGGCACAGCATCCTAGTTACTAAATGTTATTTTATCCTCACCAAGCAAGACTCCACAGAGAAAGAGGCATCTGATGAAAGCTAAAGAGAGTCCTGTGACTTGTCTCAGTGCTGCTTTTGGATAATATAAAATCCAGGGTTGGCCATATAGCAACGCTCTAAGAAAAAATATTTTAAAATTGTCCTCTTGTAACCTGCAGTCGAAGTGCTTTAGCACATACAAACTCTGGCAAGTCTGTTATGTTTACATGTCAGCGTAGATGTAGCCAGTGGTCTTGTGGTGTGGGCTACGGTTGAAGAATAAGAAGGTCCTGACTCCTGAGTCGCTTCAGCTGTGTAGTTCCAGGAACACGAAAACCATTGGCCGCACTGCAATTAGTTCACATGCATGCTGCATGCCTGCAATTGTTACAATGCAAACATGAATCTGAACTAAATGCAATGCAGCTCCCAGGGGTTACTGCTTTTATGGATAAAGTTACAGCATGTCCTTATGACCGGTGTCCATTTGGGCCCAAACTTAGCTCTACTATAGGTACTGTATACGTCATGTTAGTATATCGAGTTTTCTATGCTGCTGCAATGGATCACTGTATTTATGAGGACTTTTCTTTTTCTTGAACTTTTGACACATTGAAACTTGATTGCACTGTTTTTACTGTTCTTCTTCTCAAAAATTCTCTTTAAAAATAAATAATTTAAAAAAAAAAGTTACTGCATGTCTATTAGGACGTTAATATTTGTACATAAGGACCATGTGTTTTCCAGTGCTTGAGTCCTTATGATTACTTTGTTCCAGTGGTATTCTACACTTATTGTTCCTTTTGTGTTTTTTAGCAGTTGCTTTGAACAGTTTTTCTGGCATCTTTCACTACTGTCCTCCATAACCTGTAGTCCTGTCTGATAATACCAATACTAAGAGTCTTCTTAAAGATTTTGCTACTCTAGTCACATCGTCTTTTCACACAAGCATTCTAGCTTTTACCCTCTGATCATCCTTACATTCATCCTCTGATTAATATGTTAATTGCCTTTTGCGGCCATGGTGTCTTCCACACACCTGGCACTTTAAGACTTATACCCTGTACGATATACATTTGCAAGAATAACACAGAATAACACATTTCAATGTCTAGAAATTTGATAAAGGACCAGTTGAGGTCCAAAATGGACTAGTCTTTTTACCACTATACATCAGTTTTTATGTACCTGTATTTTTTGGACTGTAAGACACTCCTGACCATAAGACCCACCTAGGTTTAGAGGACAACAACCAGGGGAAAAAATATGCTAAACCTGGTGCAACTATGGTGCAGGGATGTCTTGTGCATCTTCTTTCCCTCCAATCATTGTGTCCCCCTTGTACCTCTTATGTCCCCATGTCCTCCCCTGTCCCCCATGTGTCTGCCATGTGTCCCTTATATGTCCTCCTCTGTCCCCCATGTGTCCGACTTTGTCCCTCTTGTGCCCTCCTCCATGCCCCTATGTGTAATCATGTCCTCTGTTGTCCCCTTGTGTCATTCTTCCTTCCCCTGCATGTCCCACTGTGTCCTACTTCGTCCCCGTGTCCTATAATGTCCCCCTTCCTCTTCTTGCGTCATCACTCCTTCCCCTTTATGTACCACTGTGTCCTTCTCTGTCCTCCTTCGTCCCTCTTGTCATCCTCCCTCCTCCTTTTTGTTCCCTTGTCCTCCTTCACCCCTTTTTGTGCCCCTCTTCGCACCTGTTTGTTCTCCTTGTCCCCCTTTGCGTCCTCCTTGTCCCGTTTTGTGTTCATGTTTGGGTCCTTCTTGTGTCCCCACCACCCCTACCCCATGTCCAACCTTGTCCCCCTTGTCCATCTTCAACCCCTTTGTGTCCTCTTTCACCCCCCTTTGTGTCCTCCAGTTTCCTCCTCCATCCCTCTTGTCCCTGTGTCCACCTCCCTCCTCATTTGTGTCCCCCTGTGGCCTCCTTAACCTCCCTGTGTCCCAATGTTTCCTCCTTCGTCCCCCTTTGCGTCCTCCTTGTCCCCCTTTGTGTCCCCATGTCCACCTTTCGGTTCTCCTTGTCCCCCCCGTGTCCAACTTCATCCCCCTTCAACCCCTTTGAGTCCCCCTGTGCCCACCTTCTTCCCCCTCCCCTATCCTCCTTCCTGTCCTTGTGTCCCCCTTCCTCCTAGCATACTTCCCCACTTCTCCCCCGCAGCAGGCACTCACCTGACCCAAGTGTAATTTGATCTCTCAGCTGCGTCAGCTGGCTGCCACGGCAGAGATGGTAAACACACATTCTTAACATTATGTCTGCTTCCATAAAAGCAGGAAGTAGACACAGTGCAGATTTATTGCAGGATTTGTATAAGCTGTAAAAAAGAAAATTTTCTTTAAAGGTTAGTATGTTGTTGCTTATCTTTTAGAGCAGAGAGGAAGTTCTGAGTTCAGGTCCTCTTTAATGTATGTAAAATAAAGTTATCACAAAAAATGAACTCACATAAACCAAATACTTTGTTTCTACGCCTGTCTGCAGGGTACCCTGCCTAGCAGCACAATACAGAAAGCAGCTACAGTCTCTATTCATTGTAAAATGATAAATGCACTTGATGAATAGGAACTCAATCAGTCATTTGGAAACCTCTGTATAAACAGCGAGAATTCTTCCCCAGTAATCAGTGGATCGTGTTCCTCTCTTGGTCTGTATTTCACTGTAGGAAAAAATCTGGACTATAATACCAATGACATGTTGAATGTCACCTTTACTGCTGGAATGGGAAATGACTGATGTGAGTTTCTGCAAGTCAGTGTTAAGATTTGTTTCAGCTCAAACGATCTCACTAAGAAGCAAATGACCCTTCGTTATATAGATAATTCCGATGAAGCAAGTCACCCATTACAGCCTGTTCTACCTCAGCGCTCTGAACAAATCGATGTGCTGCTAATGCAACATAAAAATCTCTGCAGTCACCTAAACAGAGCAAGATCCACTAGCACCACCTATTCAGTGTTTTAACGCTGTGCAGTGTAAGTGTTTGGACATAGAAAATACCCTACATATTTACACGGTGTATACCATAAGTGTGAACAAAGAAGTAAGCGTTTATGAAACTCTATTCTATTGGAATTTTAGAAACATAAGAAGAAAAGGGTCAGTTACTCTAGCAATCTATCGGCATGCTGAAGTGCAGCATAGTTATTAATACACATAATGCAGCACAGGATTAAATCAGATGCGATGCATTAATCTTGGTTGGTTTATAGCTGCTTTATAGGTAGTTTCCCAGAATGCTCTTGATCTGATGTCATCAGGGGCATAGCAATAGAGAATGCAATGGTTGTAACTGTATTGCGATACTGGTCTGTGCTCAGTCGTCACATTTCTGCCCACCTGCATTTAGGCTTGACATTACAGCTTCATTCGTTGTCAGTTTCAGATCCCCCAGTGGAGCCCTTGGTTGATACAGAAGGTTAACTATCTATCTGGTAACTGTGACAGGTAATGAAAAAAAATGATGTACGACTAATGAGCCTTATTATTCCTTAACCACTTCAGCCTACAGTGTTCACCTTATGCATCTGAGCAACTTTTACCTCCCATTCATTCGCCAGTAACTTTATCACTACTTATCACACTGAAATGATCTATATCTTTTTCCGCCACCATTTAGGCTTTCTTTGGGTGGTACATTTTGCTAAAAATTATTTTATTCCAAATGCATTTTAACAGGAAGATTACGAAAGAAATAGAAAAACATCATTATTACTCAGTTTTTGGCCATTATAGTTTGAAATTAATACATGCTACCGTAATTAAAACTCATGTATTTTATTTGCC
Source organism: Hyperolius riggenbachi (assembly GCF_040937935.1). Classification (NCBI taxonomy): domain Eukaryota; kingdom Metazoa; phylum Chordata; class Amphibia; order Anura; family Hyperoliidae; genus Hyperolius; species Hyperolius riggenbachi. The sequence goes on along the minus strand of NC_090652.1, from coordinate 243,933,087 downwards.
CATTTGTTCCGGTTATTACACCGTGTAATTTATGTCCCTATCACAATTTATGGCGCCAATATTTTATGTGGAAATAAAGGTGCATTTTTTCAATTTGCGTCCATCACTATTTACAAGCTTATAATTAAAAAAATATAGTAATATACTATCTTGACATGCATATTCAAAAAGTTCAGACCCTTAGGTAACTATTTATGTTGTTTTGTTTTTTTTATTGTAATTTTTTTTTTTTATTATTAAAAATGTTATTTGGGTAATTTTTAGTGTGGGAGATAAACAGTTTATTTTAAATTTAAATATTTTGAATTTAAATATTTTGAATGTAATATAATGTGTATATTTAAAAATATATGTTGGTGTAGTTTTACTATTTGGCCACAAGATGGCCACAGTCAAAAAGTCCTGGAAGCCGAACGATCTCACTTCCAGAAACTACAAAGAGGATGGGAAACTTTTTTTTTTCGCAAAAAGACCGCAGCCTCTGATAAGAGGCCATCGGTTTTTCTACCAGGGACTTAGATCAATAAATGGGAACAATGTTCCTTTTTATTGATCTCAGGGGTAACGGAAGGCGGTGGAAGCGGGAGTGGGCGCGATTGCGTGCTGCTGCAGCAGCACATTCTATCTGGACCGATATATCCGTCCAGATAGACTTAAGTGGTTAATAAATGTTAAATTCACAAAGATTAGAGCATGCAGTAAAACAAGTGAGATTTTTGGTATTACCAGCCTGGAGCTGTCGGTAACTAACAAACAGCCATTCGAAAGGTTATAGAAGGAAAGAAACAGAGCAGAGAAAAGGTGTAAACTTATTAAATTATTCAGGAAAATACGACAATTAATAAATAAAAACATATTTTCCTAATTTCACAATTGTATTATGCAGTAATTAGACATGGTTAATAAGCTGATAATGATTTTGAGCTGATAAAAATTTAATGTTCATTTTATGCACCTTGGACTTGCAGTTTACTTGTCAGTAAATTAAAAAAATAAATGTTTTCTGTGTCACATCTTTCATCCATTTTCCCTGCACTGCAGCAAATACTGCATGAAGTTAAAATCTTAGTGAATTGTCATGCAGATTTTCCATAAATTACCAAACTATTATCGCATGTGAACATTTTGTGAATTTGGGGGGAAAAGTCTAACCACTTACCGCAAGCCGCTGCGTTAAACGTCCTGCTGGAGCCTTTTAACAGTTCCAGGATGTTTTAATGCGTCGTTCGCCGCCGTGGTGCACTCAATCAAGTCCCACACAGTGGCGTACCTAGGGCATTTGACACCCGGTGCTGGCTATTAAGTGACACCCCCCCACCCCAAAAAAAGGGAAAGGAGTGAGTGCAGCCTACCAAGCGCGCCATGGCGGGTAAAGCCAGGTATAAATAGTTGCCCCCAGTATCGGTTAGCCAGTTATAGGTGCCCATTGTACAAATGTTTGAAGTGTCTTGCTGGGAGCTCTATTCTATTGTGGAGAGAGTCAGGTGATCAATGTACCAAGTGAGTTCAGACATGAACTAAAAGGGATATGGTAGCTGACTTTTATTTCCTAAACAATGCACATTGCCTGGAAGTCCTGCTGATCCCCTGCCTCTAATGCTGGATACACACGTTGCGTTTTGCCGCGCAATTAGCGAGATCGATTCCATCGATTCGATTATTTCCAACATGTTCGATCGTGTTTCGATGGATACAGACGTTGATTTTGCATACTTAATATGCAAAATCGACGGCTGTATCCACCAAAACATGATCAAACATGTTGGAAATAATCGAATCGATGGAATCGATCCCGCGAATCGCGCGGCAAAATGCAACGTGTGTATCCAGCATAATACTTACAGCCACAGACTCTGAGCAAGCATGCAGATCAGATGTTTCTGATTGAAGTCTGACTGGATTAGCAGCATACTACTTTAATAATAATAATAATCTAGAACACTAGATTAGCTAAGGAAGCACTTATGAGATTGCAAGCAAATGTCAAATACAGCAACCATGAGAGACAAATGCAGCAACCATAAGGCCTCCAAGTGACCAGCACAGCAACCATGAGACCTCCAAATGACCAACGCAGCAACCATGAGACCTCCAAATAACAATGCAGCAGCCATGAGACTCCAAGTGACCAAGGTAGCAACCATGAGGCCTTCAAGTGACCAATTTAGCAACCATGAGGCTTTCAAGTGACCAAGGTAGCAACCATAAGGCCTTCAAGTGACCAATTTAGCAACCATGAGACCTCCAAGTGACCAATTTAGCAACCATGAGTCCTCCAAGTGACCAAGGTAGCAACCATGAGGCCTTCAAGTCAGGGCTGTGGAGTCGGTATAAAAATCTTCCGACTCCAACTCCGACTCCGAAGTTTCTGAAACCATGACTCCGACTTCCGACTCTTCGACTCTGACTCCTTAGTCTAATACTTAACAGAGCTGTGGATTTTGTACAAAAAGCATCCGACTCCGACTCCTCAGTTTATGAAATCAACGACTCCGACTCAGGGTGCCCAAAATTGCCCCGACTCCTCGACTCCGACTCCACAGCCCTGCTTCAAGTGACCAATTTAGCAACCATGAGGCCTCCAAATGATTAATTTAGCAACCATGAGGACTTCAAGTCACCATTTTAACAACTGCTGACATACAAGTGCATATGGACATTGCCATTTGGCTGCATTAAATAGGAACTGCTATAATAAAAAAATTAACCAGATACTTTCCTGAGGAGAGGGAAGGCTTTGGGTCATATACAGCCTTCCTGCACCTCTAATGGATCCCTTGTTCCAGCACTGGGTCCCCCGGTGGCAGTATTTGATTAAATATAGTCAAATACTGCTTTCTGCCACCAAAGGAGGCTTCCGAAGTCTTCTGGGAGCCCCAGTGCTCCCGAAGACGAGCGGCTCCGTACTGCGCGATCACGCAGGCGCAATACAGAGCACTCGGTTCCCGAAGACTTCCGAAGTCTCCTCGGCAAGGGATTCAAACCGGGGAGCCAGCGCTGCAACGAGGGACCCGGGAGAGAAGCGGGGAGGCTCTATAGGACCCAGAGCTATCCCTCTCCTTAGGTAAGCGTCTGCTTCATTTTTGTTTGTTTTTTTAAGTGATTCCCATTAGCAAACTGCCACAGGAAAGTATTCTTTGACTGGAAAACTGCAGGCTAAACTGCATGCCTGATCCAGTCTGCTGCCTGACATCCGATGTCTGATGGCAATTTAATAAGATTCTAGCAGAAGGTTTATAACCACATGTGTTCGTTAAACCTTACATGGCATGCTTACATGGCAACACATGCTTACATGGCAACACAAAAGCAATTCTAGGTGCAGCTTCTACACAGCTCTAAGGAATGGGTGTCACGATACGGTCCATGCCAAGCAGTTGCTAGTGCTTCACAGCAACATGAGAGCAGCTGACGGTTGGTAGATGCACAAGTCAACTACTCATCTAAACAAAACCTAATGCCTGGTACACACAATGAGATTTTCTGGCAGATTTACGGCCATTTCCAACATGTCTGATCTGATTTTATATCAATTTTCCATAGAAGTGAAAGGAAAATCGATTTGAAATCAGATCGGACATGTTGGAAATAATCGATCTGGCAGTAAATCTGCTAGAAAATCTCATGTGTACTAGGTATGAGATAAACTGGAGAGGGAGGGGAGAGAGGAACCACCTAGGGCTAGGCTGACCAGCAGGGACTGCTCTATTCCTGACTATACAGAAGGATGCACATGGCTTATTAATGCAATTGTTATGGAGGAACAAGCTAACTCACACTATTCCTGTACTGTGATGATGGGATTACACATACTTGACTATGAGCTAAAGCCCCTCACTAGGTAGATACAGGGATTCCAGAAATACCTGTCACATTGTGATTTCCCTATGGAAACCAGACTTCTCTCTGTCCCATCACTTCTTCACACTGTGCCTCATGTTCTCCTGAGTCCTCCTGGAATGTCTGTGTGATCAGTCTATAAGTGAAAAGAGCCCCCCTCCTCCTCCTCCTTAGCAGGATGATTGATAAGCCCACACCGCGTTGGTCTGCTGGTTCCAGACCTCTCTCTTCCCCTCCTTGCCACAGCTGTCTTCTCTCAAGCTTGAAATTCGCGGCACAAATAGCAAATACATGACACTCCTGACGTCACCCATTCAGTGACTACTGTGCTAGAGGGAGGGAGAAAGGGAAGAGAATTGACTGCAGCTATAGACGCAGAGAGAGACGTCAGGTCAGCGCGACCCTGAAGTCCCTTCTCAATCTCAGTAAGCAGCCGGAGGGAGGAGGAAAGATGGGGGTGGTGCCAAAAAGCCTCTCGTAGCTGCCTGCAGCTCTTTATGTGCCAGAAAAAGCCCAGTCCTGCCAGCGGCCTCCTCATCTTGCACAGCAGCATGATTAATCAAACTTTCTGTCCACTCTGTGCAGGTGCGTGCAGTCAGCGATGTAATGCAAATATACTGGGCTGGGCTGGCCTGGCCTTTCTGACACCCCCCTTTAAGCTTGTCACCCGGTGCGCCACGCCCCCTAGCGCCCAATTAACAAAACGCCACTGGTCCCACACATACCGATCAGGACATGGAAATCCAGGATTGGGAAAGGGAAACAAGCCTTCCCCTAACCAATCGCAATGCCTGGATTGAATGGGGCCTTGTCCATTCATAGTAAAGGAAGTAGTAAAATTACTGTAAATATTAAGAAAAAAAAAAGTGAATGCTTTCTGGTAAACCAGTGAAGACACTTGTGAAGTAAAAATACACACAACACACACACCATACATTTAGAAAAAAAAATTAATATAATTAATCTGTAACGATTGGTGTCAGCAACACAGATTTTTCTGATTATTGGTGATCTGCAGTATCACCAATAATACAGATGCTATACCTCATTATGTGGTGATCTGCAGTATCACCAATAATACTAGGATAGCTAGACACAGGACACCCAATGTGATATAGTGTTTTGTGCAACAGTAATTGGAGAGATTATCTCCCGAGAAGCGGGAGATACAAACACTTCTGCAGCCTAGGATTCCCTGAGGGGCAGGGAACCAGGCTGTACTGCAGCCAGTGGATACCTGAGGAGCAGGAATCACTGTCTGGAGTAATATTGATGATGATTGGTCTGCAGCTAGGAATTCCCTGAGGAGCAGGGAATCAGACTGTACTGCAGCCAAGGATTCCCTGAGAGGCAGGGAATCAGACCGTACTGCAGCCAGTGGACCTTGGATAGGTAGAGACCCACTGACTGTGCTGCACGATGGTCTCCAGTGGAGCTGGCGACCATAGGCCCCTTATAGCAGCTAATAACCACCTGAAGAGCAGGCGTCACAGGTATACAGTAAGGCTGATCACCCAGGGGCTAGGTGACAGCCAGAAAGGTCAGACAAGCCAGGTCGGCAACAAACGGACAAAGTACAGAAGCGGAAGACTGATTCGGTATCCAGGTACAGGCAATTTTGGCAACAGGTAATCAGATGGGCGGAAGTACCGAATCAGAGAACAGGAGAGTAGTCAGGAAAGCCAAAGGTCATAACAGGTAACAGAAATCTCTCCCAATCCTAGTCTTAGGTGTGAGGTCCTTGGTCTCAACACCTGGGAACTAGTTTAACAGATGATAGTAACAATATAGCAATCTCCTAGTCTTAGGTGTGAGGTCCTTGGTCTCAACACCTGGGAACTAGTCTAACAGATGATAGTAACAATATAGCAATCTCCTAGTCTTAGGTGTGAGGTCCTTGGTCTCAACACCTGGGAACTAGTCTAACACATAACCAGTAGCAAGCAATAGTACTTTAAAGCTATCAATGGAATCTGACTCAGTGTGAATTCCCAGCTCCGGCTGGTTCTAACACACTGTGGTATCTGACTCAGGTCTGAGTGCTCACACGTATATGTTCGCAACAGCAGACAACTTGCAAGTGACAAGCGAGTCCTATATATACTAAAAGCGCTCCACAGCGGCGCCCCAGTCACTCAGCCAATCCGGAGCATAGCTGGAGTCAGCTGATCGGCATGATCAGCTGACTCCTCTTCTAGCAGCATAAAGGTCCTGTCGCCTGGCGTGTGCGCGTAGTTCTCCATCAGTGTGCACTAGAAGGACCAGGCAAGGCAGCATCACGCTGCTGCGCGGCAGCAGTCGCCGGCTGGGACGCGGAGATAGCCGCCATGCCGCTCTCCCATGTGGCGGCATCTCCGCTATTCATTACATAATCCCTTCCCCTTCCAAAGGCCAAACAACCCCCCAACAAACAAACAGACAGTTAAGAAAATACTATTAATATTTATGTCATGAGGGTATATTACTGTTATTTTACTATGTGAAGGCTTGTAATAATGGACTGGACGAAACTCCCCCCCCCCCAAAAAAAAATACACCTTCATTTCTATTTATTTTTATATAAAATATTATCACCATACATTGTGATGGGGACATAATTTAAATGGTGTAATTACGGGGACAAATGAGCAAGTAAAGTATGTGGCTTTTAATTATGGTAGCATGTAAACTGAGAAATAATATTTTTTTTTTCATTTTTTTTAGATTATTCCCATTAAAATGCATTTAGAGTAAGTCATTTTTTTTAGCAAAATGCACTACCCGAATATACCCTAATTGGTGACGAAAAACAAACAAACAAGTTATTGATCATTTTGTTGTGATAAGTAGTAATAAAGTTATTGGCGAATAATAAAAGGGAGGCACGCTGACATGTGAAAATGTCTCTGATCTGTTAGGGTTTTAGGTGAAGTGGCTAAAATACCTGGATGAGGTAAATTACCAAACATTACATTTAGCAAGCGTGTCTTAGTGAATTGAAGCTTTTAGTCACATGTTGTGACAGAAAAGAAGTATGTATATGTTTAAGTCTAGCTCTTCTCTGGCACTATTTGCACAGGTGGCGTTATACTGGATTTACAGGTTGAATTATCGCTATACTTCAATAAGGGGTGAATATTATCATAGCAGTAATATATGGAACACATTATGGTTGCCTTTGTTTGGGGGGTGGGGGGGGGGGGGGGCATTATGATAGCACTTGTATAAAGAGAGGTAAACTACAGCAAATATATCATATTAACAGGGGCAGGTCTCTAGGACCTTTCAGCCGCCACAATTAAATGTCGTTATATATTTTCTTAAAAGCTACATTTGACAAGTTACAGTATTGATTCTTTTTAAAATGTTTTAAAAATGTTTCACATTCAATAATAATTTACTATCCAATTGCAGATCATCATTTACGGTAATTGACATTATGGATACTATAGCACAGTGCAACTTTATTTTTAATTGTCATAGCATCCACAATTTATTTGTATGTCACATTGCAGCATTATAAAAATATACATGTGGTAGTGTAGATGTTATATATATAGTTTGGAGAAATAACAGTAGCTCCCCACAGAACTTGTGAAATTATAGTTATAGCCTGTGAAGGAATGAAGCAGACAGTTACTGCAGAGAGAATGTCTGTTTTATACCTAGGAGGCTGTCAGATCCAGCACATCACTGCTCTCCAACCAACATTACTGCTATTATTATCCATGCAAGGAACAGCTCTGTGGTTACTACTGAAAATTATTTGAGCCTCGAAAAACCAAGTTTCTGAAAACTGTGTGCTCAACCTAAACTGAAAACATAAAACTTTGCAAACTTTCACATATTCTTAACCACCTTAGCGGTATGGACGAGCTCAGCTCGTCCATTACCGCCAGAGGGTGCCGCTCAGGCCCTGCTGGGCCGATTTTGATCAAATAAAGAGCAGCATACGCAGCCGGCACTTTGCCAGCCGCGTGTGCTGCCCGATCGCCGCCGCTCTGCGGCGATCCGCCGCGAGCAGCGGCAAAAGAGGGTCCCCCCAGCCGCCTGAGCCCTGCGCAGCCGGAACAAATAGTTCCGGCCAGCGCTAAGGGCTGGATCGGAGGCGGCTGACGTCAGGACGTCGACTGACGTCCATGACGTCACTCCGCTCGTCGCCATGGCGACAGGAGAAGCCAAACACATAAGGCTGCTCATTGCGGCCTTCCGTGTTACTTTTGGCCGCCGGAGGCGATCAGAAGAACGCCTCCGGAGCGCCATCTAGTGGGCTTTCATGCAGCCAACTTTCAGTTGGCTGCATGAAATAGTTTTTTTTTTATTTACAAAAAACCCTCATGCAGCCGCCCTGGCGATCTTAATAGAACGCCAGGGTGGTTAAAGGACAAGTGCAGGATGTATGCCTGTAAGTACATTTGTTATTGCAATTAGTATTTGTCCAGGTCTTCTTCCCATCAACAAATCTAACTGAATATATAAAAAAAGATAACATCATTTTATCACACATACAAATAGGAAATAGGAAGCACAGTTTTTTCAGAAGGGCGTAGTTTAAAGTAGAGAACTGACTAGGACTTGTCAATAGATTTTCTCAAATGAATATAACCCCATTGGGGTTGATGCCAAAATACTGCAGCAAACTGTGGTACTTATAGGACTCAGTGGCAAAGCAATACATCTCTCTTTACTTACCTGGGGCTTCTTCCAGCCCCTAGAACTCCTTTGGGTCCCATCACCTGCGTAGTATTACTGCTCCTGCGCAGTTCGCGTTCGATGACATGGGCGAGTTCACGCGCGGGTGCTTGTTACATAGTTATTTTGGTTGAAAAACGACATACGTCCATCGAGTTCAACCAGTACAAAGTACAACTCCAGCCCGTCCCCCACATACCCCTGTTGATCCAGAGGAAGGCGAAAAAAAACCCACAAGGCATGGTCCAATTAGCCCCAAAAGGGAAAAATTCCTTCCTGACTCCAGATGGCAATCAGATAAAATCCCTGGATCAACATCATTAGGCATAACCTAGTAATTGTAGCCATGGATGTCTTTCAACGCAAGGAAAGCATCTAAGCCCCCTTTAAATGCAGGTATAGAGTTTGCCATAACGACTTCCTGTGGCAATGCATTCCACATCTAAATCACTCTTACTGTAAACAACCCTTTCCTAAATAAATGGCTAAAACGTTTTTCCTCCATGCGCAGATCATGTCCTCTAGTCCTTTGAGAAGGCCTAGGGACAAAAAGCTCATCTGCCAAGCTATTATATTGCCCTCTGATGTATTTATACATGTTAATTAGATCTCCTCTAAGGCGTCTTTTCTCTAGACTAAATAAACCCAGTTTATCTAACCTTTCTTGGTAAGCGAGACCTTCCATCCCACGTATCAATTTTGTAGCTCGTCTCTGCACCTGCTCTAAAACTGCAATATCTTTTTTGTAATGTGGTGCCCAGAACTGAATTCCATATTCCAGATGTGGCCTTACTAGAGAGTTAAACATGGGCAATATTATGCTAGCATTTCGAGTTTTTATTTACCTTTTAATGCATCCCAAAATTTTGTTCGCTTTAGCTGCAGCAGCTTGGCATTGAGTACGATTATTTAACTTGTTGTCGATGAGTACTCCTAAGTCCTTCTCCAAGTTTGATGTCCCCAACTGTATCCCATTTATTTTGTATGGTGCTAGACCATTGGTACGACCAAAATGCATGACTTTACATTTGTCAACATTGAACTTCATCTGCCATGTATGTGCCCATATAGCCATCCTATCCAGATCCTGTTGCAATATGACATTATCTTCCTGAGAGTTGATGATTCTGCACAATTTTGTATCATCTGCAAAAATAGCAACATTGCTCACTACTGCATCTACTAGGTCATTAATAAATAAATTGAAGAGCACTGGACCCAGTACAGACCCCTGTGGGACCCCACTGCTAACAGTCTCCCATTTTGAGGACGATCCATTGACCACAACTCTTTGTTTTCTGTCCATTAGCCAGTTCCCTATCCATGCACACAAACTCTTCCCCAGTCCTTGCATCCTCAACTTTTGCACCAGACTTCTGTGGGGAACAGTGTCGAAGGCCTTTGCAAAGTCCAAGTATATCACATCTACAGCATTCCCAATATCCATATTAGCATTCACTACCTCATAAAAGCTGAGCATGTTAGTCAAACAGGACCTGTCTTTAGTAAACCCATGTTGATGCTGAGAAATAAGATTATTTTCTACTATGAAGTCATGTATAGTATCTCTTAGTAACCCCTCAAATAGTTTGCATACAACTGATGTTAAGCTTACAGGTCTATAATTTCCTGGATCTGATTTTTTGCCCTTCTTAAATAATGGGAAAACGTGGGCTGTACGCCAATCCACTGGGACTCTGCCAGTTGCAAGAGAGTCACAAAAGATAAGATAAAGGGGCTTAGCTATAACTGAACTTAATTCCCTTAGGACCCGAGGATGCATGCCATCCGGGCCAGGTGCCTTGTCTATTTTTAATTTATTTAGTCTTGCCTTTACTTCTTCCTGCGTTAAGTATTTAATATTACAGTTAGAAGATTGAGACTCTTCTGCCTCTGTAATTTGCAACAGTGCTGTTTCCTTTGTGAAGACAGAAGCATAGAAAGCATTTAATAACTCTGCCTTACCTTGGTCATCCACCATTGAGTTCCCACCCTCATCCTTTAGGAGTCCTATACAGTCAACCTTTCTTTTTTTTAGAGTTGATGTACTTGTAAAACTTTTTTGGGTTAGATTTGATATCCCTAGCGATTTGATTTTCAGCTTCGATCTTTGCCAGCCTAATTTCTTTTTTACAATTTTTATTACACTCCTTATAATTGCTTAGTGCAGCCTCGGTCCCCTCCTGCAGAAGTGAAAACCTGCTGATGGGATGGCGATACTTACAGGTGGCCAGCAGGACAACGAGCTGTGGCGAGGGACCCAAAAGACTTCCAGGGTCTGAAAGAAGTCCCAGGTAAGTAAAGAGTAAAGAGTCTCTCCAGTTGGGTCAGCTCAGAACACACTGTCCATATGAACTAGGCCTTGATAAATCTCCCCCCTGTAAAGCATTTTCTGAACCAGAGAACAATATCACACTGTGTGAGCTGCCAGCATAGTGTATTGTTAATTGTTCACTCATCTTTGATCCCTTATAAATGTCATAGCAGGTTTCTCTACGTGCGTCAGTTTTATTAGCCAAGCCCAGAATTTATGATTCCATTTTAACTATTAGTTGCTTCCTACTCTTGACATAACCTTAAATCTGGGCACGCCGTCTTTATTACGACCTATAGTATAAGGAGATCATTAAGTTCCTTGCCATGAGCTTTATTATCTTAATTCTGTAGCTTAGAATTCAGAACAGCAGGCCTGTTATAACAAAATAAATGCTTAGCGCTGTGTGTGTTGCTGCTGTAATTCATCGTTAAAAAACTAAGCTTAAACTGATATATCCCCACACATATGTGCTTGTCACACAGCGCAAGTATTTACAACTGCAAAACAGAATACAGAAAATTATTTTCTGAACATCACAAACCTGCCTCAGGAATGCAAACAGGTAAATATACAAGAAAGGAATGAAAAGTACTACTGCACCCTCTGTATGGCTAGTGGTGATACCTCCGAAATGAGACTGTACTGAACAGGTGTTCATTAGGTGTCAAGTGATCCTGATAGTGACAACACTGCCAATGTGCTATCAGGTTTGCAACAAAACGGTTTTCGTTTTTACTGCATTTCCTCTAAATGCTTTCCCTAGTGCCTCATCTACACAGTACAATTTTCCATCAGATCGACTGATGATCTGACAAGAAATTGCATTGTGTGTGGAAGTCCAAATTGTTTCAGATCAATTTTGCGATAGATTTTGCAATAGATTTTGGGTACTTATCAATGCAACATCCGATTGGACCGGTTGGAAATTGTCTAATAGATCCGATCTGACGGAAAATTGTACCGTGTAGATGAGGCTTTACTACTCCCTCTACCTTATACCTAAGCTAGAGAATGAGGTTGAGCTGTATCAGTAGCTAGGCTCTTACTGTGACCGTGTTAAAGGTAAAAAATTGTAGAAGGAAGTGTAAAAGCAATTATGCTGTAATGTGGCAAGAGAGATGGTGCTTCAATTGGTGAGGTAATTAATACCACCACCTCCTTACATGAGCATCAAACCTCTGAAAGGAGCCACAAACTGCCAAAACAGCAATGGGGTCTTGTTGGGAGTAAAGGTTAGATAAAATATCGGAAGTGGGACAAAATAGGTCTTGGTAAAGCATTAAAACTTAACTTTTACTTTTTATAAGTTTATAAAATAAGCGCGGAACCCCACCAGAAAAATAAAACTGTACAACATTGAACACTGTTATAAAGATGGTTGAGTATTTATAACATCTCTTCCAAAATAAGCTGGCATCCAGAGCCATCACCCTCTTCATGAAGTAGAATCATGCTGCCTAACATAAAGCTTGCAAGTCTTCAGAGCCTCAAATATATTCACAATGTAGCATCAAAGGGTTACAGAAAAGCGATTAATACAGGGGTGGGCATGGGCCCATCCAGGCTATGGAACAGCACAAGGGCTACATGTCCCCTGGGGCCCATGCAGCTGCATTACAGTCAGGGCCAGATTATCCTCTTAATTCATGTACTGTATGTGTCGGCACCCAGCCTGTTTAAAAGCTGTCTCTCCCTCAGAAGATGTCGCTCCCTCACAGGGCTGTCATCAGAAATTTTGTGGCCCCTCACACATCATTAGGCCTCCCCCCCCCTCCTGGGCCCACCCACTGGTTGCTGTGCCCTCCCACTAGCCACCCCAACCCCAGTGTCGGTGCGCCAACTGTGCTGCTGCAAAAAATGTGCATGGCTCCGACACTGAAGAAAGCGGCATGCACAGTGTGAGGTGACAAAAAAGTGGGCATGACCATGACATGTTGTGGGTGGAGCCAAATACTTGCAAACTACAGGTAGTCCCCGGTTAACAATTGAGATAGGGACTTGTAGGTCCGTTCTTATCCTTTATCCGTTCTCTTTTGTCCCCCTCTTTTTTTCCTGTGCCTCTTTTGTCTCCCTCTGTCTCACCTCAGTTTGTGCCTCTTTTGTGTCCCTCTGTGTGACCTCATGTTCCCGTATCATCTCTTTCCTCCCTGTGCCTCTTTTGTCCGCCTCTGTTCCCCCTGTGCCTCTTTTATCCCCCCCGTGTTACCTCTTGTCCCCTTCTGTCTCAGCTAATCCCCCTGCCCTAGCCAGCTATAGGTGGTGCCCCAGTATAGGTAGCCTGTTGTAGATGCCCCCAGTATAGGTAGCCTGGTATAGCTGGTGCTCAGGTATAGGCCAGCAAGATACAAGTGCCCCAGTATAGGTATTCAACTGTAGGTGGTGCCCGGTATAGGTAGCCTGGTATAGTTGACCCAAGTATAGGTAGCCTGGTATGGGTGGTACACCAGTAGAGGTTAGCCAGGTACAGGTGCCCCCAGTATAGGTAGCAAGCTATAGGCGCCCCAGTATAAGTAGCCAAGTATAGGTGGTGTCCCAGTATAGGTAGCTAGGTACAGGTGGTGCCCTCAGTAAAGGTAGCCAAGTATAGGTGGTGCCCCAGTATAGGTAACTAAATATTGGTGCTTCCAGCCCCAGTATAGGTGGCCAGGTATAGGTGGTGGCCCAGTATAGGTAGCCTGTAGCCAGATATAGGTGGTGCCCCAGTATAGAAAGTTCACTGTAGTGGGCTCACTCATCTGCTCCCCACGTTCAAGCGCTGATGTCACACTTCTCTCAGTGCTGGAACACAGTTTGTTGGCTAGTGAGCCACAGGCCCGCACATGGGGCCCTTCCAGTGCTTTGGGGGGCACCAGGGTCCACAGAAGCCCTGGGCCCCTCACTGCAGTGTCAGTTGTCCCCTCCCCCCCTGATGGCTGCCCTGCTCCCTCACTGTGTCTCTCCCTCAGAAGCTGTCTCTCCTTGGGCCATATGCAATTCACTTTTTCTCATGCGTTTTCTCTTAGGAGATAATTTTTCAACTTCCATTTATTTAATTTTTTTTAGCACTTTGCAATGGAGAAAGTACCAAAAAATAGGTGAAAAAAATGCAATCAAAATTATTTTGAGTATTTGTTTGCTTGCTGGTGGTTTAAAAGGCATTTTATTGACTAGTTTGAAAAACTCTGGTGTAGTGATGGGCTCACGGATAGAAAACTAGCCGAATCTGTGATTCTAATGAGGCTTAATTGCCTCAGGTGTGCGTCTGGGAGAGAGAGGGGTTAATTACCCAGCTGCCCGCCGCTTATATGCGCATCACAGCCCGCACGCATCCCGCATTTCACGACTCAATACCGCGCACTTCCTCCTTCCGGCCAAAGGAGGAAGTGCGCAGTAGTGAGTCGTGGAAAACGTCCCATTGGACGCGTGCGGGCTGTGATGCGCATAGAAGCGGCGGGTAGCTGGGTAATTAACCCCCTCTCTCCCAGCCGCACACCTGAGGCAATTAAGCCTCATAAGTATCATGGATTCGGCTAGTTTCTACCCCTCAGCCCATCACTGCTCAGGTGAAAAAGGGAATTGCATATGGGCCCTTGTGTCTCTCCCTCAGAAGCTGTCTCTCCCTCCCTGTCACCCCCTTTCAGAAGCTGTCTCTCCCTCCCTGTGTCACTCCCTTTCAGAATCTGTCTCTCCCTCAGAAGCTGTCTCTCTCTCCCTGTGTCTCTTCCTCCCTGTGTCACTCCCTTTCAGAAGCTGTCTCTCCCTTCCTGTCACTCCCTTTTCAGAAACAGTCTCTCCCTCCCTCTGTCTCTCCCTCCCTGTGTTTCTTCCTCAGAAGCTGTCTCTCCCTCCCTGTGTCACTCCCTTTCGGAAGCTGTCTTTCTCTCCCTGTGTCACTCCCTTTCATGTAGCCGTCTTTCCCTCTATGTCCCCATGTGGCTGTCTCTCATTATTACCATGTACTGTACATTGTGAAGTGCAGAAGATGGCAGTGCTATATAAATACACAATAATGATATGGTAGAGAAACTTTAGACTGTAAGGTCCTGTGAGGACAGTCAGTAACGTGACTGTACTCTGTAAAAACAACCGTGGAAGATATCAGTGCTATATAGATACAGAAAAATAATATTCATAATATGTACAGTAATAAAAGTATGGTAGTTTGTTGGGGGGTTTCTCTGACCATTTTGTATTCATCTTTTTCTTAGGGACATGTGTGACACTGCTGCAGGAGTAGTGGTAGCTAGAGATGGGCGAAGTATTCGCCATGCGAATACTTCGCAGCAAACCAGCGGTATTCGAAACTCGCTTTCAACACAAATTTTTTTACAAAAAAAAAAATTGCGTTCACATTATTCCCATAGGCTTTCATGGCCGCTGACTTTAGCGGTTCATAGCAAAGCCCCCTGACGTGCTAGAAACACCAAATTTTCAGGGTATGTGAAAGGGGAAAGTGGGTACAAGAGGAAAAAAGTCTATTGATCAATGGGGGTCAGGAGGATTCCCATTGGTCTGTTAATAGACCAATGGGGAGACTTAGAGCCAAAATTCAAAGATGCTTTCGTGCTCTAGCTATACAGAGTATAGTTAGAGCTGTGCTGTGTGGCGGAGAGCGGCAGTGTGTAGTGTCGGGTGCGCGTCTTTGATCTTTTGCTACAATCAAGCTGGCAAGATGAGAGGATATTGGTGTGGGACATTTCCGAGGATATTGGCATGAGAACATTTTCTTAAAGATACAGGTAAGTACTAAGTGGTTAATTAAGAAAATAAAGGACTTTTTTTTTGTGATTGTGTTTTTATTTCATTTAATCCTTTGTGTAAATGGGTAAGGGTTACTTTGTACCCTTATACTCATTTTTCCTGGGAGGGGGCTATCAATTGGGGGCCTCCCAGATGCCACCATGCACCCCTCTCCCAGGGTGTCATCGCCCCCACTTCCTCCTGGGGCACCGGAGGTGGGGAAGAGCCCCTTGTCCATGGATTGAACAAGGGCTCCGGGGGGGGGGCGGGGGGGAGGCTTGGCCGCCCCTCTCCTCCGAAGCCCCCCGTATACCATGGAACATGCGAGCTGGTATAGCTCAGGGTGTGAAGGCCCACTCGGCTGGGGCTCTGCATTCTGGCTATCCCAGCCTGCATGGGGGACAAGGGGTTAAAGAGGCTCAGGAGGGGGGACCCCACGTCATTATTATTTTTTTTTAATTTCCCACACTCTGAACATTTAAAAAAAAAGTTTAAAAAAATAGGTAAAGTTGCCAGGAATCTTTATACAGCCATATTGCAGCTGTATAGCGATCCCTGGCCAAAGCACTGGGGCTCCGAAGGGTTTCCAGGGGGTCCGTACGCACTGCGTACACACCACCTGGAAACCCCATCATGAAATTCATTGCTCCTTCTTTTGATATATGTAAACTTACACTACCATTAGGTTTGCTACATTATCTGTCATTTACCACATTTGAATGTATACTTTTTTCCTATGAAACTTTAAAATCAATTTTCTAAAAAACTATATGGTCTTTTTGAATTGTTTTTCCCTCTTGTTGCCACTGCCCCCCTCCACATACCCAGAAAATTTGGTGTTTCTAGCATGTAAGGGGGCTTTGCTATTAACCGCTAAAGTCGGTGGCCATTTGCCTGCCATTGAAGTCTAAGGAGATTCTCAGATTCGCACATTTTTGCGGGGATTCGGATTCGAAATTTGCGAACCCAAAATTTGATATTCGGCCCATCACTAGTGGTAGTTGCTTGTGGCCCAGGCATGTATGAGACATAGTAAATAGGTAAAAAATATGTGATTAATACAGTTCCTACAGAATGCATCCTAGGTTCACATACTTTTATGGTATTGACAATTTTTGGATCCACCTATGATCTCTTATGACCACACCCATTCGCATAGGGGAGACTGAGAGAAAGGTGTCTCCCAGATCTATTTAATTGCGCACAACAAAGGAGCCCTATTATTGGAAGAAATGCATGTACACCACAATATCCATTAGTTGGGGTACAGTTACAGCCAACATTCTCTTACCAAAAAGATTAGACTGCAGATTCAGGGAGTGTCTCACTCCCTTCAGAGGTTTAATACTGTAAAATGCATGTTAAATTAAAAAAAAAAATAGTTACTATATACAGTATACTAGCATATAAGCCAAATTTTTCAGCACACAAAATGTGCTGACAAGTTATCCCCTGGCCACCTGGAAAGCAATAATATTCTGTTTCTGTGACAAACAGTGCCGCCACGTCCATTGGGTCAAAGGGGGCAATTGCCCCAGGGCCCCAACCACTCCAGGGCCCCTGCACTTCTGGACCCCCTGGGTGATCTCCCGCTGACGTACTGCTTCCGGGGCCCCCGCATGTTCTGCAGCTGAGCCTTGTAACAACTTACTGGCCCAGCAGCTGTTGCTCCTTTCCAATTTCCATCTACTTCCTCAGCCACACTGCCTGCGTCTTCTGTATGCCCGCGCATGTCATAAGTAAATATTTACTTAACTCATGGCTGAAGAAGGCAGACTGAAATAGGGAAGGAGCAGCAGCCAAAGTCGGGCCTGGTAAGTTGTTGAAAGCCTCAGCTGGAGTACATTGGGGGCCGGGGGCCACTGGAGCAGTAAATCAGTGGGAGATCACCCAGGTGGTCCAGGGCTCTTTGCTTGCATTGGGTGTAGCGGGGGCCCACTCAAGCTGCTTTTGCCACGGGGCCCCCATGTGACATGCACAAGCCCTGGTAACCAAAGATATACTTTAATGACCATCTAAGATTTTGTTAAAAAATGCTTTCTAGCTCTGCACTGCTCTATAGCTGGTGGCTGAATAGTGTACTGGTTAAAGAGGAACTCCAGTGAAAATAATGTAATAAAAAAGTGCTTCATTTTTACAAAAATTATGTATAAATGATTTAGTCAGTGTTTGCCCATTGTAAAATCTTTTAAACTCCTGATTTACATTCTGACATTTATCACACTGACATTTTTACTGCTGGCAGGTGATGTAGCTGCTGCTTGCTGTTTTGGCAGTTGGAAACAGCTGTAAACAGATATTTCCCACAATGCAACAAGGTTCACAGACAGGAAACTGCCAGGAGTACCATGGCCTTCAGAGTTTCTTGTGGGAGGAGTTTCACCACAATATCAGTCATGCAGCGTCCCCTGATGGTCTGTTTGTGAAAAGGAATAGATTTCTCATGTAAAAGTGGTTATCAGCTACTGATTGGGATGAAGTTCAATTCTTGGTCACGGTTTCTCTTTAAGGGCACTGACTCTGACAAAGGAGACCAGGGTTCAAATTGCAGCTCTTCCTGTTCAGTAAGCCAACATCTATTCAGTAAAGAGAGTTAACTTCCTGCATTACAGCCAATGACAAATACACTTTCATGGCTGGAAGTACAACCCACACTTCTTCATCTTCTGTAAACAGGAAAAATGTCACCACCTATTATGACTGAAATGCCACAGCATGGTTCTCTATGCTGAATAATCCTATAGAGTATATTGGAGAAGTGGGGTGAGCAGCAGTTCTCATCTTTAGGGAAAACACTAGGGAGCAGGTGAGTAAATGTATTTAACCTGGATCAATGCAGCAAAAGAAAAGTGTAAAGAATCTGAACTCCCAGAGCCTGAGTCGGGTCAGAGATCATTTGATAGTAACATTAAGGGCAAGGTGACCTTTTCCAAAATAGCATTCTACGTCCCCAAAGCAGTTAATATTTAATGCTTAAAAATATGAATGGTACCCTTTTTGTGTCACTACGATCACACAACAGCACATGGCAAGGAACTGGTCTCCTGCTTTCAGGGGATGGGGGGGGGCCTCAGTCTCCTTCATGCTCCATCTAGGAGTCTGGCTATTTGGAGTACACCTCCTCCCCAGGTCACACTCTCCCCCCATAGGCTAGTTCAAGCATACGGGTGAATGACATCCCTGTGTACCAGGCTCGTTGTTCACTCAACCACAAGGCTGTTTTTCACTTGCTGAAAACACCCACTCTGTTGCCATCTCCACACTTTGTAGAGGGAACTTTGTGTCAAACAACTGACTTTTCCAAGGAGAATTTCTCTGGAAAGACTTGGTAATGGCATTCTCCCGTTTTACCTCTTACTGACAATAAAAAAATCTTCAAGGGTGATCTAGAGCTTTAACATGATAGCTCCCATGTTCCACTCTCAGATTTAGTTTAACATACCACACTTCAAATGCACTAAAGGGTTTACAGTTAACTTCAGCAGTTTAGTTGACTTAACATTCAGGACATTGTAATGTCAGTTCACAATTATGACAAAATATTTTCCTGCATTATTCAATCACCTTCAAGCTGCCAAATGCTCCCTGTGATGACCTAGTGTTACCCCACGGTGTCCAGCTTATCATATCTAGACAAGCAGCTAATGAAATAAAGCAGCATCTCACTGCAGACCAAAATGTTCTCCAGCTTATAGATAACATAGCCAACATACAAGCACACAGCTACTAAAAAGGTCTTACTTATAAAAAGTGTTTTAGATGAGTTTGACCTTTCAAGGTCTGCAGTGGTTGAATTCTCGAGCAACGCTTCCCTGACCTTTCTCATGCTGTGTAGCTGTCATCTGTGTCTGTCTGAAGAAGCCGTTTTGTGTCCTACAACCTGTTCTATATTATTTGTCTGCTGCAATCGTGCTGTACAGTATATTCAGTGGAGTATCTACATCATCCATCCACAAGCAAATGATGCCCTTTCTTAATTCCGGAATTATTTTAATGGCAGTAGTGTGCACTTTCCTTTAATGTTCAGAAGGAACAAAAAAGATTTGTGCACTTGGGTTTGTTGAAGGTTGTTTATCGCCGGGTTTAGCCAGGTGGGGCAGCTAGTAATAAAATATCAGTAATTAGGACTACCAATATTTTACCATGCACCCATTCTCATTTGAACTCTAACCCCCTCCCCCACACCTAATGCCTAACTATAGCCCCCTCCCCCTGTAGGTGTATAACCTTAACCCCCACCTATTGACTAACTCTAACACCTGCCCTTGTAAATGCCTACCAAGAGCTTCCTAACCCCCACCCATGGGAAACCCTAAACTGCTTGCCCCCCTCGTAAGTGCCTAAACCTGCCCCCCTCCTAAGTGCCAAACCCCAGCACCTAAACGACCGATAGTTGTAGCTGATCGGCTACAACTATTAACTACTATTAGGGCCGGGCCGAGGCAGAGGCTAGAGTGGCTCCAGCCTCAGGGCGCAGTGTAGGAGGGGGCGCAAAGCTCACTCAGCTATCAATCCTATATTGTGTTTGAAGCAGAGAGAAATAAGAAAAGGGCATACATGACAGTGACTGCAAGCAAGATAACTAGAGATTAAGGTGTTGAGTGTGTTGGGGGCCCTGGGACTTAGTCTAATAGCAATCAGTGTGTGACAGCTGGGGTGGGAGGCATGGAGGGGCGCACTTTGGTGTCTCGGCCTTGGGTGCTGGAGGATCTTGTCCTGGCTCTGACTACTATGTAGTAGGCAATCGGCTATTAGCTGCATCATGTGTCCAAATCCCCACAAGTACAAGTACATCAATTCTTGAAGATAGCAAACCTTAAGCAGGAATGTTGCTGTCGGTGCAGGACCCAGTAGCAATCAAGTACCCTGTTCCAAGGAAGGGTCCGCACTCAGACATTTTGCAGGAACTCATTACTCTGGGAATTATTGTTCCATAAACATACAACAACATGCCATCTGACCGTACTAGCCAAGTACTAGAATGGTCAGATGGCACGTTGTTTGTTTATGGAACAATAAATGAAATGCAAAAATGCCTGAGTAGGGATCCTTCCTTGGAGCGTATCGCCACATGGGTGCTCAATTAACAATAATTAACACAGGTATTGCCAATCATGGAGCCCAGTTTACCTGATTCACAGCACCAGAGTCTCTAGACATGCAAGTATATTTCCATTGCTAGCTCATCAGCATATTCCCCCTGGAAATCAATATCCCTCATCAGAAATTGCCATACAAATAAAACTATTATTTCCCATCCCAAGCTCAGCACAACAATGTCCCAGTGCCAGTCTACATGGGCCTGTGCCAGTGGATCTATGGGCCTCAGTGAGCATTGTCTATTCTCACTAAGCTGTTTTCCCCCCCGGTCTTGCATCTACTCCACCACCATTCATGCCCTCTACCACTGATGGCACCAAATCTGGGCTTGAGGAGACCCGTCAGAAGCATAGCGCTCCTATTGGATTGCAGATGGACCATGAGAATCCTGCCTGTTGCTAGGGAGAATTCCCATTGGTCTTTTGCAATCCAATGGAAGCCCTATGCTTATGCCAGGGCTCTGAGCTATATACCGGTGTTTATAACCAAGCCCAGCGGCAGTGCCGGCAGTGTTGGATGCCAAGAATGGCAGCAGACTGGATGCACAATGGTGAGTTATGTGAACATCTTGCCAGACACTGCGATGGGGTACAGCGTATCCCCATAGAATGTGCTGTGAATGCACTGTTGTGTATCCAGCGTAGTGTGAGCCCAGCCTTAGGCAGGGGAGGAGATCAGTTTGTTAAATATTACCACTATTAAAAGTACATACAGAGGTAATCATTATTGGGCACATTGTCAATAAAGTACTAATACAGCAGATGGAGGGCAATTGTGCCGCTCTGATCTTGTTTGAAGATTCCACAACCTATATGTCTGGATCTGGCTTCTTGAAATAACACTGTTATTAGTGTTAAATTAAGGAAGGCATATTTTATCATGTTATATACATAAAATCATTTCTGTTACATATATAAATGTATGTATTGGGCGCTGTAGAGTAGGCAAAAGGCTGAGGAGATTAACTAGTCCACAATCTGTCAGATCTTTTAGCTTTTTACTGCCTACTGCAAGCGCAAAAAGGTAATTTATAGTGCCTTTTACTAAGGAAGAAATGTACATTTATCTCTATGTATTTGAAAGGTTACTATTTTTCGCGATAGTGGTCCCTTAACTGACGCCATATTTCAGAGAGCCGTCTGATTTGCAGCACACAACAGCCCCGGCAAAAAAAACGCAGTCTTCAAGTTCGTGAAAACACTGCTGGCAAACTGTTCCAGTACAACATTGCGCATTCACTTCTACAATATTGCAGTGACAATAATCCCAGGGATAAGATTGTTGTTTTTATTATGCAGATAACATCATCATTCAAAAGGTAAAACTTTAATTTGTCTGAAGTTCAACTTTAAGCGTTCTATCTGCAGAACTGACATTCCAACCCTGCATTTTGTGCTGCAAACTCATTCATATAAGTAAACAATAAAACAGTGATAATTATACAACTTCCTAGTTCATCTTTTATTATTCATTAAGATTATGATGGAACATTTAGATTCAGTGAACAGATTCCCTTCAAACGACGCTGCGGCTGTTTTCTTTTCACAGAAGGCATTGTTTCCTTCCCTGAGACAAAATATAAAATCAACACAAACCAGAAATAATCGCCGCACTTATTCCGAGATGGAGAAGACGACTGGAAGATGCTAAGCACACAATTTCAATTCATGAGTAATGTAATATTTTCAGCAGTTTGCTGAAACTTGTGGGGGTGGAAAACCATCAAAGCATTAAAGTGCGATGGTTAGATTATTCAGGCTTCCAATAAAATAATATTGTGACAAAAGTACATTGTGATTTATTATGATTGGAAATGACATGCTGTCCTTATAGAAATGTGGTTTGTTATTCTTCCATGGATAAAAAAAAAAGCAACACATTCACTATGCAGACATATCATTTAAAGTGACCAGACCCAAATGCGTGAAGTGAGTCAGCACAATCTTACTCCTCACTGTTTCAACTTCTGAGCAGTTTACTCCGTCTAGTGGGTCATGTTCTATCTACTGCATCAGCTACTTGCTATCTACCAGACAATTGTACTGTACAAGTCCACTTCTGGGCAGGGATGAGCAGAAACTACGCCGGTGCGAATTTACGCATCGTAGTTCGCATCTACGCATCATAGTTCGTAGGTGAAGTTTCAAAACTACACTTACGTATTTACGCGTATCGAAGTACTGCTATGCGTAGCTTACGTCTACTATGCGTAGTTAATATGTGTATTGCGTAGTGAACTACAAATGCGTTACTCGCGTCTAATTTTCCGTGTGCGGTTGTATGCTTACAAATGTATGCATTGGAAAGGGGAATGTATGTACAGAAGAGTTCCCGGTTAAGCATTTAGAGAGGAATTAATGCGTACAATTTTCTGCATACGGGCATAAGCATCCGCATACACTACGCTTCACACTATGGGCTCGATTCACAAAGCGGTGATAACTCAGTTATCACGCCTAAAAGACTTTAGGCGTGATAACCTTTGCACTAGCAAAGTTATCACCGCTTTGGGCTCTAATTCGCGCGAAGCTACCGCGCGTACGCGCGTACGTGCGCGAAGTCCCATAGGTCATAATGGGAGCTTCGCGCGAAGCGCCGGGTGCTGCAGGCGCGCGCAACACTTTGCGTGCGGAAAATTCGCGCGAGTTTCTTCTTATCATGCCTAAACTGAGTTTAGGCATGATAAAGGGGTTTTCACTCGCGTGCAAACACTTTGCACTGCTTTGTGAATCAGGCCCTATGTGTAATTGTGTATTTTAACGCGTAGTCTACAAAATGCATGCAAAGCAAATATTTGATTTCGAAGCCATAGTTTGGCGAAGCGTAATTGCATAAAACTACGTGTAGTTCCAACGTAGCGAAGTTGGCTGACTACGACCATCCCTGCTTCTGGGGGGGGGGGGGGGGGGGTTTGCCCTCTAATTAAATACCCTCATAATCACCTTTAACTTGCGGTGTGACGTCACCTCACCCCTAGTTGTCCACGTTCCCCCTTCCCCTGCCAGTGGCAGTTTCTTGTGTGTGGACAGAGGTGCTCGGCTATGTTTAGTTTTAGTCACTATTATTTGGAATAAGAAAGTGGGCTCAGACCAACAAAATGTGTTGCCAGTGCATAATAAATTATATTTCAATATGAAGTTGTCTTTATTGAGGTAAGTCACCTCCTTTTTCCAATTTTAGTGTTATTTAATGCAAATTTATATACTTTTGGGCGCTTCTTTTTCCCCCTTGTGTTTAGATAACATCACTGTTCCTTAAGTTTACCTGCCCAGCCGAGTACCTACGTCCCTGCAAAACACCACTTTACCTTGCAGTGATGTAGATACTCGTCCCTTGCCGCCGCTCACTCCTGCTTGCTCCCGCGCTCGTTCTCGCCGCCGATCGTTAGAGGGGAGATGAATAAATGGGAATGCAGTTCCAGTACCAAGGTTCCACTGTAGTTCCTATTTTCAAATGTTAATTTGAAGGAAAATGAATCAGGATGGAAAATACCAGTGTGGTTTTATAAAACATATTTTTCTTATGAAATCTTTCTGGTATGAGTGACTAGGGGTGTGTAAGGGGTATTATTAGAGGTGTGGTGGGGGCATGGTTATGGGTGTGGCTTAAGTATCACTCTTTCTTATCTCATAGTGTTGGGAGTTGCATACTTGTGTGCTGCATAGCATGCTGCTGACAGCTCTGGTCCCAAAATCAACACTGCTGAAGTTTCGGGTGTGCAGAAGAACATCCCGGTGCTACGGTATGATCCTTCCTTCAGAGAACCAAGCTCAGGAGCCTAGTGCAGTAAAAGAAGAGTGTAGCCACTTGGCAATTGTGCTTCTCACTTTCACAGCTGCCTGTGTAATATACAAATCCATACTGGATTCTAGTTCTACTTCACAGTTCAAAACAACAAACCAAAAGTATAGATACTTAAACCAGTGGCCGACCGCGTCACGCCGATGGGCGTGGCCGCGGCGGCAGCCCCAGGACCGCCTAACTCCGATCGCCGTAAAGTCCTGGGGCTCTGGTTTGCAGGAGATTGCGCGCAGGGTGCGCCGGCATCTCCTGCTTAGTGGGCGGAGCTGAGCAGAGCAATCGCCGCTCGGGAGACTGTTAGACGGCGAAACAGCAGCGCTGTACTGGGGACAGCCGTGTGACACGGTTGTCCCCTCCTTAGGCACAGGGGTGATCGGCTGTCATAGGCTGAAGCCTATGACAGCTGATCACGTGGATTGGCTGGCGGGAGGGAGGGAGGGGGGAGTATGAGAAATATAAAAAAAACAACACTTTTTTTTATTAAAAAGAAACATATAAACAAAAATAAATAAATAAACAAACAACTGGGGGGGGGGGGGGGGCGATTAGACCCCACTAACAGAGAGCTCTGTTGATGGGGAGAAAAGGGGGGGGGGGGATTACTAGTGTGCTGTGTCGTGTGGCCCTGCAGCTTGGCCTTAAAGGGATACTGTAGGGGGGGGTCGGGGGAAATGAGTTGAACTTACCTGGGGCTTTTAATGGTCCCCCGCAGGCATCCTGTGCCTGCGCAGCCACTCACCGATGCTCCGGCCCCGCCTCTGGTTCACTTCTGGAATTTCAGACTTTAAAGTCTGAAAACCACTGCGCTTGCGTTGCCGTGTCCTCACCCCCCCCCCCCCTTGATGTCACCAGGAACGTATGGCGCAGGCACAGACCATACTGGGCATGCGCAGTACCCTCCTGGTAACATCAGCGGCAGTGAGGACACGGCAATGCAGGCGCAGTGGTTTTCAGACTTTAAAGTCTGAAATTCCAGAAGTGAACCAGAGGCGGGGCCGGAGCATTGGGGAGTGGCTGCGTGGGCACAGGATGTCTGTGGGGGATCATTAGAAGCCCCGGGTAACTTTAACTCATTTTCCCCCGACCCCCCTACAGTATCCCTTTAAAGCTGCAGTGGCCAATTTATCTAAAAATGTCCTGGTCACTAGGGGGGTTTAACACCGTGGTCCTCAAGAGGTTAAACTTACGGAGAATGCATACAGAAATTATAAATATTACTGTAGAAAAATAAAGTGCAGACTTAGGAAGTAGTACATATAGTTTGCACTAATTTCCAATGATGTGCTGTAACATACTGTATAACATGCATTAGTCATGCACATACTACACATTGTGACGTACTTGAGAATCTTATTAAAAGTACAACAATATATGCTATATAATAAATGCTGCCTTTTAGCACACGTATTCTGGAGTAATATATCCTGCATATAAAACTGACCTTGCAGAAACACTAAAACATATAAACTCTTAACATGCCTACATTGTCAAGGAACTAGAACTGATATGATCACAAATTGCTGTAGGTGTGTTCAGATAGGTCTCACAAACGTCAATCGTTGTCACGGCTACAGGTAATGATGATGAAAATGTGATGCCACAGTGTTCAAAAACGGAGGAGGATTCACTAGGTGTTACTTGCAGTGCAAAGTACTAAGTCTGGTATTTTAAAACAATAGTTTACCAAAGTATGCATATAATGTTATATAAAAACCCTAATCTATCCGTTGAGCCTATGTTTGTTAAAATTCTCCTGAGATCGCTGGTCAATGTAAGTGATCCTGCATTCCTGCAATTGTGCCTGGATTTATTAAACATTAGTTGCATCTTCAGTGCTGCTGAAAGGTTAGTGAATTAGCAATTTGTGTAGTTACACATTCATTAAGAATTTTAAAAAGAAAACCAAACTGTTCTGCCATGTTTAACCTTTTGAGGACCACAGGCTTACACCAGGCCATTTTTTACAAATCTGCACTGTGCAGCTTTAACAGTTTGCTGCATGGCCATACAACTTAGCACACAAACAAATCTTGCCTTCTTTTCTTGCCACCAACAGAGCTTTCTGTCGGTGGCATCCGATTGCTGCTGCAATTTTTATTTTTTTTTAATCAATTTTATTGTTTTTTGAATTAAAAATGCCTATTTTTTTATTATTTCCCTCCCACATTCCCTCCCTCCCCATGAGATCCAATTATGGTGATCACCTCTCATAGGCATCAGCTGTCCCCAGTACAGCGCTGCGCTAGATCGCAGCGCTGTACAAAAGAAAAACTGCTTTTTTTTTTTCTTCAACAGCTTGTCAGGCTAATCATGGAGCCCCGCACTGTTTATTTATTCCGTTCTATTGATGGAGTGGAAAGTCCTGCAGCATTTTTCCGGACCGAAGCTTAACATACTGGATACTATATGCTGATGGACACACTGGCAGTCAACAGGAACGGACAGTATCTGTTCACACTATACATTTCATTATTTAATTACCATGCGTTTTCACTGGAAGTTCTGTGCAGCACACAGCATTGCACGAGCTGTTTCTGTCCTGCTCTATCAGTTCCTTTCCTGTCTGCTAAAACTGATACAAAACTAATAGAAAACTGATACAAAATGTGTGAAATGTAGTAGACAGGACAGGAAATGACTAGAACTGCACAAACTTTCATCTAGACCCAGCCTACAGTATCATGACAGGCTGCTGCTACTAATGTAGCTCTGCTGAGCCCCTTGATTGCTGTTGTTCGACTGGACTTCTTGAATTGTTTTTTTAATATTTTTATTGGACACTTTTTATATGACAGTCATAAACATTGTACGCTCACAGCATTATTGTGTATACTAAACAGTATTATTATTACTATTGATTTTACAATATATTGCATCATCATCTTACATGGCATTATACGGAGTAAAAAACAAACATAGATGCATAAAATTACAAGCAATGGTATACATAGATATTACAGGCAATGGTACATAATACAGATATTGTAGACAATATAATAATAAAAAATGTACAGCAAGTGTACAGTGGGGTGGTTAGGGTTAGGAACCACCAGGGGGGTCTAAGGGTTAGGGATAGGTACAGGGAGGGTTCTGTGTGAGAGTAGGGTTAGGTATAGTTACAGCACAATATATGTAATATATACAAATTATTAAATTATGTATATTTGCACAAAGGGGGTGTCTAGATGTTAGGGATAGGGAGAGATCAGTGTGAGCCTACAGTTAGGTATAATTGCAGTAAAATACTTTTAAAATCTACCATTGTTTTGCTATGCTTAATACAAGTGTAAATATCATTTTTTGTTATAGACGCTATTTGATGTTTCATTTCAGAATTCGTTTGTAGTTATAGACGGTATTTTACCATTTAATTTCCGTTTATTCAAACTATTTAGCACTACATTTTCGTTTACAAGCTATAAACGAAAAATATTGTTTTACATTACAACTTATAATTTCGGCTATATCCCGTTGCCTTTTTTCCAGGCGCCCTTTTTTGATGCACGCCATTTTGGGCTATGAAGCCTTCATCAGTCATAGCCGAAAGCTTACTGCTTTTCTCCTAAGTTGGCCAATAAATGGTATCATCCTGATTCAAAACTTCTTGCTTTTACCAAGTAGAACACTCTACTGCTTCTCTACCCTATATGAGCAAAGCTAACCAAAAAGTTTTCAAGTACTTATTTATCTGCATGTGTGTTTCTATGATCCTGCCGTGCTTTAAAAATGTGGCAGAGAATTTGCTCATTGAAGCATGCCGCACATACAGTCATCATTGCAGAATCAATACTACACTTCACTACATATAAAATGATCACACAGTTCAGTCTACGCAAACAAACAGACTAATAAGTCACACAGGGAAAGCCTTAGAGGATCAGCTCACTCATCAGTCAGTCACCTGTGTCATTTCCTTACAATAGTGGATATTTCTTCAACCTGGAAATAACAGATACAGGCCGATTCCCCAGGGCACAGCGGCACTATGCAGTTTGCTGTGTTTGCCATTTGTGAATCAATATTGCTGAATGTTTCCTGCTAATAGCCCCTCAGCTTAAATTTTTGTGTAGCAAAATCTACTGCAAGAATGAGTAATATAACACATGTCAAGACTTTAATTATTGAGGTGCATCAAGACAAAGCACAGAAATAAAGAGAACATACTGCAGACCTCTGTAAATTGTCAAAACACACCTGGGAATAATAACCGTTCCGCAGCTAATGAATTGGTTTCCGATCTTGGGAAAACACATTGTTAAATGAACTTAAAAAGGCAGCAAACAAAAAATATCAGACACAGTGGGTCTAATATACAAAGGTTGGAGAACAACGGAGGACAAATGCGATCCAGCAAACCCAGACTGCATTTGTTAAATAGATTGTGTTATTAAGTAGCAAAACTTTGCACCCCTTAACCTGATGCAATCAGGCCATAGTGGAGGCTACTGAAAAGATAGTAAATTCGCTGTTGTATGAGTGCAGTCACAAACAGTAAAGAGAACATTTAACCCTTCAGCAGCCAAATATTTCCTGCCACTGGAGAAATGTGCCTCAGCCTGGCAAGCTCGGCAGGGTATGTGACATCAGGATAGAGTGGCAGCAGGGAGCTCTCATACATACCTGTCCGGATGGCTGGATTGGCCTCTTCTTCCTCCACTGCAGCGGGCGACGGACGCCTAACATATCTTCTAGGGTTCCGATCACATGCTATGTCATGTGACCGGGATCCAGGAGACCATGTCAGCATTACAGCGCCACCCGGTGGTGGAAGGGGGTAGATGGAAGAGTCTCTCCCACCTTTTCCATCACCCCTGGATCCCGATCACATGTCTTATCATGTGATCAGATGTGTTTGGGAAACAGAAGACATGTTGGAAGTTCAGAGCCACCGGTGGAGGAAGATAAGCCGTCCGGAACAGGTAGATATAACTGCTTACTGCCAACACACTTGCAGCCAAAGGACATATGCCGACAGAGGCTCTCCATGCACAAGCAGCTTTCAAACAAAGCATTTCATTTGAAACCGCTTTTGGGTTAATAAAACCAGGTAATCCTGGATTCCATTAACCTCCTTAGCGGTAACCCCGTGCTGGGCACGGGGTAAGCCGCGCAGGAGGATTTCTCAGGCCTCGCTAGGCCGATTTGCATATTTTTTTTCTATACACGCAGCTAGCACTTTGCTAGCTGCATGTTACTTACGATCAGCGCCGCTCCGCGCCGATTCGCCGCTACCCGCCGTATCGGAGAGTGCCCCCCCCCCCCGAGACCCGTGCACTGCCTGGCCAATCAGTGCCAGGCAGCGCTGAGGGGTGGATTGGGACTACCGACTTCGATGACGTCATCGCGCCCGTCTCCATGGCGACGGGGGAAGCCCTCATGGAAATCCCGTTCATGGCGACGGGGGGACGCCGCAGGGAGGGGGGGAACCATGTAGCTAGCGCTAGGCTAGCTACATGCTTGAAAAAAAAAAAAAAAGGTTAAGAAAATGCGGCCGCAGGAATCATACCGCCAGGGAAGTTCAGTGATTCTGTAGGGCCTATATATATGAATTTATTGTTGTATCCCAAAACACGGGGAGAACATACAAACTCTGTGCAGATAGTGTCCTGGCTTGGAACCAGGGACCCAGCGCTGCAGGTTGAGAGCACTATCTGCTACGCCACTGTGCTGCACAAGAAAATTAATCATTAAATCTACATTGGAATCAATTTTAGATTTCGTTTCATTTCTTTGATCAGTCCTATAAAGCAAGTACATTCAAATATGTGTGGCTAGAATAACTCTTCTAAACCCTGTTATAATATTATAAATAGGGATGGCCCTGCTTAGGAGAACTCATAGAGAAGCATGTGATCAGTTTGATCAGCTGATAGATTTGTAAGGTTCTAATTTGCTGGTCCTGATCATGTGTTAAACCAGGAAGTCATCAGTGCAAATCAGGACCTTACAAATCTATCAGCTGATCACACTGATCACATGCTTCTCCATGAGTTCTCCTAATCAGGGCTATCCCTAATTATAAATCAATACTGAAATAATTGTTTTACAATACCATAGCACTGTATTTACATGCACCTTTCAGATATCAATAAATATTGAAAACAGAACCAACATTAGTGATGAACAATAAAAAAAATTCCTTCACATACAAATTTCTAGTGGTCCAGGAAGCTAAAGAAGCTGAGATAAACAAAGCCAGTAGCTGTCAATCATTTAGTTGGCTGTTGGTTAATTAGCCAGCATGAAGGCTCTGATTAGTCCCTTTCCTGCGGCACTGAAAATTTGCATGTTTGGAGATTTTTTTTTGCTCGTTGCTATTAATGATACATGGAATAAATAACTGTTGCAGTAAATTTCCAAACATTATTGGAAAAAGCAGAACCTACTTTCTCATCGTCTTCAGTAAAGGGGGCACCTCCAGGAGTTTTGTTAATTGCTTGAGCAACACCAATGATCTCGCCATCGCTGCTTCGAATTGGCATACACAGTAAGGACTTTGTCTTGTATCCAGTAAGCTTGTCTATTTCATCACTGAATCGCCTGTCCTGCAAAAATCAAGAATATTTGTAAATAGCCCATAGTTATAAAGCAGATTTCTGAGTTTTAGTGTCACTGCTTGTAACTCTTTTCAGAATAGTTTCTCAAGTTGTAATTTCAGAATTAAAAGGAATGTATAGTGTTTCTCCATGCTTTCTTTTTCTTACTTAATTCAGTTGTAAACATAGATTTAAAAAAAGTGCATTTATAAAATATTTAAGTGATAATCTAATCCCTACCATAGTCATATGTCCATTGTAGTCTAGGGCCAATTTATGGAAAGCAAATGAACTTGTTTGTATGTTTTTGGGAGGTGGGAGGAAACCAGAGTGACCAGAGGAAACCAACGTAAACACAGGGAGAACATACTGTATAAACTCTGTGCAGCTAGTGCCCTTGCTGGGGACCTAGCGCTGCAAGGTGAGAGTGTTATCCATTACCGAATCAGTTGAAAAGTGCACCTGAGCCATCTGTATCGAAAGGGCGCCTCCATAGACTTCAATGTTATTGCAAATCTCGGCTACAAGGTGGTGAAAAGGGTGCCCAAGCTTTTGTTTCGGCTACAAGGTTTTCGATTCGGCTACAAAAGGACGCCCTTTTGTAGCCAAGATTTTTGATTCGGCTACAAGGTTTTTGATTTGGCTACAAAACTGTACCCTTTTATAGCTGAGATGTTTGATTCGGGGTTAGGCACCACCGGGGGTGGTGGTTAGGATTAGACATCACAAACGGGGGTGGGGGGGGGTCTTAAGGTTAAGCACCACTGGGAGGGCTACACCAGGCACCTTTTGTAGCTGAATTTGGCATCTCGGCTACACCAGACGCCCTTTGTAGATGAATTTGGCATTTTGGCTACACCAGGTGCCCTTTGTAGCTGAGTTTGGCATTTCAGTTACACCAGGCGCCCTTGTAGCCGAATCTGGCTTTTTTCATCTATATTAGGTGCCCTTTTTTCCAGGTGCCCTTTTCAAATGTACACATCTACTACACCACCTTGCAACTTGCTTAGAAAAAAATGCTATATTAGCACCCAAGCCCTTGAAGACATGCACAACAGCCTGCAAGCTAAAATGAAAACGTTATTTTTAAAAACATCAATTTACAAAATGTCACGTCATAGCAATATTTTAATACATTTTTAAAATGTTAATTAATGTAGGAGGATTTCACTGTAAATACTGCAAATAAAAAAGAAAGGTATCAGGAGCACCACCTGGCACTGATTGCCAAGCTTTGAAAGTACAAAAGTTCTTGCTTTACGGAAAAATAAGATAATATATTATGCAATATTGTATTTCATTATCTATCCCCAAGCCACAGACTTCTTTACGACAGCAGAAATGGGAGATTCTTTTCTGCATGCAAAACTTGCTGGTCAAAACAACAAGTGGGATCTCCAAAGAGAAAATTGTGATGTGTATAATTGCTTATGTTCCTGATCAAAAAATGAAAACACTTTTTACATTGGTTATATTTATTAAAAATATGTAAAATTTGTAATAAAAAAATGCATCAAACGCATTATTCCTTACGAGAGAAACTTTCTTATTTGTTCATAAAGTATTTACTAAAACTGTGTTAATTTATATAAATGTTTTAGACATGTATGCAAAAGATGTACACTGCGAAATAGCAAACCTAGCACATTATGTCCAAAAAGAACAAGCAAATTCAAAATGCAGGAAGTCCTTAAAAGAGAACCATAAGTCAAAATGAACAGTAACTGGATTAAAGAAAAAGGCTGAAGAACAAAGTTTTTATTATGTAAAAGTACACCGTGATTTATATGTGTTAACTCATTTCATTTTTTAATACCTTGAATCTAAATATGGTATCAGTGTTTTACCTACTGACATTTTTTCACAACAACCAAAATACTATTTAGGTAAAACAGGATCAAAAAATATTCTGCACATTTCACAAAATCTATTCCTGCATTTTTAATCATTTATTTCTATGGGCTGATGAAAGTTCAGCCCAGGAGACTTTTAGCAGCTCACCTCTACGTAGAACAAAGGCTCTTGGAAGAGTCCCAAGATCTCATTCTCTTCCTAGAATATATGCTATAGCTAGCAGAAACTGGGGCCCTAGGCAAGATAGCACCTTTTGCCTACCATTGATAATCACCTGGCTTTTTTAGTTGGGTTTAGTGGGAGCAAGCTATTAGTCCAGGCCCCTAGACTCTCTCCAGGCCCTAGGCAGCTGCCTAGGTTTGCCTTGTGGATGATCCAGCTCTGATGGCTAGCATAAATCTCAAATCAAAGTCCACAACTGACAAACTCTTACTGGCAGCCACACATTGCTGACTATGAATGGAGCGTATTGCTGGTCGTAGCCAGTGACTGATAGAGATGGGCCGAACGGTTCGCCGGCGAACGGTTCCCGGCGAACTTCGGTGGTTCGCGTTCGCCTCCCGCAGGCGAACGTTTCTGGAAGTTCGGTTCGCCCCACAATGCACTATGAGGGTCAACTTTGACCCTCTACATCACAGTCAGCAGGCCCAGTGTAGCCAATTAGGCTACACTAGCTCCTGGAGCCCCACCCCCCTTATATAAGGCAGGCAGCGGCGGCCATTACGGCCACTCGTGTGCCTGCATTAGAGAGAGTAGGGCGAGCTGCTGTCTGTCTCTCATAGGAAAAGATTAGTTAGGCTTAGCTTTTCCTGGCTGCATACCTGTTCAGTGATCCTGCCACTGCATACCTGTTCTGTGAACCCACCCACCACTGCATACCAGTTCAGTGATCCTGCCACTGCATACCTGTTCTGTTAACCCACCCACCACTGCATACCTGTTCAGTGATCCTGCCACTGCATACCTGTTCTGTGAACCCACCCACCACTGCATACCTGTTCAGTGATCCTGCCACTGCATACCTGTTCTGTGAACCCACCCACCACTGCATACCTGTTCAGTGATCCTGCCACTGCATACCTGTTCTGTGAACCCACCCACCACTGCATACCTGTTCAGTGATTCTGCCACTGCATACCTGTTCTGTGAACCCACCCACCACTGCATACCTGTTCAGTGATCCTGCCACTGCATACCTGTTCTGTGAACCCACCCACCACTGCATACCTGTTCAGTGATCCTGCCACTGCATACCTGTTCTGTGAACCCACCACTGCATACCTGTTCTGTGAACCCACCACTGCACACCTGTTCTGTTCAGTGGACCCGCCACTGCATACCTGTTCTGTTCAGTGGACCCGCCACTGCATACCTGTTCTGTTCAGTGAACCCGCCACTGTATACCTGTTCTGCTCAGTGAACCCGCCACTGCATACCTGTTCTGTTCAGTGAACCCGCCACTGTATACCTGCTCTGTTCAGTGAACCCGCCACTGCATACCTGTTCTGTTCAGTGAACAGTTTGGTGTGTCAGTGTGAAGCAGTACCTTAATTACACTACCTGATTGATGTATACACATGCAAGATGTTTTAAAGCACTTTAGGCCTGTCACAGGGACTGATCTAGGGGGGGGGCGAGCGGGTATCTTGCCCCAGGTGCAGTTTGTTGAATTCTTAAAAAGGCGCAAAATGAATGGCAGTTTAGGCGCCAAAACCTGACCTTGCCCCAGGCGCAACTTTGTCTTGATCCGTCCCTGGCCTGTCATTTAGCATTCAATATGATTTCTGCCCTTAAAACGCTGCTTTGCGTCAAATCCAGATTTTTCCTGGGGACTTTTGGCGTGTATCCCACTCCGCCATGCCCCCCTCCAGGTGTTAGACCCCTTGAAACATCTTTTCCATCACTTTTGTGGCCAGCATAATTTTTTTTTTTCAAAGTTCGCATCCCCATTGAAGTCTATTGCGGTTCGCGAACTTTAACGCGAACCGAACCTTCCGCGGAAGTTCGCGAACCTAAAATCGGAGGTTCAGCCCATCTCTAGTGACTGAATGTGTAAAATAACTCCATGATGTGATTCCAATAACAATCAATGGCCTCAATTCACTAAGATCATGCTGGAGATAATAAGGCAAGAGAAAACTTACCTCCACACAGTGAGAGAGTTATCTTATCTCTTCATTCCTTAACCTCCTTGGCGGTAACCCCGTGTGTGACACGGGGTAAGCCGCCGGAGGGTGCCGCTCAGGCCCTGCTGGGCCGATTTTAATAATTTTTTTTTTTGCTGGACGCAGCTAGCACTTTGCTAGCTGCGCCAGCACTCTGATCGCCGCCGGCCCCTTTGCGATCGCCGCTATCTGCTGCGGCGCGGGCCCCCCCCCCCCTCCAGACCCCAGCGCTGCCTGGCCAATCAGTGCCAGGCAGCGCCGAGGGGTGGCCCGGGACTCCCAATGACGTCCCGACGTCAGTGACGTCGGTGACGTCATCCCGCCCCGTCGCCATGGCGACGGGGGAAGCCCTCCAGGAAATCCCGTTCTATGAACGGGATTTCCTGATCGGAGATCGCCGAAGGCGATCGAAGCGGGCGGGGGGGGTGCCGCTCAGCAGCGGCTATCATGTAACGAGCCCTCGGCTCGCTACATGATTAAAAAAAAATTTTTTTAAAAAAAACCTGCTGCGCTCCCTCCTGGCGGTATTTTTCATACCGCCAAGGAGGTTAAGTTACTTCCTCTGTAGTTAATTTACCCCCTCTGTAGTTAAATTACCTCCTCTGTAGTTAATTTACCTCCTCTGTAGTTATTTTCACATGCAGTTAATTAACAGCCTGTCTTTAACTCTGGAGTTATTTTAAGGATTGGAGAGTTAATTTAAAGACAGAAGAGTTAACTTTAGGCTTGCCTGAGGTAAAATGTTTCCTGAATACTACATGCCTTATCACCATGGTAACAACTCTAGAAGAGTTATTAAAGACAGGAGATAATCTTAGTGAATTGAGGCCAATAACTGTTTACTTTGAGATTTAAATGGACACACACAGATATGTCTTCCTATACATCAGAAGGAATTGCCCATGTGGTCGGCCCACACTGCGCATGGGCTTGTACATGCACAGTGTGCAAAAATTCAAACCTAGGAAAAACTGAAAAAAATGTTTAGGTGAATATTTAACAGGCCATGTAGACCAAAGGCCAGCAGAAAAAAGGACATGTGGCTCCTCCTCCCTGCTATCTCAAGCAAGCCATATAGCTTTCAACATTGAGGTGGTGCCTAGTGTAGGGTGTCAAAACGTCCATCCTTTGTCCAATTTGAAGGGATCTTGTTCCTGTCCTGTCCACCCCTCAAAAATGTAGGGTAACCATTTGAGGACTAAAATTGTTATTTGGTCACCCCCGTAATAAACAAACTTGTCTGTTAGTCTGGACAAATTTAGCAGAAAATTCAAATATGCCAACATCAGAGTTCCTGTAATTTGGAGGAATACAGCAAGAGTGAACGTTTCTTTACTCAAGACAGAATAATTTGAAAAACAAATGTGGACTTAGAGGTGAGGACATCAACAAAATGTAATTCAAAATCAGGTATGTGCACTTTAATCATTAAAATATATTTGCTCATCTTGGGAAGGTTTTTTTTTTATATAAAATACTTTGAATAACTAAGGATTCTGAAAAAAAAGCTCCTTTACTTATTAACTACAGGTAGAGTTGGTTGTCACCCACTTATGATCAAATAACCACAAAGGGTTATGTAATAAAATTTTATAAGGAATTTTTAGCTTCAGAAGCCTTATTCCAGCCCCAAAGGTAACTTTTAAACATTCTTAATTACTAAGCGCTTGGGCCCGGCTCACATTAGCGTTAAACAGCGGATCGGAAGCAGAAAGGATACGGTACATATGGAATGGATGCAAACTGATCCAATGTTAACCAATGGAACTATTCACCTCCGTCCGCTCGAACGGATCTGATTCCATACATTCCGCTGCAGCAACTTTGCTGTAGCACCAGTTTTTCCAGACCGCTGAGCTCAGCGGACTGGAAACGTAAGCTAAAGCCCTGCATTGCGGGCAATGGGAAAACGGAACGTTTCTTCACACTAGTAAAGAAACGGACCGCTCGGAGGGCTAAATCCACGGGTAATGGGGGTCAGGGGGGAAGTGGGGACGCGAACCGGCCATACCTGAGCAGGTGTTTGGGTGAGGGAGGGTGCCAAAGCCGTGCGAGCGGGTGAGGGAGGGTTAAAACTTACCCAGGTGTCTATTGCAGCTGGGCGGTATAGGGGGTTTCTTCCAGGCTTCTTTTTGCATCATCTGACTACACGCCTCATGTGACTAGTCACATGAGGCGTGTAGTCACATGACGCGGAAGAAGACAGAAGACTGGTAGAAACCCTCTCTACCGCCCGGCTGCAATGAAGAAGATGCCTGGGTACGTTTTTAACCTTCCCTCACCCGCCCGGCTGCTGCATCCTCGCTCACCTACTGTGGCAAACAGAGTGAAAACGGATCAGATCGACCGGTGATCAGATCCGTTTTCACAGATCCGTTTGCCAGTGTGGACCAAGTCATACGGATCCACGTTGTCGGATCCATTTGGCTTAAAAATACAGTGTGAACTGGCCCTTTTATCTTAGAACTTTTTACATATTTGTTAAGATGGATGTTAAATACAAGGGCTTGATTTCATAGCTGTACGTTTCTACTCTTCTTACCTTACCTAGACACAGTTTATTGGATTGAAAACAGAATACTTGTCTGTCCTGCAGCCTCAAATCACGTATAGCACTTGCAATGCAAAAACCTTCCTGAATGTCATCATTTTACTTATTGCATGCTTTACTTAGATTACTATATCGTGCTAGAAGTGTTAGCACGGTGGTGCACAGTGCAGCACGGTGGCGTAGTGGTTAGCGCTCTCGCCTTGCAGCACTGGGTCCCAGTTTCAATTCCCAGCCAGGTCAACATCTGCAAGGAGTTTGTATGGTCTCCCCGTGTCTGTGTGGGTTTCCTCTGTGTATTCTGGTTTCCTCCCACATCCCAAAAACATACCGATAAGTTAAATGGCTTCCCCCTAAATTGGCCCTAGACTATGATACATGCTCTACACGATACATACATACACATATGACTATGGTAGGGATTCGATTGTGAGCCCCTCTGAGGGGCAGGTAAGTGACAAGACTGTATACTATGTACAGCGCTGCGGAAGATGTCAGCACTATATAAATACTAAATAATAATAATAATTTAATCAATTCTGGAGTTCTCCTTTAAAGTGAAGCAATCACCAAAATTCCAAGTCTGCATGCATAAAATGCCTCCACGTTATAATATAAAATACATTCTTTTGCCAAGAATTTTTCATTAATTAATTCTTGAACTTCCATCAGGGAACTTTGAAAAGGCAAACATCTCAAGGTCTGCCTTACAGTAAAGTTGTGAAAGATTGATTTAATCTGTAACAAGTAAACTATGTCTGCAGCCAGAAGGAGTATAGGCATATGCTTCCCCATCACAGAGGTATCACAAAAGAAAGCGGTTTATTTTTCTGTTTATTCCAGCGAATAGTTTATGGACAGTTTTGTTTAGCTAGGTTTTTTTAAATGTAATTTTGATTTTACAAAAATGCAGAATAGATCATGTGAAGCTTTTTTTAATCAAATTAGTAGCCAGTTAACTGGCAATTTGTTAACCTCTCCACTTCACCATGCAGACCAAGGATCTTTCAGGTATGTACAATGCAAACATCCAGATTCTGTGCTCCAGAGTAATAGCAATTTGGGGCACAATAACTACTGTATATTCTGGCGTATAAGGCTACTTTTTAACCCTTGAAAATCATCTGAAGAGTCAGGGGTCGTCTTATACGCTGAGGGTCATTGATGCTGGGTGATATGGCCTCTCCTGTTACCACCTCTAAAATCTTGTTGCTGAGGACTGTAGTGAAGCGGCGCAGGTGCACATGTGTGAGATCTGATAGACAGAGGAGGAGGTAAATAGGATACAAAGATGGGAAAGAAGGGTGAAAGAGGCGTGTTTTATGGGCACAGTGCAATCTATTCTTCCATAGCGCTCTGATAAGCAGGCAGACAATGAGAGCTGACCAATCCACTTAGTGAGAGGGAGAGATGACCAATACAACCAGTCAATCGCCTATATACTGTGTGCCACATAGAGTACAGCACCTGTATCTGTTTATACATAGCACCAGTATATGATCTTTTTTATTTTTATTTGGTGTGCATTGGAAGAGGGGTAGTAGGGGTAGGTCTTATACACCCAATCGTCTTAAACGCCGGAATATGTAGAACATGTCCTGCAACTCACATACTCATAGTATAGTGAACCTGCTGTGGGGCTATACCAAGCCATGCAGGTGGGACCCATGTTTCGGAGCAGCATTTTGAAGTATCAAAGCACATATTCTCATATCTCCAAGCTCACAATTTACTTGGGTTCTTTGTTTAACCTCATATTTCTAGACATCTGGGTGTCTGATTTTGGAGTAAATTTTACTCTATAAAAAGAAAATTTATAGCTGCTCAAACAATCCCTTACAAGTAGGGAAGAGGAACATTGAGAGTGCTAATTCTCCAAGCACTTCATAATCTAGGTTCCCCCAGCTTATCATCAAGAGGACTTGTCATGCTTGTCTCTAATCTACTCTGATAAACTAAAGCTCAGCTGGTCACTTCTGGCAATGTACAGTACATAAGGCAGAGGGGTTTCATCCCATCATCTCTGTAACCTATCACGCAACTCTAATCAGGGAAAGCACCCCAGCATATATAATGGAAGACTAATTGAGAGCAGGTACCACATTGTCTACCTGCTTATCTTAACTAGGAGCTGGTAAATCGGCAAACCTGCAGAAGGATTTTCCATTTGTTGAGCTAGGACTTTGCTTCTTGCACCCAAGAAAGGTATTGGGGTGACCTCCTGATAGACATGCTGTATGGGTGACTAACCTTTCTTAACCACAGTTAGTAACTTTACAAATCAATTGGTCGTGACAGGTCCTCTTGCTGATTATAGGGAGTAAGCTGGGGAATCCTCATCATGTTACATTGAGTCAGCAGAGTGTCTTTACTGCATGTGGTTTAAATTATATGGAGAAAATAGCACCACTGTGCTGAAGAGTTTGTATCTAGGTTACAAAGAAGATCGTGACCAATTTTCATTGCTTGCAATACAATTAAACCAAACTTATATTTGACAAACATCTTGCAGTGTGATTCCTGATGCTTATAATGTCCATATTATACCTGCCTGATTCACAGCAGCTCTTTTAAAAGGAAGCCTGAAGTAAAAGTATGAAGGAAGGTGCCTTTGCCATCTACCTTCTTATAATACTTATTTGCTGTTGTGCTGAATCTTATAGCTTCTGCTAACTTTTGAGTAAAAACGAGTATGAAGATCAAGGTTGCACAGTGGCTCAGTGCTAAGCACCTTGTAGCATTAGAGTTCCAGGCCCAAATCTCAGTCGGAAAACCTTCTGCATGGTTTTGTATATTCTCTTTATCCATGGGTTTTCTTCAATGTTATTTGGCAACCCCCTTCCCTCCCCACCCAAATTGGCCTTAAACTATGGTACCGATTATATTGTGATAATAACTGTCCCACACTAACCGCTCCGCTCTCCACCACCGTCCCGGGCTCCCCGCACAGTGCAGAGGACGACCCCGAGGTTGTCCTTACTGTGCCTGCGTGAAGCGCCGCTGTCAATCATGGCCACTTTGTCCGCAGCGCACTGCGCAGGCGCAGAACTAAGGCCGACTTCGGGGTCGTCCTCTGCACTGTGCGGGCAGCCCGGGATGGCAGCGGAGAGCAGAGCAGGCAGCGTGGGACAGTCGGCTGCAAGGGGCAGGAGAAAGCCCCAGGTGAGTAATGCTAATTTTTTGCCTGATGATTCGTTTAAAGGCCATTTTATTTATGAGGTGTGAAAATATCACCTTGGAGGGAACTTAGGAGAAAATGTGAATTGAATAAGGGCCCAAATGCAATTTACTTTTTCTCCTGAGCTTTCTCCTAGGTGATATTTTCACACCATATCAGTAAAATGCCCTTTAAGCCACCAGCAAGCATGAAAGTACTCAGAATTAATCTGACAGTAGTAGATTTCACCAACTTTTTATTTTTTTAATGGATAGTGCTGAAAAGTTATTTTAAACAGAAGATAAAAAATTATCTCCTAGGAGAAAACAGGTAAAAAGTGAATTGCATACGGGCTCAGGTGCTCAGACTACACTGGTGCCAAAAGTTAAAGTGATATAGCCAGGCAATTCGTTTTTTTACTTTATAAAGGAATTTAATACGGCAGTCATATTCATTTCCGATAACAATAGGGCTTCATGGGAGAATGTTGGCACGTGGCACTTTGTGGAAAAATATGGCAAGCCTAAAACGTAATGTTTATGGTGTGGTTTTGTGTTCTACAGTTCACATGAATTGCTCAGATATTCCTGTCTGCAAGTGGAGCTTGACAACAAGATAACTGTCAGCATCATCATCATTTATCTTTGCCAAGATGCAGGAAGCATTGATCTGTGGGTGTGTGGACTCTGGGCTCCCTCAAGGTCTTTTGTACTTGTCCCTGGTATTAAGATAAAATGCTACATGAAGATGTCAGTTAATATGCGTCTGTAACCCAGAAGATCCTGTTTAGTTTTATACTTAACTAAACTACACAATTCTTCTCTACGCTGGATTAATGTTGAAAGGAATGTTTCACTCTACTAAACTCCTAAGCTGGCTAATAAAGTTCAAAAAAATGTAAATCTCCAATTGGCCTATCTGATGCAGGTTCATGTAGCTGCTTAGTCACCCGTTTAAGTGATATATTAAAAGATAAGTAAGCTTAGAGGGAAACTATAATGAGAGGGATATGAAAGCTGCCCTATTTATTGCTTTTATGTCAATCCCAGTTACCTGGCTATCCTAATGATCATCTGACTCTAATATTGAACCAGCATGCAGCAGATCAAGGGTTTCTGACATTATTGTCGGATCTGACAAGATTAGCTGCATGCTTGTTTCTGGTGCTATCCAGACACTACTTCAGCCAAATAAGTCAGCAGAGCTGCCAGGCAACTGGTATTGTTTAAAAGGAGGAAATAAATATGGCAACCTCCATATTCTTCTCACTTCAGTTGTTCTTTAAGGTG
This sequence comes from Hyperolius riggenbachi, assembly GCF_040937935.1. NCBI lineage: Eukaryota > Metazoa > Chordata > Amphibia > Anura > Hyperoliidae > Hyperolius > Hyperolius riggenbachi. The sequence continues at coordinate 243,891,090 of NC_090652.1, read as the reverse complement.
TTCACCTTTGACGGATGTTGACCGTCAGGGATCAGGACCTGATTCCCCAAGGGCGACATCAATGGGCCGGGCTGCACACACGCCTGTCAGCTGTGTAGCTGATGATGCGCTATGTTGCTTTGCGGAGGGGGCAGGGACGACAAATGGACGAGGGGCTTGATTCACAAAAGAATGCTAACTGATAGCACGGCCATTTTCGTGCAAATTTTCGCATAGCACGCGATCGCCAATTTTCACGCGGAACGATAACGTTTTCACGCACAAACTTGAATTTTTGATATCGATTTCATGCAAAAATTTGTGTTTGCGTGCAAAACTTTATCGTTCCGCGCAAAAGTTCTCGACAGCACGCAACGCGAAAACGGCCGTGCTATCAGCTAGCAGTGTTTTGTGAATCAAGCCCGATGAGTGCCACATGCATGATGTCACGTGGCAGGCGGGGGAGAGGCGCAAACAATGGGATCAGCGTTGCTGGAGGTGAGTAGATTCACTGGGCGGATTGCTAGTGCGTTGGGGTCGGCAGTCTGGGGCTGCCGTACACATGCCTGATTATCGGCCGAGGCGATCATTATCGACCGACATAAATCAGGCGGGCCTTCACACATATAAGTTAGCTATTCCTTCGAACCAGTGGCATAGTTAAGGACAGCAAGCAATGGGCAGCGCTCACAGGCTGCAAGTGAAGTGAAAGCTCCAGAGATATGCCGAGCCCCTTGGGGCTAAATACACACCTTGAATACAAATCAGATGCAAATTATGTGCTAACACTAATCTAAATTCTAAAATTTGAATGCAAGCTGACACCCCTGGAGGCAGCTAGCCTGAAGTATACTTAAGTTTTGTACAGCAGAAGGAAATGGCAGCGCTTCCAAACAGACGCTGCACCTGAATTGACTACCTGCACAAGTATGCAGAGCTCGACTAACGGGCAGGTTACACACCTTGCATTCAAAACAGGTACAGTAAAGGGGGCGTTAGCTTCAGCATAAGTTGTGCACAAATTATCCCTAATAGACTCTCCTACGGCGGTGACGTGCCCCAACAGGAGAGAAACTAACCACTAATCTAGCAGTGAAACATATCAAAAAGTGAAGCATGTTCAGACAATGAAAATTGTCCAAAAAAGAAAAAAAAAGGGTAAAAACCTCAAACTAATGTAACAGTGAAGCATATTCAACAGTGAAACATATCCAACAGTGAACCCTAGCTAGTCTAAAATTAAAATCATAATCCTTACCTGGTGCAGCTAGCCATAAATGGTATACCATTGCCATTTCCTTCTGCTGTACAAAACTTAAGTATACTTCAGGCTAGCTGCCTCCAGGGGTGTCAGCTTGCATTCAAATTTTAGAATTTAGATTAGTGTTAGCACATAATTTGCATCTGATTTGTATTCAAGGTGTGTATTTAGCCCCAAGGGGCTGGGCATATCTCTGGAGCTTTCACTTCACTTGCAGCCTGTGAGCGCTGCCCATTGCTTGCTGTCTTTTGAACAAATGTGTATACCATTTATGGCTAGCTGCACCAGGTAAGGATTATGATTTTAATTTTAGACTAGCTAGGGTTCACTGTTGGATATGTTTCACTGTTGAATATGCTTTACTGTTACATTAGTTTGAGGTTTTAACCTCTTTTTTTTTTTCTTTTTTGGACAATTTTCATTGTCTGAACATGCTTCACTTTTTGATATGTTTCACTGCTAGATTAGTGGTTAGTTTCTCTCCTGTTGGGGCACATCACCGCCGTAGGAGAGTCTATTAGGGATAATTTGTGCACAACTTATGCTGAAGCTAACGCCCCCTTTACTGTACCTGTTTTGAATGCAAGGTGTGTAACCTGCCCGTTAGTCGAACTCTGCATACTTGTGCAGGTAGTCAATTCAGGTGCAGCGTCTGTTTGGAAGCGCTGCCATTTCCTTCTGCGGCATAGTTAAGGAGCTCTGGGCCCTGGTGCAAGTTTTATATTGGGCCCCCCAAGCACTCTATATGTAACACTTGATACGGCCCAACAAAACCTGCCAAGGTCATCCACAGTATAAGAGGTGCAAGAAGGGGATAGGGAACAGTTTTTAAGAAATACTACTATTCAAAGTGATTATTACCACCACAGGACCAATAAACAGCTAATACTTTGGTTGAGGAAGAGCCCCATGGGGCCCCTCTGGCCCAAGGGCCCCGATGCGGTCGCTACCTCTGCAACCCCTATTGCTACGCCACTGCTTTAGACTCATTACTGCAGCAGAAAAAAAAGCCAACACCAGTATCATGGCAGCCATACATTCATAGATTTTCACAGTCAATGTGTCAGATTGATCATAGTTTCAATTGATTTTGAGTGAGGATCAATTGAAATAATTGATCTGACTAGAAGTAAATCTCTGTCAATTAGGGGCAGAGCAGGAGCAGTGGTTGATCAATTGATTAGTTCATGCTAAAATTAATTGAATATCTAAGGCCAAAATGATCAGCCCACGCAGGAATAATGGAACATTCTCCTAAACATCTTCCTAGTGTTTGCAGCATTGATAAACTCGATATGATCAAACATTCACCAGTGCTATTGTAGTAGCCTTTAGTTCATTTTGTAATATAAATACATTCTTATGCTTGCTTTATATCAAAAATGTGGTGGTCAAAAATATTAGCCCCATGTGAGTGTTAACCAATCAGCTTTGAAACCACACCTGTGCAGTCAATTGACTTCCTAACAACACCTGCAGTCAATCGGCTTCCTAATAACATTTAATCAGCATAAAAAGACTCCAAGGAACAGGGCACCTGAACACATGAGAGGGACTACTGTTACTCACGATGCCAAAGACAAAGGAAATCAGGAGCTCAAAAAGAAGATAGTAGAGACTCATGATACTGGGGAAGCCTACATGGCCATTTCCAAGTTTGTTTCCAAGAAACAAACCTGGCCATGGAGGTAAGAGCAAGATTTCTAGAACCCTGGAGCGGAAATTAGTCAGAGATGTCAGCAAAGAGCCCTGGATAACTCCCAAGATGATTGTTGCTGACCTGGCCTCTTCTGGAGTTGACATTTTAAGGAACACAGTTGTGTGGGCTCTTCATTGTGGAGGGCTTCAGGGCCATTTTCCCAGAAGAGCCCCTTTACTCAAAGAGCAGCACATAACAGCCCGACTGAGGTTTGCCGGTGGACATTTGAAAGGTAAGGGTGTGTTTTGGTAGTCTGCGCTTTGGTCCGATGAGGCTAAACTGTAACTGTTTAGGCACATGGATGTTGCTTATGTTTGGCAAATCAAGGTAGAGGCCTTTATTCCCTAGTAACACAGTTCCCACAGTTAAACATGGAGGTGGGAGCATCATGCTGTGGGGCTGTTTTGCAGCCTCAGGCACAGTGAGCTTTGTTCGGGTGCATGGCATCATGAAAAAAGAAAATTACGGAGAAATTTTGAGGGAGAATATATAGAGATCTGCTTGTAGTCTAGGCTTAGGTTGTCACTAGGTCTTCCAACAAGATAATGACCCAAAGCATACATCAAAATTAGTTCAACAGTTTCTCAATGATACCAAAATCAAGACCTGGAGTGGCCCGCACCGTCCCCAGACCCCAATCGTATTGAGTCTGTAGCAGGTGTTCAAAGTTTATGTCCATGCTCAGAAACCATGCAATTAAGACCAGCTAGAACAGTTTGCAATTGAAGAGTAGGCCCAAATCCCTAAGGAGACCTGTGCAAACCTAGTAAAGAACTACTCTAAGAAATTGTTGTTAGTTGTGGCTCAGAAAGGGAACATTATTGACTATTAATGGCCAAGGAGCTAATCAATTTGGATGTCTTATTTTTGCAGTTTTTTGTTTCAACTCTGTATGTCAATAAAATATCAGTTAGTGAACCCTGTTTTTTATAGTGTACAAACACTTGCTAATGGCTATTTTCATGGAGAAATCAAGAGTGTTGTCTAATTTCATAATGGGTCTTATAATTTTGGCCTCAACTGTATGTGCAGTTTGTGGAAGCAACAGATCTCAGTCTGATCAGAATCAGATCAGAGAGGATGGCCATCTAAATATGGGGTGGCTACCTTTAGAAGCAAGAATACTACTGCTATTAAAAAGGAAATAGAGGACGGCTCTCGTCATATCACAGATGTGACAGTCAGGCTGCTAGGGAGGCCTGGAGACCGCACTGATTTAGGACAGGGACTGCCATTGACTTTTCCCATCCACTCTGCAATTTCTTTAGTTGCTTGGATGTTTGACTCAAACAAAAACCTATGAAAAAATAGGATTTATAAAAAACATTAAGGAACGTCATCTGAAAGATTCCTTTCCAGAGCCCCCTAACCTGACCTTCAGACACGTATCTAACTTTAGACACAAACTTATCAACAGGAAGCTTCATTGGAAGAAAACTAAACCAGACAGAGGTAAACTCTACAAACTGTGCAAGTGCATTAAAGTGAACCTAAAGCCGGTAAAAAAAAATGAGATTAACTCACCTGGGGCCTCCCTCAGCCCCCTGCAGCCGATCGGTGCCCTCGCAGCTCCGCTCCGATGTCCCAGTACCCGCCGGCGAGCACTCCTGGCCGCAATAGCAGCATAGGGGGCGATATACAGGCTGGGAACGCGAACAATCACTCGTGTTCCCATGCCTGTCGGCCGGTGACGGCGAAACCGGAAGTGCTCGCCGGCGGGTCCTGGGACATCGGAGCGGAGCTGCGAGGGCACCGATCGGCTGCAAGGGGCTGAGGGAGGCCCCAGGTGAGTTAATCTCATTTTTTTTTACCGGCTTTAGGTTCACTTTAAGTGTTACACATACCACGGGAACTTTCAATCTGATCATACAAACAGGACTGTGGTGTACATCATACAATACAAAAAGTGTGAAAAGAGAGGTTACTTCGGAGAAAGAACACAGAAATAACATATGGAAACTACCTGCAGTCTTGTTGGAGGAGATCACTGTCTGCAACCAAGAGACAGTGTCAGGATCTAAATTTTATGATTCAATGCTAGGTACACACAATGCGTTTTTTCGGTCGATTTTCCATCCGATTGATTCTCCGCTCGATTTTCTAATCTTTTCTTATCAATTTCCATTCACTTCTATGAGAAATCGACCAGAAAAACAATCGGAAATAATATCGGAATATGACGGAATTTATCTATCGAACCATCTATCTGCCAAATAAAATGTATGGTGTGTACCTAGCATAAGTAAACTGATTTCATATTAGGTTGAGAATGTAAAACATTTGAACGTAGGATGATAATCCTGTGCAAAAGGAGACACACTAGACTCAGTAATGATCTGAGCTTTGTAAATCACTATCTGACACTTTTATGAACACGATGGCCTCTCTCCATCTGCCTATTTCTTAGAACCCCCCCTTCCCTTTTGAACGCTGAAATAGTCACGCTTTCACTTTCATTTCATATACAGAAGAAAGTGTTTCTGACGCTGAAACCAGGAATATTACTGTAGAAGTGGGTAGCCTGAATAATTTACTGCACTCTGTCACTACAGTGCCCCTTTAACAAACAGAATATTTGCCATTTTGATATGATTTTATTAAATTTACAAGTGTCTTAATGATATACTGAGGCCCGACTACTGATGCTCATCAAATAAGTGGAGGCGTTGTATTCTTACCTTGATAATTACAGTGTTCCGGCTCACGACTACCCTGTCACCAAGTGATTTAAAATGCCATCACTTATAAATCTAAATTTGATAAAGATTAACATGGTTGCTCTGAAGAATTATCTTAAAGTGGAACAGACGTAAGTAAAGAGGGAAAAATTCTGCTATGTAATATGCTTGTGCAAATTCTTAATTTATATATCTACAAACCTACATCTTCTTACATCTGAAAAAAGCATGGTAAATGGGAGACTGAAAAGTGACAAGGGTTTCTACTGTAAATTTTATACATTTAGAAATCATTAACAGGGAATTTTAGATAACTCTTCAAGAAGTGCTGATGATTGTGCCAGGTATGTGACAGATTATTGTTTCTTCAAAAGGTATGCAAGGTATATATCCTGCAATACAACTCATTCCCCTGCTATATGGGGAGTGGGGACCTGAAAGATAGAAATTGTTCATACAGTCCAACTCCATGGTTCAGAAGCTCCATCCACACTAGATGCGTTTTACGCAGCATACAGAATAATTTTAAAACATGTCTGCTTCTTAAAATAATTTCCATTTACTTACATCTAGATCACTTTACTTTTGGTTTTACTGGAGCTACAGTCTATCCCCTAACCATATTTCATATCACCCATCCCCTTCCTAAGATTGGCTATTTCAAAGTAGATGTGTGTAAACCACAGTGTACTGGGGGGTGGGGATGAGTCAGAACAAACTATAGTCCTGTGAAAAGGATGCTAGGTGTCCCATTTGTGCAAGTGCCTGGATGGGAGGTAATTACTGCCCAAAAGACAAGAACTTGAGGCTGTAGGCTGTGAGCAAGCGAATGCATCGCAATTATTGTGCTGGTGGAAGCCCCAGGTATGCATATTTTAGTGTGGGGGCCCCATCTCAGGTACACTTTAATGAAGAACCACCATGTAGATAGTTAACCGGTTCAGCACCACAGTGTCGAAAACCTCATGCATCCGAGCAACGTTCACCTCCCATTCATTCGCCAATAACTTTATTGCTACTTATCACAATTAATTGATCTGTATCTTGTGTTTTCCACCACTAATTAGGCTTTCTTTGGGTAGTACATTTTGCTAAGAATTATTTTTTTCTAAATCCATTTTAACAGGAAGATTAAGAAAAAAATGAAAAAATTCATTATTTCTCAGTTTTTGGCCATTATAGTTTGAAATTAATATATGCTACCGTAATTAAAACTCATGTATTTTATTTGCCCATCTGTCCTGGTTATTACACCGTTTAAATGATGTCCCTATCACAATTTATGGCGCCGATATTTTATTTAGAAGTAAAGGTGCATTTTTTCAATTTGTGTCCATCACTATTTATAAGCTTATAATTTAAAATAATATAACAAACTCTCTTGACATGCATATTTAAAAAGTTCAGACCCTTGGGTAACTATTTATGTTGTTTTTTTTATTGTATTTTTTTTTATTTATTTTTTTTAATAAAAAATGCATTTTGGTAATTTTTGGTGTGGGAGGGAAACAGCTAATTTTACATGTAAAATAATATAATTGTTTAATAAAAAATGTATGTGGGTGCAGTTTACTATTTACAGTCAAAACAATCCTGGATGCGAATGATCTCGCATCCAGGAACTAAAAAGAAGAGGGTGAAGTTTCCTGGGGGCAGAAATACCACGCTCTCTGAATAGAAAGCATCAGTATTTCTCCGGGGGACTTAGATCGGTGAATGGGAATTATATTCCCATTCACTGATCGGGGGGCTAGCGGTGGGCGCGGGCCCGATGGAGCGCACCACGTGGCGGCAGCAGCAGAGCCTATCTTGACGAGTAAGTTCGTCCAGATAGGCCGAACTGGTTAAAGTGGATCCGAGATAAACTTTTACTCATTGCATATTTGTGTTCCTTTCCTATAGTTTATAGGGCATTCCTCAAGCCAAATACTTTTTTGTTTTTGTCTTAATACTCTAATTCCCTATAAACTAAACAAGCCTCGCCCACAGCTTTTCAGAGTGCCTTGGCATTTTCAGACAGTAGCAAGGGCTTATGGGAGCTCAGTCTGGGCAGGAGGAGGGGGAGGGGTTACTAGCCAGAGATTTCAGAGGCAGAGGGGAGGAGGGAGGAGGAATCAGGTTTTCACAGGCTGAGGGCTGGAGATGCAGATCAGCTTGTCTGTGTGTAATGTTTATGTCATGATCGGTGCCTTTGTCATCCTGCTGTTGGCAGCACTGAGGAACTTGATGTGGACTTCCGCTGTCTACCAGCAGATGGCTCTCATATGCGGGGAGCTGTGCAACTTTTCGGCTCACCAGCAGATGGACTGTGAAGTAATTCTGGTCAGTCACCTGATCAATGTGCTGCATATTTAAGGCCGGACTGCCCAGCAGCACATTGCTAGATCATTTTGCTTGTTTCCTTGCAGTGTTGTGACTCTGGCCAACCTTCCTGTGTTCCGTGAACCTGTACTCTGAACTCCTGGTATTGACCCTTGCCTATCCGACTATTCTTTGCCTGCCGTCTGTATTACCGTGTATTCTGATTGCCTGGTTTGATTACTGCCTGTCTGACAATTCTTTTGTATGCTGATTTGGTTATATGCTCCTGTATATAGTGTGTGATATGCATCATTGTATGTTTTGTATATATTCTGTGTAGATAGACTCATAGGTTCAGTTAGGCTAATTTCACACCAGGACGTTGCGTTAGAGGGGGCGTTAAGGTCGCATAACGTCCCCCTAATGCAACGCCTGGTGGTGCTGGATCTGGACGTCAGAGTGAGCTGCGTTGTGCAGCTCACTCTGGCGTGATGCGTACTCTTGTGCGCATGCGGCATCACGTGGTCCCGCCGGCCAATCGCCGCACAGAGCGGCCGCTCCAGGAAGTAAACACTGCACGTTACAACGTGCAGTGCATATTAATTAGCCATGTGCCTGGCCGCTCTCCGCTCCTCCACAACATTACTGAGCATGTGCAAGCAGTCTAACGCGGCTCAGCCGCGTCTAAAGTACTGCATGCATTGTGACGCAGCGTTACAATGTAACGCAACGTGGGCACTGTGAACAGACCTATTGATTTTTCATTACTGTGCGGTGGGCTGCGTTACAGGCTGCTCTAACGTGCGCCTGTAACGTCCCACTGTGAAAGCAGCCTTAGTTGTGGTGCACCTCGTGTAGGTTGTATATAGATTGTATGTGTTTGGTGATCTGTGTTTGCACACATTGCATAATTGTAAATAAACACATTTATCATTTCTACTCCGTTGTACAGACGTTTGTATTTCAGTGTGATCTTCTGGTTTTGTTTAAACCTAAAGGATTGCCATGCAGGGATCGTGGATCTGCCAGTCTGGTTCTAGTCACGACCACGATCTGCATTGTCAATTCTTACAGTTTACAAACAGAACATGGCCGCTGTCATTGTATCACAGGAAGAAATAATCATATTCTGTTGAAGCTGTTTGCAGCTAGATTTTCTGTGTAAACTATCTAAACTTTTGTCAAGATATATAGACAAGTTACTTGTTATAGTTAGTTTTTCATCTTGGATCCACTTGAACCACTTTACCCCCAGCTGTACGGATATCTCCGTCCCTTTTTCCATCCTTTCACCCCCAGGGACGGAGATATCCGCACCTCCCGCGCTCCCACCGCTGCCCGTGCTCCCGCTCTCGTGCACGCCGCTGTCTGCTCGCCCGGAGATAAATGAACGGGAAAAACCATTCCCATTCATTGATCTAAGCCCCGCAATGATCCGCTGCTTCTATGAGAAGCAGCACGATCATTGTGAGGAAAAAAAAAAGTTTCCCAGCCTCATAGCACTTCCTGCAAGCGTCCTTCCGACGCTTGCAGGTTGCATAAACAAAAAGTTACTGTGGCCATCTTGTGGCCAAATAGCAAAACTACACCCTAAAGCATTTTTCATATTAAAATACATTAGTTTTACACAAAAAATTAACTCATTACCTCCCCCACTCCCAAATTAATTTTTTTTTGTAATAAAAAAAAAAAAATTACAATTAAAAAAAATACATAAATAGTTACCTTAGGGACTAAACTTTTTAAATTTTTATGTCAAGAGGGTATAACACTGTTACTTTATAAACTATGGGCTTGTAATTAGGGATGGACGCAAAACTGAAAAAAATGCACCTTTATTTCCAATTAAAATATTGGCGCCAAACATTGTGATAGGGACATAATTTAAACGGTTTTATAACCGGGACAAATGGGAAAATACATTTCATGAGTTTTAATTACAGTAGCATGCATTATTTAAAAACTATAATGGCCGAAAACTGAAAAATAATGAATTTTCCCCACATTTTTCCAATTTTCCCATTAAAACATATTTAGAATAAAATAATTCTTGGCATAATGTCCCACCTAAAGAAAGCCTAATTGGTGGCGAAAAAAAATAAGATATAGTTAATTTAATTGTAATAAGTAATGATAAGGTTATAGACGAATGAATGGAAGGAGCGCTGAAAGGCGAAAATTGCTCTGGTGCTCAAGGGGTAAAACCCCTCAGTCGTGAAGTGGTTAATATAGTCTCTTTCAGTGCTGGTAATCAAACTGGTTTTGTTTTGTTTGTTTTTCTGTTTATGTTCTTAAACCCATTGAGATAAATGCTCACTATCGCACACTGTAGAAAGTGCATTTGGTTCGTTACAACGCAGAGATATGAACAAGCCCATACAATCATATGGCGTAATGCAGTCACATACAGTGCAGCTATGTGCATAAAGTGAGCACATCCTAAAAGAGGTTTTGGTACTTCTGGAGGGTCCAGCGTCCATAGCATTGTAGCCTCAGTATACCTGGGATTATTATAACTTCTAATATGATGGGATCCTAGTGCTGCAGATGAAGTAGTACTGCATGTGTGCCCTCCACATCCCAACTCCTCCTATGGCTAGTAACAGCTGCAGGAGACTGAAGACGACTAGACAGGCCAAGTACATATTCTTGGCTGCACAGCCCAGTTAGACAAGAAGACTTGGAAGCAGAATTGTCTGCAGTGTGTGGGAGGGAGAACGGGTCTGGACACGTGAGAATCATTTGGTTTTGTCTGCAGTTTATATCGTTTTGTTTTTGTTTTTATAATGATTTTTTTTTCCAGTGCTAATGCTATTGGGGGTTTTCAGCAGGGCTGTCAAAGGGGAATTGTTTGGTGATGAGGGAGTTACATGTACAAATACAGTGGTGGTGTTACAGTGGGGGGCTTATATTAGATAGTACTTGTCTGATCATTTAAACTATAGTCGTAACAGCCATGATGCAGCCCTTAGCATGACAGAACATATTCAGCCTTTCCTCAGCGTAATAAACAGGCCAGGGTTCACGCTCATGTGATAGGTGAGCCTTCAACACTGCACATGGGCATGGGACACACACACACACACACACACGTCGAAAAATCAAATGCTGTTACCAGCTTGCACCTGATTGAGTCCTTGCAACCAAGATTTTGCCCCATATATCATTTTGACCGATTTCAGACAGAAATCGGTCAAAATGATATATGGGGCATACACCTCTCAGCCTTCTCTTAGCATGGCATACACCTCTTAGCCTTCTCTTAGCATGGCATACACCTCTTAGCCTTCTCTTAGCATGGCATACACCTCTTAGCCTTCTCTTAGCATGGCATACACTTCTTAGCCTTCTCTTAGCCTGGCATACGCCTCTCAGCCTTCTCTTAGCATGGCATACACCTCTTAGCCTTCTCTTAGCATGGCATACACCTCTCAGCCTTCTCTTAGCATGGCATACACCTCTTAGCCTTCTCTTAGCATGGCATACACCTCTTAGCCTTCTCTTAGCATGGCATACACTTCTTAGCCTTCTCTTAGCCTGGCATACGCCTCTCAGCCTTCTCTTAGCATGGCATACACCTCTCAGCCTTCTCTTAGCCTGGCATACACCTCTCAGCCTTCTCTTAGCATGGCATACACCTCTCAGCCTTCTCTTAGCATGGCATACACCTCTTAGCCTTCTCTTAGCATGGCATACACCTCTTAGCCTTCTCTTAGCATGGCATACACCTCTTAGCCTTCTCTTAGCATGGCATACACCTCTTAGCCTTCTCTTAGCATGGCATACACTTCTTAGCCTTCTCTTAGCCTGGCATACGCCTCTCAGCCTTCTCTTAGCATGGCATACACCTCTTAGCCTTCTCTTAGCATGGCATACACCTCTCAGCCTTCTCTTAGCATGGCATACACCTCTCAGCCTTCTCTTAGCATGGCATATACCTCTTAGCCTTCTCTTAGCATGACATACACCTCTTAGCCTTCTCTTAGCATGGCATACACTTCTTAGCCTTCTCTTAGCATGACATACACCTCTTAGCCTTCTCTTAGCATGGCATACACTTCTCAGCCTTCTCTTAGCATGACATACACCTCTCAGCCTTCTCTTAGCCTGGCATACACCTTTCTGCCTTCTCTTAGCATGGCATACACCTCTCAGCCTTCTCTTAGCATGGCATACACCTCTTAGCCTTCTCTTAGCATGGCATACACCTCTCAGCCTTCTCTTAGCATGACATACACCTCTCAGCCTTCTCTTAGCCTGGCATACACTTCTCAGCCTTCTCTTAGCATGACATACACCTCTCAGCCTTCTCTTAGCATGGCATATACCTCTCAGCCTTCTCTTAGCATGGCATACACCTCTTAGCCTTCTCTTAGCATGGCATACACCTCTTAGCCTTCTCTTAGCATGGCATACACCTCTTAGCCTTCTCTTAGCATGGCATACACTTCTTAGCCTTCTCTTAGCCTGGCATACGCCTCTCAGCCTTCTCTTAGCATGGCATACACCTCTTAGCCTTCTCTTAGCATGGCATACACCTCTCAGCCTTCTCTTAGCATGGCATACACCTCTCAGCCTTCTCTTAGCATGGCATATACCTCTTAGCCTTCTCTTAGCATGACATACACCTCTTAGCCTTCTCTTAGCATGGCATACACTTCTTAGCCTTCTCTTAGCATGACATACACCTCTTAGCCTTCTCTTAGCATGGCATACACTTCTCAGCCTTCTCTTAGCATGACATACACCTCTCAGCCTTCTCTTAGCCTGGCATACACCTTTCTGCCTTCTCTTAGCATGGCATACACCTCTCAGCCTTCTCTTAGCATGGCATACACCTCTTAGCCTTCTCTTAGCATGGCATACACCTCTCAGCCTTCTCTTAGCATGACATACACCTCTCAGCCTTCTCTTAGCCTGGCATACACTTCTCAGCCTTCTCTTAGCATGACATACACCTATCAGCCTTCTCTTAGCATGGCATATACCTCTCAGCCTTCTCTTAGCATGGCATACACCTTTCTGCCTTCTCTTAGCATGGCATACACCTCTTAGCCTTCTCTTAGCAGGGCATACACCTTTCTGCCTTCCCTCAGCATGATCATAATCAGTTTACAATCTCTATCATTGTTTAATATGTATGTATATAACGCCAACATCTTCCACAGCAATGTACAGAGTATATAGTCACTTAACTGTCCCTCAGAGGGGCTTACAATCTAATCCCTACCATATTCATTTGTCCATCATAGTCTAGGGGACAATTTTAAGGGAGGAAACCAGAGTGTCTGGATGAAACCCACATGACAGGAGGAAACATACAAACTCAGTGCAGATAGTGCCTTGGCTGGGATTCAAACCGAGGACCCATTGCTGCACAGCGAGAATGCCATCCACTGTGCCACCATGCTGACAATTCTCAGTCATCACTCTTGCAGGGGTAACACTTGCTCAAAATAAAACGCACATAATGCTTTCTTATGCACAATCCCAGTGCAGTGGGAGCAATGCCCGTTTTCCCACAGTGGTAAAAAAAAATACCTATCCCTCATGAGAACAAACTGGTATCTATCTGGAAAAACTTCCTAGCTTGTGCATGTGGACCAGTCATCGTCAACTTCTAAACACACACTTTACATATACTCACTGACATGTAACTCACACTAGAATCGATAAACGGCAATTGTGCTGATGGTGTTGGAATAATAATGATACAAATTACACAATCGATCTCACCCAGAAGTACAAAACCAAAAGAGTGCTTGCTTTAAGGCTGCCACTTGTCCTGGAGGCAAAGCCAGGTTTTTTCCTCAGTCCCCTACTTTGGGATCAGCCGTTAGTACCCACCTGTGCTTTAAGAGGAGACTGGCTTTACTGGCTGAAGTTACGGGACACGGTACCGAAGAGGGAGAAGACTGAGGATGGCGGAGTGGGCAGTGCCGGTTTAAGGGGCTCCGGAGCCCTGGGGCAAACATTACCTTTCTTCTCTGCGCCCCAGGGCCCTTGTGTGAAGCCGCAACAGTAATTTACCTATCCCGCTGGGTGGCGGCTATACAGTCCGGTGGCACTCTCTCCACGCAATCCTCCTCCTTCTCTATGACCCGGCGCGTGTTATGTGTAAACATGCGCTGGGTCATAGAGGAGGAAGAGGACTGTGTGGAGAGAGTTCCCTGGACTGTGTAACCGCCGCCTGCCCGCCAGGATAGGCTAATTACTGTTGCAGCTTCACACAAGGGCCCCAGGGAGCAGTGCGAGCGGGGGGAGCAGGCATCATTTAGCAGGGTCGGCGGCACGAGGCTCCTGCACAGGTTGGGGGCAATTGCCCCCTTTGCCTTTATTGTAGTGCCGGCCCTGGGCGTGGGAGCGATCCGTGCGCATGGGGCTGGAAGAAGCCCCAGGTATGTATAAAACTTTTAGCTGATCTCGTCTCTGGTACACTTTAAGTTAAAGCCACAGGACACTGACACAAAATTTTAAGATAAGTTTAACTTTTTCTCAATTACCTTTAGAGCTGTGATTTCTTTACAGAGGAACAAGTCTGAAACCAAGCTGGAGAGAGCCTGAAAATCTATTTTTACATTACGATCTTTTATTTTATTTTAGCGTTTGACAAGTTGTACTTGGTCTACATGACCTTAGCTTTCCTTGAAAAATATCACTCCGCACTGCATGATATTTTACAGCGTCACACTGACAAATGTAATCTTTATAGGGCACAATTCCTGCTTTCTTGCTGCGCTTGCAATAGGCTTTGGAGAAAAAGCAAAAGGACCAACATATCACAGGAAACAACTGTCAAAGTCACACTGGTAAATTCTAAAATCATGGGGCATATGCTACTTTATGTTATTACGGAAAGAACATTCTGTCTATAACTGTAATAAATTGAGCATGATTATCTGAGCAGCAAAAATGAAAAATCTTTACATATCAGAATGATTATCATACACAGCTAATAATGTCAAAGACTGCTTAGCACATTCCCTGATTTTAAGCCTGAAACTCAATCTGAGAGCTACTGTAAGCTGAATAAGGGAATCCTGTTCTACATAACTGAATATATGTGCTGCTCTGGTTTAAAAAACAAAAACATCTTAAAGCAGTATAATATTGTACAGCATGCAGGAATTCTTTGTGAGTTTGGTAAAATAAATAGTCTAAAATACAGAATGTGGTATTTTACCGACAAATTTTACCAAACTGCCCTTAGAGAATTGAGAACATAGGTTTTTTTTGTATCTAAAAGTTAGAAATGTAAGTGTAACATTATCTGGTGCTTTCACAATATACCCTTTGCATTGCACATTAGAGATGGCTCGAACCTCCAATTTTAGGTTCGCGAACCTCGAACGTGAACTTCCGCAAAACTACAAACATTTATGCTGGCCACAAAAGTGATGGAAAAGATGTTTCAAGGGGTCTAAAACCTGGAGTTTTGCATGGCGGAGTGGGATACATGCCTAGAGTCCCGGGGAAAAATCTGAATTTGACACACAGCAGCGTTTTAAGGGCAGAAATCACATTGCAATGCTAAATTGGAGGCATAAAGTGCTTTAAAACATCTTGCATGTGTATACATCAATCAGGTAGTGTAATTAGTGTACTGCTTCACAGTGACACACCAAACTCACTGTGTAACGCACCGCAAACAGCTGTTTGTGTAGTGACGGCCTTTGCTCTACTGGTGCGCACCATGGCGAGAGTGCAGGCCATGGCGGTTTTCAAGCCCAATATGGTCGCCAGGCTGAGGTAGCTCAATGACAGAACAACAGTGACTGTCCAGCTAATCGAATTTGGTCTGTTCACAATGAAGCAACAACCTTATTATCTTGGGTCAGGTGTGCCCCCTAATCCCCCAACCCCCAACACACTCATATAGCCGGCGGTCATTGCTTCATTGTGTTATGCAAGCCCCTTCACCGCGGCAAGGTAACGATCACGAAGGGGAATTGATACATGTACATGCCTTTTGTGTTGTTATTACAGCCGCAGTGCAGCCAGAAAAATTAGGCAGGCATGTACACGCACCAGAAAAAATTATTATTGTTTTTGTTAGCGGCCTCTGCTAGCAGCTGCCTTAAAAATTCAGGAATCCACCTGTAGTCCTGGACCCTGTTGGTGGTGGCGGAGAAGGCAGTCAAGCGGCCTGCAGGCAGAGATGCTTTGTGGGGAGCGACTTAGTCTTGGGGCAGGCAGTCACACGGCGTGCAGGCAGAGATGCTGTGTGTGGGGACTGACTTAGTCTTCAGGCGGGCTGTAGCCCTCCGGGATCCAATCCTCATTCATTTTGATAAAGGTGAGGTACTGAACACTTTTTTGACCTAGGCGACTTCTCTTCTCACTGACAATGCCCCCAGCTGCGCTGAAGGTCCTTTCTGACAGGACGCTTGAGGAAGGGCAAGACAGAAGTTGGATGGCAAATTGTGACAGCTCTGGCCACAGGTCAAGTCTGCGCACCCAGTAGTCCAGGGGTTCATCGCTGTTGTCTACATCCGCAGTTAAGGCCAGGTAGTCAGCTACCTGCTGGTCCAGGCATTGGTGGAGGGTGGATCCGGAAGGGTTAAGGCTAAAGAATGTCCGCATGTCCGACATCACCACGAGATCGCTAGAGCGTCCTGTCCTTGCCTGCGTGGACATGGTAGGAGGAGGAAGATTAGTGGCAGTGGCACCTTTATTCTGTTGTGCTGTGACATCACCCTTAAACGCTCTGTAAAGCATACTTGACAGCTTACGGTGGAAGTGCTGTATCCTTTCTGCCTTCTGGTGATTTGGTAACATCTCCACCACTTTGTGCTTATATCAAAGGTCCAGTAGCATTGCCACAGAGTACAAATCATTCCCCTTGAGTTTCTTTATACGGGGGTCCCACAACAGGCTGGACAGCATGAAAGCCCCCATCTGCACAAAGTTGCATGCTGACGTACTAGCCATCTCCTCTTGCTCTTCCTCAGTGATGTCAGGTAAGTTCTCCTCCTCCCCCCAGCCACGAACAATACCACGGGAAAGGTGAGCAGCACAAGCCCCCTGCGACGCCTGCTGCGGTTGTTCTTCCGCCTCCTCCTCCAAAAAAAAATACCTTCCTCATCTGACTACTCTTCCCCAGGTGACTCTTCCTCCTCCTCCCCCCTCCTCTGTGCTGCAGCAGGTGTTGAGGAAACATCAGGTCCTGCTGATGATTGTTCCCACTCTTCTGCCTCTTCCTGGTCACGCTCATCCACAGCTTGATCCACCACTCTACGTACGGCACGCTCCAGGAAGAAAGCATATGGAATCAAGTCGCTGATGGCGCCTTCACTGCGACTCACCATGTTGGTCACCTCCTCAAACGGACGCATGAGTGTCCAGTGCTTTGGCAAGAAAATGCCCAGCTCCCCAGAGCCTGACCTTTGACCGTAGCTGTTCATATAGTCAGTCATTGACGGCTTTCTCCTATTGTAGCAGGCGGTCAAACATCAGGAGTGTCGAATTCCAGCGAGTCGGGCTATAGCAAATCAAGCGCCTCACCAGCAAGTTGTTTCTCCTCTGAAAATCGGCCAAGCGCGCCATGGCCGTGTACGACCGCCTGAAATGCCCACACACCTTCCTGGACTGCTTCAGGACGTCCTCTAAGCCTGGGTACTTAGACACAAATCTTTGAATGACTAGATTCAGCACATGTGCCATGCAGGGCTTTCCCAAACTCAAAGCCGAAATGAGATTGCTGCCGTTGTCACACACCACGTTGCCGAACTCCAGTTGGTGCAGGGTCAGCCACTGATCCATCTGTTTGTTAAGAGCAGCCAGGAGAGCTGCTCCAGTGTGACTTTCGGCTTTGAAGCAAGACATGTCCAAGATGGCGTGACACCGTCGTACCTTGCATGCAGCATAGGCCTTGGGAAGCTGGGGGTGTGTAGCTGGAGAGGAGATCGCTGCACCAGTAGAGTAGTACTGCCACTCAGCCAAGGAGGAGGAGGATGACGACAGCGAAGAGGATGTAGCAGGAGGAGTAGGAGGAGTAGGAGAGGAGGTGGGAGAAGGCCTGCCTGCAAGCCGTGGAGGTGTCGCAACTAGGTCCGCTGCACAGCCAAGTACTCCCTGCTTGCCAGCGGTCATCAGGTTGACCCAATGGGCCGTGTAAGTATTTGTATCTGCCCTGACCGTGCTTTGCAGACCAGGCATCCGTGGTCAGATGGACCCTTGACCCAACGCTGTGTGCCAGAGATGACACCACTTGCCTTTCAACTTCATGGTACAGTTTGGGTATCGCCTTTTTTGAAAAATAATTGCGGCCTGGTGTCTTCCACTGTGATGTCCCAATCGCCACAAATTTCCGGAATGCCTCAGAGTCCACCAGCTGGTATGGTAACAGCTGGCGAGCTAACAGTTCCGCCAAGCCAGCTGTCAGATGCCGAGCAAGGGGGTGAATGGCAGAAATTGACTTCTTCCGCTCAAAGATTTCCCTCACGGACACCTGGCTGCTGCTGTGGGCAGAGGAGCAGGAACCGCTCAAGGTGAGAGGCGGAGTGGAGGAGGGTGGCTAGGGAGAAAGCTGCTGAAGATAATGCACCTGAAGGAGGAAGAGGAGAAGGAGGGTGGCTTTGCTTTTGTGTGCTGCTTTTGCTCAGGTGGTCTTCCCATTGCCGTTTGTGCTTTTTCGACATGTGCCTTCGTAAGGCAGTTGTCCCTACGCGGGTCTGGGCCTTTCCAGGATCAATTTTTGCTGGCAGAGAGTACAGATGGCATTGCCCAAATCTGAGGCAGACACACAAAAAACTTTCCACACCGCTGAGCCGCCCTGGGGTGATGGCACTCTGGTGGCGTCAGCAGCTGACATTGAAGGGCAAGTTGGCTGGCTGTCCATAGGTGGTGATACATGCTGCCGGACACTGCCACCAGCTGTTTCTGACAACGAGCTCCCTCTGCTTCTTTCAGCAACTAGTCTCCTCCTAGTCCTCTCTGACTCCCCCTCTGAACTGTCCCCCTGGTCATGATGTCTAGTAGGATCCCACGTGATATCCATGGCAGTATCATCATCATCGTCATCGTCATAATCATCCTCCACAGCTTCGCTTGTATCAGACACCTCCAAAACTGCACCACCACCAGGTGCTTCATCATCATCCTCACACGTTACGTCCATAGTGACGCCTAACTCAGACATATGAGGTGGTGTGATTTGCTTAGCGCCTTCATCTTGTAGTAACGATAGTGGCTGTTAATCAGTTAATTCCCCACCAAATAACTCCTGTGAATTGTCAAATGGAACGGATGTGGGGATAGTAGTAGCACTGACTTGACTAATAAAATGTGCAGCTGTCACACACACAGGTACCGTGAACAGTTATGCAGTGACTGGTATTACAAATGTGCAGCTGTCAGACACACAGGTAAAGTGAACAGTTATGCTGTGACTGGTATATAACACTGCGTGCTGTCACACAGGTGCAGTAAACAGGTATGCAGTGGCTGGTATTACAAATGTGCAGCTGTCACACGCATAGGTATTGTGAACAGGTATGCAGTGACTAGTATTACAAATGTGCAGCTGTCACACACACAGGTACCGTGAACAGGTATGCAGTGACTGGTATATATAACACTGCGTGCTGCTGTCACGCAGGTGCAGTAAACATGAACAGATATGCAGTGACTGGTATATATAACACTGCATGCTGCTGTCATTTAGGTGCAGTAAACATGAACAGGTATGCAGTGACTGGTATTACAAATATGCAGCTGTCCCACACAGGTGCAGTGAAAAGGTAGTCACTGAATGTGCTGGGCTTTGCACAGTATAGCAATTACCAAGGGCCAGCTGCGACTGACAGGGCTGTATATGCAAGTGTCAGCGGGTCACAAAAAAAAAAAAAACACATCAAAAGAACATTAGCTCTCAAAAGAGCTGTTTTGGGGTGCTTCTTAGCAATAAGTATCAGCAAGGAACAAGCTAACAAGCCTAACAACAGCCTAACTAAGGTTTCCCTATGTCTACAGCAGGTTCCTCTCCCTTCTCTAATTACTGCAGTCACACCAAGTGAGATAATGGCCGACGCAGCTGTCTTATATAAGGGGTGGGGGCTCCAGGAGGGGGTGTAGCCTGATGGGCTGCCCTGTGTCTGCTGACTGTGATAGAGGGTCAAAGTTGAGCCTAATGATGTAGTATAGGGGGCGGATCGAACGCACATAAAGTTCGCGGTTCACCGCGAAACGCGAACCACCGAAGTTCGTGTGAATTAAGGTAGCCATACACTGGTCGATTTGCCATCAGATTCGACCAACAGATAGATCCCTCTCTGATTGAATCTGATCAGAGAGGGATAGTATGGCTGCCTTTACTGCAAACAGATTGTGAACCAATTTTAGCCTGAAACCGTTCACAATCTGTGGTGGTGGTGGTGCTGCCGCCGCTCCACCCCCCCCCCCCCCCCCCGCATGCCCGCATACATTACCTGCTCCGGCCGGCGTGACTCCAGTCCCCAGGTCTCCGCTGTCTTCTCCGCTCTGGTCTGGTCTCCGGTCCGGCATGCTTCACTTCTTCCTGCACGACAGAAAGTTTAAACAATAGAGCGCCCTCTACTGTTTAATCTTCTTGCCGGGCTAGAAGAAGTGAAGCATGCCGGACCCGGAGACCAGACCAGAGCGGAGACGGAGCAGCGGTGACCGGGGTGAGTCGCGCCGGCGGAGCAGGTAATCTATTGCGTCGGTCGTTGGGCACTCGAACGCCGCTACCGACGCGCTCCCTACCCGCGGGCGATCAACGGTAATTTCCCGCACGGAGCGATCGACGGGATCGATCTATCTCGGGACGAAATAGATCGAAATTTAGCATGCAGCGTGAACGGTGTGACAGCAGATTCGATCCCAGTGATCGAATCTGCTGTCGATCGGCGGGGAATCGGCCTAGTGTATGGCCAGCTTAAGTTTACGGTCGAACCGTTCGGGCTATCTCTATTTCACATCCTGAAAAGTTGGATTGCAGGTTGCTGGTGCGATGCCTACAGTTCCCAGCTTTATGTTTGCACCGCAACCATTACCGTGCACATTGGAGAGTAACGCGCATTATGCTGTGCATTATTTTGACGGAAATCTTGGATTATAATTGCATTGCATGGCTATTATTTTGTCCATTGCGTCGCAAAACAACAGATGTAGTGTGACAGGACCCATGCTGTCTCAGGTGAATGAGGACACTTTTCCAGTTGTTTTCAGCTCCTACACATTGAACTGTATCTGTTTCAGTCACTCAGAGCTGGCTATTACTGGGGTATATAGTACTCTCTAATAATACATCTAATAAACGCTGCAAGGTTATTGAATGGGAGACATTGAAAACATCAAGTGCTCCAAGCCTTCCGGAGAGGTTTCTGGTGATAGCTAACAATCAAAGAATGGAGGAATTATATGGAAGGGAAAGGCAAGTTGGGGTGATCTGGAGTGGAGGCCCTTGCTGGTTTCAGTTCACCGGTACATTTATGGAGGGGGTCCTGAGGATAAGAAAGAAGGAGGATAGGGGAATGTGAACTGGTTGACTGGGGCCTCCAAAAGTTGATAACAGGCAGCCCATTGATTTGGAATGGAATTAATTTGGTGAAGCCCAGGAATTATTTTGCGGAGCAGGTGGGAGGGTAGGAGAGAGATTTATGTATTATTGTGGGGTTTATTTATTTGTTTGGTTTTTTTTATCTTTTTCTATTTCTTTCATCTTCCCTGTTTTTTTCTCATTTTTCTCTTTATTTATTACTCATTTTCCCTTCTTTTCTAGTCTTTTTTTTTCCTAAGAAAGAGAGTATTGGTAGTACTTGTTTGGAGTGGGTAGTTTGTGCTCTCTCCCCATCTCAGTAGAGGAGAGAACATATAAAGGACCAGGAAACAGAAGCTTAGATGCAAAAATTAGGAGCTTGAAAATGTTGCATTTTGTTTGTATATGCATTCTTTTTTTGAATGTTTTTAAATCTGGACTGGTAAGAGATGAGTGCAGTTCTTCAATGGCAGTAGTATACTCAG
This sequence comes from Hyperolius riggenbachi, assembly GCF_040937935.1. Lineage (NCBI taxonomy): Eukaryota > Metazoa > Chordata > Amphibia > Anura > Hyperoliidae > Hyperolius > Hyperolius riggenbachi. Next base: position 243,869,189 of record NC_090652.1, on the reverse strand, counting down.
ATACTGTACTCAGATAAGCACCTGCAGAACATTTTGTTTCAAATCCAAGACTACTTGGATTTTTTTGCTAATAGTAGGGTAAGGGTTAGAAAAATCTGGGTTCCTTTCATTGGTGTCTGTGTCCATTTTATGATCCCTAACTTATAGATAAGTGGCTTGTGCGCTCCTCCAACCTGCACCTCCTCACTGATGCAGCTACAGTAAACTCTTATATAATTATGCCTCCAATAAGTTGCTCAACAAGGTGTTATGTGAAGTGCTGGATCGCTACACCATGGGGGGTGTCACCATCCTAACAAATTAGCATACAAAAAGGTGAAGCGCTCAACAGTACTTCCACGTTCAGCGCTTTGAGTCCCCAGGGAGAAAAGCGCTATATAAATATTATTGTTATTGTTATAGTTGACAGATATGGCAACTATAGGACAATGGGCTTCATTCACAAAAGAGTGCTAACTGTTAGCACGGCCGTTTTCGCGTGAATTTTCGCATTGCGCACGATCGCGAATTTTCACGCAAAACGATAATGTTTTCACGCGCAAACGCGGATTTTTGTAAGAAATCGACAATGTTTTCGCGTGAAAATTAGCTTTTGCCGCGAAAACTTTATTGTTTCACACGGAAATTCGCGATCGCGCGCAATGCGAAAATTCACGCGAAAACGTCCGTGCTATCAGTTAGCACTCTTTTGTGAATCAAGCCAGCCCCATGTATCTACTTGACTCTTAATCCCACTTTTAGTTCCACCGATCAGTTTGAATTAGCTGAAGTACTCTTACCAGCAGGTATGGCTGATTGTATTACAGACCAGCAGACAGGGCATGTATCTATTTGTAGTTCCTTGTACTCAAATCATCCTTCTTCCTAGGTAATTATCAGAAAAACAGGGACAACATAGCATAATCCAGTTTCAGCCAAAGGACCAAACCACCACCAGTGATTAAGAGTCAAGTAAATACATTGTGGACTTTATTGTGCTGTGGAACTTTCCTTGTGGACTTAGTGCAGGGAACAACAATACAATTTAGATTGTTCATCTCGGTGGAAGCTAATGGGTTGATGTATGAAATTGCCTGATTCCTTTTACAGGTGGACTTTTCTACTGTTTGCCTTTTACTATTAATGCTGTGCATCTATGGTATTTTAGTACTGTGTTACTGTATGGATTATGAGACCAGTGCTGGGATTCACTATCTATCATTTTGAGGAGTAGTTTATTGCCATATCTGTCAACTATAACGCGGAAGTACTGTTGAGCGCTTCACCTTTTTGTATGCTAATTATGATCCCTAACTTACTGTCCCTGGCTGGGACCTTTGTGGAGCTCTGTGTTTTTTTTAATATGAAAACTAGTTATCCCACTGATAGGAAATTAGGGAGACCAATGGGGAATTTTAATCCCCCACCACCACATTACCAACGAATTATCCCTTAAAATACTGTCTAAAGGTAGTCATACATGTAGCTATGTATGGGCAGATTTGACCAAGAGACAAATCTCTTCTTATCGAATCTGATAAGAGAGAGATCTGTCAGCTGCCCATACACCTCAGGCTGATATCGATTCGGAATCAGCCCTCGCCGCTGTGCCCCCTGTCAGTGGCCCCGTGCCAGCATAAATGTATACATTACCTCTCCGCAGCCTCCGCTTGTCCCTCCCAGACTTCCGGCATTCCTTTTCCACCTATACGCGTGCCCCACGTGGTCTCCTAGTAAGGGTGCGTGTGTGTGATGTTATACGCATGCCCTTACCAGGAAACCACGTGGGGTATGTGTGTATGGGGAAGAGTATAATGCGCCCGGAGCAGCGGGGGACAAGAAGAGGCTGCAGAGAGGTAATGTATAGATTTACACTAGCACGGGGACACTGACATTAGGGGGGGCACATCGCCGCTGCGGCGGATGGTTTCGTCGATTGTCGGGAAATCTCCCGCCGTTCCCGCTGCGCACCTGACCAACCAACTTCGACCCGACATCTTGCAGCAGGCCCTACGGAAAATGCGACCAATTTCCGTCCTGAACTTGGTCACACTGGTTGTCAGGCATGCACTTGGCGGCACCGATTTTCATCCAGTTCGATTATAATAATCGATTTGGATGGTCGATCGGCCACCAAGTCGCCTGATATACATACTGATATACTTGGCCACCTTCAAACTGGTAAAACTGGAATAAGAAAAACTTTCTGAAATTTGACTTTAAAATAATCTATTCCAGGTAAATTATATGACACAGGCTCTTCATTCCCTCCTTAGATAAGCCAATGGTATCCCAAACAGCATAGGCAGGAGAGAATTATAGCCTGGAGGGTAGCTGGCTGTGAAGAAGGAGGGGAGGACTAAAGTGGATGGAGGCTGTGATAAAGATGAGAAAAAAATGAATTTAAACAAAACATTGTAAGGGTTCTGCTCACACTACCTGCATTATATTCTTACTAACTTAATTAACACGTCAATACTCTATCCATAACTTTGAAGATGGCCATTCACACTATGGGCTTGATTCACAAAGCGGTGCAAACTGTTTAGCACGGGTGTGCTAAACAGTTAGCACCCGTGCTAAACAGTTAGCACGTGAAGTGCCGTTCGCGGACTTTTGCGCGCACAATTTGCCGCAAATTGCGCTCGCAAAAGTCCGCGATCGCGCGAATCGCGGCACTTTGCGCGCGCAAAAGTCCGCGAACGGCACTTCACGTGCTGTTTAGCACACCTGTGCTAAACAGTTTGCACCGCTTTGTGAATCAAGCCCTATGTGTCTTGTAATGTTCAGCATAATTATGACATATTGCTGCACATCTTTTTCATGCTCCATATGCATTATTTTGCTAGTGGCAGTACAGCCTCATAACGTGCACAGGGCCGGATTTGTACTTCTTACCCCCCAAGGCCCACTTTTACCACCCGTCCCTAACCACACAGTATCCTACCACAGTTGGATAGTGGGTGGAGTGAGCAATGCGTTAAAGTCAAATACTCACTGCAGTCTCCATGGTAAAGTGACGTGGACCACCACTAGCCAATCAATAACCAGGAAATGGGGACTATGATAGGCTGCCTTCTGTATTCTGTACTGTTTGCTGGTGCTGCTCTGGGTTCTTTCATCCCCCACACCACATGCGTGCCTGACCCAGCCTTCCGTAACCACCCGCAGCTTCTGCTGTGTCACTGGTCCAGGTCTGGCTGCTTGCTAATCACACACTGTTCGCGCATGCTTGGTTAACTGAGTGCAGCTACCTGCAGCACAGCACAGGCAGCTGGTTCAAATAATGCGGTTGGCCCGATCCCTTTCATTTGTTTGGAACTTAATCTGCAAAGAAAGCCCACTGGCTGCCTGCAGTCCGCCCCTTGTTTATCTGGTGCTCTAGGCCATGGCCTATGTGGCCTTGCCAGAAATCCGGCCTTGAACGTGCATAAAAACATGCTCACACTGCATTGTAAAACAAACAAATTGCAATGGATTATGCAATGTGCACAATGTCAACGAGTCCTAACTTAGAAGACAGCAGAATGACTTTTACAATTTTTCATGCTCCATTTTTTGGGTTTTATAAACACCGTAAGAACTGAATGTAGATCTAGGTAGTCCTCTCGTCTCCTACGTGATCTGCTTTTAAGTGGACTGCAGAATGCAGAATCACAACTGTAACAATTCACAGATTACTTATCACTGCCAGAAAAGAACTTCATAACCTGAGAACATCACAGTGTGCTATTACATGGTGATTCCTAAAATGTATTAGAGGCATCTCTTACAGAGGCCTCCCTCTGTTCCCACAGGCTTCACTAATGTGCTGCTGCTGCTGCCGCCTTACAGAGCTTGTTAAGGAGTTTTCGGCACAGTCCGAGCTCTGAGTTCCCAGTGTCTGCCCATTTCCCTAATAAGGCTTATAAACAAGATAAATGATTTTTAATAATGCAGTCTCTTTCCAGCGGCATCTAAACCACGGGTTCAATTCAGATCAATAACCAAAGAAGCATTTCAAAGCACAGCATAATCATTACCGTTTCTCCCTACGTCAAGTGTTTTAAGAGCACAGTGGATCAAAGGAGACAAGCGGTAAATCAAAAGCATTGATCCTATCAACACAATGCTTGTTACTTTCACTCATTACAAATGAGTTACTGTTCTATCAATTCTCCTACAAGCCCAATATGATCGTGCAACTGGGTCTGCAGAGACTTGCAGCAATTACTTCTGTAGCTGTGCGGTCTTAAAGCAGCACTTGTGCGTAATGCAATAATGAAAGCCAGATTACCACAGCCATTTTACATTGAGTGTAATGATTACACACTTTATTATTTACTATATCTTATTCATGACAGAGCAGGATGTGTGAAATTGTGAAAATGTTGCACTCTTCTAAAAGGTTAATTTTATTTAGCCATTAAAATGTCCTTTAATTTCTTTGCTGTGGTGTGCAGCTCTTCTTCAGGCAGTTTCAGTCCATTTAAAGTGGACCTAAACTCTTGCACAGGAGTACACAGATAAATGAACCCTGTGTCCCCCCTCTGTGTGTTTTTAGAGAACAGCCTGTCTAATTCTCCCTTCTCAGCAAATAATGAGTTAGTGTAATTTGAGCTGTCAGCCGAATTCTGAACTAATATATAAACATAGTATGTTAACTCTTTCTCTGCTCCCAGGATGCCAGGAAGTAACCACTGCAGGAAGAAACCACTGCAGAATCTCAGTATGAGTTTTATAAGCTGTAACAAGGACATGTTTTTTCTTTAAAGGTTATTATGATGTTGCTTATCTTTTAGAGCATACAGGAAGTTCTGAGATCAGGTCTGCTTTAACAAAGATGAAGATTGCCAGACAGATCTATTTACATTTCTAACAAAGCCTCAGTGCCTCAAAAACGTCCAAAGGAAATCTTCACTGTGTCTTTTTGTCAGAACAACCACAATCTCCTTTGAGCTCAACTCTAAAGGACAACTGAAATGAGAGGAATATGGAGGCTGCCATATTTATTGTCTTTTGCCTTTTAACCACTTCCCCTCTCCCAGGACGAGTAACTACGCCCCTGCAAAATGCCATAACTATGTGCAGGGACATAGCTACTATGTCCCTCCCAGCCGCGCATTCACTCCCCCCTCCCCCCCACACACACACACACACACACACCCAGTTCCCATTCGTTGATCTAAGTCCCTGTGTGAATGACCGCAGCCGTCTATGACTCGGCGCTGCCATTCACAAAGACCGTAAACGCAGTGCTTACTGTTTGCGTAGTAATACTACGCATACGGAAGTAAGCTGCGAGGACATCTTGTGGACAAATAGTAAGATTACATCTTCATTTTTTTTCAATAAAGGACCTATTTTTACCATAGTTTTACATTTGAAATTAACCCCTGACCTCCCACACTCTCCAATAGTTACCAATTTTTATTTGTTTATTTTTTTTAACAAAAAAAAAATACAAATTAAAAAAAACATAGCTACCTTAGGGACTGAACTTTTTAATATGTATGTAAAGAGGGTATATTACTATTACTTTATAAATTATGGGCTTGTAATTATGGGCTTTATTTCCAGATAAAATATTGGCACCATACACTGCACTAGGAAAAAAAATTAAACGCTGCAATAACCGGGACAAATGGGCAAATAAAATGTGTGGGTTTTAATTACGCTAGCTTGTATTATTTCAAAACTATAATGACCGAAAACTGAAAACTAAATTTTTTCCACTTTTTCTTATTTTTCCAGTTAAAATACTTTTAGAATAAAAGAATTCTTATCAAAAAGTACCCCCCAAAGAAAGTCTAATTGGTGGCAAAAAACACAAGATACAGTATATATTGTTTCGTTGTGATAAGTAGTAATAAAGTTATAGGCAAATGAATGGAAGGAGCGCTGACAGGTGAAAATTGCTCTGTTTTTGTAAGAGGAAAAAAACTCTGAGGTGAAGTGGTTAAACAACAACAACAGCTGCCTTGCTGGCATTCTGCTGATCTTTCATGCATGCATTAGCAGTAACTGGATCATCATACACCGGAAACAACCATGCAGCAAATCCAGTCAAACTTAAGTTATATATCTGCCCTGCATGCTTGTTCATGGTCTATGACTAAAAGAGCCTCACGGGGGGACAGAAAAAAAAAAACCAGTGACTGAGGCCCAGTGCACACCGAGCGGTTTTAGCAGCGATCCGCCAACCGCATCCGCCTGTGAAAACGCTTGGCTAATGTATTTCAATGAGATGGTGCACACCAGCGGTTTGAGGTTTTTAGCAAACCGCAAACATGCCTCCTGCTGCACGTTTGAGGTTTGCAGAAGCGTTTCCGCCTCAATGTAAAGTATAGGAAAAATGCAAACCGCTCTGGAAAATGCTACATCAGAGCGGTTTTCCACCCATTTTTGTTACAGAAGCTGTTCAGTAACATCTTTTACTGTAACAATATTTGTAATCTGCTACACAAAAACGCTCCCAAAAACGCTAGGCATGTTTAGAAAACGTCACAAATTATGCCTAGAATCGCTGTGAAATCTTTTTCAAAAACCGCTTGCGTTTTGAGGATCTGCTAGCGGTTTTGGTGTGCACTGGGCCTTACTTCCTGTCCAGCAGGGAGCAAAACACTGAGCGAGGGGCTGAGCTATGCAAATCACTCTGTCTGTGGACTCTGCTGCAGAATGATTTAAACATGAAATGGTGCGGTGCGATTGTCCTGCGGTGGGCTCCCCTGCGTCAGGACAGTCGCACCTCAACATGTGTGAAACCAGCCTTAAGCTGGCCACTAACTGTCCAATTTCTAGCGAAAAATCGTTTGAGCGATCAGAAATTCTGATCGGATTGGTTGTAAATAATCTCCATTGGTGGACACAATCGATTATGAACGAGTGAAAAAAATGTCGCCCGAATGAATTTTCGTCGAACGAAAATTTGGATTTTCTTAGTGGTCGTGATAGATAGGAAGCAATGATTGGTTAGTTGATGGTGTAGTGAACGATTTTTCGTCCGATCAGAATTTCTGATCGCTCGAACGATTTTTCGCTAGAAATTGGACCGTTAGTGGTCAGCTTTAGTGAGTACTTTAAAAATACAGGTGCGAGCTCCCAAAAAAACAAACAGATGTACTTACCTGGGGCTTCCTCCAGCCTCTGGCAGCCTATCTGTCCCTCACCGCAGCTCCGGTGTCCTCTCTGTTGCAGATACCGACCTCACCATGTCGGCATCTTGTGCACCTGCGTGTGGCCATGCTGCTCGCGAACGCACTCACGTGGTCTGGAGTTCTGTGCGCAGACTGCACAACACCCCAGACCATGTGAGCGTGATCGCGAGCAGCATGGCCACACGCTAGCGCAGGCGCAGAAGATGCCGGCCTGGTGAGGTTGGCATCCGTAACGGAAGGGATCCCAGGACACCGGAGCTGTGGCAAGGGACAGATAGGCTGCAGGATGCCCCAGGTAAGTAGATCTGGGGTTTTTTTGGGAGCTTGCACTTGTCCTTTAAAGAGACACTGAAGCGAAAACAAAATATATGATATAGTGAATTGGTTGCGTACTATGAATAATTACTAGAAGATTAGCAGCAAAGAAAATATCCTCATATTTTTATTTTCAGGTATACAGTGTTCTTTCTAACATTGCGTCATTCTCTAATATGTGCAGATTACACAACACTCAGCATTCAAAATGATTCTTCCAGAGCAGTCTGTGAACTAATGACCTCTCCTCTAGCAGATAAAAAGTAATTAGTTCACTTACAGTTGAGATAATAAAAGTCAGCTAACAGCCCTCTCCACGACTTTGAAAGTCGTAGAGATTAATGGCTTTTTTGCATAGAGATAACAACTAGTTTCTTATCTCTTCCTGTACTGGAAACAATTAGACTGATATATCTGATCTTAATGTTTTATTTCTTAGCTGTACTACACATACAAATCATAATATCATCATTTTTTTTTTCGCTTCAGTGTCTCTTTAAAGTTGCTCCAGCCCCATAACTGTGTCCATACTGTAGACAGCATGAGCCCAGGTAATTATCATTATGTAGTAATTTAATTTGTACTGCTGTAGTACTGCCCTCAGTCTGCAGTTCTGAGCCAGAAGCTCTGAGATGCAAGGAACTATGAGCCAATGGAACAAAAGACAATTTTAGCAATTATTTATATGATCAGTTATAGTAATGATTTTTTTGTGTTTAAAATATAGTTCTGCCATAAGTATTGTTTTTAGCATTTTTATTACGGTTTAGTAAGTGTACACCATCATTTGGATTTGATACCTTCAGTGCAGAGCTTTATATAAGCAATAGATAACCGCTTGCTTCTTCGCCTACACTATCAGTTAATTTGAAGCAAGCTCTCACTCCAGGGCCAGTAGCATAACAATTAAAATAATTCCACCCTGTTGTTCACTTCAATTTAAAGCTGTTGGAGGAAGGAGGAATGCACTAAGCAAAATAAGAGAAGTTTATAAAAGGACTCAAAGCATCACCTGAAAGCAATAAGGTCATTTCTTAAAGGCCCAGTTCAATTACACACCATAAGCATGCTTTTATTGTTAATAAACGAAAAACTTAAATTAATAGTAGTTTTCAAAAATAAGACATTTTTTGGGCAGCAGACCTGTTGCGCACTTGTTTTTTTGTTTTGTTTTTCACACCCTTCTGGGTAAACTCTAGAGACTGCTTTGTGTGAGAATCCCAGGAGACGAACAGTTGTAAGGATACTCAATCCAACCCACCTAGCACTAACAGTTGCGCTACAATCAAAATCACTTGGATCACATTTTTAACCAATTCTCGTGTTTGAGGTGAATGTTAAAACCTTTTTTTCCCAGTGCAAAATGCAAAATGTACAGGAAAAACACACACACATTTTATTCTGGAGTTATATTGTGCAATTTTTAAGTGTGCGTGTAAAGTCCTATTCAGTTATACTAAATGAGACAAAAATGCAGCATGCAGTGTGTCTGCGCAATGACAACAATTTAAACCAAAGTAGTGGGAGCAGAGCACAATGATTTACATCATAAAATGAGTGACTTGGTGATCAGTATTACTGAAACTGAAGAAGAATTAAAGAGCCTAGTTATGCATGTCAAACAAAAAAGTGCCAAAACTGGTCTGCTGCTTAACATCAGTCATGTAATCTGCTCCAATGAACCATCAGCAAATAGATAGAGAAAAAGTAGAAGTTTACATTAAATCAGTTGGTATGCATTAGTATGCGTTAGTACCCGTTAGTGCGTACTGGTACGCGTTTTTTCCATAGCAGTGCATTGGGAAGAAGATTTCAGTTAAAACGCGTTAAGTGTGAAAGGTGCCATAGGAAAACACGGGCATTACTTTGAAAATCAGTTTTCTTTCCGTTTTAACTGAGAGCAACTGATTAAGTGTAAAAGAGCACTTAAAGAGAACCCGAACTGAAAATAAAAAGTTAAAATAACCATACACATGTCATACTTACCTCCTGTGTAGCCTACTACTCAATCTCTTTCTCCTCTCCTGCGTCTCTTTTGTCCACTGTGATCAATGGATTTCTCCATCCTCCATTTTGAAAATAGCCATTAATTCAATAACAGCTTCCTGGTCAGCACACTGTTCAACTGTAATATCACCCACTTGAGCCATAAGGAAACATGGACATTACCTTACAGATTCAGTTGTAACTGACAGCTGCTGATAAATAACTGCCAGTAACTGGTATATTTCAGTTCTGACAAAATATTGTCAGAACTGGAAGAGATCACTGTAAGAAGAAAATGGTGAGCTTCTGAGAGGAACTGATGGCGAGGTTAGTATGTAATATTCATTTGCAGCTACGTCACGTGTTTATTTTAAATAATTTTCCTCACTTCAGGTTCCCTTTAACCACTTGAGGACCACAGTCTTTCTACCCCTTAAGGACCGGCCACTTTTTTTCCATTCAGACCACTGCAGCTTTCACGGTTTATTGCTCGCTCATACAACCTACCACCTAAATGAATTTTGGCTCCTTTTCTTGTCACTAATAAAGCTTTCTTTTGGTGCTATTTGATTGCTCCTGCGATTTTTACTTTTTATTATATTCATCAAAAAAGACATGAATTTTGGCAAAAAAATGATTTTTTTAACTTTCTGTGCTGACAATTTTCAAATAAAGTAAAATTTCTGTATACATGCAGCGCGAAAAATGTGGACAAACATGTTTTTGATAAAAAAAAAACCATTCAGTGTATATTTATTGGTTTGGGTAAAAGTTATAGCGTTTACAAACTATGGTGCAAAAAGTGAATTTTGCCATTTTCGAGCATCTATGACTTTTCTGACCCCCTGTCATGTTTCATGAGGGGCTAGAATTCCAGGATAGTATAAATACCCCCCAAATGACCCCATTTTGGAAAGAAGACATCCCAAAGTATTCACTGAGAGGCATAGTGAGTTCATAGAAGATATTATTTTTTGTCACAAGTAAGCGGAAAATGACACTTTGTGACAAAAAAAAAGAAAAACAAAAAGAATCCATTTCTTCTAACTTGCGACAAAAAAAAATGAAATCTGCCACGGACTCACCATGCCCCTCTCTGAATACCTTGAAGTGTCTACTTTCCAAAATGGGGTCATTTGTAGGGTGTGTTTACTGTCCTCGCATTTTGGGGGGTGCTAATTTGTAAGCACCCCTGTAAAGCCTAAAGGTGCTCATTGGACTTTGGGCCCCTTAGCGCAGTTAGGCTGCAAAAAAGTGCCACACATGTGGTATTGCCGTACTCAAGAGAAGTAGTAGAATGTGTTTTGGGGTGTATTTTTACACATACCCATGCTGGGTGGGAGAAATATCTCTGTAAATGACAATTTTTTCATTTTTTTTTACACACAATTGTCCATTTACAGAGTTATTTCTCCCACCCAGCATGGGTATGTGTAAAAATACACCCCAAAACACATTGTACTACTTCTCCCGAGTACGGCGATACCACATGTGTGGCACTTTTTTGCACCCTAACTGCGCTAAAGGGCCCAAAGTCCAATGAGTACCTTTAGGATTTCACAAGTCATTTTGCGGAATTTGATTTCCAGACTACTCCTCACGGTTTAGGGCCCCTAAAATGCCAGGGCAGTATAGGAACCCCACAAATGACCCCATTTTAGAAAGAAGACACCCCAAGGTATTCCGTTAGGAGTATGGTGAGTTCATAGAAGATTTTATTTTTTGTCAAAAGTTAGCGGAAAATTGATTTTTATTGTTTTTTTCACAAAGTGTCATTTTCCACTAACTTGTGACAAAAAATAAAATCTTCTATGAACTCACCATACTCCTAACGGAATACCTTGAGGTGTCTTCTTTCTAAAATGGGGTCATTTGTGGGGTTCCTATACTGCCCTGGCATTTTAGGGGCCCTAAACCGTGAGGAGTAGTCTGGAAATCAAATTCCGCAAAATGACCTGTGAAATCCTAAAGGTACTCATTGGACTTTGGGCCCTTTAGCGCAGTTAGGGTGCAAAAAAGTGCCACACATGTGGTATCACCGTACTCGGGAGAAGTAGTACAATGTGTTTTGGGGTGTATTTTTACACATACCCATGCTGGGTGGGAGAAATAACTCTGTAAATGGACAATTGTGTGTAAAAAAATCAAAAGATTGTCATTTACAGAGGTATTTCTCCCACCCAGCATGGGTATGTGTAAAAATACACCCCAAAACACATTGTACTACTTCTCCCGAGTATGGCAATACCACATGTGTGGCACTTTTTTGCACCCTAACTGCGCTAAAGGGCCCAAAGTCCAATGAGTACCTTTAGGATTTCACAGGTCATTTTGCGAAATTTGATTTCCAGACTACTCCTCACGGTTTAGGGCCCCTAAAATGCCAGTTCAGTATAGGAACCCCACAAATGACCCCATTTTAGAAAGAAGACACCCCAAGGTATTCCGTTAGGAGTATGGTGAGTTCATAGAAGATTTTATTTTTTGTCACAAGTTAGTGGAAAATGACACTTTGTGAAAAAAACAATAAAAATCAATTTTCCGCTAACTTTTGACAAAAAATAAAATCTTCTATGAACTCACCATACTCCTAACGGAATACCTTTGGGTGTCTTCTTTCTAGAATGGGGTCATTTGTGAGGTTACTATATTGCCCTGGCATTTTAGAGGCCCTAAACCGTGAGGAGTAGTCTTGAAACCAAATGTCGCAAAATGACCTGTGAAATCCTAAAGGTACTCATTGGACTTTGGGCCCCTTAGCGTACTTAGGGTGTAAAAAAGTGCCACACATGTGGTACCGCCGTACTCAGGAGAAGTAGTATAATGTGTTTTGGGGTGTATTTTTACACATACCCATGCTAAGTGGGAGAAATATCTCTGTAAATGACAATTGTTTGATTTGTTTTACACACAATTGACCATTTACATAGAAATTTCTCCCACCCAGCATGGGTATGTGTAAAAATACACCCCAAAACACATTATACTACTTTTCCTGAGTACGGCGGTACCACATGTGTGACACTTTTTTGCAGCCTAGGTGCGCTAAGGGGCCCAACGTCCTATTCACGGGTCATTTTGAGGCATTTGTTTTCTAGACTACTCCTCGCGGTTTAGGGCCCCTAAAATGCCAGGGCAGTATAGGAACCCCACAAGTGACCCCATTTTAGAAAGAAGACACCCCAAGGTATTCCGTTAGGTGTATGGCGAGTTCATAGAAGATTTTATTTTTTGTCACAAGTTAGTGAAAAATGACACTTTGTGAAAAAACCCCAATAAAAATCAATTTCCGCTAACTTTTGACAAAAAATAAAATCTTCTATGAACTCGTCATACACCTAACAGAATACCTTGGGGTGTCTTTTTTTCTAAAATGGGGTCACTTGTGGGGTTCCTATACCGCCCTGGCATTTTACGGGCCCAAAACCGTGAGTAGTCTGGAAACCAAATGTCTCAAAATGACTGTTCAGGGGTATAAGCATCTGCAAATTTTGATGACAGGTGGTCTATGAGGGGGCAAATTTTGTGGAACCGGTCATAAGCAGGGTGGCCTTTTAGATGACAGGTTGTATTGGGCCTGATCTGATGGATAGGAGTGCTAGGGGGGTGACAGGAGGTGATTGATGGGTGTCTCAGGGGGTGGTTAGAGGGGAAAATAGATGCAATCAATGCACTGGGGAGGTGATCGGAAGGGGGTCTGAGGGGGATCTGAGGGTTTGGCCAAGTGATCAGGAGCCCACACGGGGCAAATTAGGGCCTGATCTGATGGGTAGGTGTGCTAGGGGGTGACAGGAGGTGATTGATGGGTGTCTCAAGGTGTGATTAGAGGGGGGAATAGATGCAAGCAATGCACTGGCGAGGTGATCAGGGCTGGGGTCTGAGGGCATTCTGAGGGTGTGGGCGGGTGATTGAGTGCCCTAGGGGCAGATAGGGGTCTAATCTGATAGGTAGCAGTGACAGGGGGTGATTGATGGGTAATTAGTGGGTGTTTAGGGTAGAGAACAGATGTGAACACTGCACTTGGGAGGTGATCGGACGTCGGATCTGCGGGCGATCTATTGGTGTGGGTGGGTGATCAGATTGCCCGCAAGGGGCAGGTTAGGGGCTGATTGATGGGTGGCAGTGACAGCGGGTGATTGATGGGTGGCAGTGACAGGGGGTGATTGATGGGTGATTGATAGGTGATTGACAGGTGATCAGTGGGTTATTACAGGGAAGGACAGATGTAAATAATGCCCTGGCGAATTGATAAGGGGGGGTCTGAGGGCAATCTGAGTGTGTAGGCGGGTGATTGGGTGCCCGCAAGGGGCAGATTAGGGTCTGATCTGATGGGTAACAGTGACAGGTGGTGATAGGGGGTGATTGATGGGTAATTAGTGGGTGTTTAGAGGAGAGAATAGATGGAAACACTGCGCTTGGGTGGTGATCTGATGTCGGATCTGCGGGCGATCTATTGGTGTGGGTGGGTGATCAGTTTGCCCGCAAGGGGCAGGTTAGGGGCTGATTGATGGGTGGCAGTGACAGGGGTGATTGATGGGTGATTGACAGGTGATTGACAGGTGATCAGTGGGTTATTACAGGGAAGGACAGATGTAAATAATGCCCTGGCGAATTGATAAGGGGGGGTCTGAGGGCAATCTGAGCGTGTAGGCGGGTGATTGGGTGCCCGCAAGGGGCAGATTAGGGTCTGATCTGATGGGTAACAGTGACAGGTGGTGATAGGGGGTGATTGATGGGTAATTAGTGAGTGTTTAGAGGAGAGAATAGATGGAAACACTGCGCTTGGGTGGTGATCTGATGTCGGATCTGCGGGCGATCTAATGGTGTGGGTGGGTGATCAGATTGCCCGCAAGGGGCAGGTTAGGGGCTGATTGATGGGTGGCAGTGACAGGGGGTGATTAATGGGTGATAGGTGATTGGCAGGTGATTGACAGGTGATCAGTGGGTTATTACAGGGAAGAACAGATGTAATTAATGCACTGGCGAATTGATAAGGGGGGGTCAGAGGGCAATCTGAGCGTGTTGGCGGGTGATTGGGTGCCCGCAAGGGGCAGCTTAGGGTCTGATCTGATAGGTAACAGTGACAGGTGGTGATAGGGGGTGATTGATGGGTGATTGATGGGTAATTAGTGGGTGTTTAGAGAAGATAACAGATGTAAACAATACATTTGGGAGGTAATCTGACGGCGGGTTTGCGGGCGATCTAATGGTGTGGGTGGGTGATCAGATTGCCCGCAAGGGGCAGGTTAGGGGCTGATTGATGGGTGGCAGTGACAGGGGGTGATTGATGGGTGATAGGTGATTGGCAGGTGATTGACAGGTGATCAGTGGGTTATTACAGGGAAGAACAGATGTAATTAATGCACTGGCGAATTGATAAGGGGGGGTCAGAGGGCAATCTGAGCGTGTTGGCGGGTGATTGGGTGCCCGCAAGGGGCAGATTAGGGTCTGATCTGATAGGTAAAAGTGACAGGTGGTGATAGGGGGTGATTGATGGGTGATTGATGGGTAATTAGTGGGTGTTTAGAGGAGAGAATAGATGTAAACAATGGATTTGGGAGGTGATCTGATGTCGGATCTGCGGGCGATCTATTGGTGTGGGTGGGTGATCAGATTGCCCGCAAGGGGCAGGTTAGGGGCTGATTGTTGGGTGGCAGTGACAGGGGGTGATTGATGGGTGATTGATGGGTGATTGATGGGTGATTGACGGGTGATTGACAGGTTATCAGGGAAGATAGATGCATACAGTACACAGGGGGGGGGGGGTCTGGGGGGGGGTCTGGGGAGAATCTGAGGGGTGGGGGGGTGATCAGGAGGGGGCAGGGGGCAGGGGGGGGGGATAAAAAAAAAATAGCGTTGACAGATAGTGACAGGGAGTGATTGATGGGTTATTAGGGGGGTGATTGGGTGCAAACAGGGGTCTGGGGGGTGGGCAGGGGGGGGGTCTGAGGGGTGCTGTGGGCGATCAGTGGGCGGGGGGGGGCAGATCAGTGTGTTTGGGTGCAGACTAGGGTGGCTGCAGCCTGCCCTGGTGGTCCCTCGGACACTGGGACCACCAGGGCAGGAGGCAGCCTGTATAATACACTTTGTATACATTACAAAGTGTATTATACACTTTGTAGCGGCGATCGCGGGGTTAACATCCCGCCGGCGCTTCCGTATGGCCGGCGGGATGTTACGGCGGGTGGGCGGAGCCAGTTGCCGGGGGAAGCGCGCGTCATCAATGACGCGATCGCTCCCCCGGCATGCCTAAAGGACGCGCCGCCTGAAGGCGTATTGCGGTCCTTTAGGCGTCCACTTTGCCGCCGCCCATGGGCTGTGGGCGGTCGGCAAGTGGTTAATCTTCCTAGGATCTTCCACTAAGTAACTTTAGTAACAATGTTCACAATATTGCAAAAACTGATTGTTCATTGCAAAAAAGTTGCTAGTCTTGGAAACATCGCATTGTGGGTACACTTATTGCTTGGAAAGAAAGCTATGGCAAGTTTGAACAAGATACTAAAGGATAGAGATGTCACTTTACCAACAAAGATCAGGATAGTTAGAACGATGGTCTTTCCAGTAGCAACATATGGCTCTGAAAGTTGGACTATAAATAAGGTTATGCATGCTTTTGCACTGTGGGTGTGGAGAAACATACTGAGAGTTTCCTGGACTGCTAGACGATCTAACCAGTCAATGTATAAAGAAATAAGGCCAGAGTGTTCACTAGAAGGGCTGATACTACTATTAAAACTCAAATACTTTGGTCACATAATGAGAAGACCGGATTCTTTGGAGAAATCCTTGATGCTTGGAAAAATTGAGGGCCAAAGAAGACGAGGACGACAGAGGCTAAGATAGATAGACAACATATGTAAAGCTATGAACATACCGATGCAACAGCTGAAAGAAGCAGTGCTTGACAGACACCTGGCATACAAAAGTATATATGGTCAAGAAAAGTCAAAGTCGACTGAAAAGATGAGGAGGAGGATCAGTATTATGCATACATGCAAAAAGGGCATCTGGAAAAAGGGTGCAGGATATAGATGGAATGTTAAGATATTATCTAAAACAATTTTTCTATGGTTTCTAAATCATAATCTAAAATCACGTATAAATATGTTGAAAGAACAGTAATAAAATCTGTAAATTTCATCTATAACTATAAAATGATATTTAAAGAGAATCTGTACTCTAATATTCTTACAATAAAAAGCATACCATTCTATTTATTATTTTCTCCTGTGCCCCTCTGTGCTGTTTCTGCCACTCTCTGCTGCAATCCTGGCTTGTAATTAACAGTTTTAGGCAGTGTTTACAAACAAACTAACCAGCTTCTAATAGGCTCAGCTAAGCATAGTGTGTGAGTCATTCAGAGTGTGCAGGGGGCCTGCAGAGGGTGTGTATCGCTTCTACCAATCACAAGCAGCCCTGCACATTCCACACAATCAAGCCTTAGCCCGACAAACAGGACAGAGGAAAGATACATTGATTTATTACAGAGACAGTGCAGTTAGGAAAGACTGCAGTAAGCCAGAGCAGATTAGAACAGGCATAGGAACTTATAAGATAGAAGAACGAAGGATGAAAAATTTGTTACAGAGTCTCTTTAAAATTGTATTAAGCATGGGAAAGAAATTGTAAATATTAGATATTTTACTGTAACTATACCTAAGCCCTACTCTCACATAGAACCCTCCCTGTACCTATCCTTAACCCTTAGACGTCCCCTGGTGTTGCCTAACCCTAAAACCCCCTTGGTGGTGCCTAAACCTAAGACCCCCCTGTTGGTGCCTAAACCTAAGACCCCCCTGTTGGTGTCTAACCCTAAGACCCCCCTGGTGATGCCTAACCCTAAACCCCCCCTGGTGGTGCCTAAACCTAAGACCCCCCCCCCGGTGGTGCCTAACCCTAAAACTCTCCTGGTGGTGCCTAACCCTAAGACCCCCCTGTTGGTGCCTAACCCTAAGACCCCCCTGTTGGTGCCTAACTCTAAGAGCCCCCTGTTGGTGCCTAACTCTAAGAGCCCCCTGTTGGTGCCTAACTCTAAGAGCCCCCTGTTGGCGCCTAACTCTAAGACCCTAAAATATAGACAAGAAGATGACATTTTGGCACTAGATAGATCCACATTGTTAGAGGTAAAGAACAGGGTGAGGCAGAGATTTGGTTGGATGGCGTTCTGTGAGTTGATACATGCTGTTTGCTTTGGGTCCCTGTCACAAGGACCCTTATGTGAGTGCTTTTTGTGGATGTTTTTTAAGGAAGCCAGTGGCAATACATTTTTTAAGGTGGATACGCTTAGATGAGTTTTTTTATCTTTTATGCATGCAACCACTGTGGGTATTTACATCCAAACAAGTGTGGACAATTACAGCTCGGAAAGAGAGGGCCAGCAGGGAAGATACCAGCCGCTGGTCGTATGATGCCTTGTTTCAGACCCTGTAATTAATGTCTGATACAGTCTGGTAAGCGCACTGTGTTTCTGTGGTGTAATGCTGGTGGAGGAGGTGGCTAGAGATTAGCGCTGAAGGTTATATATTGTAACTCTAAGACCCCCCTGGTGGTGCCTAACCCTAAAACCCCCCTGGTGGTGGCTGCCTAACCCTAAAACCCCCGTGGTGGTGTCTAACCCTAAAAACTCACCTACTTTGCTGCAAATAACATGAATATAAAAAGCTATGTATTTTTAATAGTATAAAAAGCCTAACAACAACGTACGCATTTAAAATCTTAAAATAACGGTAATATAAAAAAAAAATCAAAAATGTATATATTTCTAATAAAATAAATAGCCTAACAATAATGTACGCATTAAAAAATCTTAAAACAAAGGTAATACAAAAAAAGTATATTACATTATGAATGTGAAAACTAATTTACGCATTGTAATTCCAAAAACAAAGTTAATTCAAAAAGTGATATATTTGTAAGATAATTAGCTTCAAAGCGATAATTTACGCATAGTACTCCTAAAAACAAATTTAAAAACGCTAAAATAAGTTAAAACTATAGTCAAAACAAATTTCTAAATGATATTTGTTACAAAAAGTATTCAGTAAACAAAAAAATTTGATTTCATGGTCCCGGCAACCACTATTTAACGGGTGCTCTAATTTCTTCTTTGGTGCCCAATGGCCGATATTTTGCATTGGAGCCTATGGTGCCCCCTTTTAGTTCATTAGCCATAGTCGCCCTTTTTTCCTTTTCCCCAGTATTACATGTGGGCTTGCAAAATCAGATAGAATCCCATCTAGTGAGAACAATGCCTAACTGACCTGAAACTGCATTATTTTATGTACAGTATTTGGGACGCTAGTGCTACAAGGCCAGAGTACTGCTTGTTGGGTTTTAAAGTCCTATTAAAAGCAAACACATTTTCTTAAATCTACTCTTGACTGGCTTATAAGCTATTTGATTAGTTAGTTATATTTTGGCCTAGGCCACACTATTTCCTGGAATGGATGGCAGGAAACAAAGACCTAAAGCTCAGGCCACACGTCTGTTTTCAGTTTTTTGGTTTTTTTTTTTTTTGCTTGTTCAGGTTTGTCCACTGCATTCCTGCACCAGATGCATTCAAGCAAACCTGAAGCGAGGAATACTTACCCATGTAGAGGGAAGGCTCTGGATCCCATAGAGTCTTCCCAGTTCCCTCTCCATGCCCTTGTTCCACCTCTTTCTATGCCTTTCAGACTCCTCAGCAGGCTTCAGAAGTACTCACATCCCCAAAGATGGGTGCAACAGTACAGCACATCTGCAAGCCTGAACTCACACGTGCCCAGTACGAAATGCGCTCATCTTCGGAAGCACTCGGGAAGGGAGTACTTTAAAAGGCTGCCTGAGGAGACCCGAAGATGTATTCAGCCTACTGGTTGAATAATTTCAATAGGGGGACAGTAAACAGTTGATGATCAGTGCTACAGCTTGATTTGAAGAAAGTCATGAATCAAATCGAAATCACAATTTCTGACAGAAAAATCGCAATAACAATTTTTCCCTAAAATCGTGCAGCCCTAGTGGACAGAGCAACAGACCTCCTGAGAAATACTGTATATTCATATATTCAGGTGTGCTAACACTCTGTTGCCAGTGGACATAGTATGAACTGAGTCTTAAAGTACTTAGTTAGGACTCAGGGGTCCAGACAGTGCTCACTTGCTGCACCACAGACTATCACTGCTAGATACAGTCTGTGCCACACCTCCAGGTTGCTAAAATGCAAACAGCAGCAGCCTTACCTACAGCCCCAGAAACAAATCCCTCTGGATTTAGTTTTAGTCTCACCATCAAAATTTCAAGAGAGGATTTTTATGCAGCAGAGACCTCAATTCATACAGCTAAAAGTATGATTCTGAGCACTCTGATTACTAAGTTACTAGAAGGTATTTTTAGATCTCTCCATAGAGATGGGCTCAATACCAGAGAATTACAAAATGACTTGTAAAGCACTCTAGCACAGCTAGATTAAATTTTACACAAATGTTTAAGTTGGCAATAAGGGAATTTACACCTGCCTGGCACCAAGTACCCAAATACAGATCTTAAAATGCTATTTTCAGTATTAAGTGTTGCATATTCTTATCAAAATAGCTTCAAAACAGGAACTAGAATAAAAGAAGTAATCCTGTAGACACGCCAAAGTCAGCATAAGAGAATGAATAAAACTTACGCAACTCAGACTGGTGTGTTATAAGAGAGGAAACAGAGCGCAGGATCTTAATGGCTTGTAAAAGTTACAAATCAGCCCCACAATGCTGTGCTGCGTGGTTTAGCAGCCAGAGAGGCCGCGCTTGCACGTCAGAGATAACTGATATGTGCTATAACACACAGAGATAGGAATCATTCTTGTGTACAGAAAAACATTTGCGTGAGCCAGAGAGGTAATTACTCCAGGAAAGTTCCCATTACCTTACGAGAACTCAAGCTCCAAATGTCAGAGAGAGGCTGTCTTTATACTGACACCATTATCTCACAGAACATTGTTTCTCTAGGATGCTGGTCAAGGCAAAAGTCCTCCAACTCATCTGATGTAAAGTATACCTGATAAGGGGGTTTAGCTCAGCAGTTCTCTGCATGCAGCGTAAAAGAATATTTTTTTCAAGAGACGCGCTGGCAGGATACAAACAATGAGCACAGTGTAACGATTGGTATCAGCACACAGAGATAATCTGATTATTGGGGATCTGCAGTATCACCAAAAATGCAGATTTATACCCGATTATTGATGATCTGCAGTATCATCGATAATCTGATATATTGCTAACCTCTGGGCTCCAGCAAAGAACACAATAATGACAGTAGAAACACAGTCGTGTGGAAAACTCCAGCACACGGCAATTCCTCAGAGGTGTGGTTACCTCTGAATGGGAACCCCGTGTGTGAGATCCTCTATCCAAGCTGAGTGAGGAATCTCGACCCCCAGCAGTAATCGTCTGCTTGGGGCAAGCGTCTCGGAGAGGCAAGTCTCAGATATAACCCTCCAGTGGGAGACGTTCCACTGAAGGGAGAATGGTCGGACAGGCAAAGGTTCAGCAACAGAGATGACAGATGAAGTACAAAGACAGAAGGCTGATACGGTATCCAAGGCAAGCAGGGTCTGGCAATGGAATATCAGATATGCAAGGTACCGAATCAGAAGACAAAAGAGTAGTCAGAGAAGCAAATAGGTCATAACAGATAATCAATGCAATTAGTACTTTAAGCTATCAAGAACTGACTCAGTGTGGATTCCCAGCTCCAGCCGGTTCTGGCACACTGTAGGATCTAGCTAAAGGTCTGAGTGCTTCCACGTAGTGATCGCAACGGCAGACAACCAGAAAATGACCAGCACCCAGTATATATAGCACAGCGCTCTCCAGCGCCTCCCCTAAGTGCTGGACCAATGGGAACTGGTTGAATCGTCAGCTGACCGGCCTGGTCAGCTGACTCCCTTCTGGCTGTCATTTAAGTTCTACCTCTCAGCGCGCGCGCGTCCTTCTAAACCTGTGTGAACTATCAATCCCAGCCACACCAGAACTCTGCTGCAAAAAAAACCCTGCACTGCACGCGGAATCCGCCGCTATGCCACCAGCGCATGCGGCGGTTCCTCCGCGTTCAGGCGGACACAAAGACGCGTGAACATCCGCCTCAGCTGCCGCGCTAGATGTGGAACCCGCCGCTATGCCACCAGCGCATGCGGCGGTTCCTCCGCGTTCAGGTGGACACAAAGACGCGTGAGCATCCGCATCAGCTGCCGCGCTAGATGCGGAACCCGTCGCCCTGCTAGAGGTGCATGCGGCGGTGCTTCCGCGTTTTCTCACACACAGTCTCTTAATACACTCTATAGCAGGGGGTGCACACATTGGAAAACACTTTAAAATCATACACAAGACACAAAAATGCATTAAGGTCAGAGTTAACAGTCCAGGGTAGTATTATAAACATTCTTATGCTATCTACTTCCATGGGCCAAGAGGGGCCAGTGATAGAGAATCCCTCCACCACACTGGATAGCTGAGCACTCACCAGTAGTAGGGGTCTAAAGTTATGAGGGTCAACTGCACTTTCGGGACATTTCCAGGCAGCCTTTCACCTCTACAGTCAATTTCTACTCCATGGATATCACTGAAAAGACCAGTAGATCCACTGCCTTATATTAGTCCCAATGCCCCAATCTATTTCCACAATCTTCACTTTGTATGGCATATCCACACCTCAGCAGGAGACAAGTACGGTCTGCCTGACTATGGTTACTTTATGCGCAAGGTATAGGGACTCAAGGCTGTAAGGCAATGGTACTACCAGTTCTCACAAAACAATGGTTCAGGCTACTAGCGTAGTCAGGGTCGGACTGGGCCACAGTAGTACAGTTTTTTCCCTCGGTGGGCCCCCCCTCCAGGTCTCTGGTGGGCCCCCCCACTCCTTGTCTGACAGAGCTCCAATTGCTGCCTGCAGCACAAAAATTCTCTTCTCAGTGCTGTAATCACTCATGCTGAGAGCAGTGGCGTAGCTAAGGAGCTGTGGGCTCGATGCAAATTTTACAATGGGGCCCCCCCATTTTGCTGGGCAGCAGTGTCTCTGAATTACAATGCTGCTAAGATCATGTACATTTGGCCCTGTCCATAATACATCGTGACCACACCCATTTTCCGGTGCATGGTCACACCCTTTTTTCACCGCAATCATGGGATGTGTGGGCTCCAGGTTAAAATTTCTTTGGTGGGCCCCCAGTGTCCCAGTCCGACCCTGAGCGTAGTTACACTGACGGAGAAGACTAGATGATGTAATAGTATAATACAATAGACTATGAAGGAGATGAGGGAGGGATTTCTGCATCTAGCTACATGTACCTACATCAGCTATATACAATATACTGATTTAGAAAAGCTGGCCAAAAGGCAAAAGCTACATAATCAGTATTTTAGAATTAACAAAACAGATGTTGACTTTATGAAAGCTGACACATATTATGCACTACTTTATTTGATTCTGTATACTTCAGCACTGCTGCACACATATCCTTGTAATAAATAGTTACTCCAGCAAGGATATTGATACTGCCACTGTTCAGTCCCCAGTATTCATCAACATCAGCTTCCAAGTCTCTTGCATACACCTCTCTCCTGCAAAGTGTACCTGTCACCACGCAAAATCAGGAAGTGTAAATAAGAAGGTATTTAATAAGCTTCTCAATACAATTCAATACAAGTTTCCATCAATAAGAAAAAACTTTTAATCTAGCATTGTGGGGCCTATGACATGGATCCAGCATATATTCAACACTAAAAAAAAACACAAATTGCTGCTCATACGTTATGCCTGAAGACGTGGAGAAACTTGTCGGGTGGTGTATGAGCAGCAATTTATGACTTTTAAAATGCTGAATATTTGCTGGGTCCCTGTCATAGGGCCCACAATGTGAGTTTAAAGTTTGGTTTTACTGATATAAACTTATTAAATACCTGTTTATTTGCACTTCCTGTTTTTGTATGGTGGCAGGTCCACTTTGCAGTAGAGAGGGGTATACGGGAGGCTTGGAAGTTGATGTTGATGAATACTGGAAACTGTACTGTGGGAGTATCAGTGACATTATCCTTGCCAGATTAACTATTTATTTTAAGGCTATACATGCAATAGTGTTGAGGTCCTATACAGAAGCATTTGTTACTTGGAGCGAGAACCAGGAGCTTTGGCAGCTGTGCACAGCCGGGCGTGGATAGGCACCGACTACTAAACCATTTGAGTTTAAATATGCACTATTTACCATGGCCATACACTTGAAATCATTTTTATGTAAAAAGGCATGAGTGCTCTGACAGCAGGGGGCAGTAAGGTGCCCCCTGTTTTCCCAATAAATGAGAAATGTCACTACGGGACTCATCATGTTTTGGCCTTTGACCCATAGAAGCTAATCAGTATGTCCAGAAACGAATCTAAAGTTGCCACAGATTGCTACCCGTCTCTGCTATTGTAAGATAAGCCTACACGTGAAAACCATTCCATTTATACATTTGACTGCATTATAAGGCTTTCGGGACCCTTCTGCTCCTCTGCAGGAACAGGAAATTGCAGCTAAGCGTTTACATTGTAAATCAACCCCTGAATCATTGATTTGCTTCTATTTATCCAAGAAATGGCCTCACTGTGTCTACCTGCTCCTCCGGGACACACAGCCGCAAGGTAATGATTTTGGTTTGCTAATGAATATTACGCTCAAATAATTATCAGTTAGCCTTGGCAGTTCCTTGCTACAGTTCATGCACTAGTGGAAAACGCAAGTACACAACAGCAGGGAAACTGGATGATAAATAATTTACGCATCACCTTGAGCTACTCGGCAAGCCTCTCAGAGCCGCTCTGTACGGCTATTATTCCATTTAACAAGTTAAACTATTGGAATTATTTATCCAACAAGAACAAGCTCACGGCATCCAAACTGTTAATTATTAATGCGGGAGCCATATGTTTAATATAACATATGCGTAATAACTTCATTCAAACTATAAAGCGATGATTTATGTGACATCGGGGCTGTAAAATAATATCCAGTGGAAAAAAAGAAAACAAAAAAGAAGAAAGCTAAGGGTCGATTTAATTTAAGTCAACCCATGGCGTTTAAACCATGCAGCAATTAGAGGGAAAATCAACTTCTGTAAAAAAAAAATCAAAAAAAAAAATCAGCGTTTTCGGTTGTGGCTCTTAGTTCAGCTCTATTTACTGCAAGGATTAATGGAGATTTTGCTTTTTGTACCTGATTACTTTGCTTTTATTTGCATAAAAAATTGAATCCCACAACGTTCCCTGCTTCTAGCAAAAACTGGTAGATAGAACAAACTTTGCTGCCAGGCAATGAGCAGGTCTAGGTGCTGAAAATGAATAATACAGATAATACAGTACATCCTCTTGCCCTGTGCAGCTAATGTCCACTGCGGTAAAGCCCAGAAACATTACCGGCAGCTCTGGTCTGTCGGAAACAGTGCAGAGACTGTGCGAAGCCGTGACTCACAGAAGCAGAGAGGGATAACTATGACTGTTAGGTGCAGAGAGCCAATAGCAACAGCATCTGTCTCCTGCAAGTCCCACTGATCAGATGTTGATAGGTTGTGATGCCTTCTCGGGAGAGCCAAGCATTTCTACCCCCAGGCAGCTGAGCAGAGAGAACGGAACAAGAGGTTTGCCCTGTAGTCCTTCAGATGTTTAACCCTTTAGGCTCCTGTTTGAAGATGCTGAGGCGCTAGTGGGGAAATCACCTAAGTATGGCATGTTTAGCCTCCCTAGCGTTCATTTTTCCAGGATTTCTGTGCAAAAAGTGGTTCAATTAATTGAATATCATTTTCAAGCATTTTTTTGTACATACTTTTTTAAAATAAGTTTGCCGCAAGATGTTGATGACGCTGCTTGACCCTGGCGTCATCAACACCGATGGCCTTGGAACATTTCATCGCCAAGGGAGATGCAAATCTGCCAAGGGACATGGAAAAGGACTCTGGGAAAGCGATCGGAGGTACATGACAGCTATAGTTTCCGCAGTATAGGTAAGCCAGCTATAGGTTCCACAGTATAGGTAAATCAGGTATGAGTGTCCACAATATAGTGAAGGTTGCTATAGGTGCCACAGTATAGATATGCCAGCTATAGGTTCCACAGTATAGGTATGCCAGCTATAGGTGCCACAGTATAGGTATGCCAGCTATAGGTTCAACACTATTGGTGTGCCAGCTATAGGTTACATCGTATAGGTATGCCTTCTATAGGTTTCATGGTATAACTATGCAAGTTGTAGGTTTCCCAGTGTAGGAAAGCCTTGCAGATCCCCCCCCCCCTCCCCTCCGTCTGTTCCTCCCTCCCATCCATCTGATTCCCCCTCCTTCCCATCCATCTGATTCCCCTCCCTCCATCCCTGATGATCCTCAGGTGCCGCTGAGAGATGAGCAAAGGAGGTATAACTCACCAGAGGCTCTCCAAATCCAAATCCAAAAAAGCTTTATTGGCAGGACCAAATACATTTAGCATTGCCAAAGCAAAACAAACATTAACATGGGGAGGGGGATTGTGGGAATAAGGGAAGGATAAAGGGGGTTGGGGTATATAGTCCATAGGTGTGTGAAGGATGTAAGGGACAGCATGGGGGGCTGGGATATACAGTCCATAGGGGGGTATTGGGGGAATACAGTCCATGTGTTATCATGTTCCTCTCAGTTGATGGCAGGCAGTGACATATCGGGCAGCTATTTGCACGGTTGTTTCCTCCTCCCCCAGTAGGATGTAGAGTTTCCTCTCTTGATCTGTGGAGGTGAAATCCTGGATGTGGGCGGAGAGTCTCTGGAAGTGGGCAGTCCTCACAGGTGCGTATTTGCTGCAGTGTAGCAGGAAGTGGGCCTCATCCTCCAAGACCTCCTGGTCGCATTGTCTGCACAGTCTCTCCTTCCGGGGCTTCCATGTCTGTCTGTGCCGCCCTGTCTCTATCTCCAGGCTGTGGGCACTCAGACGGTACAAACTCAAGACCTGTCTGTCTTTGTGGTGATGTAGCCTCTCCAGATATGGAGCCATTGTGTACTCCCTCTGTAGTGATTGATAGACAGCGAGTTTCTTGGAATTCTTTATGTCACTTCTCCATTCCTCTATGTATCGTTCCTTGCAGCTTTCTATGGTCCGTTTTATTTGGGCTTTTGTCAGCCTGTGTTGGTGGCCTTGGCTGGGCTGGCTGCTGATGCTTTGCTTGAGAGCGCGTGGTATGGCCTCGCCCCCCTGACTCAGTGAGGCTTTATGGTGGTAAGTGCTGGGGTTGCTGCTCTGTATATGTGCCCAGTATGAGAGTGCCCTCTGCTGGATAGTAAGCCATAGTGGGAACCTGCCTAGCTCTGCCCGGCAAGCTGAGTTTGAAGTGCTTCGATGGACTTGGAGGAGATACTTGCAGAACTCTAGATGGAAAATTTCTGTTGGGCTGGAGTCCCATTTTGATTGGTCAGGGTAGGTGACCGGGCCCCATACCTCACTGCTATAGAGCAGGATTGGGGTGATGATGCTATCGAATATCTTTGCCCACACTCTCACTGGTGGTTTTAGGTGGTAAAGCTGTCTTCTGATGGCATAAAATGTTCTGCAGGCTTTGTCTTTCAGGGCCTGTACTGCTGGTTTAAAGCTTCCTGATTGGTTGATCTCCAGCCCCAGGAGGGTGTAGCTGTTAGTGGACACCAGTGGGGAGCCATTTAATATAAATGTGGGGGGGGGGGGGGGGTTCCATTCTTCCTCTGAAACACCATCACTTTTGTCTTCTTTGGGTTGATGGGCAGTGCCCATGTGGTACAGAAAGTCTTCAATACTGACAGGCTGTCCTGTAGTCCTTTCTCTGTTGGGGAGAGCAGCACAAGGTCATCTGCATACAACAGGAACTTCACCTCGTGGTCATGCAGGAAGAGGCCTGGAGCTGGGGAGGATTCCAGGGCTACAGCCAGTTGGTTAATGTATATGTTAAAGAGTGTTGGGCTCAGACTGCAGCCCTGCCTGACTCCTCGACCCTGCTTGAAGAAAGCACTTCTCTTCCCATCTACTTTCACACTGCATTGGTTCCCAGTATATGAACTCTTGATGACATCATAGGTTTTTCCTCCTATTCCACTCTCTAGGAGTTTTAGGAAAAGGCCTGGGTGCCACACTGAGTGTGATGATCCGCTCAGCTGGCTGCACAGGCAGACAGCTGTTTGTCCATTCCTCTAGTCTGTGGGCTGCAGGTCTCTGGAACAGAGACCTGTCTTTCCATTGCAAGTTTCTGGTCTGTTCTCTTGCTGGGGAATTTGCATACATTTGTTATGCAAATCCCCTACCTGCCTTCTTTGATGACTGGCACTATAAGAGCTTTATGTTTCCCAGAAGGCTTTGCTGGTCATTTCCCTTCCATGGTCTGTTCCTGATGGACACTGCTGGAGTGTCAGCCATTGCTATCTAGTATAGTTAATTCCTGGGGGTTGCTTTAGGCTCCCCTTCTAGCCCAGTCAGGTTGTATTATCTGTATTGCCTGTTCTGTCTTGTCTTGCCTGTTGCCATTGTCCTGTCCCACGGTGGTCGACAGGAAATGGTTCTGATCTCTGTTCTTGGAGTATAGCTGGTGCAGCGGTTGCTACCAGCTATCTCTTCTGTTCTGTCTCCTGGGATCGCGCTAGCTACTTTTCGCTAGCGCAGGGGATCCTTCTGTTCTGTCTTCTGGGATCGCGCTAGCCACTTTTCGCTAGCGCTGGGGATCCTTCTGTTCTGCTACTCTGTACCTGGATCGCGCTAGCCACTTTTCGCTAGTGCTGTGGATCCTATCTCTCGCTTGTCCCTGTTTTCGTGTGTCTGTCTTGTCTGCTACGCTTGCTGGAGGCTCGGTGAGGTAACCGTTAAGCAAGCGCTCGCGTCCTCTGTTTCATGTTTGTCTGTCGATGGTTAGTTAGGCGTGCTTGTCTCTATTGTGCTTATCACGTGGAGACTGCGCATAACCGCGTGCACTGTTGCGAATGAGTGCGGTGTTCACGGTTAGCTAGCGTTTGTTATTTTCCGTATCTCCTTATTGTATTATTTGCTGTGCCTTTGCTACCCTCGTATTCTATTCTGATCTGCCTTGTGTCACGTCTGGCGATCGCACCTCTCGCGATCGTGTTCCTATTTCATATCTGCTGTTGTGTGTGCGCGGTCGCGGGGTGGCGACTGGATTGGCGCACACACATACAACCTGTCCCTTTGCTCAATCTCATTCGCAATTGCCTCTCTTGCGATTGCGTTCTGCGCTTCGTACAATTCCTGTCTGGCACTTGTGGAGGTACAGAGGATTAGTTCCTCTGCACTCCCCAGCGCCATCTGCCGACAGGAATTTCCCTCTGAAGGTGCGTAGCACCTTTTGCTGGGTGCCTGCAAATATACGCTTGTGGAGGATTTCCGCCGTGTCAGCGCACGCATTGTGCGCTGATCACGGAGAAAGTTCCACAATCGTTACACTGAGTCAAACGCCTTCTTAAAATCAACAAAGCAAGCGTCTATTTTGCCACGTGAGCTGTGGACATGGGTCTTGATGAGGCTGTGCAGTGTGTAGATGTGGTCGGTTGTGCGGTGGTTTGGCATGAACCCGGCTTGGCTTTTGCTGAGTACGTCTTGCTGTGTGAGGAAGGAGAGGATCCTTTTATTGATGATGCTGTTAAACAGTTTCCCCAGTGTGCTGCTGACACAGATTCCTCTGTAGTTTGCTGGATCATATCTGTCTCCATTCTTGTAGATGGGTGTTATGAGGCCTTCACTCCAGGCCTGAGGAAAGGAGCCAGCACTCAGGATGAGGTTGAATAGTCTTGCGAGTGCCTCATGTATTTCCTGGGGGCTGTATTTGATCATCTCTGGCAGGATGCCATCGGTACCGCTAGCCTTCCTACATTTTATCAGCTTTGTTCTTTCTCTTATTTCCTGCACCGTGATTGGTTTATCCAGAGGGTTTTGAAAGTCCTTGATTGTCTCCTCCATGTCCTTCAGTTTTGCGGCTATTTGTTTTTGCTCCAGGGTTTGGGCATTTTCTGGGATGTCTTTGTAGAGGTTCCTGAAGTAGTGGAGCCAGATGTGGCCATTTTGGATATGAAGAGGGCTTTTTTTAGGCTTTGTACCGATATGGTTCCAGGTCTCCCAGAATGAGTTGTCTTGGAGGGAGTCCTCCAGCTGTTGGAGTTTGTGGGAGATGTGGCACTGTTTTTTCCGCCTGAGGGTGTCTTTATATTGTCTCTGTAGGTGGTCATGGGCTTCCCTTAGGTCTCGGTTGTTGGGGTCTCTGTGTTTTCGGTTAGAGGCTGCCCTTAGCGAATTACGTAGAGCCTTGCATTCACTGTCAAACCATTTTTGGGACTGTTTATTTGTGGATCTCTTGCAGTTGGTCTGCTTGAGGCCTGCTAGTACTGCCATGGTATGTAGGATGTTACTGAAGTCCTTCACTGCATGGCTGACGCCTTGTTAGTTTGGTTCATATGGGTTGTTATAAAAGTTTGTCAGCAGTTCTTGGATTTTGGCAGTTTTGGTCATGTTGGTGTATTCGGTGGCAGACTGTTTGGGCCATTTGAAGGGTGGTGGCAGCTTGTAGAGACCGGTCTGATGAGGCTGCTGTGTGGTTGGTTTATCGGTGGATTTCAGGTACAGCAGGATTTGGCTGTGGTCTGACAGCGACGATCGCTCATTCTCCTCTGCAGCTCCAGGCTATTGTTTACTATTATGGGGACGCGGCTTGATGATGTTATCCAGCCGCGTCTCCAGTATAGTGAACTGTAGTCCGGAGCTGTGGTGAAGAAGAATGGGCAATAGTCACTGGAGAGAGCCTCTGGTGAGTTATACCCCAGGATCAGACGGAGGAGAGGGGAGTAATGCTGCACTGCTCTGCCCCGCCGGCTCTATGCGGGCTTCACAGGGACTGATAGATGCAAGTTGGCACACTACGGGTAGCTCAGATCGCTACCCACAGTGTGCTGACAGGCATCCATCAGTCCCTGGGAAGCCCACAGAAGTAAAAAAAAAAGAAAAAGGAGCCTAGCAGCGCAGAGCAGCTAGAAATCTTCCTGGCTGCATGGACGAGCCTGACTCATCCATACCGCTTTCAGTAAATTTTAGCTGGACGAGCCAGGCTCGTCCATACCGCTAGGGGGGTTTAATGTTTCTTGCAGTTCATGTAAGCTGTGGCAATAAAATGTTAAGAAAGGCTAATGGACAGATTCACAGGGAGCAGAGGGAGTATAACAAACATGTACATTCCAAAGGGATGTCGGGAATGCCTCTTACAATTGTAATGCCCTCACTGCACTGAACAGCATGTAACAACACAGAGACAACTCCACACTGCTCTGCTGTTACCGAACAGGTTTTTGTGAATTGAAGCTGGTAAATTACCGCACCTGTGAAAATTTTCATGAAATAGCACACAAAAGTCTAAAACACAGAATGTGGTATTTTAAAAACCAGATTTTTTTTATTGCACAGCTTATGAATCGAGGCCCATGTGTGATTTCAGATGCTGAAAAGTGGGTACAGGTGCATTAGCAAGCTCCCCTTCTCCATGTCGCTTCCATAGATCTCACACCTTGGGTTCCTTTTTAATAGCCATTGGGACATTCTAACTTTTAAGCATTAGCGTACCGCTGTGTATTTTATGCATACCAGAGATGCATTTGAACTAAACTTAGTCCTCTTTCAGATGGATGGCTGAACTGTGCGCTTGCCGAGCAGTTCAGTCTCCCATCTGCCGCCTGCCAGTGCAATTCGGGTGCAATTTAATTCACTGCCTATCAGTTGCCCGTGTGAAAGGGCCTTTAGGATATAGCTGTAGAGTAGCTGTTGAATAGAAATCAAAACTAGTCCTTGGTAGAGATGTTACCAAGTGACTCCTGCGCAGTAGACCGGGACCTGATTGGGCTTGGCTATTTCCACCGGAGCCCATCGGAAAGCCACTACTGCGCCTGCACAGAAGAGAAATATTGCAGGCACTATTGCGCCTGCACCACAACGGACAAGCCTGTTGGCGGATTTTTGGGGGCTGCCAGCGCATGGATCTCAGAGGGTGAAAAGGACAGGGGAAGCCTCATTAGGATCCAGAGGCTTCCCTCTCCAAAGGTAAGTAACCTGCCCCCCCCCCCTCCCCATGCACTTTTTTTTATTACAGATCCTATTTCAATTTATTAGGAGTCGGAGTTGGTGCATTTTTTCCTGACACCAGGTTCCCAAAATTGCTCCAACTCCTCGACTCCGACTCCACAGCCCTGGGTTTGCATGTGGGTTCAATGAGTTTGGGCTGGTGAGGTGTATGAAGCTTGTTAATAATTTATGTATCCTTCATAGACTGATTTTTAGACACATCATTATTTCTGTATATAATTTATCAGTGTATAAATGGTACCAGCAAAACAAATTCATTTTCATTGTGAAGGGAGGGGGAAAGAGAAGAAACTTTGCCTGGGGCACCAAATGGCCAGAAACAACTCTACCCTCTTCCTTATGTAAACTTACAGCAGCTCCCCTCATATTTATACAAATCCTGTGGGCAGCAGCTCCCCTCTTTCATGTGTTGTCCCCAATTTACAGCCACACACACACCTGCCTGGCCCTGCACACATGGACTAACTGACTGCATAACTAGAGGATACAAGATGCCCACTGTTGCTTGGTATAAACAATGCTCCCCTGCAAGAACCTTTTGCAGTTACTTCAATTACTCTTTAATAATAAAGCATAACTAATGAAAATGCACACAAACAGACAGAAAACTGTGTTTTTCCATTCACTACAGCCTTAACATTTCCCAGTACTAGTCATATTTACACACTACATTGGAGTTAGCAAGAACTAATACCTTAACAGATTGAATCAACAGATTTCTCTCCAGCTCTGAAACTAGTGATTCAGAGTTGGACTGACTCCCATTCTGTTCTTTCTGCTCAGTGTGGTACAAGGGAAAAAAAGACATTTCCAGAGCTGGAATTGGAAGCCTTACAGTCATAAAGCATGTGGTAAAAGATGCGACTTCACACTTTATGTATGTAAGATGCGTAGATATCCTGTGCTGGTTAAAATACTGTAAACAAAAACACTCCAATGAAAAAGACCCAGCTAAACAAATATCCAAAAAATAACCCTAGATAAGAACTGCAAATCCAAAATAAACAGTTTACTTTTGTGGTTCCACCCTGCTAGGGTGTGGTGTATCCTTAGTAACGGGTACAGGACGATATCGCTTTCCCCTGTGGTCAGGCTCAAGTCCAACTGCCTTTAATTACTGAAAATTGATGCCATTATATCCCATTTCGACAAAGAAATTGCTGCTCTTGTCTGACCCTGATTCTTCCTCGTATAGCCTCTGCATGGAACGGTTCAGAGGAACTCTGTATTTCCTTCATAGTATTATTGCCTCATAAAGATTTTCATTTCTATCTCATGTGGAACTACCTCCTCTGACTTTGCTGTACATAATCATATAGTGGAAAGTGCTTTGCAAAAATAATCTAGGGTGTGGGAGGTGATTAGGTGGGCAGTGGAGAAGACTGAGGAACACCCTCCCAGACAGAAGCTTTGTGTTATCTCTGCTGAAGCAAGGAAACCACGATTTTCGAGCTACAGAAAAAGGTGTTTAGATGATGGTCTGTTTGCCTTGTCTATGGCCTTGTTATGCAATTCCAACACGGTTTAGGAATAGCAACATAATGCGATCCAAAGAGACATTGGAAAATAATTGGCTGCACTGTCCACATGTTGTGATTAACCATGGTATCGCAAAGCATGGTTGCATGCAAATTATCGGGTTTCCAATGCAATTGTAACGAGCGGCAGAGACGCCGTTTCGTCCGTCCCCGCCGCCCTCTCTGCCTCGCGCTGGTCTCTCGCGCGCGCACACTGAGAGACTAGTGCGCGCGCGCGGTCAGCGTCGGGATATTTACGCCTCCCGGAGGCGAGTCAGCTGACCCGCTGGTCAGCTGACGTCACAGGGAGAGCATCTCGCCCCTGATTGGCCGCCTGACGGGGGCGTTCCCCTGGGTTCCTCTACCAGCATAAAGACAGCGAGCTGTCAGTAGCTCGCTGTCTGTTGTCGTGATCACCCCTGTGTTAGCGCTCAGAACGTAGACTAGATCCCAGGTGTTGTTGCTAAGGATTACACACCTAAGACTAGGATTGTTATTGTTGTATTATTGTTGTTGACCCTGCTCGTTCCTGACTAAGCTCTCGCTCTCTGATTCTGTACTACGCCTATCTGATATCGTTGCCAAACCCTGCCTGATCTCTGACTCTGAACCTGCTCGCTGATTTTGTACTTTAGACTTCTGATTCTGTTGCAGACTTCCGCCTGTCCCTCACTCTGATATTGCCTACCGATTTTGTACTGTACCTGCCAGTGTGTTGCCGACCTATTTCTGTCTGACTCTCCTACTCGCCAGTGGGCCCATTGCCACTGGTGAGGTTACTCCTTAGATTCTTACCTGATCTCCCCTGCCTGGGAGGTTAGCGTAGGAACCTTCGGAGTACTACTGTGTGCACCAATCACTTCCCACACATACAATTAAAGTTGGTTGCCTGCTATTCTATATCTGTATTATTTGTGATTCTGCAGATCACATAATAATCAGATATAGTATCCGTATTACTGGTGATACTGCAGATCACCAGTACTCGGACCTCAGTTGCTACACATTGTCACAGCAATTCAATTAATTATGATGGATGGGGCCGCAATCGCACCAGGGAAAATCAGGGAGCAATGCCATCCCAGTGGCTACCTGCAGTTCCCGCAGCGTCAAATGGAAACTAGTCCTTAGGCCTGGTTCACACGTACGCTTGCAGAGTGGTAAATAATGCTAGCGGCCCTCATCATTTAAGCACTGCCCACTCAAATGATTTTGGTAACGCCATTTACCTTCGCTTACCGCAATTTGCGCAAACACAGCATTTAGATCCTGATTTTTCCATGTTTTTGTTTTTTTTCCTGGACATAACCTGCAGCGTCCCAGATCGGCAACTGCATCACTTCTTTGTCCCCCTGCCATGGTCAAAAATGGGACGCATGGGTTGAACAACAAGAAGTGCCACCGAAGGTAGTCAAATGCTTTGCTGTACGCTTGCAGAAAAAGCATTTGAACAAGATACTGGGCTGCTGGTTCTGACGGCTGTCTGAACCAGCCCTTAAGGGAAAGGGGGGCACTCGTGAAGCAAAAGAGGTAGAAAGTCCTTTGGAAGAGTCCAAGAATCTCTAATGGCTCATAAAGCCACTGCTGACACTTTGACTTTCCTGCATTTCAGATAACAACAAGATTAGCACTGTGATGCTGTTATCATTTGCAAAGGCCTGACATGTCCTAAATTCAAGGTGCTATGTTTGCATAAATATATAAAACAGCTGTAGTTAAGTCACTGCTTGGCATCTGCAGTAACAACTAGGAAGCAGCTTATAAGGAGTGCCAAGTTCTGTCCAGATGGGCTCGATTAAGACTTTATGTGTTAAGTGTCTAGGAATAGCTGAACAGGTACACTGGAATTCTCAGCACCGGATGCTGCAAGGTTTCCTGCCTCCCAATTAAAGAGAACCTGAAGTGAGAGGTATATGGAGGCTGCCATATTTATTTCCTTTTAAACAAAGCAAGTTGCCTGGCAATCCTGCTGATCCTCTGCCTCTAATACTTTTAGCCATAGACCCTGAACAAGCATGCAGATCAGGTGTTTCTGCCTTTTTTGTCAAATCTGGCAAGATCAGTTGCATGCTTGTGTTGGTGTGACTCCCAAATAGATCAGGGAATTAATATGGCAGCCACTATATACTTCTCGCTTTAGGTTCCCTTTAAAAGATACCAGAAAAAACGGGTAAGCAGGCATCTAGATGTAGTCCTCATGCCCACCATTCAACCTCCCCCCCTCCCCCCACCCCCCATTCTCCTCCCTTCTACCCTAAATTACAGCCGCAGCTTAGTCCAGGTTGTCCGGGATGGGTGGTAGTGTGCAGGCTCATGTGGCCAGGACCCCACTGCGCGTGCTCACAACTGCACAATGATGTCATTGTGCCATCTTGCAAATGCGCAGAGCACTCCTGGCCGCGCACGCCTGTGCACTACCGCCTAACCCGGGCGACCTGGACTGAGCTGTAGCAGTGATTTAGGGTATAAAGGAGGGGGATGGAGGGAAGTGTTGGGCATGAGGACTGCATCTAATACATGCCTGCTTACTCTGTTTTTAATAATTCTTTTGGTTCTGGTGGTATCCTATAAGAGGCATAATCCATCTAAAATTAAATTAGTAATTGTGTACATTATTATGTAATGTAATGTGTTTGATAGGCTGAAAGTAACCTGACACATTCTTCACCAGAACAAAGGACATTACATAAAATATAAATGCTGCAAACTACTGTATACATGTTTCCTATTCTAATATTAGCAGCCTGAGCCCGGACATGTATAGATGAGTAGATGTCCCAAAAAATACAAACCAATCACCTTAGGGCCCTTTTCCACTACCAGTGATATGTAATCCTATTCTGATTGCTGGCAGATTGCAAATTGCTACGTACAGTGAAACTAATGGAAACCGCGGCAAAAGATTCTATTAGAGTGGTCCATTTGCAAAACGATTTTCTCCCGATCGCAATTGCTGTCCTGCTGCATTTTCCATGCTATTGAGCTCTTAAACCTTGTACAGGAGTGTAGAAAAATCGCATAGCAATAGTAATACTATGTAATTTTACCTACGATTCAACGACTGACAATATTTTCCTACTGCTTTTTTCTCCTGCACAAATCGCAAAGGCGAACGCATCACAATTGACAGTACACTTGATGTATCACATCGAAATCACAGAACTGTAAATTGGTAAGAAGCACAATCTCATTGTTTCTATTGGAAAAGGATCCTTAAAGAGGAACTGTCGCGAAAATCTTAAAATGTAAAACACATACAAATAAGAAGACGTTTCTTCCTGAGTAAAATGAGCCATGCATTACTTCTCTCCTGTGTTGCTGTCACTTACAGTATGTAGTAGAAATCTGACATTACCGAAGGTCATGTTGACCTGGGTTGATTTGTATGTATTTGTTATGTTGCTACGATAAAACTCAATAAAATTTAAACTGTTAAAAAAAAAAAATCTGACATTACCAATTTCTCTATAGGGGATTTTCAGCGTGACCTTTATCCTTTATAAAGACATTCCCTGATAAAGATTTACATAAAGATGCTTGCCAGCCTCCCTGCTCGCTGCACACTTTTTTGGCATTTGGACAGAGCAACTGCCATTCACTAAGTGCATTTTGAAAATAAAGAAATCCCTGAGAACCCCCATGAGGAGATGGGCTAGTCCAAAACCTGTCGGTTCTGTCCGAATTCTACTACCTACTGTAAGTGACAGTAACAGAAGAGAAAAGCAATTTATGGCTCATTTTACTCTGGAAGAAACGTGCTTCTTAATTGTACATGTACTTTGTATCTTAAGATTTTTTGCAGCAGAGGTCCTTTAAAGAGACGCAGAAACAAAGTAAACTAAAGCTCTGATACTTACCCAGGGCTTCCTCCCGCCCCATAAACACGTCCAAATCCCACGCCGTCCTCTCGCGGTCTGCCGTTCGGCCATGGTGAGCCCCGGTAACAGGCTCAGTCGATGCCATTCTGGATCTACTGCACACGCACAGACCTCCCGCGCATGCGCAGTAGACCCGGAATGACGTCACTGAGCCTTTTATCCTGGGGTCGCCGCAGCTGAACGGCAGACCTTGGGAGGATGGTGTGGGACTTATGGTGGCCATACACGATACAATAAAAACATTTGATTTTCCCGTTTATTCGATCTAAATGATCGAATCGAATGAAAGTTGAAAATATATTTTTTTTATCAAGAAACTCCAATGATTATCCCGTTTTTTCAAGAAAAATCTGATCGGACATGCTGGAAAAATCTTTATATTCGATCAAACTAAATTATCTAATCGAAAAAAAAATGAAAAATTGTGACATGTATGGGCACCTTTAGACGTGTTTACGGGGTGGGAGGGAGCCCCAGGTAAGTAGCAGAGCTTTAGTTTACTTCGTCTCTTTAAGCCTCATCATGTTTCCAGAACCCAGGTATGCATAGATAAACAATTCCCTTTCTGTTACCTGAGGTGAAGGCCCCGCCCCTAGGCCGCTCCTTACTCCCAGCACTGTCCAAAATATGTAAGTATAGATGAGTAATGCATCTGTCATGTCCTATCTGAAAATAACCAATCACTTCTGCTCTTTGAGGTAAAGAGCCTGTTCTTAGGCCTCTCCAAGTTTCCAGTGTTCTGATATGTATAGATGTGTAATCCATCCATCATGCCGTGACTGAAAATGACCAATCACTTTGCTTTCATTGGAAAAGGTCCCACCCCTATGCCTTGCCCAGGTTCCAGTGCTCTCATATGTATAGCAATCCATCCATCATGTCATGACTGAAAATGATTAACCAATGACTTCTGCTTTCAGAGGCAAAGGTCCAGCCCCTAGGCCTCTCCTTGTTTTCAGGGGCCAGATATGTGTTTTCAGTATCTGCTCAACTGCAGACATACTTTCTATTAATTCCTGTGTAGGGAATCAGCAACAAAAGTTAATGTTATCCCTGTGGACACTACTTGATTAGTTTTTATGAAGTACCTACAGTGGCTACTTCACTAACCATTCCTACAGCACAGGCACTCATTGCAACAAGCAGCAATTTCCAGTCTGGGTGACAGTCTGAGGAGAATGACTGACAGTGTGTCAGCTGCAGGAGTCTGTGCTACGCTGAGCTGTGGTCTTTCATTTTGAGCCTTTCTATGTACCGTGTGATTTTAATCGGTTTTTACATCCAATTTCGATTTTTAATCGTTACTGCATGCTGCGTTTTTTCCTCAGTTTTTCTGTTGATTGTATTCTGGGAAAATCGGAATTACAAAGTGGAATCGAAATCGCAAAATGGATTTGCAGTGTGCAGGGAGCCTAAGGGCCCTTTTCCACTAGTGCGTTTTTGCCAAAAACGCGTGCGTTTGCTGATTCTCAAGTGCAGCCTGTTTAAAATAATAATCTTGGGTGGCCTTTTCCACTGCTGCGTTCCCACTTTTAAAAAAACGCAAAACGCATGTCTGTACGATTTTGATGTGTTTTGCGTTTCAATGTAAAGTATAGAAACGCGGGAAAAACGCATAGAAATGCGTTTTGAGTTTTGTATTGATTTAACCACTAGTATCTATTTTAAAAAAATCAAGACAACACTTGCCAATCAGAAAAACGCAAACGCATAAAAAATGCACAAAAACACACATCAAAATTGGTCAAAAACTAATGCGTTTGTGTTTTGCCGTGGAAAAGAACCCTAATATGGAAGCAGTTTGTTAATGATTACCACTATTCAATGCACATATAGGGCTTGATTCACAAAAGAGTGCTAACTGTTAGCACGGCCGTTTTCGCGCGAATTTTCGCATTGCGCGCGACCGCGAATTTTCGCGCGAAACGATAACGTTTTCGCGCGCAAATGCGAATTTTCGCGCGAAAACGATGTCGATTTCGCGGCAAAATTCGCGTTTGCGCGCGAAAACGTTATCGTTTCGCGCGAAAATTCGCGATCGCGCGCAATGCGAAAATTCGCGCGAAAACGGCCGTGCTAACAGTTAGCACTCTTTTGTGAATCAAGCCCATAGTATACTGTGGAGGTGTTCATTACCAGCATAGCACCAATGAAAAGCTACTAAAATGATTTAAGGATGTGTCATAGTGGGCCCCTCTGGTCTAGGGGCCCCGGTGCAGTCGCAGCCTCTGCATCCCTTATTACTACGCCACTGCATGGGGGAACGCATTGAGCCACAGACATGACCACAAGACCAAGATGCGCTGGCAGCGCTACACCGAGTTGGGCCAACTGGATCTCCATCTGCTGCTGTTCCACGAGCAAATGCCCGCTCAGAATTTCGGGATTAGAGGAAGTTTTTCCACTGGCATTAGGATCTTGCTAACCTACCAGTTCATCTTTGGGTCCTTTTGTTTAACATGACTACAGAAGGAGGTACTGTATTACCACATATAACATTGCATCCATTACTTTAGTACTATATGCCACACAGGTAACCCAATGGGCTTTTGATCTATAGTATTCATCCATCATTACGCCAATGCAATCCACAATTTTACACTACCCTTTACTCTGGGCCACGGGGCTGGCCTCAGCCTCTGGCTGCACAACATTTCCAAATCTGCACTTCTCCCTCTTGTTTCCCAGTCCACACAGAGCTGAACAACTTGATGATGAAATAGTAGCAGTAACAGCCCTACCCACAGAAACTACTCCTAAGGGCCTTTTTCCACTAGCAATCACAATTGCTAAACACTAGCGAATGTGCAAGTCACCAATTTTTTACGCGATTGTGCATATGCAGTACATTACATTGCAAAATCACGGTAACAATCGCTCTGTGGCGCAAATGCGTATTTGTAAAAATCCAATCGTGGAAGTGGAAAATATCTACCGCGATTCCTATGTTATTTTGCAAACCCTAGTGATTTAAAAATCGCTAGCGACTTGCAATTTTGCGATTCAGCATTGCAAACGCTCAAAGCGGAAAAGGGCCCAAACTGCTTATATCGAGATGCTTCATAATAACGGTTATTAGGATTTCTCATAAAAAATAGTAGCATTTTAGCACTTTCTCAGATGGTATATTAAAATACCTATATGGAGATAGTGTTAGTGTACTCGTAATGTCTTCAAATAAGTGCATTACAGATTTCTGCTCTTTTTCTTTTTAAAGCACCCCTGAACCGGGTTGTAAATAGTATACTTTTTATACAGTTTAATTTCTGGTGCTGTGTACAATCCTCTCCCTCCCGTGTCCCCCCGTTCAGCTCAGCCAAAATATTCGACTGGAGCAAAATGTTGATGATGGGCGGGGAGGAGGTATCAGTACTTTCTCCTCTCTGCCCTTCCTTAGCTCCGCCCCTTGCACTCGTAGCTTATCGCTCCTGATCTGAGTACCGCACACAGCGCGCAGGGCAGCTGCGTTGTGTGCGGGCTTGTGGTAATTGAGGTCAGAATGATAGTGTATATTAGTACACTATCATTCTGACGACAATTACCACAAGCCCACACTTAGCGCAGCTCTCCTACACGCTGTGTGCGGTACTCAGATCAGAAAGGATAAGCGGCGCGTGCAGGGTGCGGAGCTAAGGGCGGGCAGAGAGGAGATAGTACTGATATTTCCTCCCCGCCCATCATCGAAGACTTACTTTAGCTGGAAAAATTCCAGAAGGTCTGCACACTCTGGTCTATTATTGGTCCAGCACCTCACCAGTGGTGTGCGACTTCTTTTCCTGTGCACTTTTACTTTAGCGGGAGACAGCGAGGGAAAGGGGGGAAGGGGAGGAGGATGGTGCTGTGATGTATATCACAGCAACAGAAATTTAAGAATATAAAAAGTATATTGTTCAAAATCCCATTCAGGGGTACTTTAAGGTTTATTGCGGGGGGGGGGGGGGGGGGGTGCGTCTGGCTAATTTTACCCTATTAGGGTGTTCCCACAGCAGTGTTGTGATTTTTTTTACTGAATCGCAAATGCGCTGCATGTAGCATTTTTTGGAGCGATTCAGCATGAATGAATGAGCAAAAACGCTCGTTCATCCAAACATGGCTCTGAAAATCACTTCACAAAATCACAATCGCTAAGCACTAGCAATTGCTATTGCGATTCTGGTGTGCACTAGCCCTGAGTTTGTTTTTAATTCTGTTCCATTACTTGCATTATTTAAACTATAACAGACCTGAACACTAGCCCACACTTTTGTCTTCCATGAGTGCTGAAGTGCTAATAACATCTGAACAGGGATGTTAAGATGTACAAACAAGATAAGAAAAGGGCAAACCAGAAGTAATGGGGAACAGTTAAGAATACTTTTTTTTCACGCAGGGATCAGCACACACAGTAGCTACTTTACTATTAAAACAAAAACAGAGTAAAGGTGGCCACTAACGATACAATTCGGCAAACAATCGTTTACAAACGCTTATTTGTATTAAAGATTAGAGATTATTGTTTGGGACCACTAGTGGATGAATATCTCCTAACCAATTTGATCAGGTTAATTAAATCAACACGATTTTTGGATCAATCCTGCCAATCTGATGGCATTGGTTAGGAGATTTTTAGTCCCAAATATTAATTTCTGATCATTCATAGGAATTTCATTCGTAAAATTGTATTGTTAGTGGCCACCATCTTTTACTGTACATCTTGGAGGGGAGATGCCAGTGTTCTATATCAGTACTGCAATTCTGGGCTAAAAGCAGTAATGCAATTAATATTGTATTCTTCATGACCTCATTAGAACACATTCCAAGCTCACTCAAAATTGTGATCATTCATTTTTCCTAAAGGTCAGAAGGTGTTTCTGGCATGTTAACAGATATACTGTAATAATTAACTCAGGGTCATTGTTTATTTGACAATTTCATTGAAGGGGCATCTCAGACAGCTGCTGTCTATTGCAGCAGCTGATGTCCATTCAGTGCTGAAGGCTGTCACTGCCTGACCTATATGTGATCATTCTAGGGCACAGAGACGTAACTACAAGACATGGGGCCACCAGTAAGACTCTGATGGGGTTCCCCAACATTGACACCGCTTTCTCCCTTACCCACTGGAGGATAACCTGGGACCATCTGCCAGGCGTTATAGAACACATGTGCCCTCAGCAGTACCTGATCTTGAGGCTGGACCCCTGTTCTGGGAGGAGTGATGTGAGTGGTTGCTAGAGATGGCTCGAACCTCCGATTTTAGGTTTGCGAACCTCGAACGCGAACTTCCGCAAAAGTTTGCGAACCTGCGAACTTTTAGAACCGCAATAGACTTCAATGGGCAGGCAAATTTTCAAAACTTAGACATTAATTCTGGCAAGAAAAGTGATGGAAACGATGTTTCAAGGGGTCTAACACCTGGAAAGGGGCATGGTGAAGTGGGATACACGCCAAAAGTCCCGGGGAAAAATCAGGATTTGACGCACAGCAGCGTTTTAAGGGCAGGAATCACATTGCAATGCTAAATTGGAGGCATAAAGTGCTTTAAAACATCTTGCATGGGTATACATCAATCAGGTAGTGTAATTAGTGTACTGCTTCACACTGACAGACAAAACCCACTGTGTAACGCACCGCAAGCAGCTGTTTGTGTAGTGATGGCCGTGCTGGACTGGTGTGCACCATGGCAAGAGTGCAGGTGAGGGCGGTTTTCAAGCCCATATGGTCACCGGGCTGAGGTAGCTTAATGACAGAACAACAGTGACTGTCCAGCTGATCATATTTGGTCTGTCCACAATGAAGCAACAACCTTATTATCTTGGGTGTGCCCCCCAACACATTCATATAGCTGGCGGTCATTGCTTCATTGTGATACGCAAGCCCCTTCACCGCGGCAAGGTAACGATCACGAAGGGGAATTGACACATGTACATGCCTTTTGTTTTGTTGCTGCAGCCGCAGTGCAGCCAGAAAAATTAGGCAGGCATGTACACGTATCATAAAAAATAGTTATTGTTTCTGTTAGCGAAAATTAAGGCATCCCCCTGGAGTCCTGGACCCTGTTGGTAGTGGCGGAGAAGGCAGTCATGCTGTGTGGGGACTGGGGACCGACTTAGTCTTGGGGCAGGCAGTCGCACTGCGGTGTGTGGCTTTGTTTTGTGTGCTGCTTTTCCTCAGTTAGTCATCCCATTGCAGTTTGTGCTTTATCATGTGCCTTCGTAAGGAAGTTGTGCCTACGCGGGTCTTGGTCTTTCCACAGCTCAATTTTTAGTGGCAGAGAGTACAGATGTTATTGCTCTCTTCTGAGGCAGACACACAAAAAATTTCCACACCGCTGAGCCCTGGGATGATGGCACTTTGGTGGTTGTCGACTGAGTGTTAAGTGGGGTGCCAGAATCAGAGCAGGAGGAGTAAGATATGTCACGGTTCCGTGCGGAAGCTAAGGAAGATGACAATCTTGGGGGTTGATGGCACAAGCCTTCAGAACACTGTACTTTGGTCCAGGGACACATGAAATCACCACAGCACGACCTCGAACAGACCTGCCGTGTGGCCTGCCTCTGCCTGTTTTGTTCATATTGGGGGGGATGAAATGAAAAGTATGCACTGACTTGACTAATACAATGTGCAGTCACACAGGTACCGTGAACAGGTATGCAGTGACTGGCATATAAAACTGCGTGCTGTCACACAGGTGCAGTGAACAGGTATGCACGGACTGGTATCAATACAATGTGCAGCTGTCACACACACACAGGTACCGTGAACAGGTATGCAGTGACTGGTATATCAAATTGTGTGCCTTCACACAGGTGCAGTGAACATGTATGCACAGACTGGTATTACAAATGTGCAACAGTCACACAGGTCAGATGCAGTGAACAGGTAGGCACTGAATGTGCTGGGCCTGGCACAGTATAGCAATTAGCAAGGGCCAGCTGCGACAGACAGGGCTGTGTCAGTGTCAGTGGGCCACACACACAAAAAAAAAAAGAAAAACACATCACAAGAACATTAGCTCTCAAAAGAGCTGTTTTGTGGTGCTTTTTAGCAACAAATATCAGTAAGGCGCAAGCTAACAGACCTCCTAACTATCGCTTTCCCTATCTCTCCACTGTCTCTCCCTTCTCTCACTAATACTGCAGTGCACAGAGTGAGAACATGGCCGACGCTGCTGCCTTCTATCCTTATATAAGGGGGGGCTCCAGGAGGAAGTGTACCACCAATTTTCACGCGAATAAGTTCGCATGCGAACTGTTCGGGCCATCACTAGTGGTTGTGGGGGATGCTACCCAAATTTTAAGGTGGCCTTCAATGATACAATTCCACGGCCGCTCGATCGTTCCCATAGCAATCAATCAGTTGAATACTCCCAACCTTATTTGATCAGGTAAATGAAATCGACCCCTTTTTGGAATCAATCCCATCAATCTGACTGGATAGGTTAGTGGAAATTCAGCCTTTAATTGGCACAACTTGTTCGCTTGGTCGTGAGATGGTATCGTTAATGGCCACCTTAAAATAGGTAGGAGAAGCTCCCACAACTGTAGGGGAGGGCAAAGACTGTGGGTACGCCAAACCACTCACATCCATGCTCCAGAAAAGGGTATCATTAATGGCCACATACACTTCAGCTCGGGAACACCATGCA
This sequence comes from Hyperolius riggenbachi, assembly GCF_040937935.1. Taxonomy (NCBI): domain Eukaryota; kingdom Metazoa; phylum Chordata; class Amphibia; order Anura; family Hyperoliidae; genus Hyperolius; species Hyperolius riggenbachi. The sequence continues at coordinate 243,824,644 of NC_090652.1, read as the reverse complement.
ACAGGAAAGATAGTATGATGCCAGGCTTGTAACTGGCAGTGCTGCAGGGTGATGGGTAACACTGAACAGGAGCATCAGCTTCACCTGGCAACAGATGAGGAAACTGTGTGGGACTATAGGGATTTCTGAGTACACTCCGATTTATGGAGATTTTTGCATTGTTTGAATAAATATTGATATTTTGGTATACTTGAATATGCAGCTTGCAGTCATTTTTTCACTAGGGCTCTTTTTCTTTTTTTTCTACCTCATAGAGGAAACTCAGTCATCATTCATTATTTTTGTACTAGGACCAAGGAAAGGTTTGCAGAGATACAAGGCCTGCTTCAAACAAGGCACTTTCGTCTCATGCATTAACATTCTTGTCTTTGCTTGCTTGACATGCTGCCTAGAAAGCTAGTCTCCTCCATTAATCTGCAGCCTCAAAACTATGTTTGTCAGGTAGTTTCAATGCTTGATCCCAACAATGAAGTCACTTCCAATAAATGTTTAAACACACAGTACAGAAGCCAGCAACAGAGTTACTCAGGAGTATGCCCCATCCACTCGTACTATTACATGAAATACTGGCTAATCATCCATGAAAACTTCACTGACCTCACGGTCATAACAATCATCCCAGCAGCGGGGGGCGGAGTTCGATGCTGTAGGTATGCATGCAGATCAGCAGCGGAGCAGAAGCGGAGCGTTACCTGCTTCCAGCAACAATACAGGTACTCGTCTTCACTCCCCTTCAGCGTACAAGTGTTATGCAGTCGACCAATCACTATGCAATTTCAGCCCTACATGACATTACATGACTCTGCATTTTCCTACAGGACCGGGGCCCCCTGCACCACACACACAAACCATACACACACACACACACACACACACACACACACACACTTTTTCTTACCAAAACGTAAAAATCACTTTTTTCTTATTCTTGTTAGGTGAACTAGAAAAGAAGGAAAATGTTCTGTGGTCTGCTGCACTCCCTCTCCATGACCGGGGGTCCGGGGGCTGTTGTTACTCCCCTCATCCACTCAACTGAGAAAAGGACGCCCTCCCGATTAAGTCTTGATCAGTACATTAACTGCTGATCAATCAAGAGGGTCCTGATTTTTAACACATTTTCATTGGCCAAAAGATGGCGCCGTGAGAGGCAGCCAAGGACACATCGGCTCCCGGCAATTTTCTGATTTTCTTACCTTAGCTTTAGTTTCTTAGTTTAGTTTCTTAGTTTTAGCTTCAGTTTAGCTTAGTATTTCAGCTTAGTTCTGAGCCAGTTTTTTTTTTAGTTTTAAGCCACCGAGATCCAGGGGTAGGGCGCCCACACCAGCGCACAATCTCCCGCAGCCACCGAGGTCCAGAGGCTGGCACCTACACTGCACCTTCCCACAGCCACCGAGGTCCAGAGGCCGGCACCTACACCGCACCGACCCACAACCACAGAGATCCAGAGGCCGGGCACCTACACCAGCGCGCAATCTCCCGCAGCCACCAAGATCCAGGGAACGGGCACCCACTCCAGCACACAATCCCAGCCACCGAGATCCAGGGCGCCCACACCAGCCGATATCCTGCCACCGCTGCCCTCTCTACAGCGCGAAGGAGATCCAGCGGCCGACACCGTGACCAGGAGACCGCCCACCTACCTACTGCAGACACCGGGACCTGGTAAAACCCAGCTGCCGACTCCGGAGCGAAACACCGCTGCTGCCAGGAACCACCCACTACTCTACACAGTCCCTCACCGGAGGCTGACGCTGCGGCCGGAAAAAACTGCCCAGCGGTCTGCAGCCCAGCTTCCCCCCCGCTCCCCGAGATCTCCACCAGTGTTCCATCCATCCACGTGGCTCGCACGTGGCTAGCCGCGGCCCACCCGGGACACCCACAAACTTTCCTCTGTCCTCCCAGTCTTCCACCGGAGGCTGAGGCTGTGGCCGGCAAAAAGCAAAACTGTACAGCGGCCTGCAGCCCAACTTGCCCCTGCTCCCCGAAAACTCCAGCGATCCATCCATCCACGTGGCTCGCTGCGGCCTACCCTCTAAGCAGACGCAGCTACCACCACAGGAGCAGCTGTGTAAGGCCCCCCAAGATCGCTGGCCCGCAGCACACGCCGGCACTGCAACTCCCGACCCTGCCTCTCTTAAGTCCTGCTGGAGAGGAAGCATGTGAGTAAAGCTGCTGCCAATATCATAAATGATTGTTACACGCTAAATGCCCCCTCCTTGAACTGCATGCCATGATCTTCCTGCTCCTGCTTACCTGCAAAAGACTGTCTTGTACTAGCTCCCAGCCTGCTATATGAACTGTCCTGCACTAGCCCCCAGCCGGTATATGAACTGTAGTGTGCTCCCTATATTTGTACTTCTCTTGCACTAGCTCCCAGCCTGGTATAAGAACTGTAGGGTGCTCCCTATATTGCGCTTCTGATGCCCCCACTCAACAACTGTGTAGCCTCTTTCTGTATGCAGGTGGCAACGTGCCACTAAACACCTGATGGCCAGTCCCATACCCCCTGCCTCGCAGGGCACCATCGCCTACACCAGAGCACAGCTCCTGGAATGGGAGACACAGGCACAGGTTCTGCCAATTTGGGACTCAGTTCGGTCACAGATCGATAAATCGATCGATAAATTAGCCAACATTAGCAGATTTCGGCCTAGGGGTAAGAGGGCGGGCGCTCAGGTCAGACTTAAAAGGAAGGGTCTGCGGTCTCCCATCCCAGCCATTCTATTAGCAAATGTCCGCTCCCTCCATAACAAACTAGACGAGCTGCTGCTACTACTTGGGAGCAAACCCTCGATCGAAGGCAACTCCCCGGTCCTCTGCTTCACTGAGACCTGGCTAAATTACAACATCCCGGACAACTCCCTCGACATACCGGGCTTCAATCTCTTCCGAGCAGACCGTGACCCCTCTCTCTCAGGGAAAAGTAAGGGCGGCGGAATCTGCTTTTACATCAACGGCGCTTGGTGCTCAAACACAACCATCCTGCACAAAAGCTGCTCTCCAGATGCCGAGATTCTACTTATCAACTGCAGACCTCAGTACTCACCAAGAGAGTTTACCTCCTATGTCCTGGCAGGCGTCTATATCCCCCCGGATGCGGACACCAAGATTGCCCTGCGTACACTCAGCGACACCATATTAGTGTGGGAGACCTCCCTCCCGGACTCCCTCTTCATCATCTTAGGGGACTTTAACAGGGCAAACCTTCGCCAGGAGCTGCCTCGTTACAAGCAACACGTCACCTGCCCCACCAGGAACCAAAACACCCTGGACCACTGCTACACGGTCCTTAAGGATGCGTACAAGGCTACTCGCCGGGCTGCCCTAGGCAACTCCGACCACTGCCTAACTCACCTGATCCCCACCTACAGAAGGCTCCTTCAAACCTCCAAGCCGACTGTCAGAACTGTTAAAAAGTGGACTGAGGAGGCCAAGGGTCAACTACAAGCCTGCTTTGATAGCACGGACTGGTCGGTTCTCGAGGCTCCCTGCCTAGACGAATGGACGGAAAATGTCACCTCCTATATCCGCTTCTGTGAAGAGTCATGCATTCCAACAACGAACGTCAAAATCTTCCCAAATAACAAACCTTGGTTCAATGGCAAGCTACGCCACCTACGGAAAATCAAAGAGGAAGCACACAAATCCGGCACCCCAGAGGAGTTCAGGGAAGCCAGAAACTCCTTAAACCGAGAGCTGAAGGCGGCAAAGCGGGACTTCTCAAACAAACTAAGACAGGACCTTCAGTCCAACAACACACGGGATGTCTGGAAAGGCCTCAGGGCAGCTACTAATTTCAAGCCCCCTCCCCAACACACACTTCCTAGCATTGCGCTAGCCGAGGAGCTCAACAAATTCTATTGCAGGTTCGAGCACCTTCCCACCCACTCTGAGGACCTAGCAATCTCATCCTCACCCGGGAAGCCTCCTGCCACACCCCCCCCCCCAAGCTGCCACTGCCCTCCAAGCACCGGTAACTGTTTGGGAGGCTGACGTATTACGGCACCTCCAGAAGCTCAACACCAGGAAGTCTCCAGGCCCGGACGGCATATCCCCAGCCTGCCTGAAAACCTGCGCAAGCCAGCTAGCCCCGATCCTAACGTCAATCTTCAGCAAATCCCTGACAGTGAGCAAGGTCCCTTCCTGCTTCAAGAAAGCGAATATCATTCCGGTCCCCAAGAAGCCAGGTGTTACAGAACTAAACAATTACAGACCGGTTGCCTTAACTCCAATCATCATGAAAACCTTTGAAAGGCTGGTTCTTCCCTATCTGAAGGAGCACACCGACACCAAAACGGACCCCCTGCAATTTGCATACAAGGCCAACCGGTCCGTGGAGGACACTATCAACATCGGTCTAGCACACATCATGGAACATCTGGATAAACCAAACTCCTACGCCAGGATCCTGCTCCTAGACTTCAGCTCCGCTTTCAATACCATTTGTCCAACCATCCTGTATGAAAACCTGGCACGACTTGGTGTTGACCCTAATCTGTGCACCTGGATCAAGGATTTCCTGACCAACAGGTCGCAGTTAGTCAGGATCGGCGGCTGCTCTTCCAGTGCCAGAATCACCAACACTGGTGCCCCGCAAGGGTGCGTGCTGTCCCCGATTCTCTTCTCACTGTACACGAATAGCTGTACCTCATCCGCAGACTCTGTCAAGGTCATCAAGTTTGCGGATGACACCACTATAATGGGCCTCATAGATGAAAACGGTGAGCACGAATATCGCAAGGAGATTGAGCGGATCCTCAGGTGGTGTAAGGAAAACAAACTCGTATTAAATACAGCAAAAACTGTGGAACTAATTGTGGACTTCAGAAGGAACGCTCCGTCTCCCAGTCCAGTCTCCATTAATGGTACTGTGGTCTCCAGGGTACACAGCGCTCGGTTCCTTGGTACCACCATCACGGACAACCTGAAGTGGGATGCGAACTCCTCCGTAATTCAAAAGAAAGCCCAGCAGAGGCTGTTCTTTCTCAGGCAGCTGAAGAAGTTCGGGATGTCGCAGGAGCTAATGATCAGCTTCTACTCTGCCACTATCGAGTCTATCCTGTGCTCCTCCATCATTGTCTGGTACTCCGGGGCTAATGCAAGGGACAAACACAAACTCCAAAGGGTAATCAGTGCTGCTGAGAAGATCATCGGGTCACCCCTGCCGCCCCTGGACATCCTGCAGTCATCTAGAATGAGGTCCAGGGCAAACAGGATCATTCAGGACCCCTCCCACCCGGGCAGTCGCTTCTTCGTCCCCCTTCCTCTAGGTCGCCATTATAGGACCATTCTCACCAAAACCACGAGGCATAAAAACACCTTCTTTCCCCAAGCGGTTGCTCTACTTAATTCATGCACTCTCCCAACTGACACCCCCTAATCTCCCTCAGCCACCCCCCTGCGGAATACGCGCACAGAAGAAACTGTCACCAGCTGGCCACGCAGTACCACATGTCACCGTACAGTATGTCTGCTTTGCATAAGATAGTCCTGCCAACCTGAACTATGAACTGCTGCTGTCTGTTAAACTGACGTCTGGGCGTCTCTGTAGCTAAGAATCTGTACCATGTGTTGTTTGCCAATTGCTGTCACTGTCTGTCAAACTGCGGTTGTGTCTATGTAGCCATTATCTGTACCATGTTGATGTTGCTTTTTATGCCAATTGTTTTTGATGCTTTTTATGCCAATTGCCGTGTGTCCACAAAAAATTCCGGGTGCGGCTCCTGCCGCACTTGGCGAATAAAGTTGATTCTGATTCTGATTCTGATTCACTTTGATATTTTTTATCAATTCCAATATATCTTTCTTTTTATTATTATAATAATGCATAAAAGGCTTTAATTTAGACTAAATAATGTAGTCCAGCTGCTTTTTTTCACTGTTATGGGAATTCCCCTTTAAATAATGATCATTGCCTGCTCCAGTTAATGACTAAAATTATTAATATGTGGTATTTTACCAAGAATGATTTCCTGTTTTCATGCGTCACCCTCAGTATAGGAGCGCGTGTAACATTTACACTGATGTACAACTCGAGAAAGTGACATTTCAGCAGATGTACTGTACAGCCGAATATCAAACCATCATTCCAGATACGTGTGCTTGCTGCTAGTCTGCTAAACCTAATCACAGCATTACCTTTAGCTGCAGAGCGAGTACAAGATACAATATATTCTGCACACAGAGTATACAAAACTTGCCAGAAGCAAAACAGCATAAATACATTAGGAACTTAATTCACCATGACACAATGCAATTTAAACAAGTTGCAGTATCAAAAAATGTTGAAGTTTTCCATCTCAAACACACAAAACAAATTCTGAAATTCCAACATAAGGGGAAAAAAAGTGTTACTTTTAGTTTTGAATATTGAAGAATGAGTTTATAAACATATTTGGATATAATTTCTGCCTCCATCACCCTCACTTCCTGTTTTTTTAAATCTCAAAGAAAGCAACAAACAAAACCTGTATGCAGAGTTGGGACAGTTGTGAGATTCTACACACAGCTTTCGTTTTTCATGAGTTTCCAAGCTTAGGTACACCTTTTGTGTCTTGGAATGTTATTAATTGCTTGCACTCTACTGTATTATACATTTATACATCATGTTAAATTTGCTATTGTAATCACCAGTTCTGTATTTTGTACCAGTGTTCATATTTGATGCATATCATTGTCTGTATCATTATGTATCCCTTGTTTGTTTTCTTACATTGTACAGCGCCATGGAATATGTTGGCGCTTTATAAATAAATAAATAATAATAATAATAGGGCACAGTTGCTGTCTTGGGCTCGGTTTCTACCAGTTTTTCACTGTACAGGGTCATCTTCACGGTCTTCCTTTCCTCTGTACTTTGTAGTAATCGTATTTATTTATATACGATATCAATTTGCACCAGCACTTTAATGATTTCTGGTATATCATACCTGCACAAGTATAGTTCTGATTGCTCCGAGCATGTTGTGCTGTACTGGCTGATTATGTTATTTCATCATTTATGATTTACGCCTGCCTCGTTGCCATTTGTTGCGTGTCGGCTGAGGCAGTACTGCTGCATTACTGACTGAATTTCATAGGAACATAGTTTGGTTGAAAAAAAGACATTTGTCAGGCAAGTTCAACCAGCAAAAAAAGCAATGTCCTGAACCGACGCATATCACAGTTGATCCAGAGTAATGCGAGATTAGATATAAGAAGAAGGTCCGGGGTGATTAAAAAAAAACAAAAATCTACTTACCTGGGGCTTCCTCCAGCCCCTGGCAGCCATCCTGTGCCCTCACCGCAGCTCCAGTAGCTTCCAGTCCCCTCCACCAGGTCAGCATCTACTGCGCTTCAGCATGTGTCTCACAGAGTCACACTGACATCATCCGGACTGTACAGCGCAGGCGTAGAACTACTGCGCAGTACAGTCGGATTGACCTCAGTGTGACTCCGAGAGCCACTCGCGTGAGCGCAGCAGGCATCTTGCACCGGAGGGGATCCCGGGCCACCGGCAGGGAGCGGAGCTGCAGCGAGGGCACAGGACGGCTGCAAGGGGCTGGCGGAAGCCCCAGGTAAGTAGATTTTTTTTTAATCACCTCAGACCTTCCCTTTAAAAGGGAAAAAAATCTTTCCCAACTCCAGCTGGCAGTTAGATAAATCCCTTGATCAACTGAATTCCTGGGATACCAGCCTACAGTGTATTTGTGCCTTTAAGCCGAGAATAATATGCTACTCCTGAAGAAGTGAATTATACAACTGTCTTATTCACAAACGCGCCGAGGCATCGAGTATACTGTATATCGGCCATTGTATAGCTATTGTTATTTGCGTATATACGGACACTCTGATCCCAGTGTGACCCCACTTTAGTTTTTATAGAGTGGGGGTCACTACTTAGGAGCGAATTCCGTTCAAAAGCCCCCCATACAGGGGAGCAATCGAAAAATTGTATGAGGAATTATTGTTATTGTATGTAACCCTGATTACTGTGATGGCTATATCAGCTTGTGTCTGTTCTAGCTACCGTACAAGCACATTTTCTTAAATATGTTTAATGTGTTTATAATAAATTATATGTTTTATTCATTAGATGAGCTGACTCAAAACTTGTCTTTATATTTCTGAATACATTGAGAAGCTGGTTTTCCCCAAACGCCCTATTTGCCTATATCAAGATTAGCATCTTATGAGGGCTAAAAGGGGCATGCCTATTTGTAACTTTATTGGATAATATTATTTACCAGGACCTATTGGCCTGTCTATACTTAAAGGGAAGGTTCAGGGACGCTGTGAAAAAAACAAAAATCCAAATCCACTTACCTGGGGCTTCCTCCAGCCCGTGGCAGGCAGGAGGTGCCCTCGTCGTGGCTCTGCAGGCTCCCGGTCTCCTCCGGTGGCGCGCCCGACCTGGCCAGGCCGGCTGCCAGGTCGGGCTCTTCTGCGCTCCAATGTGCGGCTCACTGGTGCGCGCTGACGTTATCGGACGTCCTCCAGGCTGTTCTGCGCAGGCTCAGTAGTTCTGAGCCTGCGCAGTACAGCCCGGAGGACGTCCGATGACGTCAGCGCGCACCAGTGAGCCGCACATTGGAGCGCAGAAGAGCCCGGCCTGGCAGCCGGCCTGGCCAGGTCAGGCGCGCCACCGGAGGAGACCGGGAGCCTGCGGAACCGCGACGAGGGCACCTCCTGCCTGCCACGGGCTGGAGGAAGCCCCAGGTAAGTGGATTTGGATTTTTATTTTTTTCACAGCGTCCCTGAACCTTCCCTTTAAGGCATTTGAATCAGATTCTTTGTGAGGTAAGATGTTCCAGATTTTAACCACTCTCACTGTGAAGGACCCCTTTCTAAATAGATGGCAAAATCTCTGTTGTGCAACCCTAGGGACAAAAAGCTCATCTGCCAAGCTTTTATATTTTTATATTGCCCTCCGATATACAGTATTTATACATGTTCCTTCTGTCCAACCTTTCTTGGTAAGGGAGATCTTCCATCCCTCTGATCAATTTAGTTGCCCATCTTTGTACCCATTGTAGAAGGTCAATGTCCTTTCTATAGTGTGTTGGCCAAAACTGTATCACATACTGCAGACGGGGCCTCACAAGTGATCAGAGAGAGTATTATACTAGAATCTTGAGATTTTATTTCCCATTTTATGCATCCTAGAATTGTATTCGTTTTAGCTTCGGCTGCTTGGCACTGTATACAGTTACTTAAAGGACTTCCAAGGCAAGGGGCAAGAATCTATTTTTACTCACCTGGAGCTTCTTCCAGCCCCTAGCAGCCATCTCAGTCCCTTGCCGCAGCTCCAGTGGTCCTTAGTGTCCCCACTGGCCGCCCGTAATGATCGCGACCTCGCCAGCGGGTCGGCTCTTCCGAGCCTGAAGGGGCACTTGTGCCTGCGTGACCATGCCATCTGGCATATACTACGCCTGCGCACAACTACTGCGCAGCCGCAGTGAGCGCCAAATGACGTGGACGTGCAGAAGAGCCGGCCCCACCAGTGGGTCGCGATCACTTCGGGCAGCCAGCGGGGACACCGAGGACCACCGGAGCTGCGGCGAGGGACTGAGACGGCTGCTGGGGGCTGGAAGAACCTCCAGGTGAGTAAAACTAGATTCTTGCCCTTCACCTCGGAAGTCCTTTAACTTGCTTTCAACCAGCCCTTCTGGTCCTTCCTTCTCCAAGTCTAAAGGTTCCCAGCTATATGCCATTTATTATATACGGTGCTGTACCATCAATGTGTCCAAGGTGGATGACTTTACATTTATGAACGTTAAATTTAATCTGCCATGTGCTTGTGCATATGGCCATGTTGTCAAGATCCTGCTGTAATATGTCACTATCCGTCTTAGTGTTGATAATTCTGCAAATACGGCTACATTACTCTGTAGTCTGTCTACTAAATCATTAATATATAGATTGAAAAGAATTGGACCAAGAACTGACCCCACTGCTAACAGTTTCCTATTTTGAGTATTTCGTTTACCACCACTCTTGGCCTTCTATCCCTTAACCAGTTCTCTTTCTACATACACACATTTTCACATGCAGCAGTATTTCACCATATGTAGCAGCTGATCACATACCACTTGCAACAATCATTTTATGTCTCACCATATGTTATCCAATTGATTATATTATAGTGAGAGATTATTGACCGTCATGCATTATGTATTCAGTGCTTATTTGGAGGCTCCCTTTCCTTTTGTTTTTAATACTTTTGATCAGGTTTAATAGAGATCTTCACATCAGCACAGTGGTGAACAGATTATGATTATTGTAATCACGATTGGGGTTGTTTTTTCTTCTTTTTGTTCTTGTTAAAATACAAACAAATGTGGGACAGTTTCTCTGAGAAAAATCTATCTAAATCGTTGTGCTATAACAGAAGCCTGCCTAGTTACTCAGGGCATCTGCTCCAAGTTTCCTTCAGTTTTCATTTTGAGTGATCTATACAAATTACTAAGCTGAAGTTGCAGCATGTTGCAGCAGCCATGTGGAAGAAGGAAGTCTGTCTCAACTATGGTAACCAGGAGTCAGGGAACAAATATGTATTTTGCTACAAATTATGTGACATGGGGTATTTTATTTATGTGTCTGTTCTAGTAGCAGCCTAATATACTCAAGAGCCCAGGCTGAAAGACCTGTCACATTCATATGAGGGTGAAAATGGCGGCTCTCATTATCCTGATTAAGGGATAACTCTGTTTCAGTCTTCAGAAAGCACAAGGCAAGGTGCAGAGCTATTACTCCGGTTAGTCTCCAGAGAACGGTTATTGCTATCTTGTTACTCCTGGAATTGAATTGTTTGAAAATTATTCAGTTCATCAATTCTTGCAGCAAACCCAGGAGAGGTAGAGGTAAATAAATAAACTATTGTTATTCCAGCACTAAAAGTAATTGGAGCATTCACAAACTCACTGTTGCTGCAAGGCTTTGCGAGTCTCTACCTCTCTTATGGATAATGGATGTGCTAGCAGTGGCAGAATTCAGCCTGGCAAGGCGACGGTTATTACTTTATTGTTATACAGGTTAGAATTTTTAGGAAATAACTGACGTGGATCTAGGGGGTCATAGTGCTAAAATGTACTTGACACTTTATTTACTTTTTGCAAGAAATAAGGCTAAGTTCACTGCATTGGTGTCACTAGGGAGGCAGTAGGTGCGGACCGCACCAGGTGTCACAAGCAGAAGGGGTAACACCAAGCTCCAAACTAAGGGAGAATGGATTACGGCTATGTAAATATAGACCAGGCAAGAGCCTGAAGTACTACTCCCTCCTGCTCTACTTTCTTCTGGCTGCTTTGTGTTGAGCTGATAACTGTGTTCAGAGGCCACTAGGGCCACATTGTGATCACCTTAGCATCCCCCTATTCCCCCCTTAGCAAAGGTGTCCCATCTAATTACCCATCCCTAATAGCGAGTGTATCCAGCAAGGTACCCCTTCCTCATCCTCCACAGCAAACATGGCTAGACACTCCCTCCCCAGTGTGTACCAGGCATAGCAATCTTTCATGGTGGATGCGCCCACTACAAACAGGCCGGTGTCAACATGGAAGTATAATTCAGCATGTATCAAAAACTATAGCTGATGCAGATTGAACTTGTGATATTATAATATTACATTGTGTATCAATGCAATATGTATTTTTGGAGATATACTTTAATTTTTTTTTCTCCCAACCAAGTCATGAAACCTAAGCTGTCTTTTGTATATGAAACTCAAAAACATATGACTTGACATATGACCATTCAACTTACAGGCCTATCACACTGACATTGTCACTATTACCCTGTCTATTGTGTCCTAATCTGATAGGTCCAATGAATAGTCTAATTCCATCAATTGCCAAGAGGTATCGTTGCTAGCAATTGTTTCCAGGCCATGCAGACTCATGCTAAGTTTGTACATACGCTAGATGAAACTCGGTCTTACAGTCAATAACGACCGCAACTCGCAAGAATCCAGTTGCCCCTTATGCCTTAAGCCAGCGATCAGCTGAGGGGATTGATTCAGCCAATCACCGGCCAAGAGCTTTGTTCTCCTCACTCACCCCGCCCACAGCGCGACGTCACAACTGCATTGTTCTGTCAGTACTACTCCCCGCCCCCCCTCCCCTTCCTAAATAGCAACAGAACACTTCACTAGCATGCAGGCTACCGTTCCCCACCGGGCATCATTCATCGAACGTGTATGAGGGTTTAACCTAATCTAAATCTATACTTGTGAAAATCATCTGCCTCAACATTACCATATTGCAGTGTCATTCGCTCACTGCAGAGTGTACACACAGTTAACCAATCCTATGGCTGCACAGTGGGGTTTCAGCCTACATCTCTGCCAGAATCACAAGAAGATTGGCACTGGAAAGGAAGGCGAGCAGAGCGCATGTGGGCAGCTGTAGGTAGAGAGAGGGAGGGAATGACTGCACTCATCAGCAATGGAATGAAAGAGCTGATGACCAGTGCACTATATAATGGGTGGACACACAAATGAAACTGCACACTTCCCTAGGGTAACCAGTACCGATTCATTTATGAATATTTGTTTGTAGCCAAATGGCGTGCCTTGAAGTTGTTCCATGTTTGTACTATATAAGTGGTGTCAGAATGTTGATTCCTTCCTAAAACAAATGTTCCGATGCATCATATATAAGCTCCCTTTTGAAAAAGGTTAAAAACCCCAATGTGTGATCCAAGTGCAGTGCAGTGCTATGCATGGTACAGGGTTTATGTACGGACTTAGTAGGGCTAATCTGCTTGGACAAATCACTGACATTTTTGAAGAACCCTTGCTTCTAATTTTATACAATTGTACTGCAAAGATATAATTTCACAATATGTACATGTAATAAAAATCTTCTCATATCATATAATACTTTTACTGAAAGGAATTTCCATTTGTCATAAGACTGCCTTAAACATACATAGGTGCTACAAATGTATTTTACTGGTAGATTTATTGAAATTAGGGGGCAATGGTAGAGGGACATTTTAACCACTTGAGGACCGCAGTGTTAAACCCCCCTAAAGACCATGCCTTTTTCTTGAAATTGGCCACTGCAGCTTTAAGGCCAAGCTGCAGGGCCGCACAACTCAGCACACAAGTGATTGAGTTAGACATAGATAAGGAGAATTAGGGTTAGGGTAGGAGTAGGTTAGCTTAAAACTTAGCTCTGGAGTAAAATAAAAAACTAATAGATACCTAATATTGCCAAGTTATACTTTCTGTTCTGGTGCGAAGCTCTGCCTTCTAGAAGAGAAAAGCCACAGCCATTTCTCTATCTCTAGCGCTGGAGGTTTTCTTGATTAGGGGAACCCTGCTGAATTGGATTTCACTCTCCAATTCGATTATAATAATCGAATTGGATGGTCGATCGCCACCGAGTCGCCTGATGTATGGCCATCGTAACTCCCTCTAAGACTAAGTTTTAACTAGAGTTCAACTTCCAGAGAGTCACCAGTTAGCTGAATTTGGGACGCATCCATAACAATACAGATAGATTGCATTTGTTGTAGAACACACGTCTGCAGCTCAGAAAACAATGTCTAAATATAAATAAGCCAGGCTCTTTTCGGCTTGTTGTTGTCCTTATTCTGCCATTTCAATCTATTCCTGGGAATGTTAATCAAAGCTAAGTACAAAGCGAAGTTGCAATATTAAAAATAGGCATCACATGATTCAACGTAGCAGAACAGCTAAGACATGTTCTTGTTGTCTCATTATTAATGCTCAGTGTGGATAGAAAACCATTTGGAGACCCCTTCTGAGAACAAATATAGCAAAAGGAACGCATAAAATAAAGCCTTTGAGGCACTGATGACTTTTCCTTATTTGCAGTTACCATTTGCAATAAAAGAGAACAGTTTTGAATGTTTTGAACAACATAAAAACTGTTGAAGGGACCTCTAGTGACATGCAGCATGTTCTAAACCCACACAGTGTCAGGGATTCATCAAAACCGTCATATTACAGACATCACAAAGCTGTATCATGGGACAAGTTTACAGCAAGGCAACTCGATTCTGAAGCAGGCCATAGATGCATCAGCTTTTCGGCAGCAATCTACTTCTACAATATATCAGATCTACTGACTTTTTATGCAGTTTATTGATTGAAAGTCTCATCAGACATTTTGTAAAATATCGGTGCGATGTGGGTGGAGTAGGAGCAGTGGGAGATTGATTGTATATGCTATAGATTCTATAGCATAGCACTGCAACCAGTAGTAGATTGCTTGTGTTTCAATTGAGGCTCTATTGACTCCAGCTGAAATCTGCTGAAATTGAGTTTCCCAAGGAAGGATAACCTTGTGCAGATAAAATTGTATCCCAGATGATTAAGGTCTGATGTGCACACATGTGAATTTATTCTCTGCTGGGAATGTTTATAAATTTAATCAACACTGGGGGCCTCTTGTGTGTAGGTTTCTCAATATCACTTCTCAGTTAGTTACTCATGGAGAGGGAGACAATGGTGCCTACTATGGGTGGACTGTAATACAAACGTGCATTGATGACCAGTTACAAGGGCTTTCACAGTGGTTGCCTTAATTAGATGCAACTCAAACTACATGATTAGTTCCATTGAGCTACTAACCTTAAACTCCTTATCCAACTTTCATTAGAGGGGGCACCCCTATTTTTCTCTATCTCTCCTTTTAGTTCTCTGCATAGTCTTCAGAAAAATTATTACCGTTGACCAATGACCACAGCTCTGCTGAATTTGAAGTCCTACAAAACCTAACCAATTAGTGTTACAGTTTGAGACTGCTTGGGCTCCTCTTGATTTGCCACATGATGAGATCATGCACACATACACAGGACATGTAGGCGGGCAAAGACAGACCTTTACATTTTGGAGCAAACAAACTCTTCAGAGGTGACTGATACGAACTATGGAAAGGTCACAGAAAAAGATCTGAGTGAGAAGGACTCTAACCTCTTACATTTCCAATAATTAAAGGACACCCGAGGTGAAAATAAACTAATGAAATAAACAATTGTATCTATCCTCCTTCCCCTAAAAATGACTTTTAAAGATATTCCACAATTTTATTTTATATTTAAATCTACTTTTTAAGTTTTTACTGTTTTATTGTTTTTGCTCAACGACACATTAATGTGTATGCCAGAGCTAAAATCTATGAACTATTGACCCTTTTTTATCTCATTCCTGCTCTCAGAAGCCATTTTCTGCTAGGAAAGTGTTTCATAGTTGTAATTTCTTATCAGTGAGGGTCACACTGTAGTCTGACCCAGTCCTGGCTTAGACAGGAACTGCCACTTACATACCCGATGTTTAACTTGTAACGTTGGCGGAGTCGTTTTTGTGGTCGGCGCACAAGACGCGCACCGACACAACGAAAACCCTCCACCAGCGTATAATTTAGGGAAGACCCAGGCTAGGTGCACTGCACCAGCAGGGGGCAATTCCCACCGGCAGATAGAGTCGTGACGTGCAGACGCGCACAGCCTCTGCCCGGCCACAGATGCCAGAGGGGAATTGAACAGAAAAGGCAAGGCAGGGCTAAACAGCCCTCAAAGAAAACAGAGCAAAGGTATAGAGGGAATGTGTGTCCACCAATCTAGTCACGACGGTGAACACACATCAGCAGAAACAAAAGCCAGAAGGCAATCGCAAGAATGGCGATTGCCAAGTAGACACAAGATTGAGCAGAACAGAACAAGATTAGCACAGACACAGAACCAAGAATCAGAACGATAAAGAAAACAATAAACGCTTCCTAAACGCGACCACCGCGCGTTACACGCAACAGTGACAAGCGCGTTTTACACCGCGATCTCAGCACGTTACGCGCAACAGAGACAAGTACGCCTAACTAACCATCGACAGACAAACACGAAACAGAACGCGAACGCTTGCTTAACGGTTACCTCACCGAGCCTACAGCAAGCGTTCGTAACAGACAAGACAGACAAACGAGAAACAGGAATAAGGTAGAGGGATCCACAGCCACTACCGCTAGAGGCTAGTGCGATCCCAGCAAGACAGATCAGAAGGATCCACAGCGCTAGCGCTAGAAGCTAGTGCGATCCAGGCAGGACAGAACAGAAGGATCCACAGCGCTAGCGCAAGGCTAGTGCGATCCAGACAAGACAGATCAGGAGGATCCACTGCCACTACCGCTAGAGGCTAGTGCGATCCAGACAAGACAGATCAGAAGGATACACAGCGCTAGCGCTAGAGGCTAGTGCGATCCAGGTAGACAGAACAGAAGGATCCACAGCACTAGCGCAAGGCTAGTGCGATCCAGACAAGACAGATAAGGAGGATCCACTGCCACTACCGCTAGAGGCTAGTGCGATCCAAGCAAGACAGATCAGAAGGGGCTACCAGTAGCAACCGCTGCTCCGGTTAGCACCCAGACAAACAGAACGATTTCCTGTCGACCACCGCTGGGACAGGACAATCGCAACAGACAGACAAAACAGATATGCAATCTAACTGCACTAGGAAACTGCCTAGTACAGTTCCAAGAATTACCCTAAGGTAAACTTTAACAGATCAACAATGGCTGACACTCCAGGAGTGTTTCAAACAAACCATGAAGGGGAAATGACCAGCAAAGCATTCTGGGAGCAGAAGCCTTTTATAGTGGCAGTCATCACAGGAGGCAGGTAGGGGATTTGCATAACGAATGTATGCAAATTCCTCAACAGCAGAACAGACCAGAAACTTGCAAAGGAAAGACAGGTCTCTCTTCCAGAGACCTGTAACCTTCAGACTAGAGGAATGGTTAAACAGCTGTCTGCCTGTGCAGCCAGCTGAGCGGATCATCACATAACTCTTTCAGACTGAAAAAGAAATAAAGGAACACAGACTAGTTATTTGTGTGCTAAGCACTGTACATACACGTCTATCTCATCATGTCACATGTCACATCCGGTATCCTTTAATGTGACAGGCAGAGATTGACCCCAGAAGCCTTATGAAGATTACATTGCAGGGCCACTTCCATTGTCTTTATAGAGACTCTGGGGAGGAAGTGCAGTAAGTGGATTACTGTAGTGGAGTTTTCGGGACCAGTAGGAGCTTCAAGAAAGAGGTAAATGTATTTTGTACCTGTAGGTATATTTGTAATATGCTTCACTTTAAGCCACACTACATGTATCTAAGAGTATGACACAAGTCCGTTCCCAGCACAACATAAAACAGCACAAGCCTGCAAATCCTTTATCAATGGTCTGGTACTGAAACATTCTACTTCTCTAAACACAGTTACGGCACAAAACATCACATCAGGGTTGCCATACACACTGCTCAGCTGAAACAATCAACATATGACAAATTTGATGATTATGAAACTTCTGCTCCATTCAAAATCAGTCAATAACTGATTCATGACTCCGTTACAGAGCCTGAGAATGCAGTCAGACAAGTTAGAAGATTTTGATCAAATGCGCTACAAAGTTTGTACCGCATACATCAGTATCGAAGTACAAATAGTAGCAGATGCAGTCAGGTTAAATCGGTTGGGCATACAAATATGATCAAAATCACAGTAATTATTGTGGTAGGATTCGATTTCCAATTGGTCATTTAAATAATTGTTCCTAGTAGACTAGTAGTAAAAGCCACACACAGGCTAGATTGCCAGCACTCGAGAGTCAGGTTGCACTTTCTACCCAAC
Source organism: Hyperolius riggenbachi (assembly GCF_040937935.1). NCBI lineage: Eukaryota > Metazoa > Chordata > Amphibia > Anura > Hyperoliidae > Hyperolius > Hyperolius riggenbachi. The sequence goes on along the minus strand of NC_090652.1, from coordinate 243,807,008 downwards.
ACACAGATCAGTTTCAATATATAAAGTTTTAGTGCGCTGTCTTTTACTAACCGGTCATCCAGGGAAAATTCAACAATTTCAGAGGATTCCACCTTAGATCTCCTCTTGCCTCAGGTTTGTGTGGTGATACATCTCAAAAGAAAAGACACTAACAGGGGAGGTGGATGGCACTACCAGGAGTGTACCCGAGGTGACATGTGACATGATGATATAAGCATGTGTATGTACAATGCAAAACATTTTGCTGCCTGAAATAGTTAATTTTAAGGCATGGACGTGACAGCTTCTCTCTTGTTGGTACCTTGTTGAGAATATAGTAAACATTACCGATAAGAAAATTACAGCCATAAGTGTTTTCCTGGCAGAATACAACTTCTTAGGGCAGGGGAGAGTTAGAAAAATGTCAATAGTTCATGTATCCTAACTCTAGGACAATTAACAGGCAGCAATTGAGCAGAGACAATAAAACATTGAATCTACTGTAAATGTTTAAATATAAAATAAAGGCATGTGATATCTAAAAAATCATTTTTATGAGTAGGCGAATAAATACAATTTTTTATCTCATCAGTTTATTTTCACCTGGGGTTCACTCTAAAGTTTGTTTTTACTGTTTATTTTCATGCAATACTCCGGCTTCATTTACATTATTAAACGTGGTTATTACACTATTTGAGGCACTTTGTGTATCTTTCTTATGTAGATTTGGTAAAAGCACACCAGCCCTTAGGTAGAGTCCTCAGGCTCTGACACTGTAAAATTTCCACTGGATAACCCATAGGTAAAAGGGAGGGCACTAAACTTTAATTTATCCTAATAGATCGTCTGATCAATCACTCAAAGAGTGCCTAGTTTCAGACTCCATAATGGATGCACCTGCAGAAAAGGCTTTCAGTACAACATTTGACTAACATTGTGCATCAAATTGTCCTGACTTAAAGGGACACTTAAGCCTGGAACAAAAAATCAATTTTACTTGCCTGGGGCATCTACCAGCCCCCTGCAGCCCTTGCAGTCACTCATAGAGCCTCCGGTCTTCCCGCCGCCAGCTAGTTTTGTGTTTGCTGACAGGCCCTGACAGGGAGTCAGCGGACTTTCTGTGCCTGCGCAGGCCTGGCCACGCCTATCCTTCTTCATGTTCTCGTCCTCAATAGCGTCCTGCACAGGCACAGGGCGCTATTGTGGACAGGAGCGCAAAGAAAAACATGCATGGTCAGGCCTATCGGGCCTGTCAGCAAAAACATAACTAGCTGGTGGCGGGGGACCAGAGGCTCCGTGAGTGACTGCGAGGGCACGGGACCAGAGCCGGATTAAGGCTAAATGGGGCCCTAAGCAAAGTAAATGATTTGGACCCCCCCATCATGTCATAATAGAATCAGAAGATGCATCTGTACAGCAACATGCCGCACACACCGGGGTAGCCGAGCTACTGGTTGCTATGGGCAACAGCCCGCTTTCCTCTGTGGGTGCACAAAGCAGGGAATAGCAGCGGCAAAATGCACAGTGAGAGATGAATGGCTGGGACATTTGCACTCAGGGGCTGGGGCACCCCTGTGAAGAAGGTGCAAGATATCACAGCAGCAGCACTTTCCCCCTGCATCTCCAGCCTGGCAATAGCAGAAAGTCTGGACACCGCCAAACCGGAAGCCGTTCCCCAGACAGAATTACATAACCACCCCCACCACCGAACAACCGATTTTCTCCCAAACTAGACAGCCACCATGCAGCCTCCATCCCAGTGAGTACGATAGTCCAGCAGAGAAGGCAGCCTCAGCAGGGGAGAATGGCCGCACCAGATGACTCACATTCACCTATTGCGATCCAAGCAATAGAGTTCCCGTCATCCGGAGCCCATCTGTCTCCTCTAGAGTGCTGCCGCTCTGTTACTACTACTATTACTACTTCCTGTCTGATCTGAGAATCAGGAAGTTCAGAGCGAGCGGCTGCACTGTAAAAGAGACAGATGCATGAACAGGCAGAGCCGAGATTCGAACCCTGGTCTCCTGTGTCAGAGGCAGAGCCCTTAAAGGGACTCAGAGCAGTGCCTGTCGGTATGCCTTTAAGCATACCCACAACTAATTAATTACATCCTCACACCTGCCAGCATGATGTTTGTAATTATATCCCCCTGAATTCCTCATATTTCATTGCATTGTGCTGAATCGAGCTGCCGACTTTGGAGAAAAGTTGTCCTGTGTAATACAATGTAACTTTTAGTTTTCGCTATTTTCGTGATCGAAATTGCTGTGGCCGTGATTTCGATCGCGAAAATAGCGAAAACTAAAAGGCATAGGGCGGCGGTTTATATATCATTGGAAAGAGGAAAAAAAGAGCTTTAAAATGATATACATCTTTCCATAGTTACTGCACTGCTCAGAGTCCCTTTAACCATTATACCATCCAGCCACCGCTGACAGGATGGCGAGGGCTGGTTTATGTGCTGATGGGGCCCCTTTGACTCTGAATGGGGCCCCAAGTGACTGCTTTTGTTGCCTGGTTGGTAATCCGGCCCTGCACGGGACGGCTAGAGATGGCTGGTAGAAAGTAAAACTGATTTTTTTATTCCTCACTTAAGTGTACCTTTAAGCCAGTATGAGGAAGTTGGTACTTTCAGATCACTGAACAATCAAAACTTTTTGTACTGGGAAAGTCTCTAATGGAAAAAAAATCTAATGCAAACATTTATTAGGAAAAGAACACACCCTAATCACATCCTCTAATTATGAGGACCATGTCAAAAATTCAGGAAAACTGATCATTTTTTTATGCTTCTACATATGCTGTGATGATCACAAAAGAACACTAGATACATGCAATGCATTTTATCAATTTAGTAAAGTTGTTTGAATTTGGGACCAAGTTAAATCAGGAAGTATAAAAGGAAAATGAAAGGCTCTCAGTCCTGCTGTCCGGTGCTGAAATGGTGCTGATTGTAGCTGTTCCAGCTCTGAACTACGTGGTCCTGAATTCAAACAAAATATTACAATTCAGTGTAAGGATGTATTGGAATTCAGTGTAAGGATGTATTGGTTGCTTGTAGAAGTTGATTTATACATTTAGTGAAACACACCTATACAGAAGACCCCAAAGAGGGGCTAATAATTGGTTAACAAAAAGGCAGCCCTTCTAAAACTGGGAGGGTTGGGAAATATGCACAACTGCTGGTCAACTATATCAGTTGTTGGAAACTGGAATTTGTAAATTCCAAATTGTGCCTTTTAAGTCTATGGTACACACACATAAGGGAAATATTGTTAGTTCGGAACGATCATTGTTGATAATTTAGATCACCGGTTTTAACAATGATCGCTACAGAACCTGAATTTGAGAGACCTGAGATGCTCTATGAAGAGTAAAGGAAGGCGAATTAATGGTGCCCGCTGCAGTAACAATAATTCTTTCGTTTTCCATTTAGCGACCTGTCATGATGAACTGCTAAACAACGTTATGGGAGAGCTGCAGAAAAGATTGATTTTTGCACAAAATGATTACAAACAATCATCTCTAGAGATCAAGCAGTTAAAATCTTCATCTGTACATAGGTTATGTACGGCTAATTAGTGTATTAGATGTAAGGTCAGGGGGAACACCAATACAAGCCAAGTTTTACCTAAATGACACATTTGTTTTCATGAATAGTAAGGAACATCAATCAATCAGAGTTTGAACTATTTCATTCAACTGTGACACTGAGCACAGAAAGCTAGAGAGCATTGCTGTACAACTCCTCCTCCATCCCCCCCCCCCCCCCCAGGAAAAAAAAAAAACTTTTAATGCATTTAAAAAAAGGTTACACAAGATCTGGTTTACCCTCTCCAGTACTTAGATTCCTCCTCCACATTGAAACTGTCAATCAATCAGGTCTGTGAATGACAAATCACACACCTGCATCATCATTAGCAACAGTCACAAAATCATACCCAACCCTCTCTATTAATATTTAAAGTGTGCTGTATTGTGCAAGATTAACAATGATCTGAATGGAACATCTGTTGCCTGTCTATGCACATCGTTTAGAGCCTCGTTAAGTCTGTTTGTTTTAAAGTAGCTGGGTCTTCCCTTGTTTAAATAATGTGCTGCCTAGGCACAGCTTGCAGGTAACAGATGAAAGCTGCAAGCAAGTCAGCAACCTTCCTGCTTTAATCAAAACATCTTCTCAAATGGCAATCAATAAGGAGCCGTTTCTGTGTGTAGTGCTGCTGATTGTGAAAGCGATGGCATTTTGAGTCCTTCGCACCACTTACCCTGCCGGCTGGCTGTATACAGCCTGAGCCAAACTCCATAAACACTACAGAGCATTTGTCAGTGAAGAGGAGGAAAATGTTTCAGGTTTAAAAGGATTTCATATCTGAAAAAATACTACACTACATCCAAGCATTGTTGGGGGAAACATTTATTCCCATCATTTGGCAAGAGCTTGTTCAGGTTTTCGAGAACCACTAGACTGAAAGATGTACTATGTGAAGTGGCTAAGAGCACTCAAACACATGTACAAAATTCTCAGGGAAATGAAAAAAATCTTCCAGTTAGTTACATTTCTCTCCTATCGAAACAAATTATTATTTCTGCCACCCCTTTGCCACCCCTCCTTAGCTAGAAGTAAAAGGGCATGGCCACGATTGAGAAGACAGGGATGAGTACTGTAAAGACATGTTGCTCTCGTATACATAAGGGTTGCGTAGAGGTGAGTGGATAGCACATGTGACAGCACAGCACACAATGGGGTGGCTTTCTGCAGGCGCTATAAGGGAGGAGACAATGAGCTTGCAGGAGATGATCTGGCACTCTGGATCATTTGGTGTTTTAGCCTTTGTTTATGGTACAATACCAGCCACATCATCATCTGTTAATTTTTTTATATCTGATTGTGAGAATATCTGTTTGTTTATGATATCATCTCACCCATAACCTTTTCTCCTCTCCTCTCTCCAGGAGACTCTCTTGTCCTTGGTCACCCCCTCTCACTCCTGCATCCAGGAATTCTCATGAGAATCACCTCTCCTTTGGGAAAGCACTCCCCCAGCCTGCCCCTCATGTGCTGAGGGCGGAAACCATCAGGCCAGTTTTACACTGGTTTTGTGTGATGCACCACATCGCACCGCAAATATGAAGCTTCCTATGACACTGCCCAAGGTACGGGGACAGGGTCATATGCATATGTCTGCATTCCCAGCTTGTGACGTATTCCCTGCTGGGCAGGAAGTAGGTCACTGGGATTCCTTCTGGTCCATCCATGCGTAGCACGCCTTGCTCCTGTCATGCACACTGCCTGCGTCGAGCATTGACTTGCATTACTGCATGATACATGGGCTAAGCACGGTTCATGCAGTAATGAGCTTCTTTGCGTCAGATCGGATGCTTCTGGTGCATTGCTTTGCACTGCATTAACTCTGCAAGGCTCTATTGACTTACTTTGCATTTGCAGCACCTTGCTATAAGAAAGGGTAACACAACGCAGGTTCACAATGCCAGTACGCAAGGGTCCTCAAACGTACTCTGAAAACACACCTGTTCAGACAAGCCTATAATCTGCTATAGGCAGCATTGGCAGTTCACTTTCTTATCCACCAACCCCTGTGTCTCCTTCCCTAATGTCTCCAGCCCACTACCCTCTAGACTGTAAGCTCGTAAGGGCAGGGATCTACTCCTAGTGTTTCTTATTCTGCTGTAATTTATCATATAACCAAGTACCAGTTTTGGTGATGTCACAAACCACACATCAATTATGTAGATACTAGCTGATTGCCCGGCGTTGCCCGGATATGTATTTGGCTGGTGTCGGCTCCACCCACTTTTTCTAACCCTAACACACAATTACTCAATGACCAAGTTTGTGAGCTTTGTGGTCTTTGGCATCAATAATATGCATTGAAATGAAAAAATCTGATGGGTTGTTTGTGGCTCCACCCCCTTTTCGGAATTTGAACCCCAGTCACCCAAATGACCAACTGTACCGGGTTTGACGCCTGTGCCATTAACAGTGCAAGAATGGTAGCAATTAAATATTCCCTTGAAAAGCAATAAGTAAAGCTTTATACACTTTTGTAGGCTCCACCCACTTTTCTGAATATTAATCCCTTTCACTGAGTGACCAACTGTGCAAAGTTTAAGAACCCTGCCATTAACAGTGTAAGAATGGCTGCAGTTTACATTTTCCCAGTGAAATTTGTATTTGTCTCCACCCACTGATGACCCGGCGTTGCCCGGGTATGTATTTGACTGGTGTTGGTTCCGCCCACTTCTTTTAACCCTAACGCGCAAACACTCAATGACCAAGTTTGTGAGCTTTGGGGTCTTTAGCATCAATAATTTGTATATTACCATAGAAATTAAACACATCAGATTGGCTGTTAGTGGCTCTGCCCCTCTCCAGCATTTGAACCCCAGTCACCCAATGATCAACTGTAGCAGGTTTGAGGCATCCGCTATTACCAGTGTAAAAATGGCAGCAATTTAAATATTCTCCTTGAAAATCAAGAGGTGAATTTTGATTGGCTATTATAGGCTCCACCCACTTCCCTGAATATTAATCTCAGTCACCCAGTAACCATCTGGGCAAAGTTTGAGAACCCTGCCATTAACAGTGTAAGAAAGCCTGTAGTCTAGACATTTTCCCAGTGAAATTTGGTTTTGGCTCCGCCTACTTTTTGTAACCTGGACATACAGTCACTCAATGACCAACTTTGTGAGCTTTGGGGTCCTAGGCATCATTAATTTGTATTTTCCCAAGAAATGAAACTGTTTGTGGCTCTGTCCCCTTTTCTGAATTTGAACCCCAATTACTAACTGTACCAGGTTTGAGGCTTGTGCCATTAACAGTGCAAGAATGGCAGCAATTTTAATATTCCCCTTGAAAATTAACAGGTGATTTTTATTGGCTTTTTTAGGCTCCACCCACTTTTCTGAATATTAATCCCAGTCACCCAGTAACCAACTGTGCAAAGTTTGAGAACCCTGCCATTAACAGTGAAGAAGGGATGCAGTTTACAATTTCCCAGAAAAATCTGTTTTTGACTCCACCCACTTTTTGTAACCTTGACACACTGGGCTTGATTAACAAATCAGCGAAAATTCGGGATTGCGCGCGAAACCGGTTAATTGCGCTCGAAAATTCGCGGTCGCGCGCAAATGCGAAAATTTACGCGAAAACGACCGTGCTAACAGTTAGCACTCTTTTGTGAATCAAGCCCACAGTCACTACTCAATGACCAAGTTTGTGAGCTTTTGGGTTCCTGGCATCAAAAATGTGTGAATGGAAGCAGTTTATCCACCAAGAAAGTCTGATTGGCTGTTTGTGGCCCCGCGTCTTTAGTGAATTTGGACCCCAGTCACCCAATGACCGACTGTAGCAAGTTTGAAGCCTCTGCCATTATTAGCGTAAGAATAGCAGCAGTTTTAATATTCCCCTTGAAAATCAATAGGTGAATTTTGATTGGCTGTTGTAGGCTCCACCCACTTTCCTGAATATTAATCTCATTCACCCAGTGACCAAGTTAGCCAAGTTTGAAAACCCTGCAATTAACAGTGTAAGAGTGGCTGCAGTTTACATTTTTCCATTTAAAATGAATGTCTGAAATTTCATTGGCTGTTTTATGCTCCGCCCACTTTTCCTGGATTTGCAACCTCGATCACCAAGTGACCAACTGTGCCAAGTGTGGAGACTCTGGCTCAATTACTGTGAGAATGGCAGCCTTTTCCATTTTTTCTATTCACTTGAATGGGTGGAATCTGATTGGCTGTTTGTAGCTCCGCCCAGGTGTGCAGGGGGAACACGAGACCCCCAGAACATATCATCACTGGTAGTAAGGGAGCTGTATACCAAGTTTCATTCAAATCGGTCAAGGCGTTTTCGCGTGGTCGCGGCACACACACACACACACACACACACACACACACACACACACACGCACACACGCACACGATTTTATATATATAGATTTGTACTTGTATTGTACAGAGCTTTGAATTTCTCATGTATCTACTGTATACTCCCCTCTATTTGTTTTGTATTTTTGTATTATGTACTATGTTGAAGTGGGTGCACTATAAATAAAAAACAATTACAATGGCCTTTGCCAATCTCATCTAGTATTTGTGTCCTAATGGCAACTGAAGGAGAGGGCTGCCAGCCTGCCACATAGCATTGTCCCAGCCTCCAGCAGTTGCTTCTGGTAGGAGCACATGAACAAAAATGAAAACACCACAGCTGCACACCACAGCTGCACACATAGATCTAACAAATAGCCTGCATAACAGGACGGAGCAATGTCAGAGTCACAGAGTTCACAGAACAATGTGCCTCAACTCTTCTACTACACACGGCTTTGTAGGAACAGAGCCACAGTGAATCCACAGATAGCAGGGGCAGGTGAAGCCTCCGCCTCAGCACAGCAAAGAAACCTCACAATTCTAAGGGTCACTGTATATGTGGAGCAATTTAGGGCCTCCCCTACCACTGCGTTCTGTCCTCCCACCTCCAGGGTTATGTAGTAATCAAGCACCTGAATGTGTAAGCATGGTAGAGAACATTACATAAGCAGACCAAAGTGCTTGGAGTCATTTATGACAGGCTTTCCCCTGCAAGTGTACCACCAATGGTGACCCATCTGCAGCACAGGATTTACCTCCATTGCACTTCCTCAACCTTCCACGTGTGTCTGTAGTCTTCTGCATCACGTGCCACACTGAGAACGTTGGCATGAAGTTAGAGAGAAGAGCCAGCAGCCTGGTAAATTGCATTTGTGGGTATTGTATAATCCACAAATACAATTAGTAGTACTGTTTCTTTTATATTTTTTCCATTAATTATATAAGACAGGGTAACATTATAGAAGAAAATGTACAATACTCCGAATGGGGGATGCCACAGTAAGAATCTGCATGGGGCACCATGAACCCCAAGACTAACCCTGACTGCATGAACTCATATGACCTAAAGGGTGATTGTATTTTGTATTATGCAGTTTTTAAATTACTACCTAGGATTTCTACAGCCACATGTGGTACCCAAGAGGACATCTGCACTTATTTCTCCAGTAACAAACGCTTATAAAAGCACGCACCAAGCCAATGGTTATTTCTGTGACAGAAAGCATGCTCAAATAGTGTCAGCCCCTGAAATCCTATAAACACTAATCCAAATCGAGTGTTTCTTAACAACTGGCATAAACAGATCCTTATCATACATGTGCACTGCAATTCAACAGAGAGATGGAAAAGTATGGCTGGAAAGAAAATGACAGTAGGATATTTCTATAAAACCTCTAGCGTAGTCCATGAAACCAGAAAGTATTTCTTTAAATTATACCCCATCTCGTATGTTTCTCATTAAACTCTTGAATATAACCTTTAAAACCATGTATCAAATTCAAGTCTTACAAAGGGTTTTTTTTCTTTTAGTTAGTGCAAATGAAGTGGTGTAGCAATAGGAGATGCAGGGATTGCAACCGCACCAGGGCCCCTGGATAACACAGATCCACTGGGGTTCTTCTTCAACTGCTTTATTCCTTTTCCTTTTTTTGTATAGCACTTTCCTCCAGTCGGACTCAAAGCACTTGTGAGGCAGTCACTAGAGCGCACTCAGTAGGCAGTAGCAGTGTTAGGGAGCCTTGTCCAAAGAACTCCTTACTGAATAGGTGTTGGCTTACTGAATAGGAAGAGCCGAGATTTTAACCCAGGTCGCCTACATCAGAGGCAGAGCCCTTAACCCTTACACTATCCAGGAACTTTATTAACTCTTTATTAGAGGTATGCTGGTAATGATTAGCTCTATGGCCTCAATTCACTAAAGGGTGCTAACTGTGTTAGCGCGCCTTTGTGAATCAAGCCCCATATGTGCTTTGATGTGTAGTATGCAATAATAGACTGTTCTCCTCCCTAGCCTACACCTCTCTGACACTGCAGCGGTCCTAGGCAGGTTTTGGTGCTCCATACCAATTGTTCTGTATAGAGTGCTTGAGGGGGTCCAATGTAAAACTCACACTGGGGCCCACAGCTCCTAAGCTACAACAATGTGCAGAGGAATCAGACAGGCCATTATAAGTGATCTAGTAAACCTGGAATAGATTATTACTAATAATGGTAAGATAATATGCCTTACCTGGGTCCTAATGAAATAAAGTGGGGGTTGCAGAAAGGATAGTAACTTTGTAGTGGTAGGATTGCAGTCTCATGCATTCATTCGCAGTAACAACTTTCAAAAACAATAATCAGGCTATGCTGGATTTAGGCCACTTTCACACTACATCTATTGTATCGCAGTATAATGGACAATATAATTTCATTATAGTGTGATCCAGTTAAGTTTCAAAGGGCCTTTCATAGTGGTACTTTTTGCGTTACCAGGTGATGCGTGTTGCAAGTGTAAAGTCTATGGACTGTATGGGTCACAATGCAGCGGTAGGCTACAATGCGGCTTTACATGACCACAGGGGCGTAACTGAAGGAGAGCAGCCCCCAGGGGGGCCCCGGAGGTAAGGGGGGCCCAACTACTAACCTTCCCTCCCTCCAATACTCCAGATCAGGTGTTTTTGTAGCTACATGTTGTGTGTGTGGGAAGATCCTGATGGCCACACTTGTTTTATGGCCCATGTAAGATGAGTCCCCAGACTGTGCGGGTTACCAAGGGGAGGCAAGGAAGGGGTTGTGAACATTAAGGAGGCCCCATGAAAGTTTTGCTGGGGGTTCCCATGATTTGTAGTTACGCCCCTGATGACCGCTGATCTATTGTTTACATTCACATTAGTCCTCATTTTCCTCAGCCTGCTTATTTGTGCAGTATTGTATATACAGCGCCGGTGCCATTCCTTGTCTTACAAATGTTATCAGGCATCAACTCACTTGCAACCAGCCTGAAAAGAGCAACTGACCACGGGACTCACACTGACATATGACCCGTGCTCCGCCCACGGTTTACTATATCCAGAGTCAGCATCACTTAGGGGCCAAAAAACAGGTTTACTGTAACAGAAGTTTTATTATATCAGAGTTTACTATACCAGGCGTTGCTTCCATAGATTTAAGGTGCCCATAGATCTAGCGATGTATGTGCAGATTCGACCTAGAGGCAAATCTCTCTCTTATTGAATCTGATAATTGAGATATCTGTCAGCTGCCCATATACCACAGGCCGATTTCCGATCAATTTCAGCATGAAATCTATCCGGAATCAGCCCTGTGCGGGACCTTGCCGATGTGCCCCCCTAATGTAATGTCCCCCCGGTGCCAAAGTGTATACATTACATCTCCGCAGGCTTCCGGGATTCCTCTTCCGCATACTTGTGCGGCTCATGTGGTTTCCTGGTAAGGGTGTGCATGTGTGACATCACACACGCGCCCTTACCAGGAAACCACGTGGGCCATGCGTGTATGCGGAAGAGGAATCCCAGAAGCCTGCGGAGGACAAGCGGAGGCCGCGGACATGTAATGTATACTTTACATGGGGCACGGGGGGGGGGGGGGGGGGGTACATTAGAGTGCCCTAATTTAAAATCTTCCTGTAGGTTCTGCATACTGCTGGAAACTCAGAACTAGTGATGGGCGAACAGTGTTTGCCACTGTTCGGGTTCGCCCGGATTTTGGCCTGTTCGGGTTCGGTTCGGCACCCCCGAACACCTCATGGTGTTCGGGATGGTGCTCGGCCACGCTGCCCGAACCCAAACAGGCCTTCTTTGTTCGGCCGAACACAGCCGTGTCCGGCCGAACATAGCCCCCTATTGGGTCCCAGCATAAAGGGAGAGCATGCCCCGAGTGCGGGGGGGGGGTCGGAAATGCCCCCCACACCCCTCCCCGCTAAGCTCTCCCTTCTGCTGGACCCTATAAAATTAAATCTAAGTCCCCCGAAGGTACCTTGCAGGCTGGCAGGAGTAGGGCAGGAAGCGGGCAGCCGGAGAGCATAGGCGCTAGTACCATCTGGTACTTCCGCCCTCTCTCTGACGCACTTCCTGTTTACTTTTGTAAGTCGCGTCAAGAGACAGCAGGAGTACCGCGATGACGCGTACGAGGGTACGTGTCATCATGTAGATGACGCGTACCCTTGTACGCGTCATCGCGGTACTTCTGCTCTCTCTTGACGTGACTTACAAATGTAAACAGGAAGTGCGTCAGAGAGAGGGCGGAAGTATCAGATGGTACTAGCGCCTATGCTCTCCGGCTGCCCGCTTCCTGCCCTCCTCCTGCCAGCCTGCAAGGTACCTTGGGGGGACTTAGATTTAATTTTATAGGGTCCGGCAGAAGGTAGAGCTTAGCGGGGAGGGGTGGGGGGCATTTCCGACCCCCCCTCCCCCCCGCGCTCGGGGCATGCTCTCCCTTTATGCTGGGACCCTATAGGGGCCTCAAAGGGACATGTTCGGGTTGGGTTCGGCACGAACATGCCGAATATCGGGGGCATGTTCGGCCGAACCCCCCCGAACCTGAACATCTGGATGTTCGCCCATCACTACTCAGAACCTCTAATTGCAATCCTGACTATGATCTGAGCCAAATGTGGTTTGTAAGTTTGAGTAAAGATAAAAACCCACAGAGAAAGAAGGCAAGGTAAACATTTCATCAAGCATGTCTAAGCTTTATCTTCCTTTACACCTAGCTGAAACTGAATTAGGCATGTCTCCATACGAACTGTGAGGACTAGTTTGGCATAATTATTTGTGAGTACACTGAACTTCATAAGGTTTCTGTCAGATAGGCAGCTACAGGCGATGAATTTATCACCTGTCAGTTGCTCTCGTGAACTGGCTGGGCGCTTTAAGCACTCGGTCCCAACAGTTGACGGAATGTCCCCCATAGAGTCACATCTGAGCACAGATCGAGCCATGCACAGAAACAACAGGTTGCTATTTTATGTCATGGAGTAACACCACTACCTCCAGCGCCCATATTAATTGTTTAGGCTAGTGCCACACTGTGGCCAACAGTGACTATGAGCTTCTAGTGCCACTCTGTGGTCAACAGTGACTATAAGCTTCTAGTGCCACACTGTGGCCAACAGTGACTATGAGCTTCTAGTGCCACTCTGTGGCCAACAGTGACTATAAGCTTCTAGTGCCACTCTGTGGCCAACAGTGACTATGAGCTTCTAGTGCCACACTGTGGCCAACAGTGACTATAAGCTTCTAGTGTCACTCTGTGGCCAACAGTGACTATAAGCATCTAGTGCCACTCTGTGGCCAACAGTGACTATAAGCTTCTAGTGCCACTCTGTGGCCAACAATGACTATAAGCTTCTAGTGCCACTCTGTGGCCAACAGTGACTATAAGCTTCTAGTGCCACACTGTGGCCAACAGTGACTATAAGCTTCTAGTACCACACTGTGGCCAACAGTGACTATAAGCTTCTAGAGCCACTCTGTGGCCAACAGTGACTATAAGCTTCTAGTGCCACTCTGTGGTCAACAGTGACTATAAGATTCTAGTGCCACACTGTGGCCAAAAGTGACTATGAGCTTCTAGTGCCACACTGTGGCCAACAGTGACTATAAGCTTCTAGTGCCACACTGTGGCCAACAGTGACTATGAGCTTCTAGTGCCACACTGTGGCCAACACTGTGTCACGTACCTCAGATATTGGAGACCGATTTGCTGAGGGCAGCGGCTCTTGCGACTCGTCGACTGAAGTTCCTGGACTGGGAACAGGAATCTCCAGTAAACAAGGGGCAGGAGCGCTCGCGGGATCACTAGTGTGTTGGAGGAGGTTCCGGAGCGCTCCCACAGGTCGAGTCTGGTACTGCAATGACTCGACAACCAGGCAGTTCCGTAGGCAAGCAGTGAGTCAGCAACAGAGCGGGTTCTCAGACAGGTCCGGGTCGGCAACAGAGGTGGTCCTCGTACAGGCAAGAGTTCGGCAACAAAGCGGGTTCTCAGACAGGTCCGGGTCAGCAACAGAGCAAGTAATCGTACAAAGCCAGGGTCAAAGCCAAATCGGGTAGTCAGACGAGCCGGGGTCAATATCATAGCAGGTAATCAAGGCAGACAAAGAGTCACGTCACGGGAGAGCACCCAGAACTTGCTGCAATACAACAGCACTGAGTACTGCTCTCTGCCTGCTTAAATAGGCCGTTTGGCGCCAAACATGGCTTCATGCGTCATTACGTACGCATGCGCACATCCATGCGTACTTAGTTCCGTATTACTATGCACACGCGTACATCCGTCCGCATGCGCATGCGCAACACGTCTACCCCTACACTTCCGGTGCAGAGGTCAACAATGCCGCCCATGGCGCACACGGAGGCAGCCGCCGGATCCAACAGCGACCCAACCACCACCCGGACGCACACGGGCATCCGTATGTGCCAGCCGCCAGACAGCAGGTACTGAACCGTGACACACTGACTATGAGCTTCTAGTGCCACACTGTGGCCAACAGTGACTATAAGCTTCTAGTGCCACTCTGTGGCCAACAGTGACTATGAGCTTCTAGTGCCACACTGTGGCCAACAGTGACTATAAACTTCTAGTGCCACACTGTGGCCAACAGTGACTATAAGCTTCTAGTGCCACACTGTGGCCAACAGTGACTATAAGCTTCTAGTGCCACTCTGTGGCCAACAGTGACTATAAGATTCTAGTGCCACACTGTGGCCAACAGTGACTATGAGCTTCTAGTGCCACTCTGTGGCCAACAGTGACTATAAGCTTCTAGTACCACACTGTGGCCAACAGTGACTATAAGCTTCTAGTGCCACACTGTGGCCAACAGTGACTATAAGCTTCTAGTGCAACTCTGTGGCCAACAGTGACTATGAGCTTCTAGTGCCACACTGTGGCCAACAGTGACTATGAGCTTCTAGTGCCACTCTGTGGCCAACAGTGACTATGAGCTTCTAGTGCCACACTGTGGCCAACAGTGACTATGAGCTTCTAGTGCCACACTGTGGCCAACAGTGACTATGAGCTTCTAGTGCCACACTGTGGCCAACAGTGACTATAAGCTTCTAGTGCAACTCTGTGGCCAACAGTGACTATGAGCTTCTAGTGCCACACTGTGGCCAACAGTGACTATGAGCTTCTAGTGCCACACTGTGGCCAACAGTGACTATGAGCTTCTAGTGCCACACTGTGGCCAACAGTGACTATGAGCTTCTAGTGCCACTCTGTGGCCAACAGTGACTATAAGCTTCTAGTGCCACACTGTGGCCAACAGTGACTATGAGCTTCTAGTGCCACACTGTGGCCAACAGTGACTATGAGCTTCTAGTGCCACACTGTGGCCAACAGTGACTATGAGCTTCTAGTGCCACTCTGTGGCCAACAGTGACTATAAGCTTCTAGTGCCACACTGTGGCCAACAGTGACTATGAGCTTCTAGTGCCACACTGTGGCCAACAGTGACTATGAGCTTCTAGTGCCACTCTGTGGCCAACAGTGACTATGAGCTTCTAGTGCCACTCTGTGGCCAACAGTGACTATAAGCTTCTAGTGCCACTCTGTGGCCAACAGTGACTATAAGATTCTAGTGCCACACTGTGGCCAACAGTAACTATGAGCTTCTAGTGCCACTCTGTGGCCAACAGTGACTATAAGCTTCTAGTACCACACTGTGGCCAACAGTGACTATGAGCTTCTAGTGCCACTCTGTGGCCAACAGTGACTATGAGCTTCTAGTGCCACACTGTGGCCAACAGTGACTATGAGCTCTTAGTGCCACTCTGTGGCCAACAGTGACTATGAGCTTCTAGTGCCACTCTGTGGCCAACAGTGACTATAAGTTTCTAGTGCCACACTGTGGCCAACAGTGACTATGAGCTTCTAGTGCCACACTGTGGCCAACAGTGACTATGAGCTTCTAGTGCCACTCTGTGGCCAACAGTAACTATGAGCTTCTAGTGCCACACTGTGGCCAACAGTGACTATGAGCTTCTAGTGCCACTCTGTGGCCAACAGTGACTATGAGCTTCTAGTGCCACACTGTGGCCAACAGTGACTATGAGCTTCTAGTGCCACACTGTGGCCAACAGTGACTATAAACTTCTAGTGCCACTCTGTGGCCAACAGTGACTATAAGCTTCTAGTGCCACTCTGTGGCCAACAGTGACTATACGATTCTAGTGCCACACTGTGGCCAACAGTGACTATGAGCTTCTAGTGCCACTCTGTGGCCAACAGTGACTATAAGCTTCTAGTACCACACTGTGGCCAACAGTGACTATAAGCTTTTAGTGCCACACTGTGGCCAACAGTGACTATAAGCTTCTAGTGCCACTCTGTGGCCAACAGTGACTATGAGCTTCTAGTGCCACACTGTGGCCAACAGTGACTATGAGCTTCTAGTGCCACTCTGTGGCCAACAGTGACTATGAGCTTCTAGTGCCACACTGTGACCAACAGTGACTATAAGCTTCTAGTGCCACTCTGTGGCCAACAGTGACTATGAGCTTCTAGTGCCACACTGTGGCCAACAGTGACTATGAGCTTCTAGTGCCACTCTGTGGCCAACAGTGACTATAAGCTTCTAGTGCCACACTGTGGCCAACAGTGACTATGAGCTTCTAGTGCCACACTGTGGCCAACAGTGACTATGAGCTTCTAGTGCCACTCTGTGGCCAACAGTGACTATGAGCTTCTAGTGCCACTCTGTGGCCAACAGTGACTATAAGCTTCTAGTGCCACTCTGTGGCCAACAGTGACTATAAGATTCTAGTGCCACACTGTGGCCAACAGTGACTATGAGCTTCTAGTGCCACTCTGTGGCCAACAGTGACTATAAGCTTCTAGTACCACACTGTGGCCAAAAGTGACTATGAGCTTCTAGTGCCACTCTGTGGCCAACAGTGACTATGAGCTTCTAGTGCCACACTGTGGCCAACAGTGACTATGAGCTTCTAGTGCCACTCTGTGGCCAACAGTGACTATGAGCTTCTAGTGCCACTCTGTGGCCAACAGTGACTATGAGCTTCTAGTGCCACACTGTGGCCAACAGTGACTATGAGCTTCTAGTGCCACTCTGTGGCCAACAGTGACTATAAGCTTCTAGTGCCACACTGTGGCCAACAGTGACTATGAGCTTCTAGTGCCACACTGTGGCCAACAGTGACTATGAGCTTCTAGTGCCACTCTGTGGCCAACAGTGACTATGAGCTTCTAGTGCCACTCTGTGGCCAACAGTGACTATAAGCTTCTAGTGCCACTCTGTGGCCAACAGTGACTATAAGATTCTAGTGCCACACTGTGGCCAACAGTGACTATGAGCTTCTAGTGCCACTCTGTGGCCAACAGTGACTATAAGCTTCTAGTACCACACTGTGGCCAAAAGTGACTATGAGCTTCTAGTGCCACTCTGTGGCCAACAGTGACTATGAGCTTCTAGTGCCACACTGTGGCCAACAGTGACTATGAGCTTCTAGCGCCACTCTGTGGCCAACAGTGACTATGAGCTTCTAGTGCCACTCTGTGGCCAACAGTGACTATAAGCTTCTAGTGCCACACTGTGGCCAACAGTGACTATGAGCTTCTAGTGCCACACTGTGGCCAACAGTGACTATTAGCTTCTAGTGCCACTCTGTGGCCAACAGTAACTATGAGCTTCTAGTGCCACACTGTGGCCAACAGTGACTATGAGCTTCTAGTGCCACTCTGTGGCCAACAGTGACTATGAGCTTCTAGTGCCACACTGTGGCCAACAGTGACTATGAGCTTCTAGTGCCACACTGTGGCCAACAGTGACTATGAGCTTCTAGTGCCACACTGTGGCCAACAGTGACTATGAGCTTCTAGTGCCACTCTGTGGCCAACAGTGACTATGAGCTTCTAGTGCCACTCTGTGGCCAACAGTGACTATGAGCTTCTCCCACACAGGGAACTGACCCTAATCTGTTTCTTTCAGTTAGGGGTCAGAAGACTCTTGAAGTGAACTTATGACCACCTGTTTTGTGGAATAAGACTCAGGCCTGACTTGTATCTGCCCTTTACTTCTTCACTAAGCTGCTCTCACTGGCTGGCATGTTCCCCCATATGATGATGGTGACCTTTCATAAGGTGATGTTGATGACAAGATTAGTGGGCACCAGTCTAGTGATAAGTTGGCCAATGGATGAAGCTTAGTGAGGGAGGAAAGAAGGGCATAAATAACTCAGCCCGAGTCTCACTCCATTAACAGCTAACACATTAAGGTGCAGTGCTGTGTACAAAAGAGGTACTCGCTGCAGATTGTTGGTATCATCAAAAAGTGAGCAATGTTATGGTGTAGGAATAAACCATTTCTGAGTACAATTTAGCAGACCCACTTTGAAAATCTGCAATAACGTGATTTTTCTTAATATACAAGTCTTAAAAGACCAACCGGGTGCTCCCTGCCCTAAACCAGAGATGGATTAAGATGTAATGGGGCCTTAGGCAAGGTAGTAGATTTGGGGCACTCTTGTGGTCCTTTTGGTAAGCTGAAGTGGATGGAGGTTGAAGAATGTGACAGGTGGGCCCCTTGACACCCACTAGGCCCCAAGCACCTGCCTAGGTTGACTGGTGGATGATACGCCATCAATGCTTCTGCATGCTGCATCTTCCCTTATGATGCTACTAATGATAATAAAGTACCTCTTTATCCTTCTATTTATTAGAGGAACCCAACAGAGCTGTTCTTATATTGTCTAGTTATGGTCCTTTGATGCTCTGCTACCTGCTTGCGTTTTGATTGGTCGATACTCACGTAAAGCGAGGTTTATCAGAATCATTTACCAGTAAGTACTGCTTTTGTTCTTCACAACTTCAACTTGCAGTATTATTCAGAAAGAATAATCATATTTAATTACAACTCAGGAAAACAACACCCCCCTGGGGTGCTTTACAAACCCCGGATAGAAATGGTGCTTCACAGTACAAACACTCATAGTGAATTCAAGCATTTGTATTGCAGCACAAGAAAGGAAGCATGCTGAAAATCCACACCAAAGATCTACTCTTTTGTTTTCCAGGTTTTAAAACACACTGAAGGATGCTGGTTATGTTTATAAAGAATGAAAAGAGAATTTCAGTATTATGCTGTAAAGGTAGAAAAAGCACTCTATGGGTTGTATTCACAAAGAATGATGTACTTTGAAATGCTATAACTGTACTCCTGTGTCATTCTGAAACTGCTTCACTGGTGCAGATCTAGAAATGCCAATACACATCCTCCTACAGGCCTTATTGTACTGAGAATTTCTCATCTCGTCAGCACAGGTATACATTGAGGCTTCTTTCACACTAAGACGTTGCGTTAGGTGCTATGTTAAGGTTCCATAACGTGCACCTAACGCAACGCATGGTGGTGGGGGCAGAGGACGTTAGCAAAGCAGCTCTTTGATGCGTCCGTGATGCGTACTATAGTACGCATGCGCTGGTGGAGACCACGTGAGCGGAACACTCCGCATCACGTGGTTCCGCCAGTGACGTCAGCACAGTGCAGTGAATATTAATTAGCCATGTGGCTAATCACTGCACCTGTGCAAGCAGGCTAACGCGGCAAAGCCGCTCTAACGCCGTAGCATGCTGCACTTTAGATTGACATGCAGCGTTACAATGTAACGCAACGTGGGCACCGTGAACAGCCCATTGCAGTTACATTTCTGTGCGTTGGGGAGCGTTACAGGCTGCACTAATGTGCGCCTGTAACGTCCCACTGTGAAAGCAGCCTTAGGGACAAATCTTTGCAGAGTGCAAAACCAGATCCCAGTGAAACTCTGTAGAGCAACCAATCTCTATGAAACTCTGTCAAAGAGATATATATGTACGAACTAGTATAGCGCTCAACACCTTTCAGTGATCAGTAAACAGAGTACAGACAAACAACAGAAGCAATTAAAATTCGAATCAAAACAGTCCGGCATAAAAAGTCCACAATGCTAGTGTATCTCCTGATTCAATACTGAGAGATAATACAAGGTACGCTCACCAGATCCAAATTCTGATTGGTTACGATCAGCAGAAACAGCTTGATAGCACATATAATCCTCACGATCTCTGATGCTTCTTCCTAATAGTAGCTGTTGTTGAGCTCTATACTAGTTTGTACAAATATATAGGCATCGGGGGTCAATTACCACTCCCATAGTACAGCGAACCATCTAGGCAGTGTTGCAATTAATCATTAGGAATATTGATCATTTGAGGGGAGCGCACATATCACACTTTGTTTTCTGTTAAAGAGATACTGAAGCAAAACAAAAAAATGTATGATATAATGAATTGGTTGTATAGTACGGATCATTACTAGAACATTAGTAGCAAAGAAAATATTCTCATATTTTTATTTTCAGTTAAATAGGTTTTTTTTTTTTTTTTACAACATTGCATCATTCTCTAATATTTGCAGTTTACACACTACTCAGCATTCTAAATGATTTTACAGAGCAGGCTAGTGAACTTTTGAACTGTCCTCTGCAGGGAAAAAAAACAAGACACTTGAGATAATAAGCTTCAGAAGACAGAGCTCTCTGCGACTTTGAAAGTCGTGGAGCTCAATGGCTCTTCTGCATAGAACAACCTGTACTGGAAACAATATTAGACTTATGTCTTTGCTCCTAATGTTTTATTCCTTAGCTGTACTACACAACCTATTCATTGTATCATCAGGTAATTTGGGCATCAGCAACGCAATGGTAAAATGGGCACTGCATAGAACTGCAGCTATAACAGCACCAGGGGGTAATATGCGTGCCCCATCACTCAATAAATTTTGGAATTAAACGGCTGGCGCCGATAAATTGCAGAGGAGAGAGAGTAGCAACAAAGGCAGTACTTATATCCGCAGAAATTGTGGCAGGGAGTAGGTTAGGCATCAGTAGAGACAATGGCTATCATTCAGAAAGCATTCCCGCATGCGGAAATGCTAAAAATAGCCGGCTTTACCGAACACTGAGCAAAATGTGTATTCATAAAGGCTGTTTCCGCATGCGATGCTGACTTTCCCGAGCAGAACGATAAACTACCCCATTGTGCGGTGATTCTATGCGGAAATGTAACAAAATGTAAATTCATAAAAATTAACGCAAGCGGTATGCGGACGGGGATTACCGCTCCCCTGGATGTAGCGATAAGCATGCGGAGTACATGTAAGTGAATGGGACAGACCTCCCAAGCAGCAGCAGAGAGAACACCACATGGAGGGACTTGGCCAGCTTCTCCTGTTTCCGCATGCCTACCAACAGCCTAACTCTAGCTTACAGCGGGATATCTCTGCACTCCTATCGCAACTAGAAACATTTTTATGAATGACTACCCAGAAGGCTGAATTACCGACAGCAGTATATTCCCGCACCGATTTTTGTTACCGACAACACTTTTATGAATGATAGCCAATACTATTGTGAGAATGGGATTAGGTTTAGCTGGAGTAAAATACCTGTAAAAATCACTGATATCTTCAGTATTACCACTGCCCAATAGTAGGAAATCGGTAATTTTACTGATATTCTACTAGCGATGCCCTTTTTAGATGTATCTCATAAGAGAACCTCCTAAAATACATTTGTCCTGTTTATGCAAGTGTGCATTTTCCAATATCCTTCACTCATTCAGCCACAGGTGAATATTATGGATGTCTGCCCCTCACAGGCAAGGGCCCAGGGGCAGGTAACTGTGCTTGCCAACCTGGTACAATCACATTTAATGCTTTCAGACCCGTGTTCATGAAAAAATGTTTTTACTCGTGCTTGCGCTGTGTCACCTTCACTCAAGATTCCTCTGACACTTACTTACAGTGATCCCCAAATACCCTCCCAGCAGAATGTGCTGCTCCTCCCACTAGCCAAGGCCCCTGCGTCTTATTATGATTATTTAGTATTTATATATCACTGACATCTTCCACAGCGCTGTACAGAGTATATTGTCTTGTCACTTACCTGTCCCTCAGAGGGGCTCACAATCAAATCCCTACCAGTCATATGTCTATGTATCTACTGTATATGTATTGTGTAGTATATCTATGTATCGTAGTCTAGAGCCAATTTTAGGGGGAAGCCAATTAACTTATCTGTATGTTTCTTGGGAAGTGGAAGGAAACTGGAGTGCCCGGAGGAAACTCACAGACACACGGGGAGAACATACAAACTCTGTGCAGATAGGCCCTGGCTGAGATTCAAGCCATGGACTCAGTGCTGCAAGGTGAGAGCGCTGGGCCCCACCCCTCTCTATAGCGCCAGGCCACACCCCTCTCTATAGCACCACACTGCAGGAATAATGGGTACCATCCCCTTTCATGAACCTCAGTGCCACATTCCACAAATTCCAAAGCTGCATCCCATCACATGCCCCACTCACATCCACACCCAGAAAAAATCAGGAGGGGGAAATGGTCGTTGCCATAGCGATTCCCTCCTCCATTGCATTTAAAAGGAAAGGGTGACCAACTTATGCTTTAATGGAATTCTAGCCCACTTTTTTGTATATATAATGTAATCTCCCTAATCCTGTGCAGTGCTGACAGCTGCTGCATGGAAAGTGTCATGCTGTGGGGTTGATAGATACCTCCTTGCACACCACACCATATTCAGCAACTTCCTTATGGTCTGTTGCTTATAAAAAAAGATGTAATTGTGAGCAATCTATTTGCCAGCAGATCCTGGTCTTCCAACCCAGGGTTCTTTGTCCCATTGCTCTTATATTCTTCTTAAAGGGTAACTGAAGAGAGAGGTATATGGAGGCTGTCATGTTTATTTCCTTTTAAGCAATACCAGTTGCCTGGCAGCCCTGCTGGTCTATTTCTCTGCAGTAGTATCTGAATAAAACCAGAAACAAGCATGCAGTTAGTCTTGTCTGATCTGACTTTAAAGTCTGAGCCACTGAAACAATTCAAAGGTACAATAAATATAGGTTGCCAGCCACCTTAATATGCCAAGTGTCAAAATTTATTAGTCAAAAAGGGAAAACATTAAAATCTCCAAAAATGCACATGTGGATGGAGCACCTATGATTCAATGATTAAAATTGCATAAGCAAAGGCTTTGTAGCTATCATATCAGCAATAGATAATATATACCCAATTGATATTGCACATGTATAATTTCACCCATGCACACTTCACTCATCCCGCGCTTACATACTGGTGCCTTATGTGTCGACACGATTTTTTGATGGGGGCCCCCCTTTTTCTTTTGAAATATATCTACAGTCCAAATGAACTCCGGGTGTTGGCCACAATTCGTGGAACTCGACTCATGACCCCACTAATTATCCATGTAGCTGGGGCTGACAGACCAGGTCCCTGGAGAAATCACAGTTCAATTGTCCATGTAATAAATAAAGGGTGGGTCTCACCAAACGTGGATGCTGGCGTCTCATTAACTTCTCCAAAGTGCTTTATAGGACGATTTGGGAGAGTGTAGGGCCGTCTTATCAATCTGCCCACCCCGACTGTTGAATCACCTTCCTCTGGGCATAGACCGGTGAACCGTGTTCATCCAGAGAGGCTCATGTCGGGGGAGACCGGCCGGACACGAGACGCCCAGCTCAGCAGAGCGCGGAAGCGTGGCTGGACAAATCAGGCTGCGTAGCTCTGCCCACCGACGTTTCGCGTCATGTGTGACGCTTCAGCATTCAGCAGATCAGGTGAGCCACTGAAACACCTGATCTGCTGAATGCTTGTTCAGGGGCTATGTCTAATAGTATTAGAGGCAGAGGATCAGCAGGGCTGACAGGCAACTGGTATTACTTAAAAGGAAATAAACATGACAGCCTCCATATCCCTCTCTCTTCAGTTCCCCTTTAAAGCCGACTCTCAGGAAAACAAAAACATTTTAGTTTTGGATATTGAGAATGAGGGTTAAAACATTTTTTTGATTTTTATTGCAGTTTGGTAATGGAAAAATAGAAAAAAAATCCCTGTACGTGGGCTTTAATGTGGGCAAGACCAAACTTATTCCACCCCCACCCCAAGTTCCTAAGTAAGTAAAAGGGTAATTTTTAGATCTGAACACTAAGGGGTTGATTCACTAAACCGTGGACACTGGACAGTTCATAAATGCATAATGTGAAATTGTACATTGGCGGCATACCTGACCACAGGCGCACTTGTAGTCTTTTCTGTAATAGATTACACAACTGGGATTTTATCTGCATTGCTGAGTGGTTACTGAGGCCCACTGTTACCTGTTGCGTTTCTTTTCTAATACCAAATTTTTAAATTATGTAATTTGGCCAGCCAGGGAGATATATATATATATATATATATATAATTACCAGTAACTGCAGAAATCCCATGTTCTTAGAACAGCAACTGCTTCTTGTAAGCATATGATGCAGAGCTCTGTCTCGTACTGCAGCCCACTGCATTGCCAATAACATTTCCAGAGAGATTAACTGTCTTTGACTATTTTCCCTTAATACCATAATCCACAGGCAGCATAGATATTCTAGTGAAGATGATTTCAGGTGATTTGCTTTTTTTTTTTTTTAAACAGCCATATGGCCACAGAAAGATACATATACTGTATATAGATAAGAAAACATTATATTAAATAATAATAAGAAAAAAAACTAAACTTTTTCAGCCTTCAAACTTAAATTGAACCTGACGTGAAGTGACACAATGGGCTTGATTCACAAAAGGGTGCTAACTTAGTTAGCACGCCTAAAGCCCCTTAGGGTGCGCTAAGTTTTGCGCGTAAAAAACTTTAGCACTGCACGGTGCACACGAAACGTCGCACGGGGTGCGACCAAAACGTTGCACCGGGTGCACCTAAAAAGTCGCAACTAATGCGCCCAAAACATCGCACAGTGCTTTTGGTCTCACCGGGTGCGACGTTTCGCGCACACCGCGCATCGCTAAACTTTGCGCGCGATCAGTAAAAGCTTTGGGCGTGCTAACTGCCTAGCACCCTAGTTAGCACACCCAAAGCTTTTAGGTGTGCTAACTGAGTTAGCACCCTTTTGTGAATCGAGCCCAATGAGATAAATACAGTGGAGGAAATAATTATTTGACCCCTCACTGATTTTGTAAGTTTGTCCAATGACAAAGAAATGAAAAGTCTCAGAACAGTATCATTTCAATGGTAGGTTTATTTTAACAGTGGCAGATAGCACATCAAAAGGAAAATCGAAAAAATAACCTTAAATAAAAGATAGCAACTGATTTGCATTTCATTGAGTGAAATAAGTTTTTGAACCCCTACCAACCATTAAGAGTTCTGGCTCCCACAGAGTGGTTAGACACTTCTACTCAGAACTACTGCGCCTGCGCAGTACAGCCCGGAGGACGTCCGATGATGTCAGCGCGCCGGCGTGGGACGCAGAAGTGCCGGGCCTTGGAGCGCAGAAGAGCCCGACCTGGCAGCCGGCCTGGCCAGGTCGGGTCGGCCACCGGGAGCCTGCGGAGCGGCGGCGAGGGCACCTCCTGCCTGCCACGGGCTGGAGGAAGCCCCAGGTAAGTGGAAATTGATTTTTATTTTTTTAGCCACCCTCCCTGAACCTTCCCTTTAATACTTAGTGGAAAAACCCTTGTTTGCAAGCACAGAGGTCAAACATTTCTTGTAATTGATGACCAAGTTTGCACACATTTTAGGAGGAATGTTGGTCCACTCCTCTTTGCAGATCATCTCTAAATCCCTAAGGTTTCGAGGCTGTCTCTGTGCAACTCTGAGCTTGAGCTCCCTCCATAGGTTTTCTATTGGATTAAGGTCCGGAGACTGACTAGGCCACTCCATGACCTTAATGTGCTTCTTCTTGAGCCACTCCTTTGTTGCCTTTGCTGTATGTTTTGGGTCATTGTCTTGCTGGAACACCCATCCACGACCCACTTTCAGTTTCCTGGCAGAGGGAAAGAGGTTGTCTTTCAGGATTTCACGATACATGGCTCCGTCCATTTTCCCGTTAATGCGATTAAGTTGTCCTGTGCCCTTAGCAGAAAAACACCCCCAAAGCAAAATGTTTCCACCCCCATGCTTGACGGTGGGGACGGTGTTTTGGGAGTCATAGGCAGCATTTTTCTTCATCCAAACACAGCGAGTTGAGTTAATGCCAAAGAGCTCTATTTTGGTCTCATCAGACCACAGCACCTTCTCCCAGTCACTCACAGAATCATTCAGGTGTTCATTGGCAAACTTCAGACGGGCCTGCACATGTGCCTTCTTGAGCAGGGGGACCTTGCGAGCCCTGCAGGATTTTAATCCATTGCAGTGTAATGCGTTTCCAATAGTTTTCTTGGTGACTGTGGTCCCTGCTAATTTGAGGTCATTCACTAACTCCTCTCGTGTAGTTCTAGGATGCTTTTTCACCTTTCTCAGAACCATTGACACCCCACGAGGTGAGATCTTGCGTGGAGCCCCAGAGCGAGGTCGATTGATGGTAATTTTGTGCTCCTTCCATTTTCGAACAATCGCACCAACAGTTGTCACCTTCTCTCCCAGCTTCTTGTTAATGGTTTTGTAGCCCATTCCAGCCTTGTGCAGGTCTACAATTTTGTCTCTGACATCCTTGGACAGCTCTTTGGTCTTTCCCATGTTGGAGAGTTTGGAGTCTGCTTGATTGATTGATTCTGTGGACAGGTGTCTTTTATACAGGTGACTAGTTAAGACAGGTGTCCTTAATGAGGGTGACTAATTGAGTAGAAGTGTCTAACCACTCTGTGGGAGCCAGAACTCTTAATGGTTGGTAGGGGTTCAAAAACTTATTTCACTCAATGAAATGCAAATCAGTTGCTATCTTTTATTTAAGGTTATTTTTTCGATTTTCCTTTTGATGTGCTATCTGCCACTGTTAAAATAAACCTACCATTGAAATGATACTGTTCTGAGACTTTTCATTTCTTTGTCATTGGACAAAATTACAAAATCAGTGAGGGGTCAAATAATTATTTCCTCCACTGTATATACACATATGATACTACCCCTACTAAGAAATTATGTGAAGTCCCTTTCTGTCTTCCAGTACAGCATGAGCTAAAAAACTTGAGCTGTTATCTATGCAAGCTTGTCGACAGCTTGCCAAAGTCAGTACCATTTTCTAAAGTGCCCCTAACAGATTAAAGTGTACCAGAGCTGGGCTGTAATAAAAGTTTTATACATACCTAAAAGCTTCCTCCAGCCCCATGCACACGGATCGCTCCCACGCCGCTGTCCTCAGTCTTCTCCAGCTCTGGTTCCGGGTCCCGTAACTTCGGCCAGTCGCGGCCAGTCTGTGCAGGAGAAGTGCGCCCTCTACGTATCTCTCCAGCAGGCACCGGAGAAATACATAGAGAGCTCACTTCTTTTACATCAGACTGGCCGAAGTTACGGGAACAGGTACCGGAGCTGGAGAAGACTGAGGATGGCGGCGTGGGAGCGATCCGTGCACATGGGGCTGGAGGAAACCTCAGGTATGTATAAAACTTTTATTACGGCTTGGCTCTGGTTTCCTTTAAACAGCCAAGAAACACTGAGCGACAGCTTGAAATAACGCTTTACTGCAGAAAAATTCAAGGGGCCATTAGTTCTGCTCCTTTTACAGCTCAAAAGGCAGAGTGTAGATTCTAAACTGCAGCTGTGACAGTATGATACAATGTTATAATTAAAGCTATATAACTTTAAAAAAAAATAGGAGACTCTTTTCTTTGCTACTAATGTTCTATTAATTATCAGTACTACAAAACAATTCATTATCTTGTTAGGAGAGACTCTTTTTACTTCTATTGTTGTATTCATTATTAATATTCCACATACAATTCCTTATCTCACAGGTTTATGTTCACTTCAGGTTCACTAGAACTACTCAAAGAGTGAACTGTTGCTTCTACCTAATCCTCAGTGTCAGCAGCTCAAGCAATGGGTGGAGATCTGCTGGGACTTAAATTGGTACCTGGTTATACTGTATATATCTAGGTGTTTAAATAGCCAGATATTCAACTATATTATTTCAGCTGAATTTCTCCCCAATAGCTGATCTCATTATTAAGGAATTAACTACTTGGAAGACTTTACCTATACCAATGACTGCCAGATGCCATTTGATAACGATGGTAAGATTTGCTTGCCTGCTGTAACCTTTACAAATATCACTCCTCTATTTAAAAAAAGAATGAAATAGCAAGGTAAAGCCTGCTTTTACTTCCTTCATTTGGCATAAGCCTTACATACATATTACATTGGAAGTTGACCAACACTAAAAATCATTTATGTTTAAAGCAATCCGAGCTGAAGCTGGGGTCCAAAATAAGATATTAGCCTGAAGAGAGGGAAGTCACAGTATTCTATTCAGGCTTACCTCAGTGGTCCAATGTGCCCTGATGCTGAGCGCTGCCCCCTTCCACATCAGGGCCTATTACGAGCCAGTAGGCACGCGAGCCCGGCCGCGCATGCGCAGTAGCATTGAGCCCGCTGCTCTGGCTTACCACACATGTGCGGGCATGCTCTTATTCTTCCTTCAGTGGCCACACTGACGGAAGAGAAGGTGCAGGGCCTCGATATGATTGCTGACAATGCCTTGTCGCTAATCTTCCGGGGATCCACGCTCAGCGACGATGAACATCAGAGCACCGAGGGAAGCCTCAATAGGATCCTGCGCCTTCCCTCTCTTTACGTAAGTATCTCATTTTGTAACCAAGCTTCGGCTCGGGCACACTTTAAAGTGAACCTAAAGTAAGAGGAATACGGAGGTTGCCATCTTCATTCCCTTATACACAATGCCTATTGCCTGGGTCAGGCTGAGCTTTTGGTTTCAATTGTATTTGAACACCTGCAAAAAAAGGTTGTCAGTGTGAGCCAGACCAGAGTTAAAGCATCTGATCTGTATGCTCATTCTGGGCCAGTGGTTCAAAGAATACAACTTAAGGATTACATTTGCTTATATTTTGTAACAGACATTTGTACAGTGTGTAATTAATGTTTTTACATGTCAGGTCTGCTGCATAAATCGTGACGCTTAACACATTTAGCAGACAATGGGCTTGATTCACAAAGCGGTGCTAACCTACTTAGCACGTCTAAAGTCTTTAGGCACGCTAACCAGGGTGCTAAGTAGGTTAGCACCAGATTTCTCAATCAGATCGCGCACAAAGTTTTGTGTGCAAAGTTTTGCGCGCGCAAAGTCCTATGCGCGTGCTAAGTCCCATAGGCTTTAATGGGCACTTCGCATGGAGCGCCCTGTGCTCTGTGCAGTGCGCGCGTCAAAGTTTTACGCGCGTAAAGTTTTATGCGCATAAAGTTTTACGCGCGAACAGCTGGTTTAGACGTGCTAAGGGTGTTTTCACAGGCGTGCTAACAGTTAGCACCGCTTTGTGAATCAAGCCCTATGTTTGCCGCCCTCAACCCTCTACAGAAAAAATGAATAGAGGATACCCTCCTATACCTTCCATTTAACTATTCACCCACTTATCTACGAGCTTTCTATTAACAGAAATAGATTTTGCTTTTACCTGTCTTCAAAAGGCCAACACCATTACTAACAATAGCAAGGAAATGAACAGCGCTACTTAAAAACAGATGAGTGCCTACCTGCAAAAGAGTGCAAGCCCCACTTGTGGGATAAAATACACACTGAGCATACACATGACCTGTCTACCACTTGGAGGATGTTGGTTTCCTGTAACAGCTTGCATGCAACTTGTTAAGTACTCGTCCCTCCCACTGCGGAGGAGTCAATCCTCCATGGGAGGGGACCTTACACTAACTAAATCCTACCTATGCATATGCATAGCCTGGGCGCGCTACCAAGTAAAATTAAAAATTGCGCAAAAAGTGGGATCAGCGCATCACCAGGCCGCCTCCGAATGGCCTCCGATCAGAGATGCGCTGAGCCCCCTCAGAAACTGCAAACGCACCTTGAACCCAAACAGAGGCTCTGCATATACACCAAAAGCAAAGCTGTTAATTGGGAGCGGCTGACCAAAAATGAATTAAATTAGTACATAGCAAGGAAATGAACAGCGCTACTTCAAAACATTACTAACAATGCCACAGCGTGTTTGTACTTCCTAACAAGTAAATGACAAAAGATAATCAGGAGGTAGTAAGAGTAAGCTGCTGAAGACAGTACATCCCGGCGGCAGTGATCTTAGCATGGCGTCTGGAAGGTGAGTTTTATTTTCCCGCTCCTGCTGCCATGCATTGCTACATTGGAGGGGGGAGTACGGACGGGGGCCCCCGAGGTGAGACAGGGAGGAGTCAGCCCCCATCCTGGCACAAGAGTCCCAGTGTGCTGCGGCTCCACCCTCCAGTGTGTGTGTGTGTGTGGGGGGGGGGGGGGGGCATCTATACCTAGCTAAGCTATACTGGGGCACCTATAACTGTCTTATCTATACTGGGGCACCTGTAACTGTCTAATCTATACTGGGGCACCTATAACTGTCTAATCTATACTGGGGCACCTATACCTAGCTAAGCTATACTGGGGGCACCTATACCTAGCTAAGCTAGACTGGGGGCACCTATGCTTAGCTAAGCTAGACTGGGGGTATCTATAACTGGCTAAGCTATACTTCTAGACATATTCCTGGCTAAGCTATGCAGGGGGCACCTATACCTGGGTAAGCTATACTGGGGCACCTATACCTAGCTAAGCTATACTGGGGGCACCTTTAATTGGCTAAGATACCTGGCTGAGCTATACTGGAGGCACCTATACCTGGCTAAGCTATACGGGAGCACCTATACCTGGTTAAGTTTACTGAGGGTACCTATACCTGGCTAAGTTATATTGGGACACCTATACCTAGTTAAGCAATACTAGGAGCACCTATAACTGGCTAAGCTAGACTGGGGGCACCTATAACTGGCTAAGCTAGACTGGGGGCACCTATAACTGGCTAAGCTATACTGGTGAACATATACCTGGCTGAGCTATACTGGAGGCGCCTATGCCTACGGGAGCACCTGTACCTGGTTACGTTTACTGAGGGTACCTATACCTGGCTAAGTTATACTGGGGCACCTATACCTGGGTAAGCTATAACGGGGCACCTATGCCTAGCTAAGCTATACTGGGGGCACCTATAACTATCTTATCTATACTGGGGCACCTATACCTGGCTAAGCTCTACTGGGGGCACCTATAACTGTCTTATCTACATATACTGGGGCACCTATGCTGGCTAAGCTGTACTGGTGGCACCTTTACCTGGTTAAGCTACACTGGGGCACCTACACCTACTTAAGCTATACTTGGGGCACCTATACCTGGCTAATCTGTACTGGGGGCACCTATACTTTGCTAAACTATACGGATGCACCTATACCTGGTTAAGCTATACTGGGATACCTATACCTTGCTAAACTATACCTGGCTAAGCTATACTGTGGCACCTATACCTGGCTAACATATACTGGGACACCTTTGCCTGGCTAACCTATACTGGGGGCACCTATACCTGGCTAACCTATACTGGGGGCACCTATACCTGGCTAACCTATACTGGGTGCACTGATACCTGGCTAACCTATACTGGGACACCTTTGCCTGGCTAATCTATACTGGGGGCACCTATACCTGGCTAACCTATACTGGGTGCACTGATACCTGGCTAACCTATACTGGGGGCACCCATGTATGGCTACCTATACTGGGGACACCTATACCTGCCTACCTATACTGGGGGGCTAAATACCGCATCGCAAATAAAATTCTTGAGCCCACTGGGTTGGGGGGGGGGGGGAGGGGCGCAATTTTGACACTCTTGCCCTGTGAGCAATTTACCCTAGAAACTGCCCTGCAGGAACATATTCCAAGAACAGCAACAGCGCATTTTGAAAAATTCAATGCAAACACTGCAGTTTTTACAGAATAAGTTAGGAAAATACCTGTTGCATGAATTCATAGTTTATCATTTCCTCCTCAGCATTTTCCAGGTGCCTGCTTACTTCCCAATCAATCTGAAGCCTTGAAGACCATCACACAATAGAGAGGCGTGGCCTTAGCTGACCAATCACTCTCCACCTTTATTCCCATGTGACAATAAGAAGTCTATGAAAATCTATTTGTTATCTCTTTGCCATCTACATGCTGGAGCAAATAGTTTCCATTTCTTATTTTGCAAAAAGCTACAATTTCTTTTCACAAAACTTTTTTTTAGACTAGTTTAAGCAAAAATGTGTAAAAAGTGTGCCTGAACTCGGGGTATAAGATAAAAACAAGGAACACCAAGAGCCCCAATAGTGTAATATGTACTGGTAAATGGTTATTAAATAGAGTAAATATTAATACTCACAAACCAGGGTTACCATTAGGCAACCACTGTAAAGGCAGGTGGGGAGATTTTCCTGACCTCACTCAGGAATAAGAAGTCGCTCTCTGTAGATGAGAAAAAAGGGGGTTCAACCCTCCGCCCAGGGTGGACTCAATATTATGCAGGAGAACAGAGGCGCCAAAAGGATAAAAGGAAGCTAAATGAGCTTAAAAACCAAATTCTTGGTAAATAGAGGAGGTAGTGGTGGACTTACCTCCTCCAAGTAGACACACAACGACTGTAGTAAAGACAGTCAATATATTTTATTTATGAACTCCAAATATGCAACGCATTTCGCAGGTTTGATCCCTCTTCATCAGGCAATAACAATGGAGCAATAACATATGTGGTCAGTAGAAGAGCCAGGCACCTCTGGATATAAGATGGGTCCAAAATTATTTTAATGTGCATACTGTATTAGAGCCCTGTTGTCCCAAATCGGCCCTTCCTAATCCCTCCTTCATACGCTCGCTCTGGGAGTGTCCCCTGGTGGAGGCCTTCTGGAGACAAGTGATTGCCTTTCTGCATGACACTATGGGCTCACCTGTGGTGCTGGATATCAAGACGTGTATTGTAAACCTCACAGAAGAGGGCCTGTCAAACTTTGACAAGGCCTTCCCTGATCGAAACTCTATTTTTGGCCAAACAGTGTATATAGCACTAAGATGACTGTCCCCAATTAGTCCCTCTCTGGTGGACTGGAAAACCAAAGCAAAGGCTTCTCTAGCATACAAAATGCTAGTTTTGAAATACAGAAACTGTCCCACTAAATTACCCCACGTCCGGGATCGGAACGGATAATGGAGCACAGCGCCAGGGGTATAAAAATGACGCCGCATTGACTTCAATTATATAACGCTATTTAGCGTTATAAGCTTAAAAAAATGGCGCGTGCAGTGTGCCTTACACGTAGAACGCTAAATAGCGTTATAAGTCTTAAAAAATGCAGAGGGCTAGTGCAGGCAGCGGGGGTCAGCGGGGAGAGAGGCAGCGGGACACTGGCGGGAATAGGCATAGGTGGAGGATGTGTACAATATTTATACATTACCTTGTCCTGGTCGCCGATCTCTCCTTCACTCCTCTCCTTCACTTCTTCAGTTAGTTTGCTGTAGTCCTGCAGCCCGCCAATCACCATGTGGTTTCAGTCTCCGCATGGTGATTGAGTGGCTGCAGGACTACAGCAAACAAACTAGGAAGTGAAGGAGAGGAGAGAAGGAGCGATCGCCGACCGGGACAAGGTAATGTATGCATATTGCACATATCCTTCAACTATGCCTATTCCCTCCAGTGTCCCGCTGCCTCTCCCCCCCCCCCCAACCCCAACCCCCACTGCCTATAACCGGTCCCTGCATTTTTTAATGGCACACTGTTCCGCAATAAATGTATCATAAAACGCTATTTACCATTTTTAATGTATTTACATTAAAACGGTACATAGCGTTTTATGATACATTTATCGGCGGAACGGTGCGCCATTTTTCTCCCTGCACCATTTTTAGATGGATCCGTCTGGGATAGATGGCTCTCTAGTCCTTACGTGTAGTTTAACATGTGAATATACCCATTGCACAAATGTCTGTGATCATGTATGGATCCCTGCTCCCGGTTTTTGTGGATTTCTGGATGCATGTGGTTGCATAATCTGGCATGCATTGGTAATGAGAATCAATCCTGTCCATTCACAGGCAGCTTGCAGCTTTCAATCAGTGTAGCACAGGATGGCATGATTACCATTCAGCTGTGTGGGAATTTGCATGTCTGTTCCCATTAGCTGATGTTCATAGAAAAGCCTGCCTCTCATTCCAGACCTCGCCTGACATAGAGTACAGCTTACCTGAGTTGTTGCTGGGTCCATGCTGTGAAAGTTGTATTTTGTATTGCTTTCCTTTGCATTACCTTGCCTGCCTGGACGTTCACTGCACCCGCGGGGATACAGTGAAGTCTTACCATCCTGTTAGTTGGAGACTGCCTTCACCACATTGGTGACTGGTAGTTATCCTGTTTGCTCTTTTCCTGTGGACATAACTGTAGTAGCGGTTGCTATTAGTTGCGCTCCTACATATTTTTGTCTTGTCTGTGTCAGTGTGGATGTTTGCTATTGCTAGGCAAACAATTCTTCTGTCTGTCTGTTCCTGTGAACGTAACTATAGGCTGCGGTTGCTATTAATTACGCTCTTACTTGTTTGTCTTGTCCAAGTCAGTGTGGATGCTTGCTATCGCTGGGGCAGCGATTAGATTGGCAAGCATTCTGTCTGTCTCTCCATTGTCTGTCTTGTTACTCAGTCAGAAACTCAGGGCTGCGGTCGCCCTGAGAAACCAGTGTGTCTTGTTCACTGACAACCAATCTGTCTGTGTAGCCTCTTCCATTATCTAATATCACCCAGCTGCATAGTCTTGTTTGTTTTGATGGTACTCTGGCTTTCTAGGCCTAAGCTGCTATACCTTGCACCTCCAAGGCCTGGGTGTAACCGAAGTCAGGCAGATGTTATTTCCTCACCTCCCGTTCAAGCGGGGACACACCACATAGGGTGAAGAAGAGGGTGGTAGATTGGGGCATAGCAGCTGAAAGAAAGCAGGAGATCTGCCATGCATTACAGATCACCTACTGATTTTGTACTTATCTTTTGTTCACGTTTTGTACACTCCTGTATCTGATGCTTTACTGCTTTTTTATTTTACATTGATTATGATTACACTGTACCTTGTACACTGCTTTTATTTGTCTCAATACATGCCCTTTGGTTTAAAAAAAAATGCATACTGGGCAGCAAGGTTGCATAGTGGTTAGCCCTCTCGCCTTGGGTCCCTGGTTTAAACCCCAGCAAGGGCATTTTCTGCACAGAGTTTGTATGTTTCCTCCCACATCCCAAAAACATACAGATATGTTAATTGGCTTCTCTCTAGTTTGACACTAGACTATGCTACATACACTACACTATACATAGATAGACATATGACCATACCTCCAACTTTTTGAGATGAGAAAGAGGGACACTTAAGCCACGCCCCTGCCACACCTCTAATCATGCTCCCCAACCCCCAAATATGTTGTTTTACAATTCAAATCACACTGGTACTTTCTATCCTGGTCCATTATATGAAAATAAAAAATATATCAATTTAAAGGATGGGAATAAAGTGTAGAGTCAATTAAACACATTTTTCAATAGAAAAATACATATATTTACACAGATTAGTACATCAGTCTTGAAAGAGGAACAAATGAGGAGGAAAGAGGGACAGAAGGACTGGGTTCCCAAAGCGGGACTATCCCTCCAAAAGATGGACTGTTGGGCAGGGGCGTAACTAGGTCCCACCGGGCCCCCCTGCAGAAATTCTGAGCGCCCCCCTCCCCCCATGGGCCCGCTCGGGCCGTTTTGGGGGGCTGAAGGGGGTCACAGCATGAGGGGAAAGCCATGCTGCACTTCGGCGGGGAGGGGGGACGGCCCCCCCCTCCCTTACCTTGGGCTCTCCCCTCTGTGCTCCCCTCTGCGCTCCCCTCCAGCATCAATACGATTGCGACGGGCAGCGGCAGATACATACCTTCCGTGCACTGCAGCGTGGACGTTTCTCCCTCTAGTGTCTGACGCGACTTCCTGTTTATACAGGAAGTCACGTCAGAGGCTAGAAAGAGAGGAACATCCACGCTGGAGCGCATGGAAGGTATGTATCTGCCGCTGCACACACAATCGTATTGATGCTGGGGGGGAGCGCAGAGGGGAGAGCCCGAGGTGAGGGAGGGGGGAGACCGTCCCCCCTCCCCACCGAAGTGCAGCATGGCTTTTCCCTCATGCTACGACCCCTCCAGCCCCTCAAAACAGCACTGAGCAGGCCCTAGGGGGGGGGCCGGGCTGCAGGCCCTATTGTTACACCAGTGCTGTTGGGAGCTAGGATATGACTGTGGTAGGGATTAGATTGTGAGCCTCTCTGAGGGACAGTTAAGTGACGAAACAATATACTCTGTACAACACTGTGGAAGATGTTTGCGCCATAAAAATACTAAATAATTATACTGTATATCAAAACTCAGCTAAGACAGACATCGTAGAACAATGTTAATGTGCACAAGAAATGATAATGCTATGTAGTTTCTTATTCCTTTATTAGGTTGATAACATGCCTTTACCGTCTTCTCTTGTCTGAATGGTTATGTGTTCCAGCATGTAGAATCTGGAAGCATAGCCATGGACATTTGGAGACGAGATCTGTACAGTGCTGCAATTATCATCAGCTACATGTGTTTATAGCAGAATTTTCTGTATTTTGTCCAAACACTGTCGAGCTGCAGGCTGTTCTATAAGCATTGCAGAACACACTCTGGACATGTCACCCTGCTTTATTTTCAGCCTCTTTTCTTCAATCTTTAAAAAATTTGACATCTGCTATTTATTAAAAAAATAAAATCATAGATAGTATAATCAGATCTGTCACACATAATCTGTCTCACAAGCAGACTTTCACTTTTACAGTTTAACTTTTCTATTTGTACAGTATATATTGTATTCTTGGACTAAAAATTGTGGGGGAAAAGTCACTGCATCTTATAGTCCAAATGCAGGGAGTTCCTGACTTGTGAACACCTGCCAATACAAACCTCCAACCTGCCGCAATGTCGGTGTCTGCCTGTACTGTGCCCATGCAAAGGAGGACACAGGGGGACAAATGCAGGACACAGGGACACAAAGGGGCATAGAGGAGGACACAAAGGGGCATAGATGAGGACACAAGTGGGACACAAAGGAGCATAGAGGACACAAGGGGGACACAAAGGGGCGTAGAGGAGGACACAAAGGGGCATAGAGGAAGACACAAAGGAGACACAAAGGGGCATAGAGGAAGACACAAGGGGGACACAAAGGGGCGTAGAGGAGGACACAAGGGGGACACAAAGTGGCATAGAGGAGGGCACAAGGAGGACAGAGGTGAACACATGGGGGACACAGTAGGGCACAAGGGGAACAGAGGAGGACACAGGGAGACACGAGAGGTACAAGGGGGCATAATCCACAAGATGCCCCTTCACCGTGGATGCACCAGGTTTACTATATTTTTTTCCCCTGGTTTTTGTCCTCTAAACCTAGATGCGTCTTATGATCAGGAGCGTTTTATAGTCCGAAAAATACGGTACATATTTTATGCACACATACGGTAGTGCTATCAACTTTCATAGCATTGCACAAAGTACAACATAGACAATAAATACATATAAACATACCATAAATACTGTAGATACGTAGTCTAGCTACATTTTTTATTAGGATGTAACAGGGGGAAAACAAAACTACATGCATGTACATACATTGGCTATGGCCCACCATCGCCATAGAAATACCAGATACCACTGCTACAAGTGTACTATACTGCAACTTCAGTTTTCTGGCAGCATGTATTTAGTACAGGTTTATGCTCTCCCTTTCCTCCTTTTGTCACTATCACGGTTACAATCAAGATCCTACGGATCACATAAAATGGCAAGGCAGGCTGGTTTCGACCCCCAGGTACTTGAGTTTGACCACTGTGATAATGTATATGGACATACTGTATGTGACCGCTCATTTCATGAACATTTCAATAATCCTTGCTATGTTCTGCTTTGACCCGGGGCAGTGTTTCAGCTATTGTACATATAAGCAGACATTTTTAAATAAATTCAGGCTGGTATTGCTTTTCAGTGTGAATTGAGTAGAATTGCTGCCTCTGCACACCGCTATGCAAATCGCCACTAATGTATTTAGTACGGAAATTGCATGCAGTTTTGGCATGCGTATTTTACTGCGATTTCACATAGAAACTAATGTTAAATCACACAGGCAGTGACATGGTTAAAATCGCATAAATACTAACCTATGCGAAATCTCCTGCGAAATCGCTGTAAAATATGCATGCAGAAACGCACCCGCATGCGATTTCGTCAGCGGGGAATCAGCGGCGACACCGCACAAGTGGAAAACGGCCCTTAACAGTATCTGCATGGAGTTTGTATGTTTTCCCATGTTTGCATGGGTAACCTCACACAACACAAAAAATACTGGTGGGTTTATTGTGTTTTAGGAAACGGGACCCTCATTTTTGTAGGGACATTATATTGTGTGTTCTGGGAGAAGCTAACTTAGCTAACTACCGACCCATCTATATAAACATCACTTAGTGGAAATGTGCTCATTTTTTTTACCTTTTTTAATCTTTTGATACAAAAAAATGAGCTTTTTAAATGTTTTTCTTCAGAGACGTGTGAGAAATTGTAAATATAAACATGAAATTTCTTTGCAGCTTTGCCTACCAGTATACCTGGTTACTTCAGAAAATAAGTAAAATACAAATGTATTAAAACATAATGCAGTAGACTTTTATATAAGACATTTTAAAATGCATAACAGCGCATTAATGCAGAACAATAGTGCTTTCTAAGGCTAGATTCACAGTGGACGTTGCGTTCTCTGTAAAAGCAGGAACACAGTGCAACGGAACAGAAAAGCTGTGCTGCACGTTATATGCACATTGCGTAACATACAGTGAAGTAAGCAGTCAATGAAAAGTCTGCTTCGCTATCACTGTTAACGCACGTGTTTTGTGGTAACGCACTGCATGGTATGCCGCATGCCATTACACTGCACTGCACCCTATTAAGGTTGCTAGAGGTAGTGCCTTACAGTGCAATGTCTTACGTTACAATGAAGCCATTCCGTTGCAAAGCACTCTAAGGCCCGGTTCACACTTGCGTTAAAAATAAATTCCGTTCCCGGGCCAGGAAAGGAATGGATCCTAAGGGCCCATTCACACCTGTGCGTTTTCAGAGCGATTTCAGCTTTGCTGAAAACCGCTAGCGATTTGAAAAACGTGTGCACAATGAAAGTGTATGGAAGTGTTCTCATCTAAGCGTTTAGCGATTTGCTGAAACGCAAACGCGTTGCATGCAGCGTTTTCTGAGCGATTCTGGAGCGATTAGCGTTTCAGTAAAAGTATTTGAATTGAACTAGAAATCGCAAAACGCTAATCGCTGGAAAAACGCTCTCTATACAGTGAAAAAACGCTAGGAAAAAACGCCAGAAAAACGCTCAGCGTTTTGCGTTAGCGTTTAGCGATTTCTAGTGTGAATGGGCCCTAACGCATGTGAATAGATCCAACGTTAACCTATGGCTTCTTCACATCACTCCATTAAAAAACGGATCCATTCCGCACAATCTGCTGAATGGACCGCAAGTTTCTTGAAGCACCAAATTTTCCAGACCACTGAGCCCAGCGGAATAGAAACAGAAGCTTTAGCGCTGCATTGGGGGCAGTGATAAAACGGAACGTTTCTTCACACTAGTGACTGTTATAAATAAAAAAATACACTTTGGTGTAGGGGTCTGGGGGGAAATGGAACAGAAGCAACGGAATGGAAACAGAGTGGCAAATTAATGTAAACCGATCCAATCAAGCCAGTGATCAGATCCGTTTTCACGGATCCGTTTGCCACTCCAACACAAGTGTGAATCGGGCCTAAACATCGCCTATAAAAATTGACAGTAATTGTATGTGAGCCTTCTGGCATTTTATCAAACACCAGGTTGTTTAGATTGTATCTGACCTCAGGTACACTTTTGTTGCCATGGGTGAGATCTCCTCACAAAGACAATTCACCATCTGAAGTTTTTTTCTGGAGATATTTTTTTATTTTCACTGTGATGTCTCCCAATGAAAAGTCTTGAAAATCAACGTTGACTCAAAATCAAAATTGCCGGAGGGCCCTTTTACACTGGGGTGTTGCAGTCAGCGTGGTAAATTTAACGCACGATGCCTCCAAGCAATGGAAGTTTATGGGGGAGTTCACAATCTCCACGTAGTGGTACACTGCACCGGAGGTTCCCTATCTAATGCGAGTGCATACCTACGTTACTGTGCAGCTCCTGCAGCGACCT
Organism: Hyperolius riggenbachi; assembly: GCF_040937935.1. Classification (NCBI taxonomy): domain Eukaryota; kingdom Metazoa; phylum Chordata; class Amphibia; order Anura; family Hyperoliidae; genus Hyperolius; species Hyperolius riggenbachi. Next base: position 243,767,012 of record NC_090652.1, on the reverse strand, counting down.
GCGGCCATATGCGTCGGACCGGAAGTCGTGTAAGTCTATAGTGACGCAGTGATTTTTAAAAAGTTGGCTGCGGCCCCATCAATGACAGTGTCCTATCTATGCCTAACCTCCCCCCACCGACCAAAACCCAGAGGTTAACTACAAAGTAACCAAACTCTGCTGCACGTCTGATTGGCCAGCTAGCTAGCAGCTGTCCCTCTAGACTTCCTGTGCATATGCAGAGCAGCAGCGAAGCATTATATGTTACCTGCTCCCAGCGGCGATACAGGTCCTCTTCACTCCCATTCAGCATGTAAGTGCCGTGCAGCCAGCCAATCACTAAGTGGCTTCCGTCCCTGTCACTTGGCAGATCTCTGCCGCTACTGTGTAGCTGCACCCGTGATACTCAGTTACCCATCACAGTATTGGCAGTGGCTATACACAGCACCAAATGGCAGAGGGCATGCTGGGCATTCAGTGAACCACAGCTTAATCAAACCTGCCGTCCAGAAGTGTCTTAATCTGTAAGTAAAAGTTCCAAGGTAAGCACATTTCCAGTGCAGGAGATTTTCTCAGTGCTGCATTGTTTTTCAATAATTCATAATCCTTTTGAGCACATAGCAGAATAAGAAATCTATGCCGGTTTTTCAAAATATGTGTGCTTCATTGACGTAGGGATCATGAACCAAAGCCAATAAAAAAGGATAACTAATATCCGTGAACTCTCCCTTACAAAGGATAGAAAAGGCTAGCGGGTATCTGCGGCGTGATAAAGATTCACCTTCCCACCTGTTCTTACAATACCTTAGCTGCTGGAACATTTGCAGAACAAGCTGAAACAACATTGCATGCTTCAGTGAGTGGTTTGCAGACGGTGCAGGTAATTCCAGACCACACTGCAAGTTGCAGAGCACATGATGCCTCTATATAAGAGAGGTAATCTATCTAGGTGAGTGCTAGGTCAGGCAGCAGTTCACCCATTTGATAAAACAACATGTCAGCAACTCAATTAATATTACAAGCAGCAATGCCAACTCCCCAGGTTCTTAAAGAGGACCCGTAATGATATATAGTAGGCAGTAATACAATTTCAGGATACCCATTCTTGCCCTAATTATCCTGGTTTCATAGTCAGAAATTCTTCTGGCTGTTTTATGCCGGAGCCGGCAATTTGAGCGCCCACTAGCGGAGGAAGTTTGAGCAGTGCCATAGGTGCCCATTGAAATAGGGGCATTGATGAGAAATTGACATTGAGGAGAAATAGCCCTCAATGCCACTATTTTAATGGGAGCCTATGGCGGGCCTGGAAAATTACAGGTTTTATTTTTTGTTCGCGATAGGGGGTGGCAATTGGCAGCGGGGGAGGGGGTAGTTACGGTTAGTTGTGGGGGGTAGTGGTTAGGATTTGGAGTCAGGTAGGGTATTTGTGCGGGGGGGGGGGGGGGGGGACAGCAGTTAGAGTTAGGCATGAGGTAGGGTGTTTTTTTGTGGGGAAGGGCAGGTAGGGTTAGGCGTCAGGAAGGGTGTTGGGGGTGAGGGGTGGTTAGGGTTAGACATCAGGGTGTCTGTTTGGGGAGGACAGTTATGCCTGGTCTACACGTAGCGATGTGTCTTATCAATCGAGCGGCTGATGCGGCTCGATTGATAAGATCCGACAGGTTCGATCTCGCCGCCGCCAATTCCCTGCTTGTCCCCCACGAGCGGACAATGGTAAGGAATCGAGCGGAAGATAAGCGGCGCCGCGCGAGGACGAGGGGGATCGAATCCGACGCACGCGCGGGCGAGCGGGGATGCGGCAGAGGCGATCCGGCGGCTAATCGAGCCGTCGGATCGCTCCGTGTAGATTGAGCTTTAGGGTTCTGTGTGAGAGTGGGGTTAGGTTTAGCTATAGTAAATAGTATTTAATACCGATATCTTACACCTTACACTTTAATAGTAGATAATCAATACATTTACTATCGGCTTTCTTGGATGCCCAAATTTCCAGGTTCCTTTTATTATGTACACATTTTATTCTACGTGTGATTATGCTGCATTTTCCAATCGCATGCAAATCACAAAACACAAGGACAGCAGCAAAATAATGAAGATCCCAGGAACCCTTTTATATTGTAAAGCAGGGGTGCCCATTGAGTGGATCGCAATCTACCGGTAGATCACAAAGGACTTCATGGTAGATCCCGACCACACTACATTTTCCATTCTGCATATACTATTGTGCTCCTAAAATTGTACGTAGGTCGATCATTTTGACTTACGGTGCTAATTTTAAAAGTAGCTCATGTGGCGAATAAGTGTGGGCAGCGAAAGGAAAAAGAGGAACAGTTGCCCATGATTCATAGCACCACTCAATGGTAGTACAGTAATCAACACATTTTATTCAAGCACACTAAACTATGAAGCTAGGTTCACAGTGATCAGTTGCATAATGCACACGTTAAAATGTGTGTGAACTGCAATGGAGACTGGCCATAGACTTAAAGGGACTCCGAGCAGTGCAGAAACTATGGAAAGATGCATATCATTTTAAAGCTCTCTTTCTCCTCTTTCCAATGATATATAAACTGCCACCCGACGCCTTTTAGTTTTCGCTATTTTCGCAATTGAAATTGCCGCGGCCACGATTTCGATCGCGAAAATAGAGAAAACTAAAAGGCGTAGGGCGACGATTTAGGGGTCGTCAGAAAGAGGAGAAAGAGAGCTTTAAAATGATATCCATCTTTCCATAGTTACATTGTATTACACAGGGCGACTTTTTCTCAAAGTCAGCAGCTCCATTCAGCAGAAAAAGTCGCCCTGTGTAATACGATGTAACTATGGAAAGATGGATATCATTTTAAAGCTCTCTTTCTCCTCTTTCTGACGACCCCTAAATCGTCGCCCTACGCCTTTTAATTTTTTCTATTTTCGCAGTCGAAATCGCGGCCGTGGCAATTTCAATCGCGAAAATAGCTTAAACTAAAAGGCGTAGGGCGGCGGTGTATATATCATTGGAGAGAAGAGAAAGAGAGCTTTAAAATGATATGCATCTTCCTATAGTTTCTGCACTGCTCGGAGTCCCTTTAAATGCAAAGCCTACATGCAGCGAGTTAGAATAACGTGATCCATTACTGTGAACAGGCCCATAGAATTGTATGGGCAGTGAGTTAACATGCAGAATTATTCGGCAACGCAACTGACCACTGTGAACAGGGCCTGATAGACCAAAAAAAGCACAATTCTTCTCTCGGTAGACAAAAATTTATTCAGCATAATTCATTGTTTATAATATGTTATTGCAACTGGCCCAACAATTCCTAGATGTATATACCAGTATGGTATAACAATCAGTATTGAGCATCAACTATACACTGAATCCGGGTTCAGTAAAGTGCAGTGAACATTTGAGTAAAATTGTGCATAAAGAAATTCATAGGCAGTGCAAAAATAAGAGTGCAAAACATTTCATACTAACAATCCGTGAATAAATGTGTGCAAAAAAAACTCAATGAAAAGCGAGTGCTTTGATGCAGGCCATCAGTGCTCAGTGTCCTGAGTGCAGGAAAGGGTGTACATAGAGTATATTACCCAATCAGAGTAGGGCCCCTCCCTGGACTGACATTCGCGGGACCAGTGGACATGGTTTACCGCTGATCCTCCGGTTGCCCCCCCCGGGGCAACAGGAGGATCAGCGGTAAACCACGTCCACTGGTCCCACGAATGTCAGTCAGCTTTTTCAAGATGGCGAGATTCAAGACAGGTGCTATGAGTTATGGGCAGCTGTTCCTCTTTTTTCCTTTACAACTGATATATTGCTCTAAGCACACTCATTATTGGTAGAGAGTTAAGGCACCATTCCCTTTTCCAACCCTTTTAAGCTAGTGCAATGCGATTGTCTAATCGCAAAAATCCTGCATGCTGCATCTGTTCCTTGTTTTTCCAGCATCCAGTGAGACCTGCAGCAACATGGTAAAATCAACGATATTGCATGAAATTGCAGTTGCGACTGTGTTCTGCGATTTGCAGTGTAAAGCCCTGTAGTTATTTATTGCTGTATATTGGTATATATCACCACCCTCCCACTTAGGTTTAGCATACGCCATGATATTATGCAGTTTTATCACCCCAGAGCACTCTGGGTGGTCATATGATGTTCCTGCTCATTTCACAGGATGGGCGGGGGGGGGGGGGGGGGCGATTTTGACACTCCACTGACTCACCTTGCCTGCAGTAAAAATGCTGGGGTGACTGATAATGACTAACAAGGTTAGGTGAGATTTTACACTGGGTGCATATTAATTAAATAATTTATACATGAATATTGTGTAGATAATCAGTTTTATTTACAAAGTTACATACAGTAAAGTTCCTTTTTGAGCTTTCTACTGATGCTGGATTTTTCTGCTCTTCCCCTCCCATAGCATGTATCCTTGATTGTTCATACTACATTTCTATGTTACATCAGCTACTAATATACTGCACAGAGCTTCACAATATGTTGCCGCTTTATAGATAGAGGATTAAAATGAAATTCATCCTAAACACAACCTACTCTCCCTAGATACAGATGAGGCTTAGAAATCCAAAGCTCAACAACAAGCAGGGAAGGACTGTGACCTTTTGGACAGGGGCGTAGCAATAGGGTGTGCAGAGGTTGCAGCCGCATCATTGCCGTTGGGCCAGAGAGGCCCCGAGAGGTCCTCCCTGAACCGCAGTATTAGCTTTCTATTGGTCCTGTACTAGTAATATACTATAGATGCTTTGAATAGTAGTAATCATTACCAAACTGATTCCCATCCCCTTCTTTCACCTCTGAAACTATTGTTGTCCTTGGCAGGTTTTGGTGCGCTGTACGAATTGTTAAGTAAAGAGCGCTTGGGGGGGACCCAATGTAAAACTTGCACCGGGGCCCATAGCTCCTTAGCTACGCCACTGCTTTTGACATCCATTGTATGTAAAGATAAAGTCACACCCCAGTCATGCCATTCACTGTAAAGTCTGCTTGTCCTTGCAGCTGATCTGGAATGACTTACCATGTAGCAGATATACTGTATGTATACAGCTGATATCTCCGTATATTCAGAGACCGTTACACCTGCAGACCTGCTGGAGGTAGGATTGGTGGTTTTTTTATGTATATTGCCATGAATGTAACAATAGTCATCACAACAGACAAGGCAACTGTCAGAGCAGAATCATCCACAAGGCAACCTAGGCAGGTGCCTGGGGCCCAGTGTTTAGCTAATCACCCGCAATTAGCAAAGCATTGTAGCACATGTAGTCCTATGGGATTACGCACACTGCTAATCAATGGCTGCTACTGCTACAATGGTGGCTGATAACCTACAGGCGAGTAGTGCGGAGACACGAGGTGGTTCCTGCATGTTGCATCACAGCTACAGCCTGCAGGAATTAACAACTGTAGAGAGCTTTGGGGAACAACAGAAAAGGCTCGGTGGGCCGCATTTAGCCCCAGGGTCGGACTTTGGACATGCCTGGCCTAGAGTAATTGCCCTTAAAGAAGAACTCCTACATATGTTAAGTAAAAGTATCAACCACAGTGAAAAGTTATATGCCAAGCAATGAACTAGCATATTGTCTTCTTTTGTTTCAAATGATGCAGCTTGTTTGTGCGCTGTCTGATGTCCCTACTCCCCTCTCCATTGATCAGTACACACTGCTTAGCTATAGCAAAACAGTACAGTGCTCGTTCCCTGAAGTCATTGCTTTCACATGGACCTGTTAACATATGTCTGTTGTGGATGTGTCCACTACTTCAACATAGGTCTGCACAGCAAATTCATTTGTTGAATGCCACAGATCTTCTCCAGGGCAGCAACAAAATGGCGAATCAACTCATTTTGGCACAGTGCTTAGCCGAATGTTTGGGCGCCATCATAGGCCATAATGAGAATTACGGCTATAGCGGTTGTCAGGAACCGGCCCGCAGCACGCCTGCGTATACGGTTCCCGACTGCGGGTTTGACCAGACTGAGAGGGGGAAGCAGCCTTAGTCAAGCTAAAACAAGGCTGGGACCCCTCAGAACACCTCTCACTGCCACCACTAGCGGTTCGCTAGACACTTCTACTCTGCTGTCGAGTCCTCAGCGCGCACTCCGCGTTTTCGTATTTGGGTCAGCTTTGCGCTTAGGCCGAATACGAGAACGCCACGCACCCACACACACAGTACAGTTGTACAGTAACACAGCACAATTAGACACTGACTTGTAATGCAAGTTACACTGTCGTGCAGCAAAACCACTAACAGTCGTTCCGAACGATACTGTTAGCTACTCGCACTGGCGTTTCGTACATTGGGTCAGCTGCGTGCTTTAGGCCAACGTACGACAAACGCCCCCCACACACACAATGCAATTACAATTTCATATGGTAGTGTTGCTCAAACATACACTAGTGCCTAGTGTATGTTTGAGCAACACTACCATATGAAATGTGTATAAGTCCGTGCCGGACTTATACACAGCTACACTGCAGTCTCATTTAGGCTATGAGTGTTAGTTTAGTACGGCAGAAGTCAAGCTTATTAAATAATAATTTAATATTCCAGAAAAACATAGAACAGTGCAGAACTTAATATATACAAAAGCTTACAAAAAACAAAGTAAAAATAGTTACAAGATAAAAGTTACAAAGATAACACATACGGATATTTGCGTAAAATAAAAATGGGGATTAAAAAAACGTTACCAACTTGAAGGTCTCAACGTTGTCGGCAGGAGCATGCCGCTTGTTCGACCAGAAGTCGAGATCAACTCTAGCTATGCGCTAACTCCAAGAGCAGATGATCACTAGGTATCTGTCTCTGCTTTTTATACTCTGAAGTGTCCCCTGGGGCATTTAATGTCCAGCCCCCAGGAACTAATGCAGTTTCCCCGTTTGTGACATCACCGAACGCTTGTCATAATCTTTCTTGTGATATGCAAACTTCAAAGGGGTTCCTGTTTTAGCTTCTTGAAGTTTGCAGAATTCAATAGGTGAGATTGTATCCTACCAGACATCAAAAAGCTTCCTTGCCTATTGAAGGGGACTGGTCCATTCACTGAAGACAATGGCAGCTGTCTACATTAATACAAAAGATCACAGCGTACAGTTCCTCTGGACAGCCAGAAACAGGTAATGAGGTTCCCTTTTGTCTGTCTATTGACACCACACACAATCACATTAATAGTCCATGAAGCTAGCTGCCAATATCTTCAGGCCATACTGGCTGACCTCCACCTCTGAAAGATATACAGCAGACATAAAAATGATAGAATAGGTTTCTGTACTCCCTAATATCATCAGCACCTCAATATATCTCCACAGCGGTGCTCAGTGACTAATTTGGGCGGCAGCGATTGCCTTCCCACTTCAGTTGTTCTTTAAAGAGAATCTGTACTGTCCGATTTGTACAATAAAAAACATACCAATCAAGTCATTGTGATCTCCTGCATCCCTCTTTGCCTTTCCACCGCTCCCAGTCGTGATCCTGGCTTATAATTGCCAGTTTTAGGCAGTGTTTCTAAACAAAAAACATGGCCGCTAACCAGGAAGTGAAGTATATGTATGTATGTATGTATGTATGTATACATACATATAAACTGTATAAATAAATATATATATATATATATTATCATGTTACAGTATACTAGAAGGTTTTATTGTATAGTGCATTATCTTCCCTCGAGTCTGGGCTTTTCACAGTTTCTCAGCATGTGACAGGCAGGGAGGCCCCCTCATCCTCACAAACTGTATCACAGACAAGCTGAAACTGAGAGCAGAGAGTGAGGAGTAAACAAAGCACACAGAGCCTGCAGGGGGCGTGCATAGCTTGTATTAATTACAACAGAGGTAGCCCATTGCTCTCTGGGTCGACAAAGCTTGACAAAGAAAAGAAGATTAGATATATTACAAAGACAGTGCAACTAGAAAAGGCTGCAGTAATCCAGACCACATTAGTACAGGTATAGGAACTTATAGGATAGAAGAAATAAGGCTGAAAATGTTGTTACAGAGTCTCTAAGTCAGCGACAAAGGGGAAATTTGGGCACCAGGGAGTACCATTTGAGGATCAGACACCCCAAAGGGGATTTTTGCGGGGGTTGTGAAGGAGGGCAGTTAGGGTTAGGCGTCAGGAAGGGTGTTCGTGGGGAGGAGCTAGGATCAGGCATCGGGGGGAAGGTTCTGTGTGAGAGTTAGCTATTGTAAAGTAGCGATAACAATTAGTGATATTTTACTATCGAAAATTAACACTTTAGATAGCAGACTATCTGTAAATGTACCAATATTCTACTATCAGCAGTTTTCCTGCCCCTGATTTTCTGTGCAACCTTTGGTTGCCTTAGCAGGGCAATTCCTACACAGCTGGGCAACATCTCAGCACCTACAAAGTTTCAGACCTTTGTTTACTACAAATATTTAACGGTTTATATGGACCTTTTAGTGTCTATAGAACCGATAGGTCAATATAATCTTTAGGCTGTTGAACCACTAGGTACATATCTTTAAGCTGTTGAACACTACTTTATTATCTATACCACTGTATAAGCTCTTCTGCAGGATACATTTATACTATGTAATTAACTGTCATAATATGTATCTTACACCACAACCTATATTTTGCTTATCAGAACAACATGTACATGCTGTTAGCCTTTCATTTGCACTGAAAATAAAAAAAATTATTGAAAACAACAAAAAAAGCATTCATTTGAATAAATGAAAATATAAAAACACATGGAAAACGCATACAAAACAAATATGGGTTTGTATATGCAAACCGCAAACGCATTAAAACACACGCAAAACGCCTGAAAAATGCATTGCAAACGCACACAACTTTATCATAAAACATGACATAAAACGCAGCATTTCACGCTATGTCATATGTGAACCCAGCCTCAAATTGTCCGAAGGTTGCTCATTAAACTATTAGGATTGAGGTCTTTCCTCCATTTATGACCTTGAACGATCCTTTGTATAAAACGCGTTATTGCTTCCATTATGTCCTATGGGAGGGCTTTGATTAGTTGACTGGAGACTACAGACAAACCCCCAAAGGTAACTCTGCCAATCCTAAGTCAGAGTGTAACCTCAGAGGCCTATAGAGGCTAATCTGCGTCAAACCATGTGAGCTGATACCCAGCGGGCTGGGCATGCAGCCGTACACGCTCCAAGATGCCCGCACTGGATAGGCATCTCCGCCCCGAGCCGCCAATTATTGGAGGCCATGATGTTCCTTGCAACGTGCTCCGACAATCTGGAAAGACTTCAGCAGAGCATCTGTCCAAGTAGCCATGCGCCCCCTTCCCCGTCACTAATCCAGGCTGTGTGCAGGCGTGACCATTCTGAATCTATTTGCCACTGCAGACAAGTAAACAAACTGGGACCCAATCAGCGTTTGTGTATACACAGAGGTAACATCTCCTGCTCCACATTCCTCATCCCAATAGGTCACAGTGGTGGGACATCCATTATTCCCCCAACTAGTCAAAAAATCTCCAACACATATATGCATGGTCACTGTTGCTATGACGTTAGATCCACTGAATACAATGTTATCCCGTTTCCTATTATTAAAGATACAGATCCTTTTTTGATGTGCTTAAAAACTTGCATTATGACTATTATTATTATTATTTGTCACTGCAACTACATTTCAGCTTAAGCACATTATATAAGGTAACTATATTAGAGATCATTATCCACCATAAGCTATACAAAGAGTCACTACACCTACATTCATGCAAAGGGGACAATCAGTATTAGGCACTCCAACACCATTATTATATACTAGTTATTTAGCATGTCCATTAGATAACGGGCACTAGGGCTGTGACGCAACCCCAGGGCACACAGCCGCGTCCCATACCGCGCCCGGCCGTGCTTCGCGCCACCCGCACACCTGGCCGCGCTGCCCACCGCTCTCACCAACAGCCACCAGCCCCCCTGCTCCCATCCTCCTCCTGTCCCAATGGCTACACATGCGCAGTAGCCAAAAAACATGGACACAGGGACAGGAGGATGACACAGGGACAGTTAGGGTTTATTATATAAGATGTGAAAAACAAAGGAGGGAGAGGATTTGTTTAACCACTTCAGGACTCAGCCTTTACCCCCCCCCCCCCCCCTTAAGGACCAGCGCTGATTTCTAAGATCTGTGCTGGGTGGACTCTACAGTCCCCAGCACAGATCAAATAACAGGCAGAGCGACCAGATTGCCCCCCTTTTTTCCCCACTAGGATGATGTGCTGGGGGGGTCTGATCACTCCTGCATGCGTGTGGGTGGCAGGGGGGGCACCTCAAAGCCCCCTCCACCGCAGGATTCCCCCTCTCCTCCCTCCCTGCCCTGGAGATTGGAGGCTGCACAGGAACGTATCTGTCCTGTGCAGCCTCTAACAGGCTCCCCGCTGTCACGTGACAGCGATCCCCGGCCGCTGATTGGCCGGGGATCGCTGATCTAGTACAACGCTGCTACTGTTAGCAGCGTTGTAAAAATGTAAACAAAGCAGATTATTTCCGCTTGTGTTTACATTTAGCCTGCGAGCCGCGATCGCCGGCCCGCAGGCTATTCATGGAGCCCCCCGCCGTGAATTGACAGGAAGCAGCCGCTCGCGCGAGCGGCTGCTTCCTGATTAATTAGCCTGCAGCCGGCGACGGAGATGTGCGTCGCTGGTCCTGCAGCTGCCACTTTGCCGACGCGCGTTATGAGCAGGCGGTCGGCAAGTGGTTAAGGGGCAAGAAAAGTGGAAACCTCCCCATAAACAAGGGGGAGAGGTTGATATACACTAATCCTATAAACAGTTGATGGATCCATTATTATTTATAAACAAAATACACAGCTATATGGGGAACCATTTAAAGAGAATCTGTACTGTAAAATTCTTACAATAAAAAGCATGCCATTCTATTCATTATGTTCTCCTGGGCCCCTCTGTGCTTTTTCTGCCACTCCCTGCTGCAATCCTGGCTTGTAATTGCAATTTTTATGCAGTGTTTACAAACAAAAGACATAGCAAGAGAGTAGCTCAGTGTGTGAGTCATACAGAGTGTGCAGGGGGCCTGGAGAGGGTGTGTATAGCTTCTATCCAATCACAAGCAGCACAGCACATTCCAGCCTGACTGCCTGAGCCCGACAGAGCTGACAGAGGAGAGAAGATTAGATCATATAACAGAGATAACACAGCCACTGTGCAACTAGAAAAGGCTGCAGTAAGACAAAGCACATTAGAACAGGTATAGGAACTTATAGGATAGAAGAAATAAGGCTCAGCATTTTGTTACAGTCTCTCTTTAAGGGGGAAATTTCCAACGTATTCCAGGTAAGAATATCTTTAATATAATCATGAAAAGGGGTGATATTTCTATATAATCACCAGCGCCAATTAGGGGCACAAATGGGCCCCCAATAAGGCTTCACCGATAAACCCCTAATCTGCACCAGACTAAAGGGACATATATGACAGCATCTGGGATGAGGTAATTCACAGGCTGAGATATTGTGAGATTTTGCCATGTTACAGTTGCACTTTTATGAATTTTATATTCTACAAATAGGGTCCTTTGCTATAAGTGACATTGAACTATGGAATAGTCCTCTACCAAAGGCAGCTGATTATTCCAAAAAATGGTTGTGTAATTTTCCTCCTCCACTTCAGCAGAGGAGATCCCTGTTTCATTATTGCCGTGCTGTGCAGTAACACATGAATTGAGAGTGGGTGTTGCTGCTTAGCACGGCAAGATAGGAGCCGAGATCTCCTCTGCTGAAGTCTGAATGTGTTCTGTAGATATATATTAAAAAGCTGTGCCTGATCTGAGGCTGCACTAATGACTTTCTTAAAAGCAAAGCATAAATTTACTGTTTTGCAAGCGGATACCATACATTTATTGTGCGTTCTCTAAAGGTGGCCATACACTATTAAAGTGAACCTGAGGTGGGCAAAAGAAAAAAACCCAAATCATACCTATATAAAGTCAAGACTCTGGATCCTTTCCCTCTAGAACCTTCCCAGTCCTCTCTTCATCCAATTGTTTCACCGCTGTTCCCCCATTGACATTATTTATCCTGCTGGTCGAATACTTCTTTGGGTTTTGGAAGTACTCTCATCCCTGACTGCTTACAAAGGCGAGCAGATCCATACTGCGCATGTGCAAGTCCGGATGACTGTGGCGCTAGTCTCTACTACGGCTCATTGGAGATTTATCTCTTTATATGCCTGAAAAACTAGGAATCTAGTTCCAAGAAATGCATTGCAATGTACGAGAGTTTTAATAATTTGAACAAAATTACAGTTCTTAACCACTCTGCGACCGCCTAACGCAGGATGGCGGCTGCGGAGTGGCTCCCCCAGGACCGCCTAACGCAGGATTGCGTCATCTCGTGATGCGCGAGCTTAGACAGGAGGTCACTCTTGCTCGAGCATGAGTGCCCATTAGCTAGCACAGGGGACACAGAGATCAGTTTGCCAGCCTGCGATCGCGGCCGGCAGGCTGTTTTTTGTTTGAAAGAAAGCAATGTACACAGCGCTGCAATCTCCCACAGTGCTGTACAAGTGACAGCCTTGTCACTTAGTGGTCCCTCAGATGGGCTCACAATCTAATCTCTGCCATTGTCCTATGCCATGTTGGCATAGTTAAGTGTATTGATCGCAGTCTAGGAACAATTGGGGGGGGGGGGGGTGTTAAAGAATTTTTTTTTTTTTTTTTTAAAACTAATTATTGCAGCAGAAATCAGAGACCACCAAAAGGAAGCCCTATTTGTGACAAGAAAAGGAGGTAAGATTAATTTGGGTGGTAAGTTGTATGGCTGTGCAATTAACCATTAAAGCTGCACAGTACTGAATTGTAAAAAAAAAAAAATCTCCTGGCCACCTGGGTGGGGGGGAATAAACCTGCGGTTCTCAACTCATTAAAGAGCCATACTATCTCAGAAAAAAAAACACATATATAAGTAGATAAATACTTGCTCTACTTACATAACATATGTTTTGCATTGTCCACATCTTGATTTTAGTGATTTTTCTATAATAAAAAAAAAATCCTTCTTAGGAATTTCCATTTTCCATTTTGACTGTGTCTATTGCAGCCAATCCTGACTTCATTTTCTTCCTTACTCTGTCTGTATGTATCATTGCCCGCCCTCCTCTCAGTCTTCAGACACTCCAACCCAGCTCTGCAGTAGAAAATGCATTGTCTCAGCATGAGAAATATTGGTCAATCAGAGAGGAACAGAGGCGTGAGAAGGGAAAACGGGAGGGAAAGAGGCTTCAGCAAATAAGGATGCATTAGTTATTTATTTATTATTATTTATTGTATTTATAAAGCGCCAACATATTACGCAGCGCTAGTTATGTCTAAGGGGAAAGTAAAGAAGAAAAAAAGAAAATCCAGCATGCCCTGCACCTTTCTTTGTGCGGCAGATGTACCAAATAAGAGCCAGGGAAACTGAGGAATGATCTTTTATGGAGAAGAAAAGTAAGAGTGATTTTAACATTTTGGATTGCCTGGTTAGAATACTTATTACTTGTTTACCAGATAAAAATAAAGAATTGATTTTTTATTTTATGCCTGACGGTTACACTTTAAAATGTACCATAGATTAAAGGGAACCTTAACCCTGAGGGGAAAAAACGTTTCACTTACCTGGGGCTTCCCCAAGCCCCCAGCAGCCGTCCTGTGCCCTCACAGCTCCTCAGGTGTCCTCAGGTTCCCCCGTCGCGGCTTAGCTTCATTTTTGGCCGTCTCAAATTCAAAATTAAAAAAAAAAAAAATTGCACCAAAACAGCAGAACGAGAACAACATCAGAAATCCCATCATGCTTTGCACAGCATCAGGGGAAAAATGCCCGGGCAGTTTTTTCTGTGCAGCTAACAATGAGGCTTGTGTAAGAAAAACAAAGGGCTCGATTCACAAAAGAGTGCTAACTTAGTTAGCACGCCTAAAAGCTTAGGGTGTGCTAACTAAGGTGCTAAGCAGTTAGCACGGCCAAAGCTTTTTTTGATTGCGTGCAAAGTTTAGAGTTGTGCATTGCACGAGAAATGTTGCACCAGGGGCGACTAAAACCTCACACTGGGCGCCCCTAAAACGTTGCACCGGGTACGCCCGAAAACTCGCACAATGCGATGTTTCGGGCACACCCGGTGCAACGTTTTAGTCGCACCTGGTGCAACGTCTCACACGCACCGCGCTGAGCAAAACTTTGCTAACTTAGTACGCGAAGCTTTGCGCATCCTTAAGGGATTTAGCCGTGCTAAGGGGCTTTTAAGCGTGCTAGCTAAGTTAGCACCCTTTTGTGAATAAAGCCCAAAGTACTGATGCTGTGAAACTGTTAAAGAAACACCACGCCTTTTCAGTGCTGCTGAGTAGATTTTTTGTCTGGAGGTTCACTTTAACCTCACCACTGAGTTTTTTTTTTCTCAGAGTGGAAGTAAGTTTACCTTTACCTGCTGTGTTTTAAACAGCTTTTAATAATTTTATTTCACTTTAACACCTCTAAACCACATGTATAATCATAGCACCTCATGTGGAGGGTATATCCCTTTGTTGTTTTGTCCATAATTGCAGAGAGACACCCTATAATCCAAGTAGGGTTATGTTTATTCTTCCCACCAAACCTACTGTTGTGCCAGTGCTGTGGCCCACAAATGTGAGTATAATTATTCAAGTCCTCTTAGGACTCATTCACACTAGGGGCATTTTCGGGCTTTCGTCAAGTGCAGGCGATTCTTAAAATCGTCCACAAAACGCTTGTGCAATGAATCCTTATGAGAAGGTTCATATTAGTGCGGTTTCTCTGCTGTGCGTTCAGCAAAGCGGTGCCTGTACCATTTTTGGGGCATTTTTCGTATAATGGAAGGTATAGGAAGAGTGGTAAATGCTCACAAAATCGCTTTGTGCAGCAATTTCGTTTGCGTTTTTAAGAAGAAATACATTGTATTTATTCTTTTCAGGATCAAAGAGTTCACTTCCTGACTTGCGTCAGGTAGTGAATTACAAAACTGCTTTGAAAAAACGCTTAAAAAAGTGCTTTTTACAAAAACGCAGTGCGCAGTGGAGCGCCGGCAAAGGAAAAAAACAGTGCACAGAAATGCAAAACGCTTGCGGTTTCATTTTTAGGTGTGAATGAGGCTTCAATCCCTGTTTCAGAAACTTACTACATTATATTGACTTTTGGTTTCCTCTCACATCCCCCTTCTTTGCTTTTATTTCAGTCTAAAGATGGCTATACATCAGGTGACTTGGCTGCTGATCGACCATCCAATTCAGAATATTATAATCGGATCAGATGAAAAGCAGTGTCACCAAGTGCGTGCCCGATCGACAATGCAACCAATTTCAGGCTGAGATTGATCACATCAATTGGTCAGATGTGTGGCAAGATGTCAAGCCATCGTGGTCAGTTAACAGCGAGTGATATTGGGAGGGGCAGTGAAACTCCTGTCGCTATTCTCCTAATGTATCAATGTGTATGTATTTGTATGTGCATTTATACATTACCTGTCCTGTGTCGCGGTGCCCGTCCTCTTCTGAATCCACCGATGTCCGTCACACTTCCCATACATACTGCCGGCCCAAAGCACGACGGCGCTCATCTGACATCATGTGCTACACCAGCCGGCCAGCGTGTATAGGGAAGAACAGCGGATTTAAGGACAGATGGGCACCAAAAACGGACACAGGACAGGTTATGTATAAATGCTGAAATTGATTGGGAATCTGCCTGCGGTGTATGGCCAGCCGACAAATCTCTCTCTAATCAGATTTGATCACAGAGATTTGTCTCTTGGTCAAATCAGCCCATCATCGCTAGATGTACGGCTACCTTAACACTGTGTATCGCACAAAACTAGGACCTGGCTGATCGAGTTTGCTAAATTGACATCCTGTGTGAATGTCATATACAACTTGGTTTATATAAAGCATGGCTGCAAAGCCTCCTAAGTCCTCTCCTACCCCATTGTCACCCACAGGAGGTAGTCAGGGAGAAGCTGGGTGGAGAGACCAGCCACTCTTTTCCTGTGAACACAAAGCTGACCCTGTCTACCTTCTCCTCAGGGGCGTATCTGGGTAATATAGCCCCTATGGCAAACACTGAAACTGCGCCCTGGTCAGACCACTGGTGTGCCCATGACAGGAGCCATACCTGCACCCCTCTAGATACGCCTCTGCTTGTCCTGCTACTCTGCAAAAGGTAGGAGGTGGGCGTGGTCAGGCAACAATTCTATTCAGAGAATAGACACAGCACACCTCAGGCCTGTGCAGTAGCAAGCGTAAGGCATCCTGCGCAGTGAAGACACACAGACAGGAGCGCGGCTGGGAACTTTCAGATGGTCAGGAGGAGGACATGAAATGCCTCTACTGAGGTAAGTAACTGAATTTCTCTCTCTTTAAAAATACAAGGTTATGTTAAAAGAATGATAAAACATATGTAAGCAAATTAGTAACAGTACATCAAACTATGGTTTTAGGAGTGGGATCCTCTTTTTGCCACACTGCCACCTGCTATATTTCTTCCTTAACACTGGTCCGCCACACCCATAAAGGAACAAACTTTGTAAAAACTATAGTGTATGGGCTGGTTCACACTGGAGGCGCTTTTCTAAGCGCTTGTGATTTTAAAAGCTCTTGCTAATGTAATGCTATGTGTGTGTTTTCACTTGAGCAATGTGATCTTATGAAAAATCACCCATAGCATTTCATTAGCAAGAGCTTTTCAAATCACTGGCGCTAAAAAGCTCTTGCAGTGTGAACCAGGCCAAAGAACTCTGTTGGCACTCTACAGTCAGTAATCTTTGAAGGTGGAGTTCAACAGTACATGATCCTTAGGGCACAAGCAGTCCACCATATGATCAATTCCACTGTTGCTTCTCCTTCAAACAGCTTCTTCTGTGTTACCTCATACAAACAAGGGAATATAAGCAACTAAAAGATGCACTAGTGCGTTATCCTCAATAGGATATGAACTGCTTGTACCCTAAGGGTCATGTACCGCTGAACTTCACCTTCAAAGATTATTGACTGTAGAGCGCCAATACACCACTTGAAGACTAAATGGGAAACAGTATTTTTAGCTAATTAAAAACATACACAAATGTGTGAAAAACACTCAGACACAAATGTCTAGTATTTCTAAAGCCTTGCCTTGTACATGTGCTAGATGGTTTCGGTCGCAGCCACCTTTGCTGAGAAACTAGGCTAGGCTATGGATGTGTCAATGGGCTTGATTCACAAGAGTGCTAACTGTTAGCACGGCCGTTTTCGCGTAACAGTTAGCACTCTTTTGTGAATCAAGCTCAGTGAGTTATCAGCCTGCTGGATTGTCTTGGCAGAGGGTAGGCCAAAGGCTTTGTTCTCCTTCTCACCTGACGCGCTCAATGCCACTCTGTATAGTGCCCTCCCCCCCTCCATAGCAACCAAACATGCCGCTAGCCTGTAGGATAGTGGATAGCGATGTGTCTGTACAGCATTGAGTCCCGAACTGTCCCCAGGGGTTTGAGTCTTGATCGCTGTGGGTGACAGGAATCGAATATGTTTATGGTTTACGTGCTTTTACAAGGAGTACTTGAGATGATGTTACTCATAAAATGGTACTGTCATAAGCAGGGTTGCCACCTCATCCCTTTAAATACTGACACATATGAATTATACATGCCTTGTGGCTAGTTAAATGCAGTTTAGGCACTGATTATATGTGAGTAGCCACAGAACCTGTATAACTTATATGTGCCTGTATTTAAAGGGGTGAGGTGGCAACCCTGGTCATAAGGGGTACAAACTACAGTGTAATAACATGAGATACGGTATACTGCAGTATAATATTGTTGAAAAACACTTTTTCAAATCATTCAACAGTGATTTACAAGCAGGTTTCTAGAACACGTTCCCGGCCTGAACTGACTAGTGTCAGTACTGATAACTGTGCAGTAACTGTCGGGCATAAAATCAAAAATCAATTGTTTATTTTTATCTGGTAAACAAGTAATAAGGATGCTAATCAGGCAATCCAAAAGTTAAAATCTCTCTTACTTTTCTTGTTGATAAATGATCATTCCCCAGTTTACCTTACTCTTATTTGGTACACAGAAAATTTGGTACACAAAAGAGAAGTTGCAGGGCATGCTGGGTTGTCCTTTTTTGCTTCTCTACTTCCCCTCAGACTTAACTAATGCAGCCTGATTGGCTGAAGCCTCTTTCCCTCCTGTTTTCTCCTCCCACTCCTCTGTTCCTCTCTGATTGGCCAAAATTTCTCAGGCTGAAACAATGCACTTTCTACAGTGAAGGGAGGGCAAATCAGGCAGAGGAGACTAAGGGCGGATATTACATCATGACTGGCTTCAAAATAGCCACAGTAAATATGGAAATTGTCTACAATAGGATTCTCTATTTATAAAATTCACAGGAATCATAAGGTGGACAATACAATACATATGTTATGTAAGTAGAGCAAGTATTTATCTACTTATATAAATTTTTTTCCCTGAGATAGTATGGCTGACAGCTCCTCTTTAAGGCTAAGTTCAGTTTTGGGTGTGGTGCCAAATTGTAGCGCAGATTTCCGCACTGCAATGAAGATACAATGCAATATTGAGGGCTTGTTCACACTAGGGGGCGTTTGAGAATTTTTAAGCGCTGGCGATTCTCAAAATCTCCCTGAAAGCGCTTGTGCAATGATTCTCTATGAGAGAGTTCACATCTGAGCGGTTTGTTTCTGATCCGCTCAGATAAGCGGTGCATGGGTCATTTTTGAGGCGATTCCGCCTGAATGGAAGGTATAGCAAAGCGCAAAACGCGCCATAAAATCGCTTTGTGCAGCAATTGCGTTTGCATTTTCAAGAATAAATACATTGTATTTATTCTTCTCCGGATCAAATCGTTCACTTCCTGACTCGCGTCAAGTGAATTAAAAAAACGCTCGGGAAAACCGCTTACAAAAACGCTTAGCAAAAACGCCCAGCACACAGGAATCGCCGGGAATCGAAAAAAAAACGAGTTTAAAAGCGCCCAACACGAACGGATACGCTATCAGAAAGCAATGGGAATGAGGCCTCAGCGTGCAGCCGGTGTTGTCTATCAGCATGCAGCATCCCAACGCATTGCATGCGTTACCGCTAAATGTGCGTGTTGTGACAGTGAAGCATACTTTTCCTTGACTGTATGCTTTACTGTACCCAAAGCATTGATAACGAGCGATGTGACTTTTCCCCTTCTGTTGAGTTCCATTCCTGCGTTTACAGTGAACGCAATACCCACTGTGAACCTAGCCTAAAACTTACATGCTATTAAATTGGTAAAAATACTTAAAGCAAACCTGACGTAAAATTAAAAAGAAAAACAGATACTCACCTATGGAGAGGAAAGGCTCCAGGTCCTATAGAGCCTTCCCATTCCTCTCATGGTCCCCTCATTCCAGCGCTGTCCCCCTGTTAGCAGTCAAAGACTGATGGGTCAAAGACTGCTCTGTGCCACTGCGGGAGGCTTCGGAAATCTTCAGGAGCCTGAGTGCTTTCAAAGAAGGGCGACTCCGTACTGGGCCAGTATGAGTGCGCTCTCCCGCATAGGCACGCATGTGCAGTACGGAGCCACCTGTCTTTGGGAGCACTCGGGCTCCCAAAGACTTCCAGAGCCTCTTGCTTCAGGGGGTTGAAACGGGGGAGCCAGCGCTGGAACGAGGGGACCGTGAGAGGAATGGGAAGGCTCTATAGGACCAAGAGCCTTCACTCTCCATAGGTGAGTATCTGCTTTTTTTTTTGTTTTTTTATTACTTCAGGTTTGTTTTAAATGGAAGATAACTATGCAGTTAGGGTAGTATGATTTTCAGTGGGAAATCACTGTTTGATATATGCAAAATTTAAATGCAATTATACAACATTTGATAAAGGAATGATATCAAAATGACCACAAAAGAATGTAAAATCATTTTTAAATTGCTTTAAAAAATAATTATATTAAATTCTATCAAAATTTTAAGGCACTTCTATTTGTTAAAGTGTTAACATTTAACCAAAAAAACGATCAAAATGAATGCGTTATGAAGTTCGCATTTGATTTTTCATACATGTGGTATTTGCATCGTTACTTTGCAATCTTCATGTGTGAAGCCAGAATAAGCATGACATTATATTAGTAGTATTTTATCTAGTATCATTCACTCACATATCACAGAAAGCACATACTATACATCCAAATGCACACTCATGAAGAACTGCCAGTGGCTGAAACACTGATACCAGAAACAGAGGAATACATTAGCACCAGAGAGGTTTTGGCACAGGAAACTGGCTACCACTCATATCAAGTTAAATAGAAAACAGCAAAATTGCTACAAGCCTCCTGGCTTGCTAATATCACCATGTCACTTTGATGACTGATTGACAGTTTTAATTTCCAAAAGCTGCAGCAGCTGATTAGGTCTCAAATGAAGAGCAAGAGGGATTTCCTGCCAATAAATGCACCTGAGATCCAATATCTTATTTAGAAACATGAGTGTATTCTGCCTAGGTTATCGCTCCAGCAAATGATTCCCCCACCCATGGGATGAACTCTTACACATCAGGTGAGGGATATTGACCTACCTGGTAAGCATCAGTGATATTGACAGTCTCTCCATGTTCAGCAACATAACCGATTATACCCTTCCCCCAAGGTACCAGAACCTCATTGGAGTTCTCTCTGCTGCAAGAAGGCAGAAGGGTTGTCCCTGCATGGACATCAAAGAACTTCGATACCAAACTCTTTTTGTTGGCAGAACCTTCCACCAAAAACAAAGAGCACCGGTCGGCATCTACCATTATGCACACAAAGATCAAAATCTTGTAGCAAAGGCTAGTTAGGTTGAGTTCGTTGGAGATGTCCTTCACCAGTTCCAAAAAGAATTCCCTCTCATTGTTCTCCTTCAAGTAGTATTTGTAGTCAATGGCCGTGGATGGGTACTGGGGTATGTTGACCCTGGATTCCAACAGTGCGCTGAGGATATGAGCAGTGGTAGGTGGGAGAGAACTAGCCTTCCTAAGTAGAGCTCTTCTCCTCATACTGCTTAGGGGCTCCTGGGCTCTGGAGTTGACGTGCTCATCATAAGTTCGGTTGACATTGATGGCCTTGGACCTGGCAAAACTTTTCCTCAGTTCCTTTTGAGATGCCCTCCGCTGCAAACCGTCCCCTTTGTTGGTCCAAGAAGTATCCCTGCTCTTCTCATCTGTGCTGGAATTTGGGGGTGTCTTAGACAACGGGTTCCTCTTCAGCCACTTCTCCACCATGTGGTGTTTGCCTTTTCTTATCAGGTAGTCCTCAAAGAGATCGGGATGACTGTCTAAAAAACTTTCCACTGTGGAAAAGTCCAGTTCTGGCTCCGACATCTCTGCAAGATCTCCTCCTTTCAGCTTGGCCAGATTTTAAACCTCCTGCAGCACTGAGCTAGTCCTCAAGTTTGCAGAAGCATTGTGCAGAGTCCTTGCGGCGTCTCTGCGCACCTGCTACTTCCCAGGTAATTCCACTCCTTCTGTCCACCGGGGATTCCCTCACTCTTCTAGTTATGCAGTAACCTGACTTAACAGTGCAGTGGAATAGTAAAAGCAAAAAAAAGAATATATCTTCACTGCCTTCCCCTGCAGGTTAGTTTCTGTAGCAAGTGATGGAACAGAGCTATGTGTGGAGGCAGCAATGATCATCTAGGAAGCCCATCCGTGCATTCCCTGCGCTTGCAAAGATGCACTGAAATAACAGAACGCTGCTGTAGGTGTCACCCAGAAGCCAGAGGAACCTCCCAGTGACGCAAATACCTCTGGGTGGAGCGTGTGTACTGGAAAGGGTTAACATTAACCATTGTGCTGCGACCTCCAGCAGTGTCTCTACGCCTCGTCCTCCTGCAATACGAGATCTGTTTCTGGAGTCTCCTCTATTCTGCAGAACTAATGCTTTTATGTAACTCACATGTGAAGTGCACCCTGCGTGGTGCTTGGCTGCTTATGTGTGCGCGTGGGAGAGCAGGCAAGCAGAGTTAAGACTCACTGTGTTCTGGATGGCCAAGGGTTAACCTCCTTCTGTGAGGGAAAGGGACATGCCTGAGAGCTGCTGCTGCATTGTGCCCTGAGCTCTCAGAGTACATCTGTGTCTGTGTGTTTTAAAACAATAAAGTTGCTGTGGGCAGGGGGGGGGGGGGTGGTTAGGGGAAGGTGCTGCCAGAGAGAGGGCTGTCATGTCATGTGTGGGGAGAGAGCTGAGCTGAAGAGAAAGAGAGCCCAAATTCTTCTTGTCCTGGCTGTGAAGGATATCAGGTTCATGCGGGGACCCCAAAGTATAGCTGTCTGCGGTGGGAAGCAGGGAGATATCTCAGGAGAGGACAGAGGTATCTGACATTTCCAGAAAACAGCAAGCCAGACACCCCAGCACCCACTGACAGGACAGTCTGCCAAACTGCATCTGGCTGCAGTTTTCATATAGTCTCCCACTCGCTCACCACGCACGCACACCTAAAGGTGAGCCTTGTTAGCTCCCCACTCACCCATTTGTTTCTGCTCCTTCAGCAGATCATTGGTGCCGCAGCAGGACATAAAGTCACTTCTCATGCTGTAAGCTACACCTCGCTCAGTTGTGAGGTGACACCAAGCCGTCTCTTCTCTGAGGTTGTATGGCAGGATCATTCTGTTGGAAAAGTAAGATATAAGAAGTTTACGAGTACCACTAGGCGTTATGAGAAGAGGAATGTGTTCTGTTGTTTAATGTCACTCCACCACAGCAGAAGAATTAACCCACAAACCTCCCATGGTTAAAGGAAACCTGAAATAACAGACATTTGAGCGCCCAGCAATCCCAATAGTAAAATATCGGTATTTATTACTGATATTTTACCATTAAAGTGTAAAAACAATAGTAAAATATGGGTATTAAATATCAATATTTTACCATAGCTAAACCTTAGCCTATTTTCACACTGAATCCTCCCACTACTGATGCCTAACCTTAACCAACCCCCCATGCCTAACTTTAACCCCCCCAAGCCTAACCTTAAAAAAACATCCCGCCACACCTAACCTTAAAAAACCATCCCGCCACACCTAACCTTAACCACCAACCCCCCACACCTAACCTTAACCATCCCCACACACCTAACCTTAACCACCCCCACGCCTAACCTTAACCATCACTCACACCTAACCTTAACCACCAACCCCCCATGCCTAATCTTAACTATCCCCACACACCGAACCTTAACTATTCCCCACTCCTAACCTTAACCTCCCCCCACTCCTAACCCCAAACGCCTAACCTTAACCATTTCCTTAACTATCCCCACGCACCTAACCTTAACCATCCCCCACACCTAACCTTAACCATCCCCACGCACCTAACCTTAACCATTCCCCACACCTAACCTTAGCCATCCCCACACACCTAACCTTAACCATCCCCCACACCTAACCTTAACTATACCCCACACCTAACCTTAACTATTCCCCACACCTAACCTGAACCATCCCCACACACCTAACCTTAACCATTCACCAAGCCTAACCTTAACCACCCCCACACCTAACCTTAACCATCCCCACACACCTAACCTTAACCATTCCCCACACCTAACCTTAACCATTCCCCACACCTAACCTTAGCCATCCCCACACACCTAACCTTAACCATCCCCACACACCTAACCTTAACCATTCCCCACACCTAACTATAACCATCCCCACACACTTAACCTTAACCATTATCCACACCTAACCTTAACCATCCCCACACACCTAACCTTATCCATCCCCCCACACTTAAACTTAACCATCCCCACACACCAAACTTTAACCATTCCCCACACCTAACCTTAGCCATCCCCACTCCTAAGCTTAACCATCCCCACACACCTAACCTTAACCATTCCCCACACCTAAGCTTAACCATTCCCCACGCCTAACCTTAACCACCATTTCGGTACAATTCCATCATAAAAATCTGATCGAATGATTGTATCTAAGAGAAATATTGTACCATTAATGGGAATCTTTAAGATATTGCCCTATAGTGTGTTCTCTCACTTTATATTACTTTGTGACAAGATCTTCCTGCGAGAGTAATATTTTCTACATTCATAGTTCAGCTTGGTTAAACTTGTTATGCATTTCTTCAACATAAAGTGAGTTTACGCTCTGACATCTGCCCTTTTCCTTACGTTCAGGGAAAAAGTAAAGTGTCTCAAGGTTGGAACCCCACTCGGGTCACTGCCTTCCCCTGCAGGTTAGTTTCTGTAGCAAGTGATGGAACAGAGCTATGTGTGGAGGCAGCAATGATAATCTTAGGAAGCCCATCGAGCTCTCCCTGCGCTTGCAAAGATGCACTGAAATAGCAGAACGCTGCTGTAGGTGTCATCCACAAACCAGAGGAACCTCCCTGTGATGCAAATACCTCTGGGTGGAGCGTGAGTACTGGAAAGGGTTAACATTAACCATTGCTCTGCCACCTCCAGCAGTGTCTGTCTATGCAGCGTCCTTCTGCTTTTGTGGCATCTGTTTCTGGAGTCTCCTCTATTCTGCAGAACTGATGATTTTATGGAACTCACAGTTAAGGAGCTATTGTGATAATGTAACACAATAGTAATGTAACTGCACTGTTATAATGGCCATGCATGCCTCACTTGCAATCATTGAATTGAACACGCAATGCTGCAAATTGCTGATATCAATTAGTATTTTATTTATGCATACTGAATAATTTCTCTGGCTGATTTGATCATTTTGATTGAGGACCTGTTCACAGTGGTCAGTTGCATTGCAGAATAATTCTGCATGTCAACTCACCGCTCATATAATTCTATGGGCCTGTTCACAGTACTGCATTGTAACGGATCATGTTATTCTAACTCTCTGCATGCAGGTTTTGAATTCAAGTCTATGTCCAGTCTCCACTGCAATACACACCGCATTCACTGTGAGCGTCACATTTACTTTACATCGATAGTCTCAGTTAAAAAACCTCCGTTATTATGCAACGTAACTGAGCGCTGTGAACGTAGCCTTAATCTGTTGTGCTTTTGTTGCCCCTTAAAGAAAATCTGTAATGAAAAAACCTCCCCTGGGGGGTACTCACCTCGGGTGGGGGAAGCCTCCGGATCCTATCGAGACTTCCCCCGTTCTCCTCGGTCCCACAGCGGCGGCAAAAATCCTCCCGGAGCGGCGGCGATGTAAATATTTATCTCTTGGCTCCAGCGCAGGCGCAGTGTCTGCTCTCTGCACAGAGATAGGCGCAGTAGAGCGGGCCAGACGGAGATCGGCTATTTAGCCTATCTGCATGGGAAAAGCCGCAATAGCACCCCCGCTGGAGCCAGAAAAGGTAAAGATTGCACGGCCCAACAATTTTCGCCTGTGCATTCCGTGGGCTGCAGCGAGACCACCGTGGGACACAGGAGAACGGGGGAAGCCTCAAAAGGGTCCAGAGGCTCCCCCCTACTGAGGTGAGTACCTCCCAGGGGAACTTTTTTTCAGTACAGGTTTTCTTTAAGCCCCAAGCCCATTCTTAAAGGGAACCTAAAGTCTAGTAAAAAAAAGAAACGCGCCACTTTTACTTACCTGGGGCTTCTACCGGCCCTTTGCAGTCGCCCTGTGCCTGTGCTCAATGATCCTTGGTCCCCCGCCGTGGCTCAGCTTCGTGGCTTGTTGACTGAGCCTGTCGCTGGCCACTGCGCCTCCACGGACCTGGCCATTTTGCCTGCACAGCCCTGGCCGCTTACCTTCTCATTCACGTTCCTGTCGCCGGGAGTGTCTTGCACAGGCGTAGTACAAGAAAATCTCTGCTGCGCTTGTGCAGGATGCTTTCGGCGACGGAAGAATGAACGAGGACGCGCACGGCCAAGGTAGCACAGGGGCAGTGGCCAGCGACAGGCTCAGTTGGCAAAATTGAAACTGAGCCTTGGGTGGGGACTGGAGGATCGTTGAGTACTGATGTGGGCACAGGACTACTGCAGGGGGCCGGTAGATTCCCCATGTAAGTAAAACTGGCTTTTTGCTAGAAGACTTTAGGTTCCCTATAATCTCAGATCTGTGCCACTGTTAACAATCGTTGCTTATGCAGGGCACAAGCGCTATACAGATAGTCTCCTAGGCTCTAGATGAGCAGCATATTCTGTTTGATAGAGAGGGGAGGAGGAATGATGGTGCAGTACACGAGCAAGGGATATGTACATAAACAGTGCGCTCATTGTGACAGTTATTATGTAATATAGTGTCAATTTAATTGAATTGCCATCTTGATGACCCTTGAGGACATGAATACATTACTTCATTTTCTGGGCTGTGGAGTGGGTACAAAAATCCTCCGACTCCTCAGTTTAGGATTCCACCGACTCCGACCCTTTTTGACTCCTCTAATTTGCATATTATAATCTTGTTGATTGGAAGTATGTAACATAAAATACATCTTATCGCTGCTGAAGCCTAGGAATTTTAAAGCTATATTAAGAATAAAATGGCATCAGCTTTTGGGAATAAAAAGCTCCTGGCCAGGAAGCTGACAATTTACCCTGTCAGCCATCCTGGCCTATCATTGTCAACATGAATGCCCAGAATGTTGTCTGTATCAGATTCACCGGAGGTCCATATCTGCTTGGTTCCAGCATGTAGCCCTTCCACCTTCAAGAAAAAGGCCTCTATATTTTCTGTATCTGATATAGAAAAGACACACATCAGATATGCTTTCACAATCAGATATGTATATCTGACTTTAAAAATACAGCAGCACAAGTAAGTATTTTTTGATTGGTTTATTTCATTTTTGTGGACTTAGCAGTGCTATTACTGTATATATATATATATAAGTTATTTATGATGACTATTATCTGAGAAACAGAACATTTTATCATATTTTGTTTTTTTATTAAAGTTTAAATTTATTAGGAGTTGAGTCGATGCATTTTTTCCAGACCCCAACTCAAAAATTGCTTCAACTCCTCGACTCCAACTCCTACTCCAAGAGACCATTGTAGGAAAAATGCACATATATATAATGTGGTTATCGCAATAGCTATTTTTTTTAAAAAAACATTTCATATAGATAAAATTCATGTTTAAAGTAAACCTAATGAACGGGACAAAAGGATTTTTACTTACCTGCGGCTCAATGTCCCTCCCTCAATGTCATTCCGGGCTGATCCGCTGTGTTGCTGTGAAGTTCATGATCCAGCTGGGTTGTAGGGTACTGCACGTGCACTGTTCCGGGCAGCGCACCTCCTCGATTGCGCTCCCATGGCCAGAAGCATTGTGCACAGGCACAGTTCCAGTCTTAAAAAATTGTGCATGCGCAAAATTATCCTGGGCACAGGAGCGCATTTGAGGGGGGGGGGGACATACACAGTGGTTTGCGACAGAGCTGAGTCATGTACTTTAACCACTTAAGCCTATCTGGACGAGTATGTTCATCCAGATAGACTGTGCTGCTGCAGCTGAATGAGGCCTGCCGCCTGCCGTTAGCCTCCCGATCATTGAATGGGAATATACTTCCCATTCATCGATCTAAGTCCCCCCAAGAAAAAACTATGGTCTCTTATTAGAGGCCGCGGTCTTTCTGCTTAAAGAGACACTGAAGCGAAAAAAAAATTATGATATTATGATTTGTATGTGTAGCACAGCTAAGAAATAAAACATTAAGATCAGATACATCAGTGTAATTGTTTCCAGTACAGGAAGAGTTGAGAAACTCCAGTTGTTATCTCTATGCAAACAAGCCATTAAGCTCTCCGACTAGTCGTGGAGAGGGCTGTTATCTGACTTTTATTATCTCAACTGTTCCTGGACTATTTACTTTTCCTCTGCTAGAGGAGAGGTCATTACTTCACAGACTGCTCTGAAAGACTCATTTTGAATGCTGAGTGTTGTGTAATATTATAGAATGATGCAATGTTAGAAAAAACACTATATACCTGAAAATAAAAGTATGAGAATATTTTCTTTGCTGCTAATCTTCTAGTAATTATTCATAGTACACAACCAATTCACTATATCATATATTTTTTTTCGCTTCAGTGTCTCTTTAAACAAAAGTTCCCCATCCTCATTCTAGTTCCTGGAAGCGTGATCGCTCGCTTCCAGGACTTTTTGACTGTGGCCATCTTGTGGCCAAATAGTAAAACTACACCCACATACATTTTTTAATAAATAAATACATTATTTTACATTTAAGATTAGCTATTTATCTCCCACACCAAAAATTACCCAAATAAAATTTTTAATTAAAAAAAAAAAAACAGCATAAATAGTTACCTAAGGGTCTGAACTTTTTAAATATGCATGTCAAGAGAGTATGTTAATATAATATTTTTAATTATAGGCTTGTAAATAGTGATGGACGCAAATTGAAAAAAATGCACCTTTATTTCCAAATAAAATATTGGTGCCATAAATTGTGATAGGGACCTAATTTAAATGGTGTAATAACCGGGACAAATGGGCAAATAAAATACATGGGTTTTATTTATGGTAGCATGTATTAATTTCAAACTATGATGGCCAAAAACTGAGAAATAATGCATTTGTTCAATTTCTTTCTTAATCTTCCTGTTAAAATGGATTTAGAATAAAATAATTCTTTGCAAAATGTACCACCTAAAGAAAGCCTAAATGGTGGCGGAAAAAATAAGATATAGATAATTTCAGTGTGATAAGTAGTGATAAAGTTATTGGTGAATGAATGGGAGGTGAAAGTTGCACGGATTCATAAAGTGAAAAACACTGTGGGCTGAAGTGGTTAACATGGCTGACAGTGCCATAGGTATTTGGACCAGGAGAACATTGAGTGAGGTGACAGAATCCTTTTGTCCCATTCATCTCAGGTATACTTTAAAACTGTCTAAAAGATTTGGAATAATTTATAATGGGCTTATCATTCCAGAAAGGTCGGCCAGTTGCAGAGGCACTTTTAACACATTACATTCTTGCAGTGGGGAGGATCAGAAAAGCTGTTGAGTGTTATTTAATCCATTCTCCCTGTGAGACTGTGGAAGCAACATTGGCACATCACAACATATTAAGTATTTTGATTTCATAATGTTTCCATGTGGTTACAAACTTGTTGAATGAGAAAAAGACATTACAACCTTGCATCTTTTGTATTGGTGAGGTGATTCTCCAGTTGCCCAATGAAGGATAGGCCTGTGGTGCTGTAGAACCACAGTCAACCATTTTGCTACATAAAGGTTCCTCAAGCAGCTGTACAATGAACACAGTTACAAAGTCTGGTTAAAACATCTCTTGCCTGCTTTGGCTTCTGGGTAGCAACCACATGTTAGAATGTGTCTACTGCCTTTTATTTAATCCACTCATTTTAACCTCATGTCACTGACCTGGTAGCAGAGGAGACCGTTGTGCTGAGGGTAGCAACTCTTGCGGCTTGACACCCAGTACTTCTGGAGTGGGAACAGGAGCACTAGGGTGTGCAGGAAGCAGGAGTGCTCGCAGGATCCGATGAGGAGCTGAGCAGACGGGAACCGCGGCACTCCCCTGGCCGGAGTCGGGTGGTGCAAGGACTCAACGACCAGCGTGGACAGTAGCAAGGTAAATCCTAGGACAAGCAGGAGTCGGCAACAGAGCGGGTTCTCAGACGGGCGGAGTTCGGCAACAGAGCGGGTAGTCGGAGCAGGCAGAGGTCGGCAACAGAGCGGGTAGTCGGACAGGCAGAGTTCGGCAACAGAGCGGGTAGTCAGGCAGGCAGGGTTCATCAACAGGCGGGCAGTCAGACAAGCCGAGGTCAGGATTCCGGGGTAACACATAGACAGACTATAAGTCACGGCACGGGAGTACACACACTTGCTGCAATACTACAGCAAGGAGGCAATGCACTCTCCAGACTTAAATAGGCCTCCTTGGCGCGCACAGCATGACGCGCCGCGCGCGCCTGCGCACCGCACACCACGCCGCGCGCGCATGCGCAGATGCGCGCACACACGCGCACGCACGCGCGCACGCCCAGACGCGCCCGCACGCGCAGCGCCCGCACACGCAAACGCCAGAACAGGAGATACACAGCAGTCATCCTTGTGCACGCAACGCCACACAACGCCTACGCCAGCGCCCCCTGACGCCAACGCCTACGCCGTGCAACGCAGCGCACACTGGTGAGCACCGACAGGTCGCCCCGCCGAGACCCACCAGGACGACCGCCAGTATCCGTGCGTACTGGCCGCCTCCTCTGAACAGGTAACTGACCGTGACAATGCCCCCCCTCAAGAGGCAGCCTCCGGATGCCCTTAGTGCCTGGCTTCTCTGGGAAATCCTTATGAAACTGGTTAACCAGATGGGTGGCATGGACGTTGACTGCTGATTCCCAAGAACTCTCTTCAATGCCATATCCCTTCCACTTGATGAGATACTGGATTTGATTGTACCTTCTTCTGGCGTCCAAGATTGCTTCCACCTCATACTCCTCTTCTCCTTCCACTAAGATCGGTGGTGGTGGATTCATTCCTCTACCAGAAAAAGGGTCCATAGTGGTAGGTTTTAGTAATGCCGTATGGAATACAGGATGAATCTTAAGATTATCAGGGAGCTCCAGTTCAAAAGCCACCGGTCCTATCTTCCTTTTGATAGGAAATGGTCCAATGAACTTAGGACCCAGCTTCTTGGAAGGACAGGCCAACTTGAGATTTACAGTAGATAACCAGACTGGATCCCCCACTTTAAAGTCTGGACTGTCTCTTCTGTGACGATCAGCCTTCCTCTTGTAATTTTCCTGAGCTTGAGCCATGGTTTGTTGCAAGGTCAGGTTATTTTCCTGTAATGTCTTGATCAAACTGTCGGAAGCAGGTACTAATGTCTCTGAAAACATGTTTGGCAGAAATGACGGATGGAACCCATAATTTGCGAAAAATGGAGATTGTTGTGTACTTGAATGAATGGAATTGTTATAAGCGAATTCGGCTAATGGCAGGAGTTGGACCCAGTTGTCTTGTGTTGATGATAAGAAACATCTCAAGTACTGTTCTAATGTCTGGTTGGTGCGTTCTGTCTGGCCATTTGACTGTGGGTGATACGCAGATGAGAAGTGTAGCTGAATGTTCAGGGATTTGCACAAGGCTTTCCAAAACCGAGATGTGAACTGTGTCCCCCTGTCCGAGATGATGTCGGCTGGAACCCCATGGAGGCGCACAATTTCTTTAATAAAGACTTCAGCTGTCCTTTGCGCTGAAGGAGTACCTTCCATAGGTAAGAAGTGCGCCATCTTGGACAGACGATCAACAACCACAAAGATGGTATTACAGTTCTCTGATCTTGGCAATTCCACAATAAAATCCATAGAAATGGAGTGCCAGGGTCTGGGTGGTACTGGCAGTGGGTTAAGTAGACCCCAAGGTTTAAATTTTGATCCTTTAAATCGACAGCATACGGGACAGGCGGTTACGTATAACCTGCAATCTCTTTTAAGCTTGGGCCACCAGAATGAGCGTTGCACCAGATCCTGAGTCTTCGTGACACCAAAATGACCTGCCAGTACGTGATCATGACAGGATTCGAGGACTATGTGCCGCAATTCTTCTGGCACAAACATCCTGTTACCGAACCACCACAGGCCCTCCCTTTCTTCCAAAGAATCCTTGATGACTTCTGATGGGCCGGTTGATGCCTGACGGAGCTGGTTAATTAGGGCTGGTTGAATAATCAAGAAGTTCTGATCGGATAAGATTGTATCGGGTGTGCTCGGATTCTCATCTTCTGGAAACATACGGGATAAGGCGTCTGGTTTTGTGTTCTTTGAACCAGGTCTGTAGGTGATGTGGAATGTAAATCGTGAGAAGAAAAGAGCCCACCTGGCCTGCCTTGGATTCAACCTCTTGGCGGTCTTTAGGTATTCGAGGTTCCGGTGATCTGTAAAAATAAGTATAGGCTGGGCTGCACCTTCCAGAAGGTATCTCCACTCCTCTAATGCGACCTTGATAGCCAGTAACTCTCTGTCCCCCACATCCTAATTCCTCTCCGCTTCAGACAGTTTCCTTGAATAGAATGCCACTGGATGTAGCAAAGCCCTGATTCCCTGTCTTTGTGATAGCACTGCCCCTACCGCAGAATCGGATGCGTCCACTTCTAACACAAAGGCCAGTGCCGGGTCCGGATGTCTGAGAACAGGAGCAGATGTGAAATGTTGCTTAAGCTTATCAAATGCCGCCTGAGCCTCTTCATTCCATATGAAGTGACTATTCTGCCGTGTGAGTTGAGTGATGGGAAGAATGATTGCGGAAAAGTTTTTAATAAATCTGCGATAGAAGTTGGCAAATCCCACAAACCTCTGAACTGCCTTTCGGTTAGAAGGAGCTGGCCAGTCCAGGATTGCCTGGATCTTCTGTGGATCCATCGTAAATCCTTCGTTTGAAATGATAAGTCCTAGGAACTGTATGACCTTCTTCTCGAACTCACACTTTTCGGCCTTAACGAACAGATTATGTTGTCTAAGGCGGGACAGTACCTGACAGACCTGATGGCGGTGCTCCTCCAATGAGGCTGAAAATACTAGGATATCGTCTAAATAAACTATTATAAATTGATCGATAAAGTCTCTCAACACGTCGTTTATAAAATACTGAAAGGTCGCCGGGGCGTTGCAGAGCCCAAATGGCATAACCAAATATTCGAAATGTCCATATCGTGACCTGAAGGCAGTTTTCCACTCGTCTCCGGCTCTTATTCTAACCAGATTATATGCTCCCCTTAAATCCAATTTAGAAAAAATTCTGGCTTCACGGAGCTTCTGGAAAAGTTCTGGAACCAGAGGTAGTGGGTAACGATTTTTGATAGTCACTTTATTAAGCTCCCGATAGTCTATGCAGGGTCTTAGTGTTTTGTCTTTCTTTTGAACAAAAAAGATTCCTGCTCCTGCTGGAGAGATGGAGGGCCTGATAAATCCTTTTTTAAGGTTCTCTTCAATATAAAGTTTAAGTGTTTCTTGTTCCGGGTCGGATAGGGGAAACATACGCCCAAACGGAATCCTGGATCCTGGAACCAAGTCAATCGGGCAATCATACGGTCGATGAGGGGGTAGACAATCTGCCCTTTTTTTATCAAAGACATCGAGGTATTCATGGTACTGGGATGGAACGATTTCTTGAAGTCTTTCTGACGTACATAGCAGCGAGCCAGAAGTGATTGGGTTAGCAGGTAAACAGCAACTTCCACAGTAGACTGAATCGAAAGAGATGACTCCTGAGGACCAATTGATACGTGGGTTGTGTGCCTGAAGCCAGGGTAGTCCTAAGATTACCGGAAACATTGGTGAAGCTAGAAGGTCAAATTTAAGTAATTCATGGTGAGTATCGAGGAGAAAAGTGCTGGTGGGAACTGTTTCCATAGTGACTGGCCCTGAACAGACGGTTGATCCGTCAGCTAAGTGAATGTGGAGTGGTTCTTTGCGGGGCTGCATTGGAAACTGATGATGGGTGGCGAATGAGAGGTCCATGAAACAACTGCAGGCTCCGGAGTCAATGATGGCGGTGGTTCTAATGATTCTTCCTGGGAACTGAAATGAAACAGGAATGGTCAGATGATTGTTAAACTTGGGGAGGCAGCTAGAAGATAGACTTCTAGATGAATAAACCTTACCCATGGGTCGGACCGGGCACATCTTGATCAAGTGACCAGCAGCTCCGCAGTAAAAGCATAGGTTCCCTTGCCTTCTTCTGTTCTTTTCCTCGGCCGATACGGGAGAACGCATAACCCCTAACTGCATTGGTTCCTCCGGATCCATCGTTGTAGTAGGAGCTGCGCCAGAAGAAGAAGGAAAAGCAGGAACCCAGAGTGCACGGGAGGAGTTGCCTGCTGATTTTTCCATTTGTCGCTCCCGTAGCCGACGATCAATCTGGATTGCCAGATCAATCAAGGCATCAAGAGTAGCTGGTATTCCCACCCGAGCCAGTTCATCTTTTAAGGTTTCAGATAGTCCAAGGCGGTACTGGTGTTTCAATGCACCCTCATTCCAGTCTGTATCCGCTGACCATCTGCGGAACTCAGAAGTGTACTCCTCTACTGGTCTTCGACCTTGACGTAATTTACTTAATCCTATTTCGGCTGTGGCCTGTCGTTGTGGGTCATCATATAATACTGCCATGTGGGTGAAAAAGGCTTCTGTTGATGCTAAAGCAGGGTGTTCTTGATCCATCAGCCTGTGAGCCCAAGTCTGAGGATCTCCCTGGAGTAATGAAATAATAAAGCCCACCTTTACCTCCTCATGGGGAAAAGTACGTGGCTGCAGAGAGAAATAAAGCTGGCAGGCATGTTTAAAGGCTTGAAATTTCGATCTATCTCCAGAAAACCGTTCCGGTATGGGAACTCGTGGTTCAGGGGCTAGTGGAGCAGGTACAGGAGCAAGGTTGCCTGCTGCTGGTGCTTGTGGTGCTACGGCAGGGGCAGGCGCCTGCCTGGGTGCAGCTGCTGCGAGGGTGTCCATGCGGCCTTCCAGCCGTTGGTGGCCTGCTTGGAGCTCCTTCAGGGCATCTGTCAGTGCGGCCATCTGATTACAGAGGGTGGTTAGAACCGTTGCTACCTCAGCGGTCTCCATTGTTGGCTGTAGTATTATGTCACTGACCTGGTAGCAGAGGAGACCGTTGTGCTGAGGGTAGCAACTCTTGCGGCTTGACACCCAGTACTTCTGGAGTGGGAACAGGAGCACTAGGGTGTGCAGGAAGCAGGAGTGCTCGCAGGATCCGATGAGGAGCTGAGCAGACGGGAACCGCGGCACTCCCCTGGCCGGAGTCGGGTGGTGCAAGGACTCAACGACCAGCGTGGACAGTAGCAAGGTAAATCCTAGGACAAGCAGGAGTCGGCAACAGAGCGGGTTCTCAGACGGGCGGAGTTCGGCAACAGAGCGGGTAGTCGGAGCAGGCAGAGGTCGGCAACAGAGCGGGTAGTCGGACAGGCAGAGTTCGGCAACAGAGCGGGTAGTCAGGCAGGCAGGGTTCATCAACAGGCGGGCAGTCAGACAAGCCGAGGTCAGGATTCCGGGGTAACACATAGACAGACTATAAGTCACGGCACGGGAGTACACACACTTGCTGCAATACTACAGCAAGGAGGCAATGCACTCTCCAGACTTAAATAGGCCTCCTTGGCGCGCACAGCATGGCGCGCGCGCATGCGCAGATGCGCGCACACACGCGCACGCACGCGCGCACGCCCAGACGCGCACGCGCCCGCACGCGCAAACGCCAGAACAGGAGATACACAGCAGTCATCCTTGTGCACGCAACGCCACACAACGCCTACGCCAGCGCCCCCTGACGCCAACGCCTACGCCGTGCAACGCAGCGCACACTGGTGAGCACCGACAGGTCGCCCCGCCGAGACCCACCAGGACGACCGCCAGTATCCGTGCGTACTGGCCGCCTCCTCTGAACAGGTAACTGACCGTGACACCTCAGGACTCTTTGTTCTGCCTAATGAGGCACATCAGCTAGTTTCTACAGGAGTGCTATCCAATCATCTTGCTAATATAGTTAACTGTTCCGGACGCTGGGCCGGCTTCCCCTCTTCACCCACCCGCGGTGCTGCACAACCGCCCGGCATCTTTTTCTGACTTCCGATCACATGTTATTACATGTGATCAGGGTTCAGAAGATAGTGTCATCAGTGCAGGGCCACGAAAGAGTCTCTTCCATCACCCTCTTCCACCACCAGGTGGCACTGCACCAATGACACTATCCTACAAGCCCCATGTAATAACATATGATCGGAAGTCAGAAGAGGATGTCGGGAGTGCAGCGCCGCAGGTGGATGAAGAGGAGAAGCCAGTCCAGTGTCCGAAACAGATAACTATAAAAGCTCCCTGCTCCACTTTTTGTACTGTATAGCCTGCTGAGCCTGCCAGACAGGGAAAGACACACATGCATCCCCAGCGGCAGAGAAAAAAATCGGCCGTGCAGACACAAAGTTTTATTTTATGTGGCTGCTAAAAGGTTAAAGCAAACTCACAAACCCTTTCTATACAAACTGCGAGCCATTGTAAGTAATGATTTCTAGGGGTAATCCCTATCTTGAAGCCAATTTTTCAAGTGTTGAAGTGACCACTTTAGACGTAATATATAATGTTCTGTTCTGTGACAGCCTGAATCCATTTGTGGTACAAATTATGTGCTGCCATTAACTCTGGTGTTGCGTTGCTGAGGTAGTTTCTTCACATACAGCATTTTCAATTGCTTTGTTTTTTTTATCCTTACCTCACCTTAAAGGCCCTGATGAGTGATACAAAGCTTCACTGACCTTGGTGCACAATACATACAGTACCATGCCATGCAGTACTTTCAATTGCTTTGTTGTTGTTTTATCCTTACCTCACCTAAATGGACCTCATGAGCCGTACAAAGCTTCATTGGCCTTAGTGTGGCCAGCAGATTTTCTGTTAAGTGCTATTTTGTCAGGCATGCATCGATCGTAGTTAAGAATGGTGAGCTAGCAACTACAAGCAGTACAAACAGACCCCTAACCTCTAAGATACATAATAATAGAACTTTGCTATGACTTTAAATTAACCACTTAATGGCAGCCCATTGGCGTCTCGAAGCAGCCGCATGTGTGTGCATATTCATGTGTGCATGCTTGTCCCCCTCCAGCATCCGAGGGTGCACTCTGATCCTCCCTCCATGCAAAATTAACGTCTTAAAATATCCTTTTTGCACTGAAAAGTGCAAAAACAGGACGACAAGCAAGTTCCCAATTACAAATTATTTTGCCGTAATTTGGGAAATTACAAATCACAGAGCAGTTGCAGAGCTGAAAACGCTAAGACAAGTGTGTCCCCTGCCTAACCATGGAAAACAAACATCCTGCTCAGTTTGGCTACATTAACCCATGCATAACTGTCTATAAATCACTAATAAATTCCCCTCCCCATGAGAGAGACTATCTACATAATAAGTATCTTTTGAGGTGTGAGGTGAAATGCTACAGCTTAGTAACAAGCATGGCCTTATATAAACTTCCTCCCACATCCTATTTGCTGCAGTCCTGACCACTCATAGACCTCACCTGTCATAGGTCAGCAGTCCACAGAGTACCTCAGCAACCCTCAGTTGGCTAACAGAGTTTAGCCACCAGTCACAGGCCGCCCTGAGACAGATAGCTGATATCACCCAGGTGGCTCATTCACTGCCACAGTCCCATGCATGGCACTCCTCAGGCCAGGGTATTGTGCCTCATTTGTGTTTTCTATCAATGTCCAGTCAGTGTATCAATCAAAAATTGATTGCAAATACTCTAGTTTTTTTTTTGTTTTTTACATTTGCCTTTGAAATGTTGTGTGCATCTGACATCTTATCTATTAAACACATTGTACAGTGTATGACTTGATTCGTTATTGCTTGGTAGAGTGGTTGAAGCATTACTGACACAGCAGATGACTCCTCGGTATGTAAGTATGTCAGTCAGTTTGTTAGCTCATGTTTGGGGCTTTATTGCAGCTATATTCCCACACTTCAGAAAATCTCTTCTATAGAAACAAATATGCATGCTTGGCCCAGCCTACGTTACATGTAACTATGCTATTTGTTTAATCCATGAATTATCTTTGCCCCACACCTAACATAAATATTACAGTTATGTATTTTTATAGGGCTGATGCCTTCCTAAGTAAAAAGCACCCTGTGGCCTGGAGTTGTAGTTACATTTATGGACTACATCTCCCAGAATGCAATGCGGCTGATTCAAGCTGCAGTACTGCTAATTCAAGCTGAACAAAAGTGAGAATCAAGATGGAGACCAGCATATACACTGGAAACTGGAATGCCTATAGAAAACTAATACAAACATAAGTATGTTCTACCTGTGTTTGCATATGTTCTACCAATGCTGATATGGCTAGTACATATAAACTACACACAGAGAATGTCCTAGCTGATATACAAACCTAAGGCTTCAGCGCTGTAAGGGAACTGTGCTATTCCCTACACCATTTTTCTATCCCTAGGAGGTACAGTAGAGCTTTATTTATCTAGATATAGAGGTGCTTTGGGCTCCACTTGATTGCTACCTAGACACAGTATTGACCTGAGGAAGCAGGTAAAAGCTCACGAAACGCGGTCCTTTTTATAATGCAATAACTTACTATATGTGAACACAAGCTTACACAACTTTCTTGAGGTAAGCTACCGCTTTTAATTTCACTGTATAAATGCACAACCACTTCTGGCTCCTCTTATCCTGTTTACTGTTGTATTACCCTCCCTTGGGGGACGAGACTGTGGTCCTAATCAGTTTTTATAGAGAGTGACCATTCTCCACAGAGGGAAATTCCAATTGTCCACATGCGGGACGGGCATTCCACACATGCACTGAAGGTGGTTGCTCTTTAGCAATATGCGTTTGTGAGTACCCAGTTTATTTTACCATTTGAATTACTTTCTAGATATGCTACACCAGTGATCTGCAAACTTGGCTCTCCAGCTGTTAAGGAAATACAAGTCCCACAATGCATTTGCCTTTATGAATCATGACTTTGG
This sequence comes from Hyperolius riggenbachi, assembly GCF_040937935.1. NCBI lineage: Eukaryota > Metazoa > Chordata > Amphibia > Anura > Hyperoliidae > Hyperolius > Hyperolius riggenbachi. The sequence continues at coordinate 243,728,611 of NC_090652.1, read as the reverse complement.
CTGTCATGTGGCAATGCATTGTGGGACTTGTAGTTCCTTAACAGCTGGATAGCCAGGTTTGAAGATAACTTTGCTACGCCATATTGGGCTCCTGCATTTCTGTTGTGCTTTTTTCCTTAAAGGACTCATGAGGCGAAATAGGTAGAAAAAGTTAAATACCTGCATGACATTTGAGTGCACGGAGGACGCCATCTGCGCCCTCCGTGCCGTTCCGCCGGGTCCCCACTGCTCAATGTCCCCCCGGGCCGGCTCCCGACCCCACAGCCCTGGTTGGGCTCTCCTGCCTCCACTAAAAAGGACGCCGGAGCTGGCCGCGGCTGCGCAGTCCGCATATGCCTGAGTGCAGCTGCGCAGCTCTAGGGCTTCCCCCGATCCATGCTACAGGAGACCGCCTGTAGCGTGGATCGGGGGGGGGAGTCCATAGAGCCAGCTCCGGCGGCCATTTTAGTGGAGGAAGGAGAGCCCGACCCGGGCCGTGGGGTCGGGAGCCGGCCCGGGGGGACATTGAGCAGGTATTTAACTTTTTTTCCCTATTTCGCCTCATGAGTCCTTTAAGGATACTTTATTCACCCCCTAAGGTTAGGCATGTAGAGGGTGGGTTCTGTATGAGAATTGGGTTAGGTTTAGCAGTAGTAAAAGGTCAGTATCTTTTGTCGATTACTATCGTAATTGGACAGCAAACGCATAGAATATTGGTAAATTTACTGATATTCTATCAGCTATTCCTTTTTGCATGTACGCTTTGAGGGGATGTAGTGAGTATCTGGTGGGATGATGCGGGTTGCTTTCACCATGTTACATGTGATGAAGGAATTATTTGCATTGCCAGCAACCATCTCAAATCTGTGTTTAGCATTGCTGTAAATATAGTGTGAACGGCTGGTTTAGGTATTGTACTATGTAGCTGCTGATACATTTGTTGACCTGATACAGTACTGTATATCAAATTGGAAGCCAAATGTGTGCCACTTTTGCTGCACAACATTGTGGGACATTTTCAGACTCACGTAGCTAATAAATGGGCATTTTCTGCTGTTTCTTCCTTATTCTAAGCCAGGTGTTCTGTGTCATTTGTGTGTTATCTTACATTGCAGAAATAATGTATTATTATCTCCATCATCTGAAATTTACATACTTTGCATAGCTGGGATATTTTTCAGCTTTATTGCTAAGATTATAAAATATGATTACTTTCTGCTCCAGATAAAAGAGGATATTAGGAAGCTTGTTTGACCCATTTTACAGTCTAATTGCTAACTGCCTGATGTCATCGTCATTAAATGGAACATTGCATGTTGCATGACTAGGGGCCAATCTATTTGCATTCCTAATTGAAGAAGTGGGGAGATTTAATGGTTATTAAAAGATAACAGTTATACCACTAAAGCAGTTCACTGTGTACTTTTGTTTTATCAAAACATAGTATTATGTACATAGTATACTGTACAGGACCATAATATACCACTCTATGGGGTGTATGCAATAATCTCCATGCGTAAGGTCTTACTACATGAGTACTGCAGAATGAAATACAGGTAGTCCGCAGTTAACAAATGAGAAACTGTAGGTTTGTTCTTGACCCGAATTTGTCCACAAGTCGAAACACTGTGTCATCTCTGTCCCCTGTACCTCCTCTTTTCCCCCTGTGCCCCCTCCTAGTCACCTCTGTTCCCCCACTGTGTGTCTTTTCTGTCCCTCTGTTCCCTCAGTGCCCCCCCATCTGTACCACCTCTGCCCCCCTGTCCCCCTTTGTGCCTCCTTCTGTCCTAGTGATGATCGTAATATGCTAAATTTGCTTATGCAAAATTTCACGTAAAATGTTGCGATTGCAATTATACAGTACACAATTACGATTTTGAAATTGATTTCACATATCCATTTGTAAATTCTGCCTTGGGATTGCGAAATTACAAACATGGACATCAAAAAGGATTTTTTGCGTTAATTGCAAAAAAAAAAAAACAAGTGGGGAAAGGGCAAAAAATTTTCTTAAAGACCCTGTAGTTTTTTGAGAAAATCCATTTTTAAAAAATTCAAAGGAAAAAGGTTTTTTAAAATCGATAAAATTACATTTTGGCACTTTCATATTTACAGAATTCTGCATACACATTTTATAACTTTTAAAGCAAACCTGTGATTTTAACCACTTCACTACCCTGGTCATTTCCCCTGTTCAGCTGTGCTCTGATTACTTTGGCAATAACTTTAACAATAATTATCACAACTAAATGATGTATACATTGTTTTTTTTAGGAAAAATTAGGCTTTTTGTGGCTGGTATTTGTTATTAGTATTACCTTACAGTGTTCTCCCCAGGCTCTTTTAGCCGGGTGCTCCACCCGGCTAGATTTGGTGACCACCCGGCTGTCATCGGCTCACCTCCTCACATCCTCCTATGCTGTAAGCAGAGTTGCCCTGCATTTTCATCTCAACCCACCCGGTTACTTTTTCATGCCACCCGGGTGGAAAAAAATTCTGGGGAGAACACTGCCTTATTTTCTATGCATTTTAAAAGAAAAATAAGGAAAAAAGTGAAAAAATACACAATTTATCCACTTTCATACACTATAGCTTTAATGTAAACAGTGTTATTGTACATTAAACCCACACATTTTATTTGTCTATCTCTCCTAATAATTGTCCTCAATGCGGAATCGAGCGGCAAAACACAATCGGGCCAGAGATCGGAAATGTTGGAAATCTATCAAGCCATCTAAATGGCTCAGAATCGAGCCGTGTATTCCCAGCATTACAGTACCTAAGGAGAAACAGTACTGAAAATAACTTAAAGAATAAAATTGCCTTTTTTTTTTTTTACACAATATTGGCTCCGCCCCAGCTACGTCCAGCGCGTCTGACGTCACTGCTTTCGAACAACGAGCCGGCAATACGAAAAAGCGAAAGGAGCGTGGGAGACGATTCGGGCAGAGGGAGACAGAGAGAGGGAGACGGGACGCCGTATTTCCCCCTACTGATGCCAGGACAGACCGTGCTGATGAATGAGCTGTTTTGATGTGCACACTATGCAAGAACGCAGACGTGAGTGCGCATTCAATGCGCGGGCCTATTTCTAATCTTTAAGCATAATACGCTATGATGGTTTTATGTTTTATATTTTTTACATCATGGAGTTTTATCTGGAGTATTAAAGAATATTGAAGATTTAAAGTGCCAGAGGGTGTTGTGTGAATTACGCGTTAGATCCACCTGTTGTTTGAGGTGGCTACAATCCGAGACTGTGGAGAGCGCAGCTCAATATTTTGGGTTTCCTCCATTCATCAGAACAGGTATTTTTGTGGCTACAAATGTTATGGGTATAAAGATTATGACACCCACAATTGTTTTTTTTTTTTAATATGTCTTTATTTAGTTCCAAATATTAACATTACAGATAATGATATGACACTGTTTCATACATCGTTTTACAGAATCAACAATAAGATTTCCTCAGTACATCTTATATTACCATAAAACAATACCATATTCATGCATTAGTATATTTGTCTTTGATGATGACCTTTCTCTGGAACTAGGGATTTTACAACTAGTTGAGCAGTTTACAGTAATAAGAAAAAGGTTTGAAGCTATGAATGAGATTGAAAAACGATTAGGAAGGGAAGAATGGATGCTTAGAGATGCACCACCAGACCCCAAACGTCTGCCCCCCTTTATTGGAGTGCATGATTTCCATTTGTTGACATTTCTATTTTGAGAGTAATTTCCTATTCATTAACACCAATGGTCGTGTGTAAAGTATCTCTCTCTTTGAGCCAGCTTGCCCATGTAATTACAAATTTCTCCATCCTGTCTTGTGCAGAATTTATCATCTCTCATCTATCATTCTCATTATATTATTCAGAGAATCCACAAGTTCCACTAAACGAGGGGTTGATGTTTATTACTACTGTTTAGCTGTCCGTTGCCTGGATGCACTCAAAACATGTCTAAGGAAGTAGCCTTAGAGATTGAGCAAGGGATGTTAGATAATAATGCCATGTCTGCCGTTGGGGAGAGATGCTTGCCAACTACTTTGGAGTAAATCGCAAAGGCAATGTTCCAAAGAGGTTGGATAACGCTGCAATCCCACCACATGTGCATATGTTGCCCATACTTGTTTTGTAACCTTTGTAGGATGGGCCTGCAGGCTGTGAATGTCACCAAGGAGAGGCAAGGGTGTCAATATTGGGAGGCCACATCAAAGTTTTGGTGGGGGCTCCATGATTTGAAGTTACGCCCCTGACTTTCTCGATGACAGTGGCACAATCAAACTGCCAGAATAGGAGCGTGGGAGGGAGTAGGCAGGCTGGCATCTTTGTAGGGATTCCTTCCAGGAAGTGCTTTTAATGGTACACTTATAAAGTTTCTTTTGTTTTTTTTTTTAAAGAGATATGCTGTCAGAATTGTCAGATTAATCATACCAGTGACAGAGCTATACAGGAAAATAATTGTACAGCGCATTTTACTTTGGAACAGGTGTACATCTTATTTCTATGCGTACTGAAGTATTTTAAGTTGTGAAATTGTTTGCGATAGTGGTTCTTTAAGCATCCAGAAGGCGCTAAAGATAATGGTGGAGGCTCAGGCATCAAGAAAAGGGGGAAGGGCTCCCTCCTGGCATTGATTTCCACCTAGATCTATGCAGGGCAGGCATTCAGTGGCAGATTTGGTTTCTCTCTGTGTGGGCTGGTGCTCACCGGCGGTTCTGGAGCGTTTTTTAAAACGCTTGCAGCCTGAAAACCGCATGGCTAATGAAAGTGAATGGGATGGTGCACACCAGAGCGGTTCGTTTTTTCCACAAAAGCAAACTTGGGGGCTGCAGCATTTTTTTGATTTCTGAGGCATTTCTGCCTCAATGTTAAAGTATAGGAAAGCGGAAAACCGCTCTGAAAAACGCTACATCAGAGCGGTTTTCCAGGCGTTTTTGTTACAGAAGCCATTCAGTAACAGCTGTACTGTAACAATATTTGAAATCTACACAAAAACGCTCCAAAAAAACGCTAGGCATGTTTAGAAAATGACTCTAAACATGCCTAGAACCACTCTGAAATCTGCTTCAAAAACCTCTAGCGTTTTGCAGATCTGCTAGAGGTTTTTGGTGTGCACTGGGCCTTTTTAAGTTTACTGATTAGCCAATGTGAAGAAAATCAGTTTAAAGAACCTGGTCAGGACTCTGGAGCCTAGACAATGACTCTTATGGAATCCCAGGACTTTTTCTTTTTTCTTATGGGACTAAAGCCTGAGTCAAAAACTGTACCCTACTGTTCCTGCCTTACGAAGCAGCTCCCATTGGCCATCTGTCCTGTGATGTTGACCAAAGGATTAGTGGGCACTAGTGCTCAGTTAACCTAGAACAGCTATTCCTGGGGGAGAGGAAAGTGCAGCTCAGGGGCTCATGTGTAGGAACTATTTGCACTTGTTCCCAGCAGCAATCAGGCATATTTTGTGTTTCATTTGGAAACCAGCATTGTACAAATTACATTTTGAAGCAGGATAAAAGTTTCAGCGAAATGAACAGTCATTCCCACATCAACAAGGGAAGCAAACGCAACTCAGCCACATACTTATCCTCTGTTATGCTGGGAATAAACCATGAGAATTTTTGCCAGATAGATGGTTCGATAGATAATTTTCCAACAGGTCCGATCTGAACTTTGATTATTTTTCTGATAGATTTCTCATAGAACTGAATTGAAATCGATCAGAAAAACGATCGGAAAAAATCAATTGAGCAGTAAATCTGCTGAAAAATCTCATTGTGTATTCCCAGCATAAGAGATTGCAAACATGAATTAGAAAATCTACAAACAGGAAAACAGGTAGTAAGCAAAGTCCTTATGATAACACATAATTAATGGTTAATGTAATAATATATAATATATTATGTAATAATATATTACAATATTAATGAATGGTCATAGATGACATAGCATAAAAAAGTCCTTGACACACATTTGTTTAATTGCTCCGTTTCGCGGCCCATAACATGGTTGCTTCTTTAGAGGCATAAATTTGCAAGTTCACAATTCGTGAAAAAGGACGGTTAAAAACAGAAGGTATATGCCTTAGTGTAAAGCCACATCAAAAGATGTTCCAGGCGTTCTTATCCTCCAGTCAGCCAAATGTCAGAAAAATGGTTATGTCCGCTGGTAATCACTGTCGCTGGGATTGAAGGGCATAAACTCCTTATCAGAGCTCAAAACCATTTTTCTGACATTTGGCTGACTGGACGATAAGAACGTGTGGAACATCTTGTGATGTGACTGTACACTATTATAGACCCGTTAAACCCTCATATCATTTTTTGTGTATATTCAGAAGCAGATAGGAAGTTGCAAAATTTGTTGTTAGTTCAAGCATACAATCTACTACTTGGTTTTTCTTTTTTTTTCACATGGTATCATGTAAGAAGTGATCAGGCCTTCACTTCACTACTACGGTACAATTTTGCGTCAGAGTGATGGTCAAATCAGTTCTTTCCACCAGGTCAGATCTGATTTCCAATTGTTTTTCTGATCCATTTTGTATAGAAGTGATCAGAAAAACAATCGGAAATCAGATCAGACCTGCCAGAAATAATCGATTCAGCCATGAATGTGATGGAAAATTGCATTGTGTGTACTAGGCATTAGCTGCAGACACAGCATCAATCCACTGCTCTGCTCTTCAGTTTAACTTCAGCCTGAGTCAAGGCAAAAAAAAAAACCTAATTTGAATATTACCATGCATTACATGAAGAGATCTGTGCAGTTTCCATGCTCCAGTGTCTTCCAAACTCTCCGCCTTTTGTTCCAACTTGGTCCCTCCAAAGACCCATGGCTGTAGACTGATGCATATGCACTGGAAATGCACAGGTCCCACACCACACATGCACAGTGCAATTGAAAGAGCGCATTTGAATTGGGCATGTGTGTGTTAACGAACCACTTATGCCCAGTGATAAGAAGTCCTCCTGCATTAGCGATTAATTTTATTGGGTATGGGCAATTCATAAATTTGCACAAGCCCGGTTGAAATACTCTCGTCTACAGCTGGAAGTGATTTTGTTGACTTGATGGAGTACATAAACAATGGCTTTAAAAATGAGTGTCTTTGGAGTACAGAAACTACAGAGATATCTTCATATTCGAGAAATGATGTTTCCAAGTATTTTCAAGAATGAGGGATAGCTGGGAAACGGGAAAGAAGACCAGGAGCCAAATAGTGCAGTATGTCTGAGTGTTTGGATTATAAACAATAGTTTTATTTCATATGCACAAAGGATCAACAGAGCCTGTGGGGATGTGCTTGGCCCCGCTTGGGTTTTTGAGCTATTGTGGTGCAGGAGCTGGATAGTCACATTCCTAAGGGGTTTTCTAGGGCCAAACTAACAATGCACACCTCCCAACTGAGGTGTAGCAGAATAAACAAAGAACTATTTTTGGAGATGCCAGATATAATAAAACACTTTAAACTTAACAGTTTAACCACTTGCCGACCGCACGCTTATACCGTGCGTCGGCAAAGTGGCAGCTGCAGGACCAGCGACGCAGTACTGCGTCGCCAGCTGCAGGCTGATTAATTAGGAAGCAGCCGCTCGCGCGAGCGGCTGCTTCCTGTCAAATCACGGCGGGGGGCTCCGTGAATAGCCTGCGGGCCGCCGATGGCGGCTCGCATGCTAAATGTAAACACAAGCGGAAATAATCCGCTTTGTTTACATTGTACGGCGCTGCTGCGCAGCAGCGCCGTAAGGCAGATCGGCGATCCCCGGCCAATCAGCAGCCGGGGATCGCCGCCATGTGACAGGGGACGTCCCGTCACTGGCTGCACAGGACGGATAGCGTCCTGTGCAGCCTCGATCGCCGGGGGGGCCAGGTAGGAGAGGGAGGGGGAGGATTTCGCCGCGGAGGGGGGCTTTGAGGTGCCCCCCCCCCGCAACACCCAGGCAGGCAGGAGAGATCAGACCCCCCCCTGCACATCATCCCCATAGGGGGGAAAAAAGGGGGGCAATCTGATCTCTCTGCCTGCAACCTGATCTGTGCTGGGGGCTGCACAGCCCACCCAGCACAGATCACTCAAAACAGCGCTGGTCCTTAAGGGGGGGTAAAGGGTGGGTCATCAAGTGGTTAAAAAGAACAGTGTTTGGTTTTACCTCTCCCGAAGAAAACAACATTCTGAAAAACTGGAGTTTTACATTTTATTGAGCACTATAATGAACAACGCATTTCCTGAGACTCTACCCGCTTCATCAGGTCTGTACAACAACAGCTATCATGAGTTGGGGCCATCAGGTTTCAGCACCCAATGTGCTGACTCCAACTGAGACCTTAAACTCAGCAGTCGAATATTGATTGGTTGCACTGGACAACCCCTTTATTTTTACTCCATCTTTTCGTGCACCTGTCTTGATCAGTCAGCCATATTGCTTTAGACTAAAGATACCCAGTGTGGGCAAATGTGGGCAGCTTGGTTTTCGCTGTACAAAGTTCCTCTGCTGAGGACTTCTACATAACAAAGCTGTGAATTTCCTGCGAATTGGTAACTTTCTGCACATCCTGAAACAGCCACTTTGCAAGAGATTATTTCCCGATTCAAACCAAAAAGACGTGCTTCCTCTGTCTGTAAATGACTGAAGATTTGCAGCTGTAATCAATCTTGCAACAGATGTGTCAAACAAACAAAATAGCCAGTCACAATATAATTTATTCTCTTGACAAACTCAGAACTTAACTATAGGCAGCAGCTCATTCAATTCAAACAGGAACATATTTTTCTGCCATTTGTAAGGTATTAGCTTGTTACCTTATCAGTAAAGCAGTATTGGCCCTGATGCACTCATCATTTTTCATAAGTTCCTACCTTTGTTTTGTCTTTATAATTTTTAATGAGTTTTAAAGTGTATCTGAGATGGGCTTTTTAAAAGATTTGATACTTACCCGGGGCTTCCTCCAGCCCCGTGAACACCAATGCGTCCCTAGCCATCCTCTCGTCATGTATTGATATATTGTCCCAGCACACACAATTGATAGTGTGCAGAGATACCATTTGCATAGCCATCCTCTCGGGTGCCTCCATTCTCCTGGTATCAGTCCTGGTAATCTGGCTTAGTCGCACCAGTCGGCTCTTCTGTGCATGCGCAGAGACTGAGCCAGATTAACGTCCTCCTTGGTGGAGGAAGGTTTACCGTAACCGATACCAGGTGAATGGACGGCGAGGGATGCATGGATGCTCATGGGGTTGGAGGAAGCCCTGGGTAAGTATAAAATATTTTAAATAGCCCATCTCAGGTTTACTTTAACCACTTCATGACAACAGGACGTATATATACTGTATATACGTCCAGTATAATTGTGGAGATTGCACCACGAGTTACTAAATGTGGCACATGTGGTATCATTTTAACCGTGACGAGTTGTAGAATACATTTTGGTGTGTCTTAAAGCTTGGATCCACGTCACTCAAAAAATAAGTAGGGACAAACTCAATCAAAGCATAAAAAGTAATTTTCACAATTATGATCAAACTTGGAAAAGTTGTAGGAAAACTACAAGAGACATATGTGGTAACATTTTAACCATGATAGGTAGTAGAATAAAGTTTATAGAGTTTTCGGGTTGAGGCCCATGTCTTGTATAGTTTTTTTTGGTCACAAACTGAATCAAAAGCAATTAAATTTTCCCATATTCTGTACCAAAATAAAATACTTGTAAAATGAAAACAAAGTAACAGAATATAAAAGAAAAAACATATATTGTTACCTTAGGAACTTGGCTTTTTAAATACGTATGCCATGAGGGTATATGACTATTATTTTTGAAAATAAGGTATTGGAATCATTGATGGTGTACAATGAGAAAGCAAAAAAGTGAAAAACTGAAAAAAAAAAGACACCTTTATTTCTAAATACAACATTGTCTCCATACATTGCACTAGGAACATAATCTAAATGTTGTAATTACCAGGATGGATAAGCAAATACAATTTGTGGGGTTTAACTTATAGTTAACATTGTTTATTGTAAAGCTTTACTGGATGTAAATAGAAAGATAGTGTGTTTGTTTCTATTTTTTCCCTTATTTTCCCTTTAAAATGCATAAAAAATAAGGTAATTACTAAAAAAATTATCACACGCTAAAAGCGTAATTTGTCCTGGAAAAAATGCATAGATCATTTAGGAGTGATAAGTAGTAATACAGTTATTGGTGAATAAATGGGAGCAGTGCTGATATGTGAAAATTACTCTTGTCCTGAAGTGGCACCTGACAAAAACAGGTCACTCAAACTAAGTTGTTTGTATAGTTTAATATTCCTTTTTTAAAATGTGTATAGTATTATTAAACATGTATTCAAAAGGTACTGTATTATGTAGATAAAAGAGATGGATCAAAACCTTATTTCATACAGTGCCTTGCAAAAGTATTCTCCCCCTTGGCATTTTTCATGTTTTGTTGCCTCCCATCCTGGAATTAAAATGGATTGTTTGGGAGTTTGCACCATTTCATTGACAGAACATGCTTACAACTTAAAAGATTATTTGGTTTATTGGGAAGCAAATTACAAATAGTATAAAACAAATGAAAACGTAAGTGTGCATAACTATTCCCCCCCCCCTCCCCCCCCCCCTAAAATCAGTTCTTTGTGGGGCCAGCTTTTGCAGAAATTACAGCTGCAATTTGCCATGGATAAATCTCTATGAGCTTGGCACTGGGGTTTTTGCCCATTCCCCAAAGCAAAACTGCTCCAGCTCCTTCATGTTCAATTGTTTTCGCTTGTAAACTGCAATCTTCAGGTTTGACCACAGTCTTTAAGTCTGACCACAGATTCTCTATTTGATTGAGGTCCGGACATTGACTAGGTCATTTCAACACATTTAAATGTTTCCCCTTAAACCACTCAAGTGTTGCTTTAGCAGTACCCTTTTGGTTATTGTCCTACTGGAAGGTGAATCTCCATCCCAGTCTCAAATCACTCACAGACTAACAAAGGTTTTCCTCAAGAATATCTCCGTACTTAGCAAAACCCATCTTTCTCTTGACTTAGACCAGTTTACCAGTCCCTGCTAAAGAAATACATCTGCATAGGATCAGGGCCGGTTCTAGACTGCGGTAAGCCTGCGGTGAGCCCCCCAAAACACCCTCAGTATAGGTAGGTAACCAGGTACAGTTGCCCCCAGTATAGGTTAGCCATAGGGCCGGTTCTCTCATGAAGCAAGGTGAAACATTTGCATCAGGCACAGAGATTTCAGGGGCAGCATTTTTGTACGGTGTGCACCTTCCTGAGGAGGAATGGAGTGTCTGAGGGTGAGCAGTTTGTTTGTCGCAGACTCACAGCCAGCCAGTGTGCTATTGTGTTGAGCTGCAGCATGTCATGTGAGAACATTAAATGAGTAAATTATCGAGTACTGTGCGATCTTTCCAAATCGGGGGGTGGGGGCACATCCTCACAAGTTTGCCTCAATTATTATTGGCCAATCAATGACCAGTTTTACCACTTCCATGTAGTATGAGGGTTTACTTACACAATCTGCTCATAGGATTCAATATCAGGCTTCCCTTATGGGAAGATTCATTTTCTAAAAAGGAAAAAAAAAACACTGCTCAGGTCGTTTTAATGGACAACTGAAGCGAGAGGGATATGGAGGTTGCCATATATATTTCCTTTTAAACAATACCAGTTGCCTGGCTGTCCTACTGATCCTCTGCCTCTAATACTTTTAGCCATAGACCCTGAAGAAGCATAGGCAGATCAGGTATTTCTGACATTATTGTTAGATCTTACAAGATTAGCCACATGCTTGTTTCTGGTGTTATTTAGATACTACTGCAGCCAAATAGATCAGCAGGGCTGCAAGGCAACTGGCATTGTTTAAAAGGAAATAAATATGGCAGCCTCCATACTCTTCTCACTTCAGTTGTCCTTTAAGGTGTCTGTAGGGATGGGCCTCTGTTTGTTTGTATCTGAATGTTAGCCATTGTGGCCCTGCTGTGAGTTATGGCTTTCCATTACATATGCCATTACAGAAAGTTTCTAATAAATGTGTTAGTGTCAATTTGTTGCTCCATTGTTAAATTAATAAGTGGATGAAATGTATGTTCCCTTTAAAGAACAGCTATCAAAGAAACTTTTCTTCTGTAAATCCCACATACTTATAGATCTTTTAGCCAGCAACACTAGAAAGCTTTTCAGAAGTATCTTATCACAGCCTGTGTGAAAAATAAAATGCCTTGTTTATAGAGCCATACCATGTAGCTGGCTTACACTTCTCTCTCACTGTTCACAATGGAATGATTTACTTTTTGTCTCTGCCCTGCTTACACACACACACACACACACACTGCTTTTTCACAGATCATATGAGAACAGCTGAGGGCTTTATAGATACATAAAAGGATCTGAAGGGAAGGGGGCTTACTTTATTCCTGTTCTTGGAAGCTTCCTCCCCCATGCAGAATGAGATTTCCCTGGCTGTAAACAGTTTACTTACACTGTGAGGCAGAGAGAGAGAGAGAGAGACAGAGCTGAATCTGATGTTATGTACACACATTTGAAGCTGTATTTCTGCTTTCTATCATTCTGAACACATTTTACTCACAGGATTACTGCTAGTGAATATTGTTTCTCTATGCTGGATGTGCTAAACACAGTCCTCCATAGTAATGTCAACAGTGAAAACTGTTCTCTTTAAATGTCATATTTTCTTCACATAAAACATATAAAGATGAAAAAAGACTTTGTATTGCTATATGCTAATAATTGCTGACAATATATGTGGCATGTAGAATTTAAGTTAAAGGGAACCTTAACTAAGAGGCATATTGATGTTTCCTTTTAAACAATACCAGTTGCTTGTCAGTCCTGCTTATCTCTTTGGCTGCAGTAGTGGGTGAATCACACACACCTGAAACAAGCATGCAGCTAATCCAGTCTGACTTCAGTCAGAGCACCTGATCTGCATGCTTGTTGAGGGGCTGTGGCTGAAAGTATTAGAGACACAGGATCAGCAGGAGAGTCAGGCAAATGGTATTATTTTAAAAGTAAAAATCCATATGCTTCTCAGTTTAGGTTGCCTTTAACTTTGATAGGTGTCCTTTAAGTAAAGGTTAAAAACTGCTACCTAAAGAGGTTTGATGCCAAAATGTGCTTGGTAGGGACCAGTGATTGATCAGATTTTTCCAATTGTGCAATTCAATTGATCCAATCAGATTGGTCCAATTGTGCAATTCCTTTGGTCCAGTTGTGCAATTTGATTTGTTGAACCATGCAATGTGATTGATCCAATCTGATGAATCCAATCGTTATGAAATTCCCTGGGTCCAGTCTCATTGGCCCAATTATGATTGGTACAATCTAATTGGTACAATCATGCTATCCAAGATGGTGCCTTTTATCAAGCCACCAGCTAGTAATAAATATTTACAAAAATGTGAGGGGTGTACTCCCTTTTGTGAGATGCTTGCATTGGCTGAACACTCAGACCTACTAAAGAGCTTAGAACCAGAGTTTTCTCTCTCTCTCTCTAGGTAAGCTAGTTCTGCTAGTCTTTAGCTGCTCCTTCATCTCCTCCCTCCTGACATAACTGTTCAGTCAAGGCTTGTGTCAAACTGCAGGGAGCGATCAGCTATGCTCTACAGGCGTTTTCAGCGAAGAGCTTAAAGAGAATCTGTACTCTAATATTCTTACAATAAAAAGCATACCATTCTATTCATTATTTTCTCCTGTGCCCCTCTGTGCTGTTTCTGCCACTCTCTGCTGCAATCCTGGCTTGTAATTAACAGTTTTAGGCAGTGTTTACAAACAAACTAACCAGCTTCTAATAGGCTCAGCTAAGCATAGTGTGTGAGTCATTCACAGTGTGCAGGGGGCCTGCAGAGGGTGTGTATCGCTTCTACCAATCACAAGCAGCCCTGCACATTCCACACAATCAATCCTTAGCCCGACAAACAGGACAGAGGAAAGATACATTGATTTATTACAGAGACAGTGCAGTTAGGAAGGACTGCAGTAAGCCAGAGCACATTAGAACAGGCATAGGAACTTATAGGATAGAAGAACTAAGGCTGAAAAATTTGTTACAGAGTCTCTTTAACCACCTGAGCGGTCTGGACGAGCTGAGCTCGTCCAACACCGCCGGAGGTCGCCGCTCAGGCCCTGCTGGGCCGATTTTAATCAAATAAAAAGCAGCACACGCAGCCGGCACTTTGCCAGCCGCGTGTGCTGCCTGATCGCCGCCGCTCTGCGGCGATTCGCCGCGAGCAGCGGCGAAAGAGGGCCCCCCTAGCCGCCTGAGCCCTGCGCAGCCGGAACAAAAAGTTCCGGCCAGCGCTAAGGGCTGGATCGGAGGCGGCTGACGTCAGGACGTCGGCTGACGTCGATGACGTCACTCCGCTCGTCGCTATGGCGACGATATAAGCAAAACAAGGAAGGCCGCTCATTGCGGCCTTCCTTGTTTATTCTGGGCGCCGGAGGCGATCGGAAGATCGCCTCCGGAGCGCCCTCTAGTGGGCTTTCATGCAGCCAACTTTCAGTTGGCTGCATGAAATAGTTTTTTTTTTATTTAAAAAAAACCCTCCCGCAGCCACCCTGGCGATTTAATCAGAACGCCAGGGTGGTTAAGGGGCCCATACACTGGTCGATTTCAGTCATCAATCGATTCTGTGGAATTGATCAATCAGAAACCGATTCTATCAAATCCATCGATCGATTTGCGGCCGATTTCGATCGATTTGATCTATCTGACAGGATGGAAAATCTAGGTCGATCTGCTGCCAGGCCCATAAAGTTACATTGGATTTAATGGTACAATAATGCATTTAGATCGATTTTCAATAGATTTCATTCTGAAATAGTGTTTGGCATACATCAGATAGATTCCTGTCAGATTCGACTTAACAGGCATCTGACAGAAATCTATCTGATGGTCGAATCTGCTGCAAATCTGCAAGTGTATAGCCACCTTAAGAAATCATGTCTTTGACTGACCAACAATATCCTAAGCCACATGTAGATTCTACAATCTGTGGATAACAAAGCAATCGCCGATTTCTGTCTGCTGCAATTTATGCAAACATTTTAAGAACAAAGATATTTTGGTAAACGGTGGTGTTGCTATCCGCCTTGTGCGCACTGCTCCCCGCGGACCGAGTGCAGATGTTTCGGATGAGAAGTAATAACCGACTTCTTTCTTGTATCACGCTGCTAGGCAAAAACAAATAGCATCCTAAATAACTGTGTTCACTTTCAGTTTTATTGATCCCTGCTGAGGAACAGAGGAGTAGCAAAGCTGTTATTATTTAATACGAGGGCATGGGTGAAGAGAAAAAAGAACATTTCTAGAACTATACTACAGAGAAGAATAATGTAAAAAAACACGTATTCATTACTGACCCCTGTTGGCGAACAAGCACAAAGCCAAATGATGAAGCTCACTAGCTGTGTGTGTGCAGTATACCTCTAGGTTGCCGTGAAACGTTCTTTAATAAAGCTTTTCTCCTGCTGATAGCTCAGCCGGGCTTTACATCTTATGATGTCAGCAGAAGGAATTGACTTTATATGTGAAACCACCTGCAGGCTTTCAATGGTAGTAAAATATGTAAAGCCCAGTCTGGCTTTTACCATAGAATAGGCCGACTTTTTGCCCCCTAAATTTTGGGTGGGGGGTTGTCCTATCCACGGATGACATGTGGGTGGGGCCCCGGATGCAGAGTGCGCATTGGAGCTCCACCTTACGTTCTCTATGGTCTCGTGCAGCTTTCTAACTGGCTGCCATGTAACCGCAGTGAGCCTGGGGCTCTAGTGGCCAGTTCAGAAGCTGCACAGGACACCTGAGGGCTTGTGCCAGGGATTCAAGCCGGCGATCAGCAAAGTGCTGCTGCACAAGTGCTGCACAAGTAATGCTATGGGATTACTCTGGCTGCAACGAATTGCGTCGCGCTAGCGATTATTGCCAATCATGCAGCATTTTCCCAGCGATAGGGTCATGATTTTCATTCACTAGAATGAGAATCCCAAACGGATCTTTTTCCTGTTTGTTACGGCATGAATACAGATAAATTTGCCAGGCATTGTTACTGCATGGCAGTTTTCCTGGAGTTTTGTGAGTCAACGCCAGAGGATTATTCAGAGGCTTCCCTCTATTGAGGCGAGTACTCATTTGAGGCACTTTTTTTGCTGCAGGTACACTTTAAAATCTTTTTGATATTCAAGCTCTACATGACAACTTCACCTGTTGAAAACTAAGTGGCAGAGGTGCGCCTGAGTTATAAGTATCCAAGAAACATTTTGTTAGTGAAAATGTAGATTTGTGATCATCAAAAGTGTCCAATGTGTGGATCTGGAATGGTTGTATGGGGAATGGTCACCAGATTTCATAAGTGACCGTTTGTGTATTGCCTCCTATGTTCCAACAGTGGTGCTCATGGAACGAGTACTGTCTGGTATTGATTTGAGACTTAGGAATACCTAGTCTTCACTGTTTTAATGGAACGTAGTAGAGCTCTATTACCACCGCCGGGTTGTATCTTGGTTGCTGGAAGCAGCGTCTAATTGTTACTGCTTGAGCTTCCCATTCCATATAAAGCTAGTTATAACTGAATTTAGCTTATTAAATAATGACTGGAGTATCCAGGTAGGGGATTTTCAATATTATGTTGATATTTCCAGGGCTGGCGCTACCATAGAGGCAAAGGGGGCAATCGTCCCAGGGCCCCAGAGCCTGTTGGGGCCCCAAGGTGTCTCCCCCATCTTAACTGTTGCTGCCCGGGGCCTCTGCAGTGTCTTTTGGCAGAGTAGTGTATCACCTCATGGGGTATATTATTACCTGGGATAAGGGTTATATTACTAATGATTATTATATCTTGCAGGTTTACATGATCATATTATTACACTCTGGCTAGGTCATTATTGACATTAGTTGTTTGTGTGTGTTTTTTAGATGATTTTAAAGAGACTCTGAAGCGAGAATAAATCTCGCTTCAGAGCTCATAGTTAGCAGGGGCATGTGTGCCCCTGCTAAACCGCCGCTATCGCGCCGCTAAACGGGGGTCCCTTCACCCCCAAACCCACCCCCGCAAGACTTGGTCGCAGACTTGGTCGCTCCTGGAGGCAGGGCTAACGGCTGCAGCCCTGCTGCCAGTCGCGTCTATCAGCGGCGCATCGCCGCCTCTCCCCCGCCCCTCTCAGTGAAGGAAGACTGAGAGAGGCGGGGGAGAGGCGGAGATACGCGCTGACAGACGCGCGTGGGGCAGGGCTGCGGCGGTTAGCCCTGCCCCAACCAGGAAGCGCTCCCTCGCTGCACCGAGGGGATTTGGGGGTGAAGGGACCCCCGTTTAGCGGCGCGATAGCGGGGTTTAGCAGGGGCACGCATGCCCCTGCTAACTATGAGGTCTGAGGCGAGATTTATTCTCGCTTTAGACTCTCTTTAAATTGTTTGTGCTGTGTTGGTATGTCGAATATCTATGAAATAAAGTTGTTATGATTTTTCTGAATTGATATTTTTGTCTTGAGTGATGCTTTTGTAAGGGATTTCTGTCCTCTCCCCTTTTTGTTGCACTATATTTATAACCCCGGCACACTCACCAGAGCAGGTGTTGCGGACAAATATTGTGAGTCATACATCATTTTTTCCAATGATATGTTTTTTAAACTAAATGTAAAACATCCTTATGTCTGAGATGTGTATCCATTCTACGGTGTCAAAACCCTCTTTATCCAAAGAAGCCACCACCCTGCTTCCACTCACACCGGACATACTGTCAATGTTTACGAATAACCTTCAGAGATTTATATCCATGGTTTTATTTGTGATAAAGCCTGGTTGATGGTGTATTATTTTGGTAGTGACTTTTCTCAGAAGAAGGTGGAAGAGTGTAAGTATCCGGTAGATCTCATGTGAGTCAGCATAACTGAGTTACAAGTTCTTCTAAATATAATTTCTAAAATTCCAGAGGTTTTCCCTGTCAGTAGTTCACTTATAGTTGAACATATTTGTGGCCATCACTCTTTGGTCAAAGCGCTTGGGTCCCAGGTTTGATTCCTGCCATGGATACTACTTGTTGAATTTCTTCATCCTCCCCATTTGTATTGGTTACCTCCAGCAGCTTTGGTGTTGACCCACCTCCCAGAAACTGGTGGGTTAATTAGCTTCCCCCATAGAAGCTGATCCTAGACTATGGCAGGAGCATCAGATTATGAATGAGAAACACTCACATACATTTCAGGGTAGCTTACTGAGCGGGGCCACTACTCACCATAGCTCCCCATGCACTTTCCTATAGGAGAAAAGAATGTTACAAATGTTATGTCATTCATTCAGCTATCAGGAAGGCTAGATTGGCACAGGGAATATGAAGTACTAATAGAGTGTTCCATTAACTAGTTTTGTGCAGTTGGCATTGGTTTCAAGCATTGGATGGATCTACATTAAAGCTGTGGGGTTGGTCTAATAAAATCTGTCTAGCTACAGTTTAAAGGATGGAAATGAAAGATTACAGATTGTCTTTGTCACATTTATTTATATCTGAGAAGCGCCATATTATGTAGGAAAGTTTGCGAAAGCTCTTTGAATTTCTGGCTGAACATTCTGTTAATCTGCCAGTGAGAAGAGATTAAAACCTTAATGAGTGTCTGTGAAAAAAAAGAGATAAATAAAATGTAACTCTCAATACAGTACAACATAATACATCTCTCTAGTGTATGGAAACCTGGTCAACAAAATTAAAACATTAAAGAAGAACTATTTTTTATGATTATGGTTAATCGTGGACTTGTACATTGTATGTACTCCATGGTACATTAAACTCCAGGAATTATCAGGAGAGCAGAGTTGCTAAGTGTTCAGCAAGTATGCCAAGCTTGCAGCCAACGCTAAGACCATAAATGAACACAGCACTCTAAGGTCTTTTGCAACAAGCTTTGTATTTGGAGCAAGCAGACATGTTTCTGGTGTGTGAGGAAGGGCTCTGCCTGAAACATGTTGTGACTTGCTCCTAATACAAAGTTTGATGCAGAAGCCCTTTGAGGGCTGTGTTTTCATTTATGATTTTAACATACTCAAGAGACTGGCAGAGGTAAGATCAAGCAAATTAAAGTTTAGTTTAGCCTTGAGTTAAATCCTGGAACTGGGCTTTGAGTATTTTTTTTTTTATCAGGGATTTATTTATTTAATAGTTTTGGTATAAAATAGATTTCTTAAACATTTTTCAGTTAGAAAGCAATTTTATATCAGTACATATCAATCTCATAAAATAAAATGTTATCTCTGTTTAGAGCTGCACCTGCAGGTTTGACTAGAAAGCTCTTTGGTCATGTTTTACTGCAGTAAAGTTATATCAGAAAACAACAGGGCCTTAGCATCAGTCACCAAGTGTTAAGTGAAGTATGGTCCAGAGATCTGCTGACGTCAAAACAACAGAAATCTGTATCATGACTGAGGATGGTCCCAATGAGGCTTCCCCCATCCCTGTAGCTGCAGACAATCCAGCGCTGGCTCCCCCGAAGTCTCCCGCAATCCTCCCTGTACAAGCCTGACAGGGCATGATATATTTACCTTCCCTGGTTCCAGCGGGTGGTGCTGTTGCAGCTTTCAGCAGGAAATAGACGGAAATAGCTGATTCCAGTCGGGTCCGCTCTACTGCGCAGGCCCAGGCGTCTTACGCCTGTGCAGTAGAGCAGACCCGACTGGAATTGGCTACTTCCGTCTATTTCCGAGACCAGAGCGGCAACTGCACCTGCGCTGGAGCCAGAAAGGTAAAATATTTACATGCTCGCCGTTCCTGGACCCGCAGCGAGACCACCGTGGGACAGAGGAGAATGGGAGAAGCCTCGATAGGATCCAGAGGCTTCCCCTTCCCGAGGTGAGTACCCCCCAGGGGCATATTTTTTTAATACAGATTCTTTTTCAGATGTTACAGACTCTTTTATTGCACCAATAAGCTGAGATTCCTTTCTGCTCATCCGTCAAACTACCAGGTCCAATACAGTGGCATAA
Source organism: Hyperolius riggenbachi (assembly GCF_040937935.1). Taxonomy (NCBI): domain Eukaryota; kingdom Metazoa; phylum Chordata; class Amphibia; order Anura; family Hyperoliidae; genus Hyperolius; species Hyperolius riggenbachi. The sequence continues at coordinate 243,708,651 of NC_090652.1, read as the reverse complement.
CTACAAACCTAACAGCCAATAATGTGTCCCTCCTCCTACCCCAGTATGGTAGCCAGATGTGCCCTACTCCCTCACCCACCCACCCTGTATTCCAGGTATAGGTGCCTCAAGTATAGGTAGCCAGGAATCGGTGCCCCAGTATAGGTAACCAGCTATAGGTCCCTCCAGTATAGGTAGCCAGGAATAGGTGCCCCAGTATTGTAGCCAGGAATAGGTGCCCCAGTATAGGTAGCCAGGAATAGGTGCCCCCAGTATAGGTAGCCCAGAATAGGTGCCCCAGTTTAGGTAGCCAGTTATAGGTGCTCCCAATATAAGTAGCAAGAAATAGATGCCCCAGTATAGGTAGCCAGCTATAGGTGCCCCCTGTAAAGGTAGCCAGGTGGGGGGGAGGCGCAGTGATGGGTGCACGAGCAGCGGCTGAGGGGGTAATCAGATACTTACACTGCTGGGATCCATGCGCCGCAAGTACTTACTCCTTCCTGCCCACCAGTGCAAAAAAATGGGTGTAACCTTACCACCGAAGGCAAAAAAGTGGGCATGACCATGTCATGATTTGGGTGGAGCCAAATACTAGCAAAATACAGGTAGTCCCCAGTTAACAAATGAAATAGGGACTGTAAGTCCACACTTAACCTGAATCAGTTCTCTGTTGTTCCCCACTGTTCTTCATGTGCCTCTTTTGTCCCCCTCTGTGTCACCCCAGTTTGTGCCTCTTTTGTCCCCCTCTGTGTCACATCATGTCCCCATCTCATCTCTGTTCTCCTTGTGCCTCTTTTGTCCCCCTCTGTGTTACCTCTGTTCCCCCGTGCCTCTTTTGTCCCTCTGTGTCACCTCTTGTCTCCCTCTTTGTCAGCTCTTGTGCACCTCTGACGTCATGAGAGGCACCGCTGGGTAACAATTGAGATAGGACACTAACCCGGCAGTGGAGACAGGAGGAGAGAGCGGCCCTGGTGACAGGAGGGGAGGAGAGTGTGGCGAGAGGAGCCTGCGCAGGAACGGGGTTACGTGAGTAACTGGGGACCCTCGGGCTGCACAAGGCAGGTTGGCGGGCAGCCACCAGCAGCAGAGCAAGGCCTCTCTCTACAGTGAGGCCCAAAGTGGGGGAGTGCCTCACTTGTATGCTGGTGGCCAGTGGCATAGCTTAGGAGCTGTGGGCCCCGATGCAAGTTTTACATGGGGCCCCCCCCCCAAGCAATCTCCATACATATCAATTGATACATCGCGCCAAAACCTGCCAATGGCAACTACAGTGTCAGAGGTGCAAGAAGGGAATAGTGAGCAGTTTGTTAATGATTACTACTATTCAAAGTATCTATAGAAGTGATTATTATGAGCACAGGACCAATAGAGAGCTGATACTGCAATTCAGGGAGGGCCCTACAGGGCCCCTCTGGCCCAAGGGCCCCGATGCGGTCGCTACCTCTGCACCCCCTATTGCTACACCCCTGCTGGTGGCACCCCTTGAATGAGGTGAGAAATTTGGAGAAAGTGAGTGGAGCATAAAACAGCCAATCAAATTTCAGCAGTTAATTTTCAATGGGAAAATGTAAACTGCAGCCATTCTTACACTGTTAATGGCAGGGTTCTTAAACTTGGCACATTTGGTCACTGGGTGAATAGGATTTTTAGTCAGGAAAGTGGGTGGTGCCTACAACAGCCAAGCAAAATTTACTTATTGATTTTTAAAGGCAATATTTAAATTGCTCCCATTCTTACACTGTTAAAAGCAGAGGCCTCAAACCTGGTACAGTCGGTCATTGGGTGACTGAGCTTCAAAATCAGAAAAGGGGCGGAGCCACAAAACGCCAATCAGATTGCTTTCCTTTTAATAAGAAAATACAAATTATTAATACCAAGGACCCCAAAGCTCATAAACTTGGTTATTGAGTGACTGTGGGTCAAGGTTAGAAAAGTGGGCGGAGTCAGCAACAACCAACTTTTTTACATGGGGAAATGTAAACTGCAGTAGTCATTCTTACACTGTTAATGGTAGGGTTCTCAAACGTGACATAGTTGGTCACTGGGATTAATATTCAGGAAGGTGGGTGGAGCCTACAACAGCCAATCAAAAGTCACCTATTGATTTTTAAGGGCAATATTTAAATTGCTTACATTCTTACACTGTTAATAGCAGAGCCCTCAAACCTGGTACAGTCGGTCACTGGGTAACTGGAGTTAAAATTCACAACAGGGGGCAGAGCTACAAACAGCCCATCAGATTTTTTTCATTTCAGTGGGAAAAATAAAATGATTGATGCCAGGGACCCCAAATCTCACAAAATTGGTAATTGAGTGACTGTGTGTCAAGGTTATAAAGAGTGGGTGGAACCAACAACAACCAAATACATACACGGGCAACTCCGGTTCTTCAGCTAGCAATTAATAAAATTGCTTATTTTTTGCAATATTCATTCATAAATAATTTAGTCAGTGTTTTCCCATTGTAAAATCTTTCCTCTCCCTAATTTACATTCTGAAATGTATTACTGGTGGTGACATCTATAGTTCTACCAGGAGATCTGTGCGGAATGTTCATTTCTGAGCGTTCCATGATACACAGACAGATATTGCGTGCTTGGCAGTTAGAAAAAGTCAATATTTCCAACAATGCAACAATCTTCACAGACAGCAAACTATCAGGACCGGTCATGACATCACACTGTGGTAGGCGTTTAACCACAATTTCAGCCATACAGACCCCCCTGATGATCATTCTATACAAGAAAAGGTAAAGATTTCGCATGGGAAAGGCGGTATCAGATACTAATTGGGAGGTTCAATCCTGTGTTAAAGTTTCTCTTGAAGGGGAACTGTAGTGAAAATAAAATAATTAATAACATTTCTTATTTTATACAATATTAATTGATAGATTATTTAGTCAGTGTTTGCCCATTGTAAAATCTTTCCTCTCCCTAATTTACATTCTGAAATGAATCCCTGGTGGTGACATCTTTAGTTCTGCCAGGTGATATGTACAGAATGTTTGTTATTGAACGTTCTGTGCACAGAGGGAGATATTGCTTGCCTGGCAGTTGGAAAAAGTTATTATTTCCCACAATGCAACGAGGTTCAAATACAGCAAGCTGTCAGGACCATGGTCATAATAGAAAATTCCTCAGCACCACGTCGGTAGTTTTATAGCTCTTTTAGGCTGGAGCAACTTTATAAGCACTTTTGTGAGTGTTTGCGTTTGATTAGCGCTTCATGAGTGCTTGTTAAAAAAAATCACTCCCATTCACTTTTATTAAAATCGTAATAAAAATTGCCGCGATTGCTGCAATCGCATATGCCAAAAACATACGCGATTGCGGCGATTTTTACGCAATATTTACAGCAATTTTTATGAAAGTGAATGGGAGCGATTTTTTAACAAGTGCTCAACAAGCGTTAATCAAACGCAAGCGCTCACAAAAGCACTTACAGTGTGGATCCAGCCTCATTGTATTAAAAATACAGAGTGTTATGTCCTTTTTCATCCTGTATAGGGCTCTCACTAAGGACCATGGTCATGACATCACACTGTGAGAGGGGTTTCATCACAATATCAGCTACACAGACCCCCCTTATGATCTATACGAGAAAATGTAAAGATTTCTCGTGAGAAAGGGGGTATCAGGAATTGACTGGGATGAAGTTCAGTCCTGGGTTAAATTTTCTTCTTAAAGCGGACCCAAACCGAACATTTTTTTTAATTCAAAATATTTAGTTGCACCACTTTGTCACATACAAAGATAAATAAACACTCCTTCAAGCCTATGAGCATTTCAGTGCATGCTTTTCACCCTTCTCTTTTCATAACTAGGGTTATACTGGTGGCAGCCATTAGCAATTCCTCCTTTGCCGGACACCACCTATTCCACCAGTCTGACGGATTATGTCCCGGAAATATGAAAGGAAGGGAGGGGTTCCTCCAATAAATGTAAAATATTTTATATTTGTCATGCAGCTGAAAAAAGGCTGCTATTTATTATTATAATTTAGAAAATAGATTTTATTTCTGAAATCTTGTATTTTTAATTTGGGTCCACTTTAATCTGTTATTGGAATCAGTATCAAAAGCTTTTTACAAATTGAAAATATATTATGAATATTGCTTTTCCAACACATAGATTTACATTTACTACTTCATAAAAGCTGAGCATGTTGGTTAGACAATAACTATCTTTAGCAAACCCTTGTTTACTATATGAAATAACAAGTATGATTCTGTGCTATATAATTTCCATAGTGTCCCTTGGGATACATGCAGACTGTTTACACACAACTATAGTTGAGCTTACAGGTCTGTAGCTTCCCAGTTCTGTTTTTTTCCCCCTCGGCATAACAGTAGCAGTAGTGTATTGGACTGTTTTAGCCATCAGTTAATGCAGGAAATGTTATAGGATAATATATTTTATTCAGGTTCTAAGGCCGTATAGATGGCAAAAGTCCCACCTGTTTAAATCCTTTAAAGTTAGTCAGTATGGTTCTTTATCATCCACTACCCCTCCCGTGGAAAAATGGTCTTCTGTATTTCCAATTCCCACCCGATTGAATGGGATGAGTTTTTTAAATGCATGTTTAAAACCTCTACAAATATTATAATTAAAGAGAAATGATATAAAGTATTTTACTTGCTAAGATTAATAAATCCTCCTCTAGTGTTTTCACTGCACTGATATGAACCCAGATGGAGCACACTGCTGGTGGCATTGCTCTCTCATTTAAGACATAGGGAGTCATTTTTCCAGGAGACATCTCTGATCTTTAGTGTATCCGTTGACCCTGACACCTATATCATATTATTTGGCCAGAAGGTTCCACAATTCTCCAAATACCAGAATATTTTGGCTGCCCTGTTTTGTGCATCTGCAAGATGTATAATTGCCAGGAACTGGAAAGAACCCCTTCCCTCCACACCGTGCACTACTGGACAGAATATGATGGATATATCAGAAAAGAAGGGACAAATTTAACCTTATATGGGCAGAATGGATTGTCAGGTTCCCTCTGGGACCCCCCCCCCCCCCACTTCTCACCTGTCATGCTTATATTCTATTGTGTCGTTATGCTTGCCTCTTTATCTTTAATGTTTGCTCTGTTTACTAGTACTGTACATAATTTTCCTGTATACTATACATACAAAACTGTTATTTCTTTTTGTTTATGCTGTCTTTTGCCTGACATGGAGGATTGACTTCTTCGCAGTGGGAGGGACGAGTACTTAATAGGTTGCATGCAAGCTGTTAATGGAAACCAACATCCTCCAGTGGTAGACAGGTCATGTGTATGCTCGATTTGTATTGGACCCCACAAGTGGGGCTTGAACTTTTTTGCAGGTAGGCACTAGTCTGTTTTTAAGTAGCGCTGCTCATTTCCTTGCTATATACATACAAAACTTATTTCTTTTTGTTTACGCTGTCTTTTGCCTGACAAAATAAACCCTTAATAAAATATTAAAGTAAAAATAGTTAGTAAATGTTATCACACTGATTCAAAATGTTCTTCTTTTCCTCCATAAATATTACTAAAACATCAGCTGTGCACTAGCCATATGAAATGCATCCACTTAAAAAAGAAAAACAAAAAAATAGGAAAAAGCTGAATTTCAATAACTGAGTTCTACTCTTAACCTCCTTAGCGGTGTGCCCGACACTGTGTCAGGGGGTGCCGGCCACCTGTACAGGTTAGCCTAGAGCTAGCTAAAGCTTTTACAGGCTTAGGATTTGTTAAATTTATACTAGGGGCATTTATGCTGCAAAACCTCCTGAGCGGCGTAACACTCAGGAGGTTAAAAGACCTTTTTCAAGAAAACTTTAAAATTTAAAAACCATGGCCCATATGCAATTATGGTAACTTTTTCATCTTCTCTTTAAAATAACTTTTCCGCATTTTACAATTGAAAAAGTACCAAAAAAAGTAGTTGAGAAAGTTGTATATACTCGAGTATAAGCCTAATTTTTGGGGCAAAAAAGTGGCCCAAAAGTGGGGGTCTCAGCTTTTACTTGAGTCACTACTCTTTGAGTAACCCCCACAATGCTCCCACTATATGCTCAGTGGTGCATCACCTGAGGGAAACCACACACTTGACATTTCCATGGGAGGTCCCAGCTAACCTCATCACGAGTTGTAGCCTTGGAAGGCATATAGGGACAGTGTCTACTGAGTGGTGAGAATCCTTGCATTCCTGTATCAAGTTTTAGATACATGACTATGTGGCTGTGCATTTCTTGCTTTATCTTTATGCCAGCTTAAACTTTGCAACAGGAGTTCTTTGCATGTCCATCTCCATTGTAGGCCTTTGTTCTGGCGTATTAGTGCAATCTGCTAAATTCATGTTGTTTTTCTAATATATGGTTGTGCCCGGCCATGGCTGTGATTGGTGTTGTGGTTGTTTTGCCACCCCTGGCTTATGCTCGGGTCAAACATTTTTCCCAGGTTTTTTTTAAGGTAAAAATGTTTGTGTGTGTGGAAGGGGGGGGGGGGGGTCAGCTTATGCTCGGGTCGGCTTATACTTGAGTATATATGGTACTATCAAAATTATTTTGAGTATTTTCTTGCTTGCTGGTGGTTTAAATGCATTTTATGAAAAGGTGGAAAAATATCACCAAAAAGAAAACTCGGGAGAAAAAGTGAATTGCATATGGGCCCATGCGTGCATAAGATGTATAACTGTCCCAGAGTACATTGCACTATAAATTACTAAAATTACTTTTTACTACAGCTCTGACAGGTTTTGGACCAGTCCATCTCCTCATGGGGGATCCACAGTATTTTATGTTACTTTCTCTACCCAAGGGCTGCTCTTAGTTAGTAATTAAACAAATTCCTGAGAATCTCCCATGAGGAGATGGAGAAGTACAAAATATATCAGAGCTGTCAGATTTGTACTACCTACTGTAAGTGACAGCTACATAATAGAATTAAAGTCATTTATAGTGCATTTTACTCTGAAGCAAACGTACATCACAGAAGGATGTGTGCATCACATACCAAGTGAAACCAAGTGAAACCTGATATATCCGGCTTTGCAAATTTGGCCTAATTGGCTTAATCAAGAGGCATTACTCATGCAAACTTGCATTTGCTTTTGCTTGCCAGGATATGCAGGGCCTTACAACTGATTACACCGCAAAATTTTGCCCTGCGTGGATTAGTCAGCGCAACATTTAGCACCTTACCAGGGGCGCCACGGAGGGGGCATGGGGGGCCTCCTCGCGGCGCCCTTGGTAAGATGCTAAAGACAGACTAAAAGCATGAATTTAATATCTCAGGTTTAGTTCTGGCTGCCACAGCTTAGTCCCCTGACTCATCTTTTTGAAGTCCTAGAAGTCCTATACAGTATTCCCAGCCTGCCTTTTTTGAGTTTATATATTTGCTTGCTAAACTTTTTGTGATTGTACTTAATATAATCAGTGATTGTCTTGGAATTCAAACCTGGTCTACGGATTTTTATTATCTCTTTCAGGCGATTTTGTTTGGAATGCTTAAAACCTTTCCCTCCCTTGTTTTTGGGATGGGTTCAATTCCTGTAAAATGCACCAGCAATTTTGACTGTCCTGTTTTGCTAAGAAATAGAAGTGGAGGTTTTATTGGAGCAATTGGAGAGTTGAGGATTTGTTTCTTCTAAATATCAATGATCATTTTTTTTCACTCCATTTTCCTTTCCTGATTTCTTTTCAGTACAATCATCCTTTAGGGACCATAAATGCATTCCAGACACACTTAATATGTCCAAGATTACATTATTATATATCCATAGTAATTTTTTTCCATTTTGTTTCTATACATTTATTACGGTAAGGCCTGGTTCATGCCTTAATTCATGGAAAACATTCAATTTTAGTTGCACCCTTGGTGTCTGGAACTTGTCATAGTCGTTGCATCATAGTAAGGTTTAAGAATAAAAGAATGGCAAATCATACATGAACAAACCTGAATAAGCATTTAAAGTTAATAATCGGCATGAATAAAATGTTTGGAAAACATATACAGTACGTTTATGTGGTACTCTTAGCAAATATATATATTGATTTATAGATGATGATGTCACCTAGAGTAGGGGTTACTTGGCCAATGCAGTTTAATAAAATAAAAAAACATGGTATAATAAGGTTGAGAAACACTGCTATAATGAATGTATAGATTGCAGTATTCATTAAAAAAGTCTGCCATTGGTGTTATAATTTGCTATCCCAGAACTCAAAACACAGTTAAACCCTGAGCCGTTTAAACTAGCCTTTTTTTAAAAAATTCATTGTTTTAGTTTTCCCCTTGCTTAAAAGCTCTGTGAAATTTTAGATGAAACCTCACTATATTGTAATAACTATTCCCCAAGTGCTCCTGAACAATATCTGGTCTAATTGCCTTTCCCCTGGTTGCCTTGAATCAAGTAACTGTCTTGTGTTGTCTGTCTTGTGTTAACTGTCTTTTACTATTAGTAACTTCAGTATTTCAGCCTGGATAGTTGAAATTGACATTCATGAAGAAAAAAAATGGAAAAAAGATTGAATGAATCTGACATCTAGCAAATTCCTTCATAATTTATGGAAAAGCTGCCAGCCAATACTCCGCTGAACAGGAGAATTAGTCATGAAAGTCTCCTGGCACTTCAAAAGGGAATGAGCCAATTTAAAATACTGCAAAAGATCCAGCAAAACCAATGCATCTGTTTCATGGTATGCTGTCCAAGGCAAATAATTACATTTCCTTGTATACAGTTCCTACAACTACAGTTACAGAGATAATAAAGAGTTTGCATATTCACTGGAACACCAATCTCTGCTTAAAGTACTACTCCACATGGATGTGAATAATTTTAGGTAGAAGATTTCAAACAAAGGCATACAGTTCAGTGATCCACCATCATCTTAAAGAGGAACTGTACCAACATATTGCAGAATGCAGTAACTTATTCAGGATACCCACTTTTACTTTAAATATCCTGGTTCCAGCATCCGAAGCACATCATATATATATATATGCAGTGATGTCAAGCCTTGCCAAACAGATCCATTCGAATGGAGCAATGTGAATGGATCCTATTGATTAACAAAAGAACCGGTCACCTCTTACTCCCGGCCTAATTGTTATTTGGGGCTTATAATCCGAACATCTGCATAGCGCTTTTCTCCTGTCAGACTCAAAGCGCTCAAGAGCTGCAGCCCTGGAGTCTTGCTTTGAACCCCTTACTGAATAAGTACTGACTTTAGCCAGGATTCAAACCCTGGTCTCCTATGTCGAAGGCAGAGTCCCTAACCAGTACACTATCCTATGTACAGTATTAACTGCCCTATTGCCATACTTAAAGAGAGTCTGAAGCGAGAATAGATCTCGCTTCAGAGCTCATAGATAGCAGGGGCACGTGTGCCCCTGCTAAAACGCCGCTATCCCGCGGCTTAACGGGGGTCCCTGTCCCCCCAAATCCCCTCCGTAATGCGGGGGAGCGCTTCCGCATTGGGGCAGGGCTAACCGCCGCAGCCCTGCCCCATGCGCGTCTGTCAGCGTGTATCTCCGCCTCTCCCCCGCCCCTCTCAGTCTTCCTTCACTGAGAGGGGCGGGGGAGAGGCGGCGATGCGCGTCTGATAGACGCGACTGGAGGCAGGGCTGCGGCCGTTAGCCCTTGCCTCCAGGAAGCAAAGTTCACGACCAACTTTGCGACCAACTTTTGCGGGGGGTGGGTTGGGGGTGAAGGGACCCCCGTTTAGCCGCGGGATAGCGGCGTTTTAGCAGGGGCACACGTGCCCCTGCTATATATGAGAGCTGAAGCGAGATTTAGTCTCGCTTCAGTGTCTCTTTAATTCTTACAAGCCATGCGTCACTTCAACTTGAACACAACACACTCAAGTTGAGAGTATACCTTAAAATGTTTACAGGGTACATCTCCCCCCCCCCCCCCCCTCCTTAGGGCACAATTTCAGTGTTCGCCTATACAGGTCATACAAAGATAGACAGATTTTTCATTGCCTGTCATTCTAGGTAACAGAACTGCTTGTCAATGGCCTCTTCGTCTTCTGTTATAGAAATCGACAGACAGCTGCAGGGATAACTGTTCAGCTAATCACAGATTATTATTATTATTATTACACAAATGACATAGCCCGGGACTCCATTAGTTTGTTCTGCCTGCTGCAAAAATGT